>NC_092770.1:69519419-70719419 GCF_047496795.1 Chiloscyllium punctatum | reverse complement strand
AACTTGTTTTTGTTACTAAACTGTATAGTCTTATATATATTTCGCAATATTACCCTCTCATTTAAGTTCAAACATTGATGTGAGCAGTGGAGAAGTAGTTGTTTGTAAGATTATAAATCTCAGTACATTGGTATTATCTGATTTTTTGGCCACTTAAGTCAGTCCTGCTGTAATATGTGATTTGAGCTACAACTCAGTTTGATGTGGGTACAAGACATATTCAATTTTACACAATTTCAGAATTACAACTGATTGATCGAAGACATATCTCTCGATGTTAGGCTTAATTTATTCTCAATCAATGGATTTGAGACTTGGTGATATAAAACAAACAGAATTTTGAAATCAGTTTGTATTAAACAGTCTGCCATTGCATGTATAATTAGGGACTTCAAATCTTTGTAAGGTTACACATTGGTTTGTTCTCTTTAAGTGAGCACAATTGTGTGTGACAATGGGAAATTATTCAGTTGCAAATGACTGCTCAGTGCTGAAGTAATTATTGCTATAATGATGTGTACTTTTCTTCCCCTCTCCACTTCAAGGTTTCTGAAGGTTTCAAATCTATTCCTGTTTGCTATCTGACTATCATTGCTCACTTTGTCAGGTCACCTGACCTCCATGATAACATCTCTGTTATTACCTGTGGATAAACGTGAGTGACGACAAGTTCCCGTATGAAATATATTACACACCAAAGTTGCATACGATACAAAATTGTGGGCGGCACGGTGGCACAGTGGTTAGCACTGCTGCCTCACAGAGATCCGGGTTCAATTCCCGCCTCAGGCGATTCTCTGTGTGGAGTTTGCACGTTCTCCCCATGTCTGTGTGGGTTTCCTCCAGGTGCTCCGGTTTCCTCCCACACTCCAAAGATGTGCAGGTTAGGTGAATTGGCCATGCTAAATTGCCCGTAGTGTTAGGTAAGGGGTAGATATAGGGGTATGGGTGGGTTGCGCTTCGGCGGGTGTGGTGTGGACTTGTTGGGCCGAAGGGCCTGTTTCCACACTGTAAAGTAATCTAATCTAATCTAATAATCTAATCTAAAAATGTCGGACTAAAAGTTGAATGGTTTATGGAAATGAATGTGTAAGTTGTGATGTAGCAGTAAACCATGTCCATTCAGTGCAGCTGACAACCTTCATGCAATTTAAAAATATGGTACCATGCAATCCTGATTTAGCTTTGCAGTTTAGTAGCTTCATGTCTCAGCAAGGCGCCCACGGTTATGTGAGGCTCAGGTCTCTTAGATGCAGCATTCATCCCTTCAGCTCACTGCAATCTTCTCAGGAGCAACTCGGGTTGGACAATAACTGCTCATCCAGCCAGTAATGCCCAGAGGCCATGAATGACTTTTTTAAAAAAGGAGGTACATTTTGATTGCAGCAGGTATTGCAAACCCGGGCAAAGTGAAGATGGCACACTATAGCAGAAAGTCAGCTCTCAGATATTGTACTGCAGCATATGAGGCCCTGTGAATGAAATGGATATCTGTCCTTCTGTCTTCTTCTGCAGGGAACCAGGGAGCCCTCCAGATAAGTAGCAATGAGAGCAGGTAGTCACAAGAGTAAATAGATGCAAACAGCATTACCTCTAATGACATCGCATCTTTCCGAAAGTGTGGCACCCAGAACTAGATATAAAATTCCAGCTGTGATCATGCCAATATTTTATAAATATTTAACATAACTTACTTGCTCTTGTACTCTAGTCACCTCTTAATAAAACCTATGAAACTGTCTGGAAGTTTTACTCTCTGAACGTTTATGTTATCCTGCCCCCCCCCCTTAATGACGTATACATGAATCATGAGCTGTCTTGCAGCGAGCAAGTTTACTCCTGACTCTCCAAAGTCTTTCCACTATCTACAAGAGTGAGATTGAATACTTCCCACTTGACTGGTTGTGCACAACTCCCACAGCACTCAAGAAGTTTGACACCATCCAGCACAAAATAACCTGCTTTTTTGGTCCCACATCCACAAATGTTTGTTCCCTCCATCGCTGAAGCTCAGCCACAATAGTGCGCATCATCTACAAAATGCACTGCAAAAACTATCCAAGGCTCCTAAGCACTTTCCAAAGCTATGATCACTACCATCTAGAAAGATAAGGGCAGCAGATACATGCAAACACCACTAGCTGCAAGCTCCCCTCCAAGTCACTCACCATCCTAACCTTCAGTGTTACTGGCTCAAAACCTTGGAACTCTCTCCCGAACAGCATTGTGCACGTACCTACACCAAACGGACAAGAAAACAGCTCAACATCACCTTCTCAAGTTAGTTACACACAATTTTCCAGTACAAACCATTGCTGATTTTCTTTAGTTAACTTAGTTTTGGTAAAATGACCATTAAGTTTGTCCAAAATTCTTATTTCTAGAAGCTTCCCTATGATCAAGATTAAACTGACTTGGCTATCACTGATGGGCTTAGCTTTACATTAGCTTTTCAGATAGGATGTAAAATTTGCAGTCACCTCTTGCAATACCCCTAAGTATAAGGAAGCCTGAGAAATTATGGTCAGTTTCACCACAATTACTGTTCTCACTTTTCTCAGTATCCTTGGATGTACCTTATCTGCTCTTGGTTTCTTGTCAACAAGAACTACAGACAGCCTATCCAGTACCCACTCCTTAATAGCTATGAATCCTCCAAGTATCTGAACAACCCATCCCTTCACTGTGAACTGTGCCAGGTTTTCATCCTTGGTAAAGACAGATAGAAACTATTAAGTTAATTTTAATTCATGGTCCTTTTCTATTGCCAATGATATAATAATTACTGTCCTCTAAGTATTTCCCTATTGACACTTCATTCACTTGACTCAGCTTATTCTCAAGATCCAGTGATGGACTAGGAACTATCCTCATTGGACTGATGCAGGAAATTCTCCAGAACACAGTTTAGGAACCCTTAATTATCTCTTTCCTTTATACTACTGATATCCCAGTCTGTATTCAGATAATTAAGATGTCCCATTTAATGACATTATTTGCATTTCTTTGTAGCTTCCTTCCAAATTTGCTTCATTACAATCTATTACTTGATAACCTGTAGACTATGGCATGCAATGTGACCGCATCTTTTTTGTTCCTGAGCTCTCACTAAATATATTCTGTTCTTCAATGTTCTAGGACATTCAGCACTTCAATGTTCTCCTTACTCAGTATTACCATTCTCTCACTTTCTTTCCTTTCCAATATTTCCTGAACACCATTGACCAAGGAATATTCAATTCCTTGTCCTTCTTTAAGCTAGGTTTGATTCACAGCCATCTTTATATCCAGATTTCCTTTATATTGCCATTTGACCACAAGCATGCAACTCACTAATCTTAGTGAGTTAATTGCATTCTACAACTACACATATGTGCACAAATATCCTTATTTAAACTTTATTACTTCCCCTTTTGATACTACTGAATAACTTATAACTATTGTATATTACGTTGAGCAAAGACTAACAGATGCTCAAGTAAAGGCAGCCATTATCTAGAATCTAAAGCCCTCCCTCCTGCACCATCTTTCCAGCCATGCATTCATCTTTCATATCCTCAGATTTCTATACTCATTTGTGTGTGACACCATCAGTAATCGAGGTCCTGTTTGCTAATTTCCTGTACAGCTCCCGACATTATTACAGCAGGGTTATATACCTCTTTCTGCCTGTGTCATTGGAAAGATGCAGAGGCTTTGGAGTGGGTGCAAAGAAGGTTTACCAGGATGCTGCCTGGACTGGAGGGCTTGCCTTATGAAGAAAGGTTGAATAAGCTTGGACTTTTCTCGCTGGAGAGAAGGAGAAAGAGAGGAGACCTGATCGAGGTATAAAAAATAATGAGTGGAATACATAGAATCAATAGCCAGACACTTTTCCCCAGGGCAGGATTGACTGGTATGAGGAGCCATAGTTTGGAGATATTAGGAGGAAAGTATAAAGGAGATGTCAGAGGTAGGTTCTTTACGCAGAGAGTTGTGAATACACAGAATGCGTTGCCAGCTGTGGTGGTGGGAGCAGAGTCTTTGGGAACATTTAAGTAACTGCTGGATATGTACGTGGATAACAGTGAGATGAGGGGTGCGTAGGTTAAGTTACTATATTTTACATTAGGATTAAACTTTGGCACAACATCATAGGCCATAGGCCTGTTCTGTGCTGTACTTTTCTATGTTCTAAGTTCTATGATTGCTCACTGCTTTTCTTTCCCAGGATGCTCTGCATTCAATGATATTCTTGACTCTGGCACCAAGGAGGCAACATGTCATCAAATTTTTAAAAAATTCTTAATATTTTGATTTCCCATCAGCTTAGATCAACTCCCTACCTTTGACCAAAGAAGAACAGTGCTGAAATACTCATCAGTTAATCAAATTCCAGCCTTCTTTTGATATTACAATTTTACTTATTTGTTTTTTTTTCAAACTCAGGTCTGCTCCAGCTCTTGGTTCTCCCAGTGATAAGCTGTGAGCCCCAGACTTCAATTTATCTTCTCCCTAGTGCTTCGGATTTCTTCCAGGTTGCCTCCAGATCTTGATTCTGTTCAGGGAACTCCCCCCTCCTGCAGCAGAAGGTAGCTCACAGTAACAAATGCAGCAGGAGCCACTTGCAGAGGAAAGGCACAAAGTTTCTCATGACAGTACACAACGTTCGTTCTGAGCAACCTGGCCACAAATGGTTGAGTTGCAGTTAGCATTGACTCAGATGGGAAGTGGGTGACTCTATTTGGTCAGGGTAGCTGAAACATTAGCTTAGAAGGCACAGAATGAAAGAATAACGATCAATGCCAGGGTTACCAAGACTCACCTTCATGTATTGAGTGCAGTTGGATGTCAATTGGATATTAAGCAGTTGGCCCTCTTTGTTCGGGTAGAGAAACGTATTGTTGGCAAAGGCATTTGTGTGGAATTGATGCCATCTGCCTATAGCAAAGTCTGTTATCCTGGCAAAATCCAGTAGGCACACTCCTAATTTATATAGAGCATTTCCTAGCAAAATGACCTTCTGCCACCTCGATGACATAGCAACTGATAGCAAACTGGGAGGTGCTGCTGATGCTACTGATGTTACCTGTTCTAGCCTGGAGGGCTCCTGACACAAAGGAAGTCAGAGTCATGTTCCCCTTTACTGTGATTGGCAGTATCTGGCTACTCGGAAGTTGCAAGTCTGACTGCAAGAGATGGCAGACTTCTGTGAATACTTCTAGTTCAGGCTTAGTAGGAGGTTAGAGAAATACTCTCAGCAGGTCACAGATGAATAAGGTTGTCTACCAAGAGCCATTTTCCCTCTCATCCTCTTTCCTCTGTAAGCAACGTTTTCCTCCTATTTAATGCCCCAGTTCCATTCTTTTTTCTCCATCTATCTCATTCTGCAGTCCAAAAAGAATTGCAACCAAAGTACCTACGACTGGGAGCAAGATCAGCAGCTTTGCTAACTGCTGCTGAATGCACCTTCTGAGATAAGGCTGAGACAGGGTGCAAGCTTGGTGAGGTCAGAAATGGCAATGTTGCTGATATATCAGCATTGCACACTTACAGACTGATGTCATGATTTGCCTCCTCTATATAAATTTGGGCAAAGATCTTAATGTCCATGTTAATGCTCTCACCACAATGGTTTTTGACACATGCCATGTTGGAAATGTTCACAGGCAGCATTTTGGTACTAAAACAATACCCACAGTGATAAAAATACAGATGCTGCCATTTTGTGACTTTATTTCCAAAGTGACTTACAGGAAATGAAACAATACTGAAGGTATTCAGAGAATTTATTTTTAAATGTAAGTTTTAATTTGAAAATATTTGGTGGAAGAAAGAATACACCTGACAAATCAGAAAATGAACTTCAGCAAAGAAGTAAAAAAAGGTTAAAAGTGAAGAACGTTCGAGGTTTTACACTTATTTTAAAAATCCAACTATTTCACCTAAACACAAATCTGTATTTAATGCCTGAGAAACCATGATAAGTTATGGAGAGTTTGGAAATGTTATCATTGCACTTAGTAATTTCAATGATTTCAAAGTAACAATGTTAAATTTGCAAAACTTAAAATATCACAAGATATAAAATATTGGAAATTTGAGTTTGGAAAGAAAAGAAAAAAATCCATGGGGGAGTACAAAGGATTTTTCTCTAAGCAAAGATACTTGACTGTATTTACCAATTGAAGCTGATTTAATTACAACAGTTAAAAGAAATTTAAGGAGTAAAATATTAAAAGATACAATGCATTGGCTGGGAAATAGGCATGTGTTTCTGTCTGCTTAATAGCTAACTTGGCTTTCTGTACTGAAATTTTTGATGGCTTCAGGAAAATTATTGAAAGATAATTGAGTGGAAAAATTGTGTCATGGCAAATGGAAACGCAAGATAAATGAGAAAGGGAACACCGACTGCACTGACGAGATAAGCAAGAAATACCTGAGATGCAGTCATTAAATGGAATGCAGAGTCAGTAACATCATAAATTTAATCATTTCCACACTTTAAAGGAACAATATACTCAAGAAAGGGTACAAAATCGTCAAAGATCACAGGGTCCAATTTAGTCACAAAAACATCAATGGTTGAGTTTAAACAGAATCATGAAATATATCTTTCTTTAAAAAGAAAATTGCAGTAAATAACCTTACAGGGTTCACACTGGAAGGAGAATTTGATAAGATATTCTCACATGTGAAGTTGGACATACTTTGAATTGTAAATGCCAATCGATGCATTTCTCACTCTCAGTTCAGCGAGTCGCTGATCCAGGAATGCCACATGTTTGATTCCTAATTTTAATGAAACATTTCAGACAATTGGTCTCAGTTCCCTGGGCTGGGAGGATACCAATCCACTCAACCCTCCTTGTTCACTGTTAGGTGAGTCCTATCGAAATGCATGTGTACTGATGGAACTTCAAGAAAGGAGACATTGATAATAGGCTAAATCATGAAAGGCCGTGCTGTTTGACAGGCTTCTAACGATCCCTATCGAACCTAGCACACAGCGGACATCAAGGTGGTGGTAGAGGAAATGATACAATGAGTGGGATTTTCCAGTTCCTGGTATGTCGAGAGAAATGGCAGGTGAATGAACTTATCAGGTGAGAGCCAATGTTTCAGATCCTTGCTGTTGAGATAAATTTCAGGGAGTAAGCTTCCCCCTTCAGGATGTGGGTTCAGTATATCAGCAGCAGAGTGGTGAGAGGCCTATGTTTTTCTATCTCATGACTACAAAACTCACTGGAATTAACTCTGCCTTCCCAATTAACTTGCAAGCAATACAGTTGTCAATCTTCTACTCCTGATAATTAGACAGGACCTTAGACTTAGCAACAAATGGTGGATTGACTGCTGCATTGTGTGCTGGGTCTGTGTGGGGTGGAGAGAAGAGGATTGTGAACATAGTATATTGGACTGTGGCGAAGAGAAAATCCAGTGGCTTGCGAGCTGAGTTTTTTTTAATTTTAACTATAAATAACTTTCAGAACAATGGTTTTGTTTATGTTAGACTCCAGAAAATACCACAAAAGTTGCTATTGATACTGTGGAGCCTAGGACCTGTGGTGGCCCCATTCACACGAGGTTGCAATGAGAAGATAGCAGCACTTGCTTTTGCAAATTCCAGAACGTCTGCAATGGGAGGGTCCTTTGGCATTAATACTTATTAGAGATACTCACCTCCAGTGTAATCTAGTCCAGCTGTCTGTTCTGATGGGAGGGAGGGCTTCTGCTTCCCTTCAGTGCTAAAGAGGATTTCCTTTCTGGCCGGTAATGACCTGTTCAATTGGGGAATTGATAAAGTACAGAACCGTCTAACCTTTAGCAGACATCTCAAGGGGAGCAGTAGGAGTAATGACAACTGTCTGCTCTGGAATTCCTGGCTCGCAGCGAGTGGCATTTAAAAATGGCACCAGGCCTTTTGACAATAGACTTCATAGTAGGGACTAGAATAATCTCCCATTATCTGAACGGCGTTCATTGTTTAACTCCCTAAAGAGCTTATTTGCATATATAATGAGCTGAAGAGTGGATGAGCCATCCAGCATATTCAGCATGGGCCATAGGCAATGTGATGCCATCTTAGACACCTGCCTTTAACTCGAGATTGGAAAATGCTGGCCCAGGAAATTACACATTCATGAAAAGTCAATGGGCTTGACCATTAAACTAAAGATTAGCTCTAAATTAGACAGGGTTGTAGTGGTGAGGGATTGACAGGACGGTCTGTAGCAGTCAACAATCGAATGAAAGTATGAGCTCAGACATACATCTGATTTCAACAGGAACACCTCAGTATTATGGGTACTCCTGGATTGCACATCACCACCAGGTGTCAACAAGGAAGGTGCAGATCAGCTTGGTGTAATTTCTCTCCAATTGCTGAAAGGTCCACATCACAGTATCAGTGGTGAAGGAGCAATAGAGTTCTTGAGCATTGGGCTCAATTAAGCAGCTCTTCAGCAGTCCAGACAGGGAGGAGAAAGACTGTGCCCAAATTCAATAAGGGGTTCCTGCACGTCCCACTGGATGTGACATGAACAAGGAAGAAGTTCCTCTGCCCGAGCAGCAGCAAATCAAATCTCACTGTCACAACAGAACTGCAGTTGGAGATACTCTGAAAATGGGGGTTTTATCACAAGGATTCAGATCAAGTGTAATTAGTGTTTTAGTGATATAACCAGGTCAGAAAATGTGTGCACAGTTACAGATTTACTTGCACCCTGTACTATATTATGTTTACCTTGTCAAATGTACACTATTCACATCATTCTTTGTACTCATGCAACATTCAGCAGCATCTACCTGTTAAATTCAATGCACTTTTTCTTTCTTCCTCTGTCTCCCACAGCCATTCACCCTTAACCAATGTAATGTGGACACCCCCTCCAATTTTAAATGAATGCCCGTGACACTTACCTTGTAACTGCCTGTTAGTCACCCTCATTTTATATCCATCAAATGCATATAGAAGTTTTGCAGTTATTCATTGACTTGTCTTGGCCCCTGAGTGGAGAGGAGAACACAAAGCACCAAGGAATAGGAGAGGGCCAGCAATTAACTCTGATCATGGAAATCTCAAATGCTAATTCGGAGTCTGGAGATAAAGTAATATTATCAGCTTCTCAGAACATTAGAGATGGTAGTGCTTATCCTTCACCACTGCAGGCTGAGAGAATGAGTCTCTAACCCAGATTTCCCACCAGGGCAAGTCAATGCAGCATCCACTGAAATATTCTTACTTCAATCATTACAATGTTGGTACGTTACTAAATCATATCTGTAACAGAACAGGATTAATAACATAATGATGATGTAGTGAGACTTACAGGATTAAGTAGAGAGAACTGGAAGAGAGCAGACAGTCTATGTGAAGAGAATGTGTGTATTGGTCAAGATGTAAATAATGAGTTGTTTTTTGAAAATTGCACAGACTCCAGCTGCATCATTTCGGGATGAGGAATGGAGTTAGATCCCCAAACACACAATAAAATATTTGTGACTTATTTTGTTGTTTGTTGAAATTTAACTATTGAACATATGAGGATTAAAAGAAGGAAAGGGAGGCTGAGAAAAAGTGTGAATTAATTTATAGGCTGGCAGAGAATTGTGCTAATGGAGGGCTGGAAACAGCATTGATGCTTGACCAGATCAGAGATGGCTAGCACAGGGTGATATAGCTTTAAACTGAGGGGTGATAAATATAGGACAGACGTCAGAGGTAGTTTGTTTTACTCAGAGAGTAGTAGGGCCGTGGAACATCCAGCCTGCAACAGTAGTAGACTTGCCAACTTTAAGGGCATTTAAATGGTCATAGGATAAACATCAGGATGAAAGTGGAATAGTGCAGGATAGATTGACCAGATTGGTTCCACACGTTGGTGCAACATCGAGGACTGAAGGGTCTGTACTGTACTGTAATGTTCTATGTTCTAAGGGCTGGTAGATGAAACATTTGACAAGCCAGAGGATTCTTAACAGTAGAAAAAGTTGTTCAAACTCTTAGGCAAATGGAACTTTGGAATGACAACAGAGTGTTTGAGGGAAAACTGATGGAGGGAAGAAAAAAATTTCAAGCGAGACTCTTTGGTTCTTAGACCTCACAGGAGAAAGCACACATAACAACTGCCAGAGTGAAAAAAAAACAACTGTTATTTTGAAGTTTTTTTTATGTGATATGAACTAGTCACTCAGAAAGCAAGAATGTTCAGTAGGGGCAGCACATGAACCAACTGTGAAAAATTACATTATTCTAAAGCATCCTTTCACTTTAACAGTCAGACAACCAGAAAACAAAGGGAGAAATCCTTAAATCAATGCCACAATCAACTGGTTGAAAATGTACAAGATTAGAGAAAAATCTTTTGGGGGGAAATTAATGGTTATAAAATCAAACATTGCAGTGTCAAACTGGAAGCAAATGGACACCCCGCAGAGTTTAAACTCAATGCAGGAGCTGGTGTTTTGGTAATATCAGATCAATTTAAATAGCTTAAACAAATTTAATGACAATGATCACCCACGAAATGGCAAAATCTGGAGGAACATCATGAAAAGAAAAGAGCCAATTCATGGCTAAGGTCAGGTAAACAGAGAGAAAAATAATGGAGTCTTTCCATCATTCAGAATCAAGAATGTTCCCTGCTGAGCAGAAGGCATGCTTAAAGCAGAGATTAATCTGTAAAGTTGATGAGTTTGCAAAAATAGAGCAAACAAATGAGTTTCAAAGTGAAGTCTGAAAATTGTTTACATACTTGAAGAAATTGAAGACAGAATATCACAATACTGTCCAGGATAACGCTAAACCAAACTGCTCATTCATACCAAGAAGAATGTTTTAACCACCCTTGAACAATGTTAAAGACGAATTAGAGAATATACTTTAAAAAGGAGTGATTTGAACTGGTTACCGTAAGAACATAAGAATTAGGAGGACAAGTGCACAATTCATTCCCCTTGAGCCTGGTCCGTATTTTTTAAAATTTATTTTGTGGGCATTACAGGCTGGGCCAGCACTTATTGCCCATCCCTAGTTGCCCTTGGGATTTTGACCCGGTGATACTGAAGGAATGGCGAAATATTTCCAAGTCAGGGTGGTGAGTGGCTTGGATGGGAACCTGTAAGTGACAGTGTTCCCACAGTTCTGCTGCCTCTGTCCTTCTTGATGGAAATGTTTGTTGGTTTAGAAGGTGCTGTCTGAGGATCTTTGGTAAATTGAATATGATTTAGCTGATTTCATCCTGGCTTCAACTATATTTCCCTGCGCTTTCTTCATAACCCTTCGATCTATTACGAAATAAAAATCTGCCAACATAGTTAGGAGCTCATATCCTCGAAAATGGTGAATGATGTGTTATTGGTAATTTTTGAGGTGTCTTGTGCAGTACATCATGTGGTGGAATGTGTGCACATGCACCAGAACCATGGAACATGATCAGATCATGACATTACTCAGGGTCCAAGATTGATGAGGTAGTATCATTGTTAACTTATGCCTTGCAGGTTATTTAACATACTCTGTTAAATACTCTGGGCTGAAGTCATGTTCAACTACAGGAGGGTTGGGGTCTGTTAAAGTGCAGAACCTCATGTCAGTGAAGTGTGCAGGGTTCTGAAGGGGTTAATGTCCATTGGCTCCACTTATTTTATGGATCTTACACACAGCTGTGGGTGGAGGTAGGAGGTCTATTTTTGGAGGGAGAAAAGTATTTCAGATGCCCAAGGTCCTAGTAATTGTGCCTAATCAAACATCGTCGTATTTATTGCTGTTATGCAATAGACTTTCTTATTATGCAAGAATTGTGCTTCTTCTGTAGATGCTTTGTGGTAATCTATCCTCTACCACAAATCTTTAGATAGGTCCAAGGTAAAGCAAAGATGAAGGAAGATTGGTGGCAGTGAACTGCTTCAAACAGCTCTTACCCAACAGCCCACACTAGTAGAAGTGACCAATACCATAAGATATCATGAGTGGTTATCTGGGAAAATGCCTCAAGGGAATGTCTGCCACCCTGGCAGCAACCACAATGTTTTCATCCTGTACCAGTCAACTGCTCCAACCATATTCTAACCACAGTAACACACCAAAGGCTGCCCTTGGGTTAGCTGGTTCTACACGAGACTCAAAAACCTTTAACAATCTGGTCACACATGGACAGTGCATAACACTGCAACTGTCTCCTTTTGTTTTATTAACCCATTTCTCTAATCAACATAGATGTTATTAGAACATAAGATCTAGGAGTAGGAGTAGGCCGCCCGGCCCTTCGGGCCTGCTCCGACACTTAATAAGCTCACGGCTAATCTTTTCGTGGACTCAATTCCACTCACCCGTACTCTCATCATATCCCTTAATTCCTTTATTTTTTTAAAAATATCTGCATCAGCTTTAATGGTGATTACTGAAGTAGCGTCAACTACTTCCCTGGGCAAGGAACTCCACAGATTAACAACCCTCTGGGTGAAGAAGTTCCTCGTCAGTTCAGTTCAAAATCTGCTTCCTCTAATCTTGAGGCCATGTCCTCTTGTCCTAGTCTCACATACCAGTGGAAACATCCTATCTATTTCTATCTTATTGATTCCATTCATAATTGGATATGTTTCCACAAGAACGCCCCTCATTTTTCTGAATTCCAATGAATATAGTCCCAACTTATTCAGCCTCTCCTCATTAGCCAACACCCTCAACTCTGGAATCAACCTAGTGAACCTTCCCTGCATCCCCTCCAGTGCCAGTACATCCTTACTTAAGTAAGGAGACCAAAACTCCAAGCAGTACTCCAGGTGTGGCCTCACCAGCACCCTATACAACTGAAACATAACCTCCCAGCTTTTAACTTCAATCCGTTTAGCAATGAAGGACAAAATTTTATTTGCCTTCCTTATTACTTGCTGTACATGCAGACCAACCCTCTGTGATTCATACACAAGGACACCCAAGTCCCTCTGCACAGTAATATGCTGCAACTTTATACCATTCAAGTAATAATCTATTTTGTTATTACTCCTACGGGGTAGACCATTTAGGACAGAGATGAGAAGAAACTACTTCACCCAGAGAGTGGTGGCTGTGTTGGAATGCTCTGCCCCAGAGGGCATTGGAGGCCCAGTCTCTGGATTCATTTAAGAAAGAATTGGATAGAGCTCTTAAAGATAGTGGAGTCAAGGGTTATGGAGATAAGGCTGGAACAGGATACTGATTGGGAATGATCAGCCATGATCATATTGAATGGCGGTGCAGGCTCGAAGGGCTGAATGGCCTACTCCTGCATCTATTGTCTATTGTCTATTGTCTATTGTCTATCTGCCAGACCTTTGCCCACTCACTCAATGTATCTATGTTCCTCTGCAAAGTTTCACAGTCTTCTGCCCACTTTGTTCTGCCTCTCATCTTAGTGTCATTGGCAAATTTTGACACCGTACATATGGTCCCCAACTCCAAATCATCAATATAAATTGTGAATATTTGTGGTCACAACACTGATCCCTGAGGCACACCACGAGGCACTGATTGCCAGCCAGAATAGCACTCATTTATCTCCACTTGTTGTTTCCTTTCAGTCAACCAATCCTTTATCCACGCTAATACTTTACCCCTCACAACATGCATCATTATCTTATGCAGCAGCCTCATGTGCAGCACCTTGTCAAAGGCCTTTTGGAAATCTAGGTAACACAGAAACAGACCCTTCAGTCCAAACCGTCCACTCCGACCAGATATCCCAACCCTATCTAGTCCCACCTACCAGCACCCGGCCCATATCCCTCCAAACCCTTCTTATTCACATACCCATCCAAATGTCTCTTAAATGTTGCAATTGTACCAGCCTCCACCACATCCTCTGGCATCTCATTCCATACACACACCACCCTCTGCATGAAAAGGTTGCCCCTTAGGTCTCTTTTATATCTTTCCCCTCTCAATCTAAACCTATGACCTCTAGTTCTGGACTTCGCCACCCCAGGGAAAAGAATTTGTCTACTTATCCTATCCATGCCCCTCATAATTTTGTAAAACCTCCATAAGGTCACCCCTCAGCCTCCGACGCTCCAGGGAAAACAGCCCCAGCCTGTTCAGCCTCTCCCTATAGCTCAAATCCTCCAACCATGGCAACATTCTTGTAAATCTTTTCTGAACCCTTTCAAGTTTCACAACATCTTTCCGATAGGAAGGAGACTAGAATTGCATGCAATATTCCAACAGTGGCCTAACTAATGTCCTGTACAGCTGCAATATGACCTCCCAACTCCTGTACTCAATACTCTGACCAATAAAGGAAAGCATACCAAACACCTTCATCACTATCCTATCTACCTGCGACTCCACTTTCAAGGAGCTATGAACCTGCACTCCAAGGTCTCTTTGTTTAGCAACACTCCCAAGGATCTTACCATTAAGTGTATAAGTCCAGCTAAGATTTGCTTTCCCAAAATACAGAACTTTGCATTTATCTGAATTAATCTCCACCTGCCACTTCTCAGCTTATTGGCCCATCTGGTCAAGATCCTGTTGTAATCTGAAGTAACCCTCTTCGCTGTCCACTACACCTCCAATTTTGGTGTCATCTGCAAACTTACTAACTATACCTCTTATGCTCGCATCCAAATCATTTATGGAAATGACAAAAAATAGAGGACCCAGCACCGATCCTTATGGCACTCCACTGGTCACAGGCCTCCAGTCTGAAAAACAACCCTCCACCATCACCCTCTGTCTTCTACCTTTGAGCAAGTTCTGTATCCAAATGGCTAGTTCTCCCTGTATTCCATGAGATCTAACCTTGCTAACCAGTCTCCCATGGGGAGTCCTTACTGAAGTCCATATAGATCACAGCTACTGCTCTGCCCTCATCAATCCTCTTTGTTACTTCTTCAAAAAACTCAATCAAGTTTGTGAGGCATGATTTCCCACGCACAAAGCCATGTTGACTATCCCGAATCAGTCCTTGCCTTTCCAAATACACGTACATCCTGTCCCTCAGGATTCCCTCCAACAACTTGCCCACCACTGACATCAGGCTCACTGGTCTATTGTTTCCTGGCTTATCTTTACCACCCTTCTTAAACAGTGGCACCATGTTTGCCAACCTCCAGTCTTCCGGCACCTCACCTGTGACAATTGATGATTCGCATATCTCAGCACGAGGCCCAGCAATCACTTCTCTAGCTTCCCACAGAGTTCTAGGGTACACCTGATCAGGTCCTGGGGATTTAACCACCTTTATGCATTTCAAGACATCCAGCACTTCCTCCTCTGTAGTATGGACATTTTGCAAGGTGTCGCCATCTATTTCCCTACATTCTATATCTTCCATATTCTTTTCCACAGTAAATACTGATGCAAAATACTTGTTTAGTTTCTCTCCCAGTTCCTGTGGCTCCACATAAAGGCCGCCTTATTGGTCTTTGAGGGGCCCTATTCTCTCCCTAGTTACCCTCTTGTCCTTAATATTTGTAAAAACCCTTTGGATTCTCATAATTCTATTTGCCAAAGCTATCTCATGTTCCCTTTTTGCCCTCCTGATTTCCCCCTTAAATATATTCCTACTTCCTTTATACTCTTCTCAGGATTCACTCAATCTATCTTGTCTCTACACCACATCCACTGGATCCTCATTGTCCACCTTGCTTGAAATGTCTTCATAGAATTCCAAAAGATTTGTGAAGCATGACCGGCCCTTCATGAACTCATGCTGTGTCTGTACAATGGGACAATTTCTGTTGAGATGTCCTGCTATTTCTTCCTTGGTAATAAATTCAAGCATCTTCCCAACTACATAGGTTAAGCTCGCTAGTCTATAATTCCCCATCCTTTGTCTGCTTCTCTTTTTAAACAGTGGCATCACATTTGCTATTTTCCAATCTGCCCCAGAGTGCAGCAAATTTTGGAAAATTACTGCCAGTCCACCTGCTATTTCTCCCGCCATCTCTTTTAGTACCCGGGGATGTATTCCATCAGAGCCAGGAGACCTTACTATCCTTAGCTCCATTAGCTTACCCAACACTAGCTCTTCCATAATAATGATTGCTTCCAGGTCCTAACCTATCTTTGTCTTTTTGTCACTTACTGGCATGTTATTAGTGTCCTCCACTGTGAAGACCGATGCAAAATACCTGTTCAATACCTCAGTGATTTCATCATATCCCATAACTAAATGCCCTTCTCATCCTCTAAAGGACCAACATTTACTTTAGCGACTCTTCTTCATTTTATATATTAATACAAACGTTTGCTATCTGTCTTTATATTCTGTGCTAGTTTTTTTTCTCATACTCTATCTTACTTTTCTTTATAGCTCTTTTTGTGGCTTTCTGTTGACCTTTAAAGTTTTCCCAATCTTCTAGAGTCCTGCTGCTTTTGGCCACTTTGGATGCCTTCTCTTTCATTTTGATAGCCTCCCTTGTTTCCTTAGACACCCATGGCAGATTACCCCTCCTCTTACAGTCCTTCCTTCTCACCAGAATATAATTTTACTGAGCACTTTGAAAAATGTATTTGCAGGTCCTCCACTGCTCACACCATAACGTCTCTGTTTTCAGTCTACTTTAGCCAGGCCCTCCCTCATTCTATCATAGTCCCCCTTATTCAAGCACAGGACCCTGCTATTGGATTTTATCTTCACACTATGCAGCTGTATTTTAAATTCAATCATACTGTGATCACTCCTTCCAAGAGGATCCCTGACTATGAGGTAATTAATTATTCCTGCCTCATTACACAGGATATATCAAGGATAGCTTGCTCCCTTGTCAGTCCCATTACATGCTGTTCAAGAAAACTATCACGGATACACTGAACAAACACCTCCTCAAGGACTGAGCTGGTTCAACCAATCTACATGTAGATTAAAATCCCTCATGATAATAGCTGTACCATTTTTGCAAGCATTAGTTATTTCCTTGTTTATTGCCCATCCCAATATGATGTTATTATTTAGTAGCCTATAGACTATGCCTACCAGTGATTTTTTCTTCTTGGAATTCCTAATTTCCACCCAATGGATTCAACCTCATGCTCCTTAGAACCTACATCATCTGTCAGCACTGCCCTGATGTCGTCCTTGAATACCAGAGCTATACCACCTCCCTTGCATTCCTGTCTGTCCTTCTGAATAGTCTGGTACCCCTGGTACCCCTGACCATTTTGCAACCATGTCTCTGAGATGGCTAACAAATCAAATCAAATCTATTACACAATTATGGAGCAGATAGGACTTGAACCCAGGGCTCTCTGGGGCAGGGACACTACCACTGTGCCACAAGAGAGTTGCAGACAATGTATATACACGTACACCTAAAGGCAATTTACAACTGAGAACATCATGGGGATAACCATTAGCATTCTAAGACTTCTGTGGCATGGGCTATTTGAGAGAGATCTGTGTATGTCTCAAAGTCTCATGGTGAACCACTGCGTGCTATGTAACCTGGACTTTGCCAAAAGGTCTTTGATGGGCTCCTCAAACTTGTTGAATAGCTACGTATTCCAACAATAATCCATATAGTACATAATTATTCACCCTTCTCTATTCCCTCAATATCAGCTTGCAATGTTCTTGTACCTGTAACACGACATGCACATTCATCTGAAAAAAACAATTACGGATGCTGGAAATCAGAAACAAAAACAGGAATTGTTAGAGAAACTCAGCAAGTCTGGCAGTACCTGTGGAGGGAGAAAGCAGAGTTAATGTTTCGAGTCTTCAGAACTATGCATGTTCATCAGTCTTCTCTTGTACACCATGTTCATCAGTCTTCTCTTGTACACCATGTTCATCAGTCTTCTCTTGTACACCCATGCTCAGATATTCACGGGGAGGCCTCATGCTGTGCAATCTCATGAGGAGTCAACAGTTATCACCGCTGTGTAATGGGTTGACCATCTGAAACGCAGAAGACAAGGAAAGAGGTCGACCTGTTCTTGTCACAAAACACTTTTTCTGTTTTCAAGTAGTGTAGGCTGGCTTCAATTCGAGCTAGCCAATTTCCTTATAACTTCCATTGACACAATCTGTGTAGACCATTTCTAAATCCCCTCAAGGTTACTGTGCATACACAGAGACACACTTAAACTAAAATGGGCTGTATGCTTAAATAAAGCACCTGTGTACATGATAAAAATATTAGCGGATATATTAGTGCTTACCTTTGCCGATGTTAGATCCCCGCTGAGATGTTCAGCTATCCAACAGCGCAATTAGTACTGGCTACACACTACAATCATGATCATTAGCAGGCAGCACAAAGTTGGCTTGCAGCCTGTTCCAGGAACAAAGGATGCTGATTATTAGCACATCACGATCTCGGCTCTCATTGTCAAGAGCTAGAAAGTTTGCCCTCAGTGTCTCCTGATCTTCAAATCCTTCAATTAGCCAAAAAGATTCTTTGTTATGACAGTGCAAACCGTTCTGCGATTTCATTTTATTTCAGCAAATTATTTTACAAGTTACTTGTGAATAGGTTTTGTCTCCAGGGCCTTGATGTAAGTAAGGGGCCCTGTCACTCCCCAACTCAGACCATTAAAAATGTGGAACATGGCCAAGGTGTCACTGCACCTGCAGCCTGAGGGTTATTAACAGCTGTAATGTCTCAGTTCCAAAAGGAATTGATCCAACTGCTATAGAAAGGGAAGCACACATCACATCTTGAGGAAGAACAAAAATAATTGGTAGTACTTAGCAGGCCAGGAATCATCCATGGAGTGGTCAGAATACTGAGGAAAACTTGGGGTGTCCCTGAAAGGATACAGAGATTTATGGAAATTGTACCAGGGATGATGGAATTTAATTTCGAGGAAATGCTGGTGAAGCAAGAGTTGTTCCCGAAGGAAGAGCACAGGAGGTTAACGGAAAATTTGATAGAAATATGCAAAATGATGGCACATGTAGATAAAGTAGACAATGAAAATGTGTTTCCATTTGTTTAAATGGTTTAAAATTTTGAGTGAAAGATTATAGAGGGGCTGTAAATAAGAACATTCTTATGGAGGAAGTGGCAATTGCCTGGAACTTGTTACTTAAGAGGTTGGTAAATACGGTGATAATCAATGTTTTCAAAAGTAAATTGGATGAAAAATAAACTTTCAGGGTTATGCAAATAGTTTGCGGGAATGGGGCAGATTGGATTGTTCTACACAGATCCAGCCTGGCCTTTTTCTATACCATAATAACCCTATCGCTCTCTATGACCCTATAATTGGATAAATCTACTCAAAAGCCAGAACAAACATTATGGAACAAATGACACCCTCTACATTGCATTGTCCTATGAATCCATGATATGAAATTCAACTGAAAAACATATAAGGTGAATTCAGTTCTTGCTCAGCAAAAATGTTCCATTGATTAGCATTTATTTCTTGTTTACTGCAGATAAGCTAGTTCAGATTCAGATGAGAAACTGCATTGTGCTATGTTGAATTATATTACTTCGGGAGGAATACAAAACATTTTACTCTACATCAGACATATAATCTCATAAGGACTGCAAAAGGTGAGGAACTTTCATTTGATGCATCAATGGATTCTTCTTAACTGTTCTCAAGAAATTGGTGGGGAGCTGTATCTGAAGTTCTCTTAGGAAGACAATTACATCATTTTGACTCAGTGGTGATGAAGGAACATTAACATTATTCCACATCTGGATTTGAAGGGGAACTTGGAGATCATAGTGCTCTAATGCTTTTGATGCCCTTGTTCAGAATGTGGGAAAAGAAAAAGGAGAAGTCATTGAAGAACTGTTGGTGAGATGCTGCAATGTATCTTATAACAATTGCACCCAATAACCATAGTTTTCCAAGCATGGAAGGTGAGTGGTGAAGGTGATGGATGGAGTGCCATCAGGCTGGCTTCTTTGTCCTGGGTGGACTTGAGCATGTTGGGTGATTTTAGACTTGACTTGTCCAGGTGGACAATAAGCCGTCCTGTTCTAAACTGCACCTTGAACCTTGTTCACAGAATTTGGGAGTTTCTGAGATAAGTTACTCACCACAGAATTTGCAGCCCTTGACATTTTCTTGTCATCACAGTATTTATGTAGGTAAAAACAATAACTGCAGATGCTGGAAACCAAAT
The DNA here is from genome assembly GCF_047496795.1 of Chiloscyllium punctatum. Taxonomy (NCBI): domain Eukaryota; kingdom Metazoa; phylum Chordata; class Chondrichthyes; order Orectolobiformes; family Hemiscylliidae; genus Chiloscyllium; species Chiloscyllium punctatum. The sequence continues at coordinate 70,699,362 of NC_092770.1, read as the reverse complement.
TCTGGACTGGTGGTGCTGGAAGAGCACAGCAGTTCAGGCAGCATCCAATGAGCAGCATGTAGTTGATCCAGTTCAGTTTCTGGTCAATGGTGACCCCCAGGACATTGATGGTCTGTCAAGGTGAATGGGCAGATATTCCCTTATTGAAAATGTCCACCACTTGTGTGTCACAAATGTGACTTGCTGCGTAGCAGCCCCAAAAATATATGTTGTTAAGTTTAGCTACACTCGGGTATGAATTGCTTCGTTAGCTGTGGAGTTGCGAATGGTGCTAAACTAGTGCAATCACAAGAAAACATCCCCATATCTGACCCTCTGATGAACAGTTGTAACTGATGAATTGTGAGGCAATAGTAAAGAAAATAATACAGCCACAAGTAAATTATTAGGTTGTAAAATGTGTTATAAATTATTGTATTGGTTATTACTTTCTTCAGAATCAGCTTTATTAACGCAATATTCGAACAACTAGTTGCCGGAATATTTATTATGTTGATGAAAGAGCCTTTCTTTGTTTCATTCATTGCATTCGTCTATAAGTCATTTTTATAAAGTCAGAAGTGACTGACAGAATAACTCAAGGCCACAAACAACACCATTAACTCATGACTCTGGTGTGTATCAATTAAATGAAACACCAATAGAGCAGCTTTGAAGACAATGTACCAATAGAGCTGGGGGAGTAAATTTGCCCTATCTAGCAGCTAGCTCGTATTCAATGGATCTACATATTAAGCATGCCATTGAAAACACTGTACTCTCAACAACATTATTTTCTTCTGAAAAGGTACTTAAGAATTTTTCCCTCCTTCATAGTTTATTCAGCGCTTGTATGAGATTGACAATTTTAACTCAGAGCAAACTATAACCAAAATACAAACTCTTATAAATGACGAATGACTTCTGTGAGAAGTCAGTGGTGCAGTGGAGGTTCATCCAGAGGGCCAGACTAACACTCAGGACACATGCGTTCAAAGGCCACTGTGATTGTTAGTGGAATTTACATTTAATTATTAAGTCTGGAATGTAATACTACATGGTTGTTTAAATAAAAACTGCTTCAGTAAGGAAGCAGATTTGCTATCCTCACCTGGTCTGGCCTATCTGTGGCTCCAGGTCCACAGCAATGTGGTTGACTCCTTATGTTTTTCTAAGGGTGGCACGTTGGCTCATTGGTTAGCACTGCTGCCTCACAGCACGAGGAGTCTATGTTCGATCCCAGACTCGGGTAACTGTCTGTTTAGAGTTTGCCAATTCTCCCCGTGTCTGTGTGGGTTTCCTCCTGGTGCTCCGGTTTCCTCCCACAGTCAAAGATGTGCAAGTTAGGTGAACTGGCCATGCTAAATTGCTCGGAGTGTTCAGAGATGTGTAGGTTAGGGTAAATATAGGGTGGGGAATGGATGTGAATGGATTACACTTCGGAGGGTTGGTGTGGACTTGTTGGGCCTAAGGGCCTGTTTCCACACTGTAGTGAATTGTTTGATTCTAAAAGGGCTGTCTGGGCAATTAGGGATGGGCAGCAAATGTGGCTTTACCAATAACACACATGTCCTGTTAAAAAAAAAAGCTCTTTTAAAAATAAAAGCAGAATGCACTGGAAACACTCATGTCAGATCTGTAGAGAAAGATACAGAGTTAACATGGAGTCATAGAGTCATACAGCACAGAAACAGACCCCTCGATCCAATCGATCAATGCCGACTCAAATTAAACTCGTCCCACCTCCCTGGACTCGGCCCATATCCTCCAAAACTTTCTTATTCCCGTACTTATCCAAATGTCTTTTAAACATTGTAACTGTACCCACATCCACCACCTGGTCTGGAAGTTCATTCAACACACGAACCACTCTCTGTGTGATAAGGTTGCCAGCATGTCATTTTTAAATTTTTCTCCTCTCTCCCCAAAATCCTCTACTACAGGGAAAAGGCACCTGCCATTCACCTCACCTATAACCCTCACGATTTTCTTAACCTCTTTAAGGTTACCCATCCATTTCCTATGTTCCAGTGAATGTCCCAGTTTACCCAGCCTTGCATTATAACTCATGCTCTCCATTCCCAATAACATCCTCATAAATCTGTTCTGAAACCTCTTCAACCAATAATTCCTTCCTATATTAGGGCGACCAGAACTGGACACAGTACTCAAGAAAAGTCCTCACCAAAGTCCTGTACAATCTCAACATGACATCTCAACTCCTATCCTCAAAGATCTGAGCAATGAAGGCAAACGTGCTAAACACCTTCTTAACCACACTGTCCAGATGTGATACAAACTTCATAGAATTGTGTATCTGAACTCCTCTTTGTTCTATAACACTACCCAAGGCCCAACCTTTACTTGTATAAGTCCTGCCCTTGTTTGTTTTACCAAAATGCAGTACCTCAGATTTATCCAAATTAAACTCCATCTGTCAGTCCTCAGCCCATTGATCCAATTGATCAAGATGTGTTTGCAATCTTAGATAACCTTCCCTGTCCATTGTGCCACCAATTTTGGTGTCATCCACAAACTTACTAACCACGCCTTCTATATTCTCATCTAAATTATCTACATAAATGTCAAACAAAAATGGACCCAGCATTGATCCTCATGAAACAGGCCTCCAGTCTGAAAAACCACCCTCCATCACCACCCTCTGTCTCCTGCCGTTAAGCCATTTTGTATCAAACTGGCAACCTCATCCTGAATCCCATGTAACCTAATCTTACTTATAAGTCTACCACGCAGAATCTTGTTGAAGGCTTTATTTCCAGCGTATGCAGTATTGCTTCAGGGTTCGAAATTGTTGCTTTTCTATGATTGATTGTTTTTCAAGCGGAAGACAAGTCACAAGAAGAGGGCAGCAAAGAAAGGCCGAGCTTTAAGCCTCATTTAAATGGAGTTTGAACATTAAGATTGTCCTAGAGTGTCCTGGGATTAAGGATTAATCACACCACAAAAAGCAGCCCAGAGGAGAAATCATACAAACATTAAGATAATATTCCTTTTTAGTTTCTTTCAGCAATTTTCATGATCGTACTGGATTGGAAAGAGTCTGATATCAACAGTCAGCAACCATCCATTAAATCAACTTTCAATCTATTCAGTTTACAATGGTCATTGGAAGGTGTTGCACTGTGAGGTTGAATATGCTGCTGACCAAAGGAAAGAGTTTAGTTATAGGACATTTAGACAGAGGATGTCATGTGATGACACCTTCAAGCCAGTTGGTAACCAATTGGCCAGTCATTTGCTTTGATAAGTTGTGAGATTGTTATTGCTAGCGGTGAGTACTTGAGATCCAGTACAATGTTCACCATAGCTTGTATTTAGAAGACGATTTAGCTGGCCAACAGAGTCCATTAGATCAGTTCCTGCAGTGAAAATAAATGTGACTCAGATGCACGAAAAGGAGATGTCAGGCTAGCAATGATGGTCTACGTTTCCATTCAGTTGTACTGGTATTTTTAGTACAATTATTTTGAAATCAGCAGAACGAGTGAAAAAGAATCGTAAAATTTGAACTGTAAGTTATTGTCAGTACAAATTAATTTCTGAGACCTTTATTTGTTAGTTTAAGAAATGTTGCATTAAATCTGCCCAGAAGTCTATCCATGATCCCAAGTCAAATTCATCACCATGGCATGTTTATTAATTGTACTTGTTTGCAGACTTTCAAAAACATCTTAAAATTAAGCTGTTTTTCGAATCTAAGGATGCCATCAGGGGCACATTGTAGAGGATTTTGAATCTTATTTATTTCTTAATTTGCAAAACACAGGGTTTTGTAAACAGCTTGTCATTCCTAACATCATATCCAGAACTGGGCACCATTTCTGCTTTGCCAATGTACTAGAATTCTAATTCTAATTCTAATTTCCTGATGAAGGGCTTCGGCCCGAAACATTGATTCTCCTGCTTTTCGGATGCTGCCTGACCTGCTGTGCTTTTCCAGCAACACGCTCTCAAGTCTGATCTCCAGCGTCTGCAGTCCTCACTGTCTCCAGGATGAGGTACTTGTCTCACAAGAAGCTTGTGGTTCTATAAGATCAGCCAAGGCAGCATGGTATGCCACTGAGCAAAATGCTTCATCTCACCTGGATGCTGTTGACTTTGTACCTATACATAATTGATAAAGTATGAGCATGAAGGTAGCATAGATAATTGTTCTATATCTTCACCTGTTCAATTACATCTAATATAATTCATTTTCCATAATTATTCATAATTATTGAGACCTTTGGAGTTCTGTTACATGTTTCTCACAATGTGACGGCTGGAGAGTAGGTGGGGATACAGACACTGTTTCTGAATGAGATTGTTACTTCTGTGATAATCGTTCTGTACAACATAGCTGATCTGCAGGCTCAACTGGCTCCCATCCATATACATTATAGGATATTGACCCATTTCATTCTGAGCAGCTATTAAAGGGACACATGCAGTTACATTCAAAGCATCTAAAGCCAGTTGCATAAAACTTTAGCACATCTGCCTCTGTGACAGCCACAGAGATGGGGATAAAAAGAGAACAGCAGATGCTGGAATCCAAAGTAGGCAAGCAGGAGGCTGGAAGAGCACAGCAAGCCAGGCAGCACCCGGAGATGGAGAAGTCGATGTTTCGGGTGTAACCCTTCTTCAGGGCGGGGGTTGGGTGTAAGAGGAACTGCAGATAAAAGGGGGTGAGTGTAAGGGGAGCTGCAAAACAACTCCCCCCACAACCACCCCCAGTCCTGAAGAAGGGTTACGCTTGGGACATCGGCTTCTCCACCTCCCGATGCGGCCTGGCTTGCTGTGTTCTTCCAGCCTCCTGCTTGCCTACAGGGATAAGGGTGGCCTCTCATTCCTTCGGGTCACAGGTTTCACTCCAGCAACTGACATTGTTCTGTGATGGCATGTTGGGGCATCCTTGGTCTTCACTGGAACTGTGCTTTGCTCATCTGGAAGCCTCTGTGCCTCCTGCACCTCCGCTGCATCCCAAGGGGTCATTCAGCTGTGAGCTTTTCACGTGGAGACCATTTGGCAACTGCTGGAGATTGCTGCTGCTCCTAGACTTGCTGGCTCGTTAGTGGCTCCTCCGTTTCTTTCTTGCGTCGCAGCAACAGTGGCAAAGCCCCCCTGGTGCGGGCAGAAAACCTGGTCAACCAACCTGTGTGGGTAAGAGAAGGAACTGACATCAGCAGTCAGCATTCCCATCACTCACAAACAGTACCTCAGTATTGTCCTTCATACAGGGAGATGGAGGAGCATGGAATACCTCCACATGGATTTTTGACGTAGGAGACACAAGACAAGCCGTGTCATGCAAGTATGATCAGAGAGTTGGTATGGTAACTGATACCTTGTTCTTCTGCTCTCACATCACACAAGAAAGGCATGATTAAATCTAAGAGTTATTGGTGAGTTCTTACAGTTCAAGGTGGGAGGAAGTCAGTTCTATGATTATGTGCAGCCAATGAGATCTTGGATTGTCTTTGCAAATTGCTGTCCAAATGTTCCATTTCTAAAGTCACCTGTGATGCCTCCTATTCCATAGAGATAACTAATGCCGTGATGAAGGTTGATTGTGGCCAGGTATTGTAACCCACACATATAGACACTGCATATCTGCTCTGTGAAAGCACCTGATCCATGAAATTGCCCTGTGAGGGCCCCACATTGCTCACATATAAAGTCTGCGTGCTCAGACAGGACAAAAGCACTCATTTTGCCTACTCCAAGTGCGGTTACTGCTATTTTCAATACACGTTTACCAGTTGCATGAGAATGGAAAACAATGCAGGACGAGTTGACACAGAGTCACAAGGGTCAACCTCGTAATCAAACCTCCATGTACCTTACTTCCTGGCACTCCCTGGTGAGCACATCAGTACTGAACTTCCACATGTTCTCTCACAGCTCCTTCAATGACAAATTAATATTTCAGTATTACCCCCAAGCCCTGGGCCTCCCACAATCACAGATTGTAACTGTCAACAGCCACTCCAACCCTTCTTTTTCCCTGACCCATTATCAGACAGTAACACATGTCCTCCAACACACAGTCATTTCCTCCTTTGAATGTATTGTCTCTCCGGTATCCCAGCATGCTTAGACATAAATTTCCTCCAATGTCTCCCCCGCATCCCAATATACTGGCTTCGAGTTTACCCCAGTGTCTCCCCCATATCCCAACATGCTGGCTCTGAGTTTCCCCCAGTGTCTCCCCTGCATCCCAACATGCTGTGTCCGGGTTTCCCCAATATCTCCCCCACATCCCAACATGCTGTGTCCAAGTTTCCCCCAATGTCTCCCCCACATCCCAACATGCTGGCTCCAAGTTTACCCCAATGTTTCCCCCACATCCCAACATGCTGGCTCCAAGTTTACCCCAATGTCTCCCCCACATCCCAACATGCTGTGTCCAAGTTTCCCCCAATGTCTCCCCCACATCCCAACATGCTGTGTCCAAGTTTCCCCCAATGTCTCCCCCACATACCAATATGCTGGTTTTGAGTTTATCCCAGTGTCTCCCCCACATCCCAACATGCTGGCTCCAAGTTTACCCCAGTGTCTCCCCTACATCCCAATATGCTGTGTCCGCATTTCCCCCAGTGTCTCCCCCACATCCCAACATTCTAGCTCTGAGTTTACCCCAACATCTCTCCCACAGCAAATACCCTTGATAGCCCTTATAATTGTCATTGAACTGGACCCAGGCCTGACCATGATCCAGTTGCCTGACTGACTTGAAGTGACAAGACCTCTGACTGAACTCTGTGCAGTTCCCAGTTGTCATTAACCACAGCTTCCCAAACTGGTTGCAGAACTAACCATAGTCCATTCCTCAGATTGTAGTGATACAGACTCCTGACTCCACCCTCCCAAACTCACTGAGTGACCATATCGAAGACTGGGCTGATATTGAATGCTGCCCTTGGTTGAGCCTTCTGATAGCCCTTTGACTGAAGGCTGTGTTCCCAAATCTGACTGAGGATTGCTTCCCTTCAACCTTGATGCATGGTGGACATTTGCTTTGAAATGCATGCAGTGTGTTTGCCACATAAGCTGCTGGCACATAGGGAAGGTGGGACACTGACCTAGCTCTACACTGAGCATAAACATGTCCACCTCCTTGACTGATAACTGCTGACCAGTATAACAAGCTGTGTGGCTCTGTGTCTGCATTTAACAGCAAGGCAGGATAGAAGGACAGTGAGTCTTTAAACTCTGTTTGAGGGGGCAAAGCACAAAAAGCCAAGGCAAGGCAGGGACACTGTGAACATCAACGTGGGCACAGGTAAATAAGCACTAAGAGACCGAATCAGTAGTCCTGAGATACATTGTGGTCTGTCACAAAGTGTCTGCGCAGCATAATTCCAACAAAAGGTGCCAGTGTGCTACAAAGTGCAGCACTGAAGTGCAGAACTGTACTGTAAATCTGTCAGAACTGGGTCACGAGGGTACGGTGTGACTGTTACTTGTCTGATGCCAATGTCTGTGGATTGGGGTTGCAGGAGGTTGCAGTCCACAGATGCCCAAAAGAGCATGGGGTAAGTTGGGCTCACTAGGTAGCAGCTCTGACTTTCATGCTGGGGATTGTTGCAGTCTAGCTTCTAACTGGCGGGTGGGAGAATGGAAAACTGCTTATTGCTAAGGTGAGATTAGTTAATAATGCCACACTGATGCATGCTGGTTGATGCAAACAGGCTTCTTGATGCTCAACATGTACAATTCTTGTCTTGCCATTCACACTTGCTTGGAGAATTAGACTTTTACTCTGATCATCAAGAATCTCATTACTGCCTATTTTGCTCTGTTTTTCTTACCAATGTCCACATTTTTCAGAGGCTGAGAAAACTTTGCCCCATGTTTTTGATGATCTGTGTGCTCATCACAGAGCTAGGTAGCATTTGCTGAGAGGATCTGTTGTCTGCTTCTCTTAAAGACAATGTGACACTCCTAAAGGGAAACTGTAGTGAACCAAACAAGACTGCCTTTGCTGCAACCTCTTACAATGCACCATATCCCTCAGCAATTTCTAGGTCTCATACTTCACAATCATTTGTCCCACCCGGTCCTTCTCACATTGAGCAAACCCCACATTCACATCTTACAGATTGCAGATACTCTCAATTATTCAGCCATGACATGCCACCCAAAGGTCACGACACACTCGATGGCAATCTCCCGCTACTCTAGCAGAAGTCGGAGCTTTATATTGAGAGGCAGCAGTAATGATTTAGGGGGACAGCCAATGACCACATCCCTTGATAAGAAATTGGACTTGGCATTAATGGGAAAGTCAAGGCTGAGGCCGGAGCAATTGGAATGCCATCCAAAATGATGGCACCTACCTGCCTTAGGCATCTTCTCAAATTCCATTTCACCCTATTTCTGGAATGATGTGAAAGCTGGAGATGGAATGGCCATGGACACCCTGACACACTGCTTCCTCATATGCCCTAATGCGGCCTTGCATATTTCTGAATGTAGAACCAGAGGACAGCTTACTGGCCAGCTGATGACACTGACCATCAGGATTTGAACAGGAGCATTCAGATTGACCCTGACTGGCTATGGTCCGGTAATAGACAGTTTCAGGTCTAGTATTGAGCACTTAGTTCAGTTATCACTGTGAATTACAAGCAGAAACCTGCGCTTTCATTTCTGTCTCAGTCTCAGCGGTCCCCTACTGACTGGAGCATTGAAAACAGAGACTGCCTCTCATATTTCCTCTCCTCACTCTGCTCCCAGCTCTCTGCCACTTGCCATCCCTTGTTTTTATTTTGTTTTCGCGATCAGATCTCTCTCATTTTGAACCACAGTGCATCTCCATTTCCAACACTGTCTCCCTATGCAATGACATTTTCCTGCATCCTGGAATCCATCCCCTGGTATCACCGTGGTGCCTGGTATTCCAGCAGCAGCCACACCAAAGGAAGCATTGCAATTTGAGTGTACTGTTACAGCTACCAACTCGATATTGGCACTGGGCCTACCTTTGCGGCTTAGACATAGATTGAACTAACGTGGTCTGTCATTGGGCATGTGTACTCTGGAAATAGGCTCCAGGAAAAGGTGAGCTTGTGCACTAGTTCACTAGAGGGCGAAGACATTGTGCAGGTAAAGATTGAGGGGGTGACATTCAGGAAACGGCTGATGGACATGCACATGTTAATGCTTGGTTCATTGTCAGGCAGTTGGACAGTCTGTTACTGTTGGGAACACTGGCGGAGTCACAATCTGCCTCCTCTGCATGTTTCTGGCACTCTCTTAAGCATGGGGCAGAAATTGTCAGGAGTGAACCCCCTCCACCTTTCCCCCTTGCCTCCAGTGATGTGGAGCGGAATATTGCAGCCCAGTATATTTTCCGTGAAAAGGAACATTGCTGGAGCGAACAAATGTAAACCTGAAGACGTGGATCAAAAAAGCTATTAATGATTCAGCATTGTGCACTTTGCTGATTAATTTGCTGAGTGCAATGTCATTATTTCCATTTAAAACACTTTGTACTTGAGGTAGTCTTTTTTTTTCCAATTACTGACTGCAGTTTCTACCAACTTATAGTTTGCCAGGTTGATGCTATTTGAATCAGCATTCTTTTAGATTCTTCAAATTTACTCCAGATCTTAGTGAAAGAATCCTTCCCAACACTGTACATTTAATATAAAAACTTTAGCTATTTTGTTACAAGCAGCAGAGAACAGGAGGTAGTGTGTATCACCTCGAGTGCCTTTAACATATTCATCAGAGGATAAATCGAATGATGCTTTCAAAAAAGGCTTAAGGGTCATAATAGGCTGTTATCCTCTGTCTAGTCAAAGAGATGCAGGCCGCTTATTTCAAGGCATCTGATTTTCTTTTATTTCAAAAGTATACTTCATTCATAAAAATCTTTATATACATGTATAGTCACTAAGGCAGTTTAGTTATGTGCAGTCATAGCATATGAAGAACAAGCAAACATTGGAGTTTGATTTTCCTGACTGTTCCAACAAACCCAAAGGCATTTCTTACTTATGCAAGATATTATTTGTAAGCATTTGAGACAGTGGGAGGGTCAGATAACTGAACAGACTCCTAATTGTGTTTCGGCTGAAAGGCTTCATATGGTGGTCAGTAAATATAATAAGTAACTGATCCACCAGTTGGAGGGATCTCTTTAAAACAAATTAGTGAGAGGTGAGAGATTCCTTGTGTACTTGAGTGCATTGAGCCATAGAGTCATGCGGCATGGAAACAGGTCCTTCGGTCATCGCAGAGCATAATCCCAAACTAAACTAGTCCTACCTGCCTGTAGTTGCCCCTTATTCCTCCAAGCATTTCTTATTTGTGTAATTATCCAAATGTCTGATAAATGTTGTAACTGTCCCTACATCCACCACTTCCTCTCGACGTTTATTTCACACAAAAACCACTTGCTGTGTAAAAAAGTTGCCTCTCATTTCTTTTTTCAATCTTTCTCTTCTCACCTTACAAGTGTGACCCCTAATCTTGAAATCCGCTACCTTAGGGAATACCTTTACTGTTCACCTTATCTGTATCCCTCATGATTTTATAAACCTCTCCAAGGTTTCCCCTCCTGTGCTCCAGCGAAAGAAGTCCCAGCCTATCCAGCCTATTTTCATGTCTCAAACCCTCCATTCCTGGCAACATCCAGAAGAAGCCTCACCAACATCCTGTACAACCCCAACAGGACATCCCAATTCCTATACTCAAAGGTCTGAGCAATGAAGTTAAGTATGCGAAACACTTTCTTAACCACATCCGCACCAAACAACCCCATCACCAAACAACCCCATCAACCTGTGGCCGACCACTTCCACTTTCCCTCCCACTCGGCCAAGGACTTGCAATTCTTGGGCCTCCCTCACTGCCAAATCCAAGCTACCCAAAACCTGGAGGGAGAATGCCTCATCTTCTGCCTTGGAACCCTCCAACCACAGGGCCTCAGTGTAGATTTCACCAGTTTCCTCATCTCCCCTTCCAAACCTCATCCCAAATCCAACCATCTAACTCGGCACCGCCCTCGTGAACTGTCCTACCTGTCCTTCTTCCTTGCCACCTATCTGCTCCACCCTCCTCTCTGACCTATCACCATCATCCCCACCTGCACCTACCTATCACCTTTCCAGCTACCTCACCCCCATCTCCATCCCCACCCTCCTATTTACCACTCAGTACCCTTCTTCGACCACATTCCTGACAAAGTGCCTGTGCCCAAAATGTCAATTCTCCTACTCCTTAGATACTGCCTGATCTGCTGTGCTTTTCTAGTGTCACACTTTTTGACATTGATCTCCAGCATCTGCAGTCCCCACTTCCTCCCTGTCTACTTGTGATGCAAATTTCAAAGAATTCAAAGAATTGTTTTACCAAATTGCAATACCTCGCATTTATCCAAATTAAACTCCACCTGTCTCTCCTCAGCCCCTTGACCCAATTGATAAAGATCTCTGTAATATTAGTGTTGAAGAAATTTGCCCAATAGGTTAGAGATCACAAAACACAGCTCGAAGTGAAATTGACAAACGGTTTATTGCAAGTGATATCACTGGAGGAGAAAACAGAGTAGCTGACACAGAACTGACAGTCTGCACAGAGAATTTGATTTCTCCTCCCAGAGCTGAGGATGAGACCAGTTTTATAATAATGCCGCACAATGACACTGATTAAGAAATGGGAAAATACAATGTTTCTGAAAATGGAGTGATTTAGTTGCAAGGGTGCTAATTGGAAAACAGTTTATCAGGTGAATGTCCTGTTCCTTCACACAATGCAAGATCCTGACAGTATCGTGGTTCCATTCATCTTCCCAGGTAGGTGTTTGCTGCAGTGGTGAGGTGCTTTCATTGTCCTGTGGTGCCATTCTGTCTGTCCCACTCCTTGCGTGGCTTTGCTGCTGCAGGGTTGTGAAACTGCCCTGAGGGCTTTGAGCATCTGTCATGTCCATGGGAGTTTGAAAACGTATTCCATTGTCTGTGTATCATCTGACCCAGTTCGTGAGCTGCTCAGGAATTCTGGGTGTCCTGGTACAATTTGGCCAATTTGCTTTTGTGGGCCTATTGTGGGTTAGCAAATCTTTTCCCACAATTAGATAACCTTCTTCATTGTCCACTATGCCACCAATTTTGGTGTCATCCGCACACTTACGAACCATTCCTCCTATATTCTCATCCAACTCATTTATACAGATGATAACGAAAGTGAGTCCAGAACCATTCCCTGTGGAACACCACTGGTCACCTGGCCTCCAGTCGGAAAATCAACCTTCTACCACCAGCACACGTGCATGTTCACTTGAAACAGGGAGATAATGAGAGCTGCTAGGTGGAAAATGTCATATTGTGCATCAATCAGATTTGGATGTTGAACGATGTCACAATGTGCCCGCCTGTTTATCTAACACCCACATAATTACCCTCAACGTGGCAATCACATGGGCCTCTGAGACATGTTTGGGAGTAGATCCCCATCTCCTCGCCCTCCCATTTTTCATGTAGTGTAGTCTATAACACCAAAAATTAACCAAGGCTACAAAGTTACATTTTGGAACAGTTGCTTTGGCATTAGCTCAATATCTGCTACTTATACAACAAGGTTCTTTTTTAATTAATTGGGAATAGAATATTATATATCATCAAATAAAATTAATTGGTAAGGTATGGAATGCTTTCTTTAAGTCAATCTTGGAGTTTTAATATGTGTTCTATATCAACAGAAAATAAATGTTGTATATAACATATGGACCACACAATTTGTTTAATTCTACTTAATCATATATAGTTCATCATGGGCTCCAATTCAAATGACCGATTTTAGAATTAATATGAAATGTATTTCTTTAACCATTTAATGACTGCCAATGAGCAAGTGTGTCGGAGTGAGATTGCATCAGTAGGACCATCTAACTTATTACTAAGTTAATGAAAATTGCATGGACTGTTGGTCATACTTATGAATCATTACATCATTATTATTACATCTGTTCGTGTGTTTTAGTTTGGGAGTTGAATTAGCTGGTCGAGTGGAGGACGGGAATCATATAAATAATCATGTGAACCAATATCCTGACTGCCCATAATATTGGATACAAAATTTTAAAAGATTCTTCTTCATACACAAACTAAACATGAGCGGACTTAATAGCCTGAGCTGCATAATGTTCTGGCTAAGTTTCAGTTTTGTTGAGTCACAAGGTGAGTTTCTCTCTAAAGGTTGATTAAAGTTTCTCGTGCTATCTATCAAACCTGCCTCATTAACTACCTATCATGCCTCTATAGTATCCTCCCAATTCTCACATTCACTGTACCCAGATTTTCTCACTACTGCAAAGATCTCCAGGATTAAATTGGCATCCCTGGCACCAGTGCCATCTTTAAAAGGCCATTGTTCACCCATTCAAGCACTATCAGTGCAGAACTGTGCTGCACAGCTCATGACTTTTCCCCCTAACATAGCAGGTAAGGGGAATTTGATATCCTACTCTGGGGTCAGAGCAATCTCAGCCATCTGGAGGAATTCCAAACAGCATAGGTCAATGACCTTCTCCACTTCGCCAGGGTAACAGCCGCCATTTTCTCTCTACTCCCTCATGCTCGCTCTGTTTCTGCTACTGCACCCATCTGCCACCAGTCTCACATGTTCTCACTATTGAGCACAGCACTCATTGTTACCTGCTTCCACTAATCCCCCCCCCATCACAAACTACCAACCCTGCATTGCCCTCTGTTCAGCCTACTCCCCCCCCCTCAGGACACCTCAATTGCCTTTCCCCTACCTCTGCCAAAAGTGATAGCTGAGCTACCCACCTTCATCCCACTCACTCACTCGCTTTCATTCATTCCAGGGGAAAGAAGTGCTGAAAGAGCCAAAATGGGTGGTGGGGTGTCTAGTATTCATCTCTTTATCCCCAGTTCCTGACTCTGCCTGCCCTGGCTGATTGTGCCCAAGCCTCTATCAGAGGCCGCCCTTGACCCCCTGATTGAAGAGTTCTCCCTTGATATGTTTGAAGACTATTCTTCAACTTTGATACATGATCATTTGCTGGCAGCACATGCATTAGTGCGAGATTGAAACTGCATGGTGCCATGCAATAACATGTCCACTCGCTTCAATGATCACCACCAACAACCATGACAGGTTTCTTGATGTTGTATATGGGTTAAAAGGCAATTCAAGGTAAGGAAAGTATCCAGATAGGCACTAAATGGGTATCTTTGTAGCAACATTTCCATGATATTTCTGGGTCTACTCCAAAGTGCAAGATGACAGTGCGTTACCACGGTGTAAATGGGTTGGAGATAGGTCATGGAGATTCCTAGAGGATGACAGTTGTTGAATGCCAGTGTCCATGAATGCCAGGAGCTTGTGGTCAATGCCCTAGAGCATGCCCTCAGCTGTTTGTGCAGGGTGTCCAAGATGGATGTCAAAAGAGGAACAAGTGGTGCCCTAGAGTAGCCAGGTCCCAGTTCTACTTCTGTGTTGGGAATTCTTGGTGTCTTAGTTTCCAAGTAACAGATGGTAGATGCCAATCTACCGAGTTAATGAGAATGTTAATAAGTGATACTCCCCATTAATAGGCCTCTAACTGTTCCTTAGCAAGAAACTTGTGCTGACGTCTGGAACGCCATTGGAGATTGCGCTAGTTGCTCCCAACATTGAGAAAGGCCCCATTTGACTTTTTTCCTAGTTCATGCCATAGCCCATGTTGTTCAAGACCCTAGGCGATTTTACCCAACATGTTTTCAAGATTAAGGTATATTGCAAAGAAAAGACCTATTTGGGTGCACACTATGCATGCAAGATGTTACTTAACCACTAGATCACAGGTGACGTAGCAATCTCTTTTCAATGCTCAACTCAAGACTATCACAGTATATTCAAATTCCATCAATTTTCCCAGTTGACATGACATTTCAGTAGTGCAAATGTCACTCGATTTCCCACTTCTTAGTAGTCACATTTTCGCTAACTGACTGGATAAATTATTTATGCCTTACCTTATTTGTGCCAGACAGAAAAATATCAAATAATTTAACTGTGAACTAAGAACTGACAGATTTGTTGCAGATGATAATCACTCCATAAGACCAATTCAATGCAAGCAAATTGTGCTTACCAACCTTACTGTTAAACTCATTTACATTTCCCATTAAAAGTTTATATTTTCTGACTGAATGTCAGTGCAATGGCTCTGACCAGATTAGACTTGACTGTAACTATGGACCAACATCATTTGCCAAGTCTTTCCAAGCTTGCATGCAACGTAAACATGTGAACTGCTGGCCACTTTAATTTCCATAGCATTTTTTTTCTTTTGAAAAACGAGAGTCTGTGCCTGATCATTGGTGAACACTCTCGCTCACCCACATTGGTGGATTGTCACAGTTTGCTATTTACTGTTGCATTTAGTTTAACTGAGCCCCCTCTGTACAGCTGACCCAAACCCTCAAATTTCAAACAACTTTCATCATTATTCTCCAAAAGCATCAATGCAAGAGACATTTTACTGCAGAAAAAGGTAAGTTGCTAAAACCACACTTTTCTTTGAGCGGGAATCTAATTAAATTTGTAAAACACTTTAAAAAGTGATTGTATTGTCCTTTGGATAGATCGTGATGACACAATACACTCATAAAAAATGGTCAGCAGTGTGATAAACTGGAATCATGAATAGATAACCATTCTTGGTGATTTGATTGTTTAAATCTCCAGGATATCCTACCATTACCTCTGCAGGTTTGGTGGTGATTTCTACAATAAGACTGTTTTCTTTGGACTGTCCAGCACTGCCTTGGGGACATGCTGGTGGCGCTTGCATCCATAAACTTAACCATCACATACCTTGCTGGTCAAATGGCAATATGCTAATAAGAAGCCAAACTATTTAGGAAGTTCTGAAGTAGAGCAATGGGTTAATGGTCACTTTTGGTCTGGAAAGTCTATCTTTCAAAAGCTGGAGGGGTTATATGCATCTGCTCATCTCCTGTGTTTTTGCAGTGTTTTGAAAGAGTCAGCTGAAACTTCCTGGCAGTGAGCCTGGCAAGTGGCAATGTACATTGACATCAGGAAATGAATCAGCTTTAAAATGATCAGTCTCCTTTGTTTCTTTTCACGTAATGTGTAGTTAACTCACTGAAAGGGCACACGGCTGCTTAAATTCTGATGATTAAGTGGAGGATTGTGTGTGGATTTTAGGTCATCTACTATCTCAGAGTTAAATTTTCTCAGAACGATATCAGCGTTCTCAAATCAGTGTTGTTTCATCGACTGAAAATCAATTCTCATTCTGATTACCTAGAGTTGCCAGTCTGCGGTTGTTGACATACGGGGTGAAGTCTTGTCTAGGGTCTCAGCCATTGGCTGGAGAGCTAACAAAACCCACGCTTCTTGAGAAGGCTCATTACATCTTGTGGCATTCAACACTGTGCAAGATTGGTGGCAGGATTTGTCCCAGAATCAAAACTCCATGGGGCAAAAGTAAACCCCTGCCAAGAGCTGTCAGCAGTTAGAGGTTGGTGGCTTTTCTGCATACAATTGTTACTATTGGTCAGTGCTGGAAATACGGTCATCGAAGACTTTGCTGTTCCTGTCCTGTGTGGAGACCGCAGTTGTGACTGCAGCATTGACAGACTTTGACGTGGCCTCTGCAGCCAACCAATGATCCTTTCTCAAGCGAAGAGAATTGCTCCTTAAAAGCCGAGTGAAAATGAGCTTCTGCTGAGATCTGAGCCATAGCAAGAAGGGGTGGTGGGTTGAGCAATACTGAGAAGGCAGAAAGGTGGGTCGACAGCAGGAGTAGGGGAGTGGACCTTGGTGTCTCCTTGGCCGCCCAACAATACCAGATCCCTCAATCAGAACCTTTGGAAGGCCACAAGTCAACACACCTTGGGCTCCAAAATGCCTATTCCCCATCCTGCCCAATGCCAGTGGGCCTTTCATTGCGAATGAGGTTCGTACTGACTCGGACTCAAACTTACTGAGGTGAATGTGGAAAGCAGAGGGGCTCCAAATTACCACCGATTAAATGCCACATCTCTACCAGACCCAGCACAGGGGAGGATACAGGACTCTGCGTCGCTCTCATTTGCTAGTACAGGCTCTAGTATCCTGAGGAGATGAAGTTCTCTTATTTTAGTGGTTATTGATGTCAATCAAAGTATGCATCTAAACATTTTGGGACAGTGGAATTGAAGGACAGCTCTGCAGTATATTTTGTTTTATGTTCTATTGGTAACCTTCTGCTCATAAATAGGATCAGAAATGTATGCAGATATTTCTGGCAAGTACCTTGGAAAAGGAGTTTTCTAATATGCACCAAATAATTGATGGCTAACAGAACTTTCTCAAAGGGTGGTCACAGAAAACAGCACAATCTGATAGAGATGGAGAAGTGAAAGAAGGCATCTCAGCAGGAGTTCATATCAGCTGAGGGTCTTTAAGGAACCATTGTCTTCCCTTGATTATAATGAGAACCAATGTTTAATATGTCTTTCCTTCACTATAGAGATCAGACTAGAAGTCTATTAATACGGCAGTCACAGCTACAAACTCAAAGCAGCACAGGCCACGATTATTTATAGATATAAAGGTTACTACAGCTCTTAATGTTTATGCAGCCTCTAGAACACTGCTTGAGGTATTGGAAACGTCTTGTATTTTGTCATACACACTGTTATGTAAGGCTCTGAAATTCTCTACATACAGAGCCCCCCAGAGATTTGAGAAAGAAGAGGTGAAAGTATCAGAGCCCAGATTCAGCTTTCAAAAGCCTCCAACTACTTTACACAGCCTTGATGTGTTTCTCCCTAAAGAGAAGCAGGATCCCTTGAAGAATTGTTAACTACTCACTATATCAATCTCATTGCTAATCTGTGTCATCAATGAACGAAATGGTTTCCCCTCCACACCCCCTCTCCACCCTCCAGAATGGGATTATGGTGAAGTCACGCTTAGTGTTTAGACTTTTAAAAGTTTTCAGTAGACCCATCCCCACTCTTTGGGGCACATTGTGGGTCTTCCATCTACATTGTAATAGTCCACGAGATGATTGGATTAGGAGGCAGTACATGGTCCGACTCTCTACTGAAAATGTTAGACCAATATTTCCGAACCATAAAACCCATTGCAGCATGTATCAAGCTGATAGGTCAGTGCTTTATTCCAATGGCGAAATATCCTGGAGCCTCAACATTCTGCTCCCTTTAAAAAGAAAGACTTCCATATTTATATTGAATACAGGAATAAAGAATAAGAGTTACCTATTTGGCCCCTCAAATCTTCTCTATCATTCAATCAGATCATGGACGATTTGATTGGGGCCCCAACTTGACTTTCATTTCCGTCTCCCACAGCCCTTGACTCCTTTGTCAATCAAAAGGCTACCTTATTTAGCCCAGAATATATTCAATTGATCTCTGGGGAAGGAAATTCTATAGCTTGATGACCAATTCTATAGCTTGATTGTCCTCACCTCAACCTTAAATGAGAGAGAGAGAGCCCTTAATTTTAAAGTCTGCATCATAATTTAGTTTCCATCACAAGAGCAAACATCTTCCTGGTATCTACCCTGTCAAGTCCCTTTAAGATCTTCCCTCTTTCAATAAGCTCACTTCTCATTCTTCGAAACTCCGAAGGGTATTAACCCAATCTGCTCAACCTTTCATAATTAGCCAAACTCTTCTTCCAAGAATGTTTAGACTTAATTTTGTTTTGACCAGCTTTCAAGACACTTATATCCTTTCACAAACAAGGAGAGTAAAACTACTCTGCAGCCCAGAGGTGGGATTCAAATTACCTGGGAGGAATTGTTTGTTGTGGAGTTGAGGGTGGGGTGATTTCAAGGGAAGAGGGGATGGATGGCTGGCTTCCCAATGAAGAAAAGTTGGCATAGCCTCCTGACCCTTCAGCAGGATGCCCTGCAGCTAGAATGTGCTGAGGAAGAGCCAAACCAGCTCTGAGTGGGAGCTGGGCCCTTCACTGGGTAGAAGTCTTGCCCGCTGGAGCTGACAGATTGATTGGCAGCTCCAACTGTGCTGGCAGTGCCAGACCACATTGGACATCGCTACGACTGTGAGTCAGTATATGCAGGAAACCCGAAGGATCCTGAAGAAAGACAAGTCCGGAGGGTATGGGCATTGAGCATGGGAGGATAGTCTTGTAAATGGACAGATAGGGAAAGAAGAAAGTGCTATCTTCTCGGGTAATGCCCCCAAAGGGCAAGGGATACCCTTCAACAACAGTACCCAACTTACCTCCCACCATTTTACGTTGTTTGTAAATTAAATGAATTGCCTACTGCCTCTCGTCTGTATACGCTGTCCATTTATGATGCAGACAGCATGAGATTAGGATCAATTGAACTTTTAAAAAGTTCATTTGACCAGTAAATATTTCTTTATGAATGTTGGGTGGGCTGCTTTGTATGAGCTTCTGAATCAGGTGGGTTTCTGCATACTCATTTTTAAACATTGACAAGCGAGGACATCCAGATCCCTCCAAGTTCCACAGTCTCCCCCTATTTAAATATTATTCTGATTTCTCGTCTTCCTACCAAAGTGAACAACTTTACATTTTCCCGCATTGTGCTCTGTCTTGTCAATTTTTTGCCCACTTATTATGCAAAGCATTGGTAATGCATAATTATCCAGCATTTGTTGAGGTAAGGTTGTCGGGATCATATTTTTGTCTGTGAAGATATTCTGTTTTGCCTATTAGCATAAAAATATAGCTCTCACTGTGTTACATTCCACAAACATAATTGCTGACATCATATTGCAACAGTACTTATATGTTTGCTGCGCCATGTACTTAGATTTTTACCTTCTAATTAACATGGCCTTTGCCTCTGCTCTGGAATCCTTGTGGATTATACTTTAAGTGTGCGAGGCAGTCTTTATCCTTTAATGTTATACGTGATGCTTAGCACTATGCTAAAGAGACTGCTAACTAAAATGCAAAGGGAAAGGACACGAGGAGACCAAAACCATTTAAATCATCTTAAAATATTCGCACAATGGAGATTAATTAGTACTGGATGTACCTCAACTGAATGGATAAAGTTTTAAAAAATACTCTAGTGATTTTTCCATTTTGTTCTATTCAGGTAGTCATTAACTACAGGAAAGTTATGAGGAACCCTTCCTTTGAGATCACTGGTTTTCATTTCTATTTCGTTGTCAATTTCCACCCACTCCAACCCAGGACCAGTTTGTTTTCCCATTGTAGCCTTTAACAACTCAGCATGGAATGGGGCAACATGAGATGTCTCTACAACTGAAGTATCTCTATTAAAATATGAGGGGCTATTAAGATTAACTAGTAGGCAAAAATAATTAAGATTAAATGGATGAGAGCTCCTCAAAAAGGCTTAATGAGTTTATTTGATCAGATTTTGATACCTAGGTTAGGGAAATCTCAATGCCTTATTGATGCTGGCTATCGTTCACAGTCCGTTGAAAATTTAGACAGGTGGTTGTTGGATTTAGCTTGGGCTGGCTGCTTCCAATGACCAGTTTATTGGGATTCAATAATAGTTTACGTAATTGAACATGATACAGTTGAGTTATTGGTCAGCTAACAGACGGTGTATCTCTCTCACAAACTGGTACAGAGAAGGAACTCAGCACACAAGTTACTCATTTACTTCTGGCTGAAACTTCAGACTTTCCTGCACCTTTAGCATCAGAGTACTCTGATCTTGAAAGCATGGTGGTCGATTTTGACAAGGACTAGTCTCTTCATGAAGAATTAGAATTGACTGCTTATTGTACAGAGTCTGCCAAGAAGTTGCAACAACAGAAGGTGGTGTTCTAGTTCAATGAAGACCCTCCTCCTGTGTAGAAAGCTAAATCGCGGAGGGGAAGCAAGAAGCTAACCTTGAATTAGAACAGTCACTAATGAAAGCAAGTGACGGTTTAAAATTTTCTGCTGTTGGTAAAGTAATTGCAGAAGCTGTGATATCAACAAATATGGTTTCAGAAAGAAATCGCCAGTCATGCAAGGAGAAGACTCAATACTTCAGAACAAAGAATATTGAAGCTTCAGTCAGGGTGGTTATGGACACAGCTGCATCTGCTGCCCCACAGCACCAGGGTCCAAGGTTCAATTCCAGCCTCGGGCAATTGTCTGTGTGGAGTTTGCGCATTCTCCCCGTGTCTGCGTGGGTTTCCTCCGGGTGCTCCGGTTTCCTCCCACAGTCTAAAGATATGCAGGTCAGGTAAATTGGCCATGCTAAATTGCCCCTAGTGTTAGGTGCATTAGTCAGAGGGAAATGGGTCTGGGTGGGTTACTCTTCAGAGGGTCGGTGTGGACTTGTTGGGCTGAAGGTCCTGTTTCCACACTGGAGGGAATCTAATGAATCTAATCTAATGAAAAAGAAGACAAACTTATGAAATGAATCTTCACGTTCATGCATAGAGACCCGGGTTCAATTCCCACCTCAGGTGACTGTCTGTGGAGTTTGCACATTCTCCCCGTGTCCTCCCACAGTCCAAAAATGTGCAGGTTAGGTGAATTGACCATGCTAAATTGTCCATAGTGTTAGGTGAAGGGGTAAATGTAGGGGAATGGGTCTGGGTGGGTTGCACTTCGGCGGGTTGGTGTGGACATGTTGGGCCAAAGGGCCTGTTTCCACACTGTAAGTAATCTAATCTAAGTAAACTAATCTAATCAAAAAAGAATAAGCTTGAAATGCCTAGAGAAAAATTTCAATCCTCAGTTTAAGACGCACCAACGGGAAGTACAACAGGGCGGCACAGTGACACAGTGGTTAGCCTGCTGCCTCACAGTGCCAGGGACCCAGGTTCGATTCCCGCCTCAGGTGACTGTCTGTGTGGAGTTTGAACATTCGCCCCGTGTCTGCGTGGGTTTCCTCCAGGTGCTTTGGTTTCCTCCCGCAGTCCACAGATGTGCAGGTCAGGTGAACTGACCATGCTAAATTGCCCACAGTGTTAGGTGGATTAGTTAGGGGGAATGGGTCTGGGTGAGTTACTCTGCGGAGGGCCTGCGGGGACTAGTTGGCCGAAGGGCCTGTTTCCACACGATAGGGAATCTAACCACGGTTAAGTTGCTGATAAGAAACTAGTCAGAAAGAAAGACATCCTTAATTCCAAAGGGGACAGTGTTAATAACGGATGTGCGGAAACTAGTGACCTGCAGAGCTGGAGACTACATGAGAAACTCATCAGCAAGCCGTAAACGCACACAAGCGGCTGTTCAGCCCATTGACCAGTCGTCATCAGCAGCTGCCACTCCAAAGTGTGGCACCAAATTGTAAATCCCACAAGTAAAAGATAAGAAAACACTTGTATCCTACCATTGTCTATGAGTTTTTCCCAGAGTTGAAATGTTTAATACCAGGGGGGCATGCATTTAAGCTGAGAGGGGACAAGTTCAAAGGAGATGTGAGGGGCACGTTTTTTGACATATAGATGGTACGAGTCTGGAACACGCTGCCAGGGGTGGGGTTGGAGGCAGATATGACAGGAGCATTTCAGGGACTTCTAGATAAGCACATAAATATGCAAACAAAATGGAGAGATATGGCCCATGGGCAGGCCGAAAGGATTAGTTTATTTTGGTGTAATGTTCAACACAATATCGTGGACTGACGGACCAGTTCCTGTGATGCACAGTTCGATGTTCTAATAGAGAAAGCTGTTGGAGGTGAGTTCATCCAGCTTTTTTTGGGGGTAGGAAGAAAGTGGAGCAAAAATGGTAAACATTCATCACGAAATGTTGGGGGTGAAATGCAGCAACGTGAAAGAGATCGAGTAAAAAGTACTTCTGATACAGTTAGTGTACATTGGCAAAAGGGCCTATATCAAGATAATAGCAGAGCACATTGGAATGAGAGTCAGGACCCATGGAGATTCAGATGAAATTTCCTCTTTATGTAAGATTATAGTTAGTAAAGACTGTTGTTGTTCAGTCAGCAGAGTATAAACAAGCTACAGGTCAATAAGTTCAGGTAGCAAGAGAAAAGAGTATTGTAACAAAAAAACAAGAATGATTCAATGAAAGTCAAATTATTTAGTAGTAGATATTTACTTAAGGGAAAATGAGATCTATTTTATCGACCATGCCTTCAAATTTGGAGAAGTTTTGCATTGTACTTGGATTGTAACTATGAGTATGTTCACTGTTTACAGTGTTATTTGAGACAGAACCCATTACTACATTTTTCATCCTGTAATGTGAGCACTAGCAAGTTAGCACAAAATTTGTACACACATGAAAACATGGAATTGACATTTCCCTCCCTCACACCCACGGATAAAGCTGGAGGGTGAGGGACTGGAGAGAAAATTTGGTGGCAGTGGCTACCAACCTGTTGTCTTTTCATCACTGATGTGATTTTACCAGATCTGGGAAAAATGGCGGTGGACCTACCTTCCCAAGGCACCCACATGTTCAATTACATTAACAGCAATGATGGGCACTGCACCATGTGGTGGAAACTGCACAATTAAACACAATGGCCAACCTGCAGCATCCTGGTAAGGCAGCTCACAATGAGCATCCTATAGCCCAAGGTTGGTCAGAGAGTCATAGAGATGTAGAGCATGGAAACAGACCCTTTGGTCCAACTCATTCATGCCGACCGGATATCCTAAATTAATCTTGTCCCATTCGCCAGCACTTGGCCCATATCCCTCTAAACCCTTCCTCTTCATATACCCATCCAGATGCCTTTTATCCGATGTAAATATACCAGCCCCCACCACTTTCTCTGGCAGCTCATTCCAAACACACACCACCCTCTGCAATTAAAGGTTGACCCTTAGGTCTCTTTTAAATCTTTCCCCTCTCACCCTAAACCTATGCTAGTTCTGGATTTCCCCAACCCAGGGAAAAGACCTTGGCTATTCACCATATCCATGCCCCTCATTATTTTATAAACCTCTATAAGCTCACACCTCAGTCTCTGATGCTCCAGGGAAAACAGCTCCTGCCTATTCAGCCTTTCCCGGTAGCTCAAACCATCCAAGCCTGGCCATATCCTTGTAAATCTTTTCTAAACCCTTGCAAGTTTCACAGCATCCTTCCTATAGGAGGGAGACCAGAATTGAATGCAGTATTCCAAAAGTGGCCTAACCAATGTCTTGTACAGCTGCAACATGTCCTCCCAACTCCTAAACGCTTAGTTTCAAGAGCTGCCCAAGTTGGCAGACCCTACCTAAGTGTCTGATGAGCCTCAATGATCCCCATTTCCCTGCTTTCTCATCCCTGACATAGCTTCTGCTGTGCGGCATCCTGCAGTCCCAGCAATGACTCCCACTCCCAGTGGCACTCCAGGGGCTGGAGAATTGCTGTTTCTCTCGTGGGCTGGTGGTTCTTGGAAGTGAAGTATCCTGTTTTACAGGAGTAGAGATTACTACTGCAAGCAATTAACTGCCTGCCCAATGTAAAATCTGCTTGTGACTTCCACATCTGACAATTGGCACGAGTGCCTCTGATTTTCCAGCTAATGAGCAGGGCTACTGCAATGCTGTGAAATCCCAGCCACTAATACTGCTGCAAAGTAATTTTAAAATCTCTAACAGTGGATGCTGAGTGTTGGTCTTTTAACAGGAGATTGTAACTTCTCTGCTTCCTTCCAAATCTCTGCTCCCTTCTTTCCTCACCCCTGCCCTCCCCAATAACTGTTCACCTTTCTTGCAAGTAAATCAGTTTCTAGGGTGAGCTCAGCACTGGAGAAGATTGGAAGTCCCCAGTATGTCATCATTTCTACAAAACAGAACATAGAACATAGAACAATATAGTGCAGAACAGGCCCTTCGGCCCTCGATGTTGCGCTGACCTGTGAACTAATCTAAGCCCATCCCCCTACACTATCCCATCATCATCCATATGTTTATCTAAGGACTGTTTAAATGCCCTCTCATGTGGCTGAGTTAACTACATTGGCAGGCAGGACATTCCAAGCCCTTACCGTTCTCTGAGTAAAGAACCTGCCCTCTGACATTTATCTTAACTCTATCACCCCTCAATTTGCAGCTATGCCTCCTCGTACGAGCCAACATCATCATCCTTGGAAAAAGACTTTCACTGTCCAAAGGCTTTACTGAAGTCCATGTACACCCCATCAACTTCCCTGCCCTCATCCACGTGCTTGGTCACCTTCTCAAAAAGCTCAATGAGATTTGTGACTCATGACCTGCCCTTGATGAAACCATATCTCCAATCAAATTGTTGCTTGTTGGATGATTATAAATCCTATTTCTTATAATCCTTTCCAAAACTTTTCTGACAAAAGACATAAAGCTCACTGGTCTATAATTACCTGGGTCATCTCTACTGCCCTTCTTGAACAAGGACACAATGTTTGCAATCCTCCAGCCCTCTGGTACTAAACCTGTAGCCAATGACGACTCAAAGATCCGCCATCTCCTCCCTAGCTTCCCAGAGAATCCTTGGATAAATCCCATCCAGCCCAGGGACTTAGCTACTTTCACGTTTTCTAGCATTGATAGCACCTGCTCCTTACTAATCTCAATCCTTTCTAGATTAGTGGTGCTGGAAGAGCACAGCAGTTCAGGCAGCATCCAATGAGCAGCGAAATCGACGTTCCGTGAAAAAGCCCTTCATCAGGAATAAAGGCAGTGAGCCTGAAGCGTGGAGAGATAAGCCAGAGGAGGGTGGGGGTGGGGAGAGAGTAGCATAGAGTACAATGGGTGAGTGGGAGAGGAGATGAAGGTGATAGGTCAGGGAGGGGAGGGTGGAGTGGATAGGTGGAAAAGGAGCTAGGCAGGTAGGACAAGTCCAGACAAGTCAAGGAGACAGTGCTGAACTGGAAGTTTGAAACTAGGATGAGGTGGGGGAAGGGGAAATGAGGAAGCTGTTGAAGTCCACATTGATGCCCTGGGGTTGAAGTGTTCCGAGGTGGAAGATGAGGTGTTCGTCCTCCAGGCGTCTGGTGGTGAGGGAGCGGCGGTGAAGGAGGCCCAGGACCTCCATGTCCTCGGCAGAGTGGGAGGGGGAGTTGAAATGTTGGGCCACGGGGCGGTTTGGTTGATTGGTGCGGGTGTCTCGGATATGTTCCCTAAAGCGCTCTGCTAGGAGGTGCCCAGTCTCCCCAATGTAGAGGAGACCACATCGGGAGCAACGGATACAATAAATGATATTAGTGGATGTGCAGGTAAAAGTTTAATGGATGTGGAAGGCTCCTTTAGGGCCTTGGATAGAGGTGAGGGAGGAGGTGTGGGCACAGGTTTTACAGTTCCTGCGGTGGCAGAGGAAAGTGCCAGAATGGGAGGGTGGGTCGTAGGGGGGTGTGGACCTGACCAGGTAGTCACGGAGGGAACGGTCTTTGCGGAAGGCGGAAAGGGGTGGGGAGGGAAATATATCCCTGGTGGTGGGGTCTTTTTGGAGGTGGTGGAAATGTCGGCGGATGATTTGGTTTATGCGAAGGTTGGTGAGGTGGAAGGTGAGCACCAGGGGCGTTCTATCCTTGTTACGGTTGGAGGGGTGGGGTCTGAGGGCGGAGGTGTGGGATGTGGACGAGATGCATTGGAGGGCATCTTTAACCACGTGGGAAGGGAAATTGCGGTCTCTAAAGAAGGAGGCCATCTGGTGTGTTCTATGGTGGAACTGGTCCTCTCGTCCACATCCTGCACCTCCGCATCAATGTGGACTTCAACAGCTTCCTCATTTCCCCTTCCCCCACCTTATCCTAGTTTCAAACTTCCAGTTCAGCACTTTCCCCATGACTTGTCCGGACTTGTCCGACCTGCCTATCTTCTTTTCCACCTCTCCACTGCACCCTCCCCTCCCTGACCTATCACCTTCATCTCCTCCCCCACTCACCCATTGTACTCTATGCTACTTTCTCCCCACCCCTACCCTCCTCTAGCTTATCTCTCCACGCTTCAGGCTCACTGCCTTTATTCCTGATGAAGGGCTTTTGCCTGAAATGTCAATTTCGCTGCTTGTTGGATGCTGCCTGAACTGCTGTGCTCTTCCAGCACCACTAATCCAGAATTTGGTTTCCAGCATCTGCAGTTATTGATTTTAACCTCGTTGATTTTAACCCTACTGCGAATCCTCTTGCAAGGATGCCTGCCTTGAAGAAGTTTTCCTCCTCTCTCTACAAGAATCTCAGGGAGTCCCTGTCCCACTGCAACTCTCAGGTCATTTCCTCTGCTCTGAAGCTCTTCAACCATGTCGTGAAACAAACTCGGTACCACAGCCACATTTGCTTCCTCAGTGCCTGCCTCCGGAACCAACTCATCCCACATGAACTCCGGACCACCTTTAAACCAGCAGAGTTTGGACCCGAACAGGACAAACAGTACAGACTATAGATTCAAAAACACCAGCAACAGTTCTCCTTCAAGATCCTCCGCTCCACGCTTGCAGCAATGCACCGGCACCTAACCTCTCTACAGTCAGCCCTGCCCCAGCTAAGGGCCACACTCTCTCAGAATTGCAAAGGACCCACTCTGTACTACATCCACAGGAGAATTCATACTCTCAACAAACAGTATTTCAATTCCATCTCAAACATCAAAAACTGTAAGTACAACAAACTTTTATCCACCCACCTCCATAACCAGCGCTCCTCAAAACATTCCAGAAGATTCCCCTGGCCTCGGAAACGCCATTAGCCATGCGGCTGATGCAGCTACACCCCCACGCTGAGTGATGATGTCACTTCCGCCCCCATCATGGCCACTCCCACAGCCACTTCCGGCGCTCACATCATCGCTGATGCCACACGCTCAGTGCCTTCCACCACCCCTACTGCCATGATCACCACCACTTCCACCCCCACCAGCGCCACTCACCTGCATTTTGCTGACACGCCCCCCACAGACCCCACTGTCACTTTCCCCACCCCCCAGAACCCCGAGGGGAACACTACCCCTGCTCATGCCTCCACCCCCATTCCCCCCACCATCACACCCACTCCAGGTACTGGCTCCGACCCCACTCCCAGCTCCACACCCACACCAGATCCCAGCTCCCGGCCCTGCCGAGTTTTCACCATCCCTCCAGACCTCCCACTCACTGAGGACGAACGATCAGTCCTCAGCAAAGGACTCACCTTCATCCCCCTCCGTCCACGCATCAATGAATTTAATACACACCGTGACATCGAACAATTCTTCCGTCGCCTCCGCCTCCGAGCTTACTTTCACAATCAGGACTCCCGCCCACCTTCTGAGGACCCCTTCGCCCACCTCCAACACACTGCATCCACCTGGACACCCCGCGCTGGCCTATTACCTGCCCTCGACCTCTTCATTTCCAACTGCCGCCGGGACATTAACTGCATCAACCTGTTGACCCCCCTTCTCCACTCCAACCTCTCACCCTCACAACACGCAGCCCTCCAATCCCTCTGCTCCAATCCCAACCTCACCATTAATCCAGCGGATAAAGGGGGCGCAGTGGTAGTCTGGCGCACTGACCTCTACACCGCTGAAGCCAAACGCCAACTCGAGGACACCTCTTCCTACTGCCCCCTCGACCATGACCCCACCCCCCATCACCAAACCATCATCTCCCAGACCATACAGAACCTCAGCACCTCAGGAGATCTCCCACCCACAGCTTCCAACCTCATAGTCCGGGAACCCCGCACTGCCCGGTTCTACCTCCTTCCCAAGATCCACAAGCCTGACCACCCTGGCCGACCCATTATCTCAGCATGCTCCTGCCCCACTGAACTCATCTCTACCTACCTCGACACTGTCCTATCCCCCCTAGTCCAGAAACTCCCCACATACTTTCGAGACACCACCCACGCCCTCCACCTCCTCCAAGACTTCCGTTTCCCCGGCTCCCAACGCCTCATCTTCACCATGGATATCCAATCCCTCTACACCTCCATCCGCCATGACCAGGGCCTCCAAGCCCTCCGTTTTTTCCTCTCCAGACGTCCCCAACAGTACCCTTCCACTGACACTTTCATTTGTTTGGCCGAACTGGTCCTCACCCTTAACAATTTCTCCTTTGAATCCTCCCACTTCCTCCAGACCAAAGGGGTAGCCATGGGCACACGTATGGACCCCAGCTATGCCTGTCTCTTTGTTGGCTACGTAGAGCAGTTGATCTTCCGTAATTACACCGGCACCACTCCCCACCTCTTCCTCTGCTACATTGATGACTGCATTGGCGCCACCTCCTGCTCTCGCGAGGAGGTTGAGCAATTCATCAACTTCACCAACACATTCCACCCTGACCTTAAATTTACCTGGACCATCTCTGACACCTCCCTCCCCTTCCTGGACCTCTCCATCTCCATTAGTGACGACCGACTTGACAATGACATTTTTTACAAACCCACCGACTCCCACAGCTACCTGGATTACACCTCTTCTCACCTTATCTCATGCAAAAATGCCATCCCGTATTCCCAATTTCTCCGCCTCCGCCATATCTGCTCCCAGGAGGACCAGTTCCACCATAGAACACACCAGATGGCCTCCTTCTTTAGAGACCGCAATTTCCCTTCCCACGTGGTTAAAGATGCCCTCCAACGCATCTCGTCCACATCCCGCACCTCCGCCCTCAGACCCCACCCCTCCAACCGTAACAAGTACAGAACAGCCCTCGTGCTCACCTTCCATCCTCCATCCTTCGCATAAACCAAATCATCCGCCGACATTTCCGCCACCTCCAAACAGACCCCACTACCAGGGATATATTTCCCTCCCCACCCCTTTCCGCCTTCCGCAAAGACCGTTCCCTCCGTGACTACCTGGTCAGGTCCACACCCCCCTATGACCCACCCTCCGATTCTGGCACTTGTCCCTGCCACTGCAGGAACTGTAAAACCTGTGCCCACACCTCCTCCCTCACCTCTATCCAAGGCCCTAAAGGAGCCTTCCACATCCATCAAAGTTTTACCTGCACATCTACTAATATCATTTATTGTATTTGTTGCTCCCGATGTGGTCTCCTCTACATTGGCGAGACTGGGCACCTCCTAGCAGAGCGCTTTAGGGAACATATCCGAGACACCCGCACCAATCAACCACACCGCCCCATGGCCCAACATTTCAACTCCCCCTCCCAATCTGCCGGGGACATGGAGGTCCTGGGCCTCCTTTACCGCCGCTCCCTCA
This sequence comes from Chiloscyllium punctatum, assembly GCF_047496795.1. Lineage (NCBI taxonomy): Eukaryota > Metazoa > Chordata > Chondrichthyes > Orectolobiformes > Hemiscylliidae > Chiloscyllium > Chiloscyllium punctatum. The sequence continues at coordinate 70,669,318 of NC_092770.1, read as the reverse complement.
CCACCAGACGCCTGGAGGAAGAACGCCTCATCTTCCGCCTTGGAACACTTCAACCCCAGGGCATCAATGTGGACTTCAACAGCTTCCTCATTTCCCCTTCCCCCACCTTATCCTAGTTCCAAACTTCCAGTTCAGCACTGTCCCCTTGACTTGTCCGGACTTGTCCGACCTGCCTAGCTCCTTTTCCACCTATCCACTCCACCCTCCCCTCCCTGACCTATCACCTTCATCCTCCCCCACTCACCCATTGTACTCTATGCTACTCTCTCCCCACCCCCACCCTCCTCTAGCTTATCTCTCCACGCTTCGGGCTCACTGCCTTTATTCCTGATGAAGGGCTTTTGCCCGAAACGTCGATTTCGCTGCTCGTTGGATGCTGCCTGAACTGCTGTGCTCTTCCAGCACCACTAATCCAGAATCTGGTTTCCAGCATCTGCAGTTATTGTTTTTACCTCAATCCTTTCTCGTATAAAATCCATATCCCAGTCTTCTCCTCTCCAAAATTCTCCTTTAACTGAGTGAAAACAGGTGGGAAATATTCATTTAGCACCTCTCCAATCCCCACAGGATCCACACACAACTTCCCACTTCTGTTTTTGACTGGACCTATTCCTACCGTAGTCATTCTTTTATTCCTCACATACCTACAGAAGGCTTTAGGGTTCTTCTTTACTCTACTTACTAAAGACTGCTCGTGTCCTCTCTTTGCTGTTCTTAACTCTCTCTTTAAATCCTTTCTACTCAATTTGTAACTCTCCATCTGTGGGAGGCACGGTGGCACAGTGGTTAGCACTGCTGTCTCATAGCGCCAGCGACCTGGGTTCAATTCCCGCCTCAGGCAACTGACTGTGTGGAGTTTGCACATTCTCCCCGTGTCTGCGTGGGTTTCCTCCCACAGTCCAAATATGTGCAGGCTAAGGTGAATTAGCCAAGCTAAATTGCCTGTAGTGTTTGTTGCAAGGGTAAATGTAGAGGAATGGGTCTGTCTGTGTGGGTGGGTTTGTTGGGCTGAAGAGCCTGTTTCCCCACTGTAAGTAATCTAATCTAATCTTTCCATCGCCTCATCTGAACCATCTTGTCTCAATATCACATAAGCCTCCCTCTTCCTCTTAATAAGAGATACAATTTCTGTAGTAAACCATGGTTCCCTTACCTTATCACTTCCTCCCTGCCTGACAGGGACATACCTATCAAGGACACGCAATATCTGTTCCTTAAACCAGCTCCACATTTCAATGGTCCCCATCCCCTGCATTTTGCTACCCCATTCTATGCCTCCTAAGTCTCATCCAATTGCATTAAAATTGCCCTTGCCCCATCTATAACTCTTGCCCTGTGGCATGTACCTATCCCTTTCCATCATTAAGCTAAATGTAACTGAATTTTGGACACTCTCTACAAAGTGCTCACCTACCACTAAATCAAACACCTGGCCTGGATCATTACCAAGTACCAGATCCAATGTGACATGCCCTCTTGTCGGCCTTTCGACATACTGTTTCGGGAAACCCTCCTGCACATTTTGGAAAAAAACAGATTCGTCTGATGTATTAGATTTATAGCATTTCCAGTCAATACTGGGGAAGTTAAAGTCCCCCATAATGACCACCCTGTTCCTTTCATTCCTACCCAGAATTGTTTTGCCAATCCTCTCCTCCACATCCCTAGAACTTTGTGGAGGCCTATAAAAAAACTCCCAGCAGTGTAACTTCTTCTCTCCTACTTCTAATCTCAACCAATATCACCTCAGTAGACGAGTCCTCATCAAAAGTTCTTTCAGCTACCGTTATACTGTCTTTGACTAACAAAGCCACACCTTCCCCTTTTTTACCACCTTCCCTGATCTCAATGAAAGATCTAAACCCTGGCACCTGCAACATCCATTCCTGACCCTGCTCTATCCATGTTTCAGAAATGGCCACAACATCGAAGTCCCAGGTTGCAAGCTCACCTACCATATTTGAATACACCTGGAGTTGAAGTAGACACACTTCAAACCAGTTTGCTGTCCGCCAGCACACTCCTGTGACCGTGAAATTCTGTTCATGTCCTCCTTACTCACATCTTCCTGTGTACTGGAGCTACACCACAGGTTGCCATCCCCCTGCTGAGCTAGTTTAAACCCACCAGAATAGTACCAGCAAGTTTCCCACCCAGGATATTAGTACCCCTCGGGTTCAAGTGAAGACCATTCTGTTTGTAGAGGTCCCATCTTCCCCAGAGTGAGCCCCAATTATCCATTTTTCCTAAAACCCTCCCTCCTGCACCATCCCTGCAGCCACGTGTTCAGCTATCACATGACACGGGTAACAAACCAGAGAAAAAAACTCTGTTTGTTCTAGCTCTCAGCTTCCACCCTAGCTCTCTGAAATCCTGCCTTACATCCCTATCCCTCTTTCTACCTATGTCGTTGGTACCTATGAGGACCATGACTTGGGGCTGGTCACCCTCTTCCTTCAGGACCCCAAAGACATGATCTGAGACATCATGGACCCTGGTACCTGGGAGGCAACACGCCAACTGTGAGTATCATTCGTTCCCAACAAACGTTCTATCTAACCCTCTAACTATTGAGTCCCCATAGACTACCACTTTCCTCCTTTCTCTCTTCCCTTCTGTGCAAAAGGGATAGAATCTGTGCTAGAGAGCTGCACCCCAATGCATGCCGCTGATAAGTCACCCCCCCAACAGTATCCAAAATGGTATACTTGCTTGTTAGTGGAATGACCACAGGGGATCCCTGCACTGACTGTTTTCTCCCGCTTCTAGCAGTTACTCAACTTTCCTCATGCCTCAGAGTAACTACTTCCCTGTAATTCTTATCCATCACAGATTCTGCCTCCTGAATTATCCAAAGTTCATCCAGGTCCTGCTCCAGTTCCCTGACCTGGTCTTGGAGGAGCAAGAGTCAGATGCAGATGTACTTGGATGGGACATTAATGGCATCCCTCACCTCAAACATCATGCAGGAGGAACATTCCTGTCCCTGCACTGCCATCCCTGCCAGTCCCCTTATCAGAAAGTAAAGAAGAAGAGAAGTGTCCCTGGTGTTTATGGTTAGAGGAGGTGGATGGGTGGGAGGCTCTACAAAGGTAGGCTCTTGGGTTTAGAAAACGCTCACTTATAAAGCTGAGGTGGGGGGGGGGGCGGGGGGAAGTCCCTCCTTTCCCTGAAACCTCTGCTGTCCGATGTCAGATGTAAAGATTTAAATTAGTGACTCACCTTTCCCAGCAGGCCCCTGGTCCAAGCTCCCACTCTTCCTGCTGGTGAAAACAGAAATGGAGGCCTCCAACACTCGAGGTAAGATTTTAAAGATTTAAATTAGTGGCTCGCCCTTCCCCTTTGAATTATGGGACCCAACCATTGAGTATCTGCTAGCAATATTGAATCATTCAAAGACTTAAGTGAAAACTGTGGGACACCCTGAATAATTCAATGAGTGAGTTGTACTGGTGATCGTACAGAATACCTGATGTGTTCTGTTCTCTGAGATAATTCAACTAGTTTCATCTCGAATTCATGTGGAAACAAACACTTGTCCTCAATGCCCGTCTTGTTCAAATAGCCAATCTTCTCTGAAATATTTATGTGGAGCATGTGCTGCATGCCTTGAAAAAAATGCTTTGAATTATTACACACTGCCAATTGTTTCAAAAATCATTCAAAATTGAATCTAAAGATAACTTCTGGCAATCTTTCACTGGACCACCCTGGACACAATAGCCACATTAACAGTCCAAAAAGTTGAAAATGTCTCTCCTAAGAAGTGACAGTCATTCAAGTCATTTGACATTCATCTCCTTTCTGCTACCTCGGGAAGTACGTTCCTGGACACAAAGGTTGGCCCTGATATTTTTAATCAACATGTTCAGACACGTCTCTGGAGCAGGTGGGACTTGAATGCAGGCCTCCTCGCCAAGAGGTAAGGTCACTACCACTGCAGCATAATAGCCATCCAGTGGCTGACCTTCCTACATCAATGACATGTCAAGTCATCAACCGATGGTCACTTAGTGAGTTCATGCTGCCTAGACTACTTCATGTCCAAGTGAGACAAGATTGAACGGCCTATGCCGCTGTTAAATCAGTATGCCCATTGATTAATGAGTGCTGGGGTTGCTTAATCTGTGCCAACTTTCACAAGACCACAGACATGGAACCTGCCCTCATTTCCTGTACCCTGTTTCACTCTCACCCCATGTTGAAACAGCACAGAACCGTCGTGGCAATAAGTTTCTGTCTGGAGGCCCGGGGGTGGTATCCTGACAGCAACCACATCTTTGCCAGTGTCCAGCCAGGTTCTGGAGATGCCAGCCATTATTTGGTTAGATGTCTGTGATGGGCAAGACTTCCCGCTTAACGCTCTCTAATTCTGGAAGAAAGACCACCACCAGCTCATCAACTGCCTGAGTGATATAAGATCTGTCCAGCTTTTCTGACCAAGATAGGTTTTCCCGAGTTTCTTTCGAGGAAATGTTCCTGTTTCCGGACTTAATTCAAAAACAGGAAAGCTCCACCCATAGTGAGTCTTTCAAATGAACAAGGCAGAGTATTGTTGTGCGGTGTGAGATTAATATTGTCTATGGAAATTCAAACTAAACATGCCAGAAATCAGATTAGAATTAACCAGATGAGAAATAGCAAAGGCAAACATCACGATATTCTTTCTATAGGCAAATACTATCTGCACTTTTGAACAAACACCATTGTCAGCACGCTTTTTGCACATCTTATATTAAAGAGAGCTGAGTCTATGAATTTATCAATGAAGGGTAGGGGAGGTACAAACCATTAGATTGAAATAGTTGAACACTATTGTACTTCAAAGGAGTAGATGATGACTAATTCCGAATAAATGTTCTATCCTATCATATTTTTAATAACTTTTTTGTTAAAATTTGCATTCAGAAACTGAAATGTTGCAAGTTTGGTGTGGCACTGTAATGAGGTTTTGAAAAAAAAAGGTTAAATTGTTCTTTCATGGCGTGGAGCCCTACTTGCAAATCCAAACTTTGTTACCCATTCTTAATTGCCCTTGAAGACATGGTGAGACAAGGTCTTCAACTGCTACAGTCTGTTTGGTGCAGGTTTATCCAGAGAACCTTTAAAAAAGGGGTTCTGGCAGACTTAAACAAAATGGCTGAAAACTGTCATCTGCAATGCTGGGGTGATGAGGCTGAGATGAATCACCCACTAGGGATTTCTGGCTGACCATACTTGCCTACACTTAAGCCATTTATTAGTTAAAAACAATGACTGCAGATGCTGGAAACCAGATTCTGGATTAGTGGTGCTGGAAGAGCACAGCAGTTCAGGCAGCATCCAAGTAGCTTTGAAATCGACATTTCGGGCAAAAGCTCTTCATCCTGCCTGAACTGCTGTGCTCTTCCAGCACCACTAATCCAGAATTAAGCCATTTATTGTCCACTGGCATGCTGCGTTCCTCCAGCATTGAATATTAGAATATTTGTGGAGCCTCCTTCTCCACTGAATTGTAAATTGTCTAGCAACATTCAGGATTGTATAAGGGGAGATGCAGAGCTTATCTTTTTTGCTGAATTGTTTCGCCCTGCCGCTCACTCGATGTTTTTGTACTGGCATACAAGTAGTCCTATGTTGTAGCTTCACCAGATTGAAATCGCATTCTTAGGTTTGCTCTTTGCATGCCCTCTCGCACACTTCAATGATTGCCCATTGTTGCAGTAGGAAATTATGCTTAGTGCAAGAGGACCCATAGATTCTGATGTTTAACATTTTTTTGATCTCTAATTATGGTTTATACAGCAAATTTAGCTCCAGCACAATTAAATGGTGTCAGATTTGGGTCTTGTCCATTCTTTTACAAGTGGCATATTTTGGCTGCCTTCATTTGTATTTAAGATAAAGTGCTCAGATGCATTGGGTCATCTTGCTAGCACACACAGTAAAACAGACAATGGGGAATAATGAGGTATTGCAGGAGTCATTGCAAGTTGTAAAATTCTGGGACTCAATTTTCCTGGTTCCTTGTTGGCAGACATGGAAGGGAGCAGCCCTGTACAGTCCCACCACTGGGAAATTTTCTCACTCCAATATGTGGAGGTTGCCATCTCCATGAAGGTAGCTCTCCTTGTGGCAAAACACTGTGCAATGTGAGCTGTAGGCTCAAAGAGGGGACTGGAGTCAGGGAAACTGTGCCCTTGCAACTTGATGGATTTTCCCCTCCATTTTGAAGAGCCTTAAAGCTTTGTCCCTAATACTTCTCGCATTAAATATATGTTATGCCATACCAATGGGTATGATCTTGAGGCTATTATAGAGACATGGTCATGACTGGGAGTTAAATATCTAGGGAAGGATGGATAGGAAGCAAAGGGTGGTGGTGTAGCTCTGCTATTTAAGGACGACATCAGGGTAGTGGTACGAGATGATATAGGTTCTATGGAAAAAAAGGCTGCGTCAATGTGAATGAAAATTAGAAATAGTAAGAAGAAAATGTCACTCAAAGGCCTAGACAATAGGCCATCAAATAACGACATCATGGATGGGCAATGAACAAAGAAATAACTGATGCATGTAGAAATTATCATGGGGGATTTTAATCTACATATTGATTTGTCAAATCAAGTTGATCAAAGCAGCCTTGAGGAGGAGCTCATAGAATTTATCCATGATTGTTTCCTCAAACAGTATGTGACAGAGCCCACGAGGGAGCAATCTATCATCAATCTGGTCCTGTGTAAGGAGACAGGAATAACTAACGGTCTCGCAGTTAGGGATCCTCTTGGAAGGAGCGATCGGTTATGGCTGAATTTAAGATCCAGATGGAAGATGAGAAGATAAAATCCAGTGCTAAGTGTCTTGTGCTGAATCAAAGGAGACTACAATGGGATGAGGGAGGGTTTGGCAACTGGGAGCAAAGACTATTTGGTGGGACAACTGAGGAATAGTGGATGACTTTCAAACTGATCGTTCAGAATGTTCACCAAAAGCATATACCAGTGAAAAGGAAGAACCTTTTAGGAAAAGGGATAGTCAGCCACTGTTAACTAAGGAAATAAAGGAGGGCATCAAATTGAAAACTATTGCACATAAAATGGCAAAGATTAGTGGGAAACTAGGGGATTGGGAAATCTTTAAACAGTAAGCCGCACAGATAACTATAAAAAAAAGTAAGATGGATTATGAGAGTAAACTAGCTCAGAATATAAAAACAGTCAGCAGAAGTGTCTACAAATATATAAAATGAACAAGAGTGGCTAAGGTAAGGAGAGGATGTTAAGAGGAATTTAATAATGAGAAATGAGGAAATGGCTGAGGTGCTGATACCGTCTTCAAGTGGAAGACACAAATAACATGCCAATAATTGATGACAAGGAGGCTATGGCAGGTGAGAGGACCTAGAAGCTATCATTACCACGAAAGAGGTGGTGTTGGGCAAGCTAATGGGCCTAAAGGTAGACAAGTCTCATGACGGAATGCGTCCCAGGGTACGAAAAGAGATGTCGGAGGGAAATGGCAAATGTACACTTGATAATTTACCAAAATTCACTGGAGTCTAGGGCTGTTCCAGTAGGTTGGAAAACAACTAATGTGACAGCACTGTTTAAAAATGGAGGTGGACAAAAGGTGGATAATTGTGACCCATTAGCTTCAAATCATAGAATCACAGAATCCCTCCAGTGTGGAAGCAGGCCATTCGGCCTATCGAATCCACACCGCCCCTCTGAAGAGCATCCCACCCAGACCTATATTTTATTGCTGTAACCCTACATTTTCTCATGACCAATCCACCTAACCTGCACATGTTTGGACTGTGGGAGGACACCAGATCACCTGGAAGAAACCCACGTAGATGGAGAGAATGTGCAAACTCCACACAGACAGTCAACAAGGCTGGAACCGGACCCAGGACCTTGGTGCTGTGAGGCAGCAGTGCCAACTTTTGTTGTGGGGAAAGTGCTTGAATCTATCATCAAGGAAGAAATGTTGAGATTTCTGGATTGAAATTGTTCTATTGGCAGAAGCAGCATTGGTTTGAGGTCTCGGGCCTTAAGCCCTTCTTCAGGAATGAGGAGGGTATGCCAAGCAGGCTACTGCTTGGCACACTCCCCTCATTCCTGAAGAAGGGTTTATGCCTGAAACGTCGATTCTCCTTCTCCTTGGATGCTGCCTGACTTACTGCACTTTTCCAGCAACACATTTTTAAGGTCTGATCTCCAGCATCTGCAGTCCTCACTTTCTCCGCAGCATTGGTTTGTCAAAGGCAAGTCATGTTTAACTAATTTACTGGAATCCTTTGAGGACATTACAAGCGTGGTGGATGACGGGGAACTGGTGAATGTGGTGTACCTGGATTTCCAGAAGGCATTCAACAAGGTGTTGCACAAAAGGCTGCTATGTAAGGTAACAGTGAACAGTGTTAAGGGTAATGTATTAGCATGGATGGAGGACTGGTTAGCTAACAGGAAGCAAAGAGTGGGGATAAATGAGTGCTTTTCTGGTTGGCGATCAGTGGCTTTAATAAAAACTTATAAAATTGTGAAGGGAATCGATAAGATCGAAGCAGGGAGGCTGCTTCTACTGGAGGGTGAAATTAGAAGTAGGGGGCATAGCCTCAGAATAAGGGGGAGCAGATTTAGGACTGAGTTGAGGAGGAACTTCTTCACCCAAAGGGTTGTGGATTCCCTGCCCAGTGAAACAGTTGCGGTTACCTCATGGAACATTTTTAAGGCAAATAAGCTAGTGTTTTGAATGGTAAAGGAATTAAGGATTATGGTGATTGGGCAGGTAAGTGAAGCTGAGTCCACAAAAAGATCAGCCACGATCTTATTGAACAGCAGAGCCGGTTCCACAGGCCAGATAGCCTACTCCTGCTCCTAGCTCTACTGTTCTTATCTCTCTTAGGGTACCTCCATGTTAAGCTGCCCTTGGCCCTACTCTTGCTTCAACAGCTCTCACAGGGGGTGTGACACTTGCCTCTGGATTGACAACACCAAGAGCCTACCATCATTCCACAACAGGTGGTGAGCACAAAAGTGGCTAATCAGGAGGCCACCTTGGGGAAGTTTGCAATATTGGGCACACCGCCAATAAGTTTAAGTTTGGAATCCTCTGTTTGGTTCTGATAGCTGAGTCCTAAAGTCTGTGGGAAATGTCAGCTATTTATGCTTGTCATGGTGGATCTATGACACACTGAATTGTACGAAAGATTTTATTTGGCAAATCCATTCTGTAGAAGGCTGGGCACTCAGAAATCTCCAGGGGGGACCCTATGTTGATCTCTGCTTTTGACCCAAGTGAAAAATCAAGTGTAATGGTAAATCACCTGTTGGCCATGCCATTAAGAGAACAACATGGCTTGGCATCAACTAGCAGCCAGGAGCAAGGTGTGGAGAACTGAGGTCAGCCTGCCATAGGTTAACTGCTGGTGATGTCACTATTTTCCAGAAAAATATACTGGCCAAGAACCCAGAGTGGGAAGGCTTTTCATACACATTTTACATTTGTCCCTTCAAGTGCCAACACATCTGGATGTGCCAGGCCAATGGAATTACTGCCCAGCGACAGTGAGAACCATAAGCTCACCCATTTTCACAGCAAGGTTCAGTGCACACAGCTTTCTTTCTCTGTAAATCTAGAGTCTGCACCAGCCATGTAAATATATCTCCATACTTATGTTTTCCCATAACTCCCCTCCCAGACTTGCTTGACTCGAGTTCACTGGTGACTAACACAAATCTGAGGCCTCTGTGTTGTAGTTATTTTTTCACAAAAGCAGTAAGAATACTCAGTTTTGTTGACTCCTGCACATAACAACAATTTCAAAATATTTGTTTATACCACACATTTTCATTCAAAGTAAGACAATTCTAAATTTGTTTTTGAGAATATTATGTATTGTGTATACTGGCAAGAGTATTTATTATTCAAAACACTGCCCTTGTGGCCAACTTGAAGTGACCAATAGTAATAGCAATAAAAAGCCAGCTGTTTGATAAATATGCCTACCAATCCTGTGCCTCACGTTTGGAATGAACATTGCCAATGTAGCCAAAAGGTGGTATCATGATCATGTAAATATAGGGCTCTATTGTTAATCTAAACAGTTAAGATTTTGAATTTTAAAAAACTGCTGGAAACATTCAGCAGGTCAGCAGCATTTGTGGAGAGGGACTTTTCTTCACAACTGGACAGTGAAGATTTAAGTGTAAGCTGCTCCTTCATTTAATTTGAATCACAAGTGAACAATGTCTTCATTATTGCCTGTATTCCCATTTGTCCATAACTATAGACTTAGGGGTTTAGTTATAATGCAGACATCAGGAGGGACAACAGTCTACATGAACATCTGCACATTGATAGCACCATTGTAAAATCAAACCAACAGCTACTGAATTAGTTATGGACATTATGGTACTGGTTTTATAGGCAAAGAACTTAAGTATAAAAAAAAATTTGCATAAGATGCATTGGGGTGGGAGTTCAGACCAGAAATGAGTATGTTAAAAATGATCAACATCTGGTGCAATGTAGTTGGATGAACTATTTACAGCTTGGTTTTACATCAAACTAACCCAACTCTCGTTTGAGTGATGAAAGACATAGCAACAGAGAAATGGAGGACTGCTGTAAACTATACAGCTACTTGCAGAGCTGTAAATCAATGCAATACGCCTGTAAAATAGTTACACAAATGCATATCTGCTCAATTAAAGGGGCATTCATCATAAAATGGAAAGCAAAGATAATGGAGTCAAATTTACCACCAAAGATCTAGGTGGATTGGGAATGGTAAAGGGTAAAAATAATTTATTTTTTGATCAAGAAGGCAACTTGTTTCAACAATTCTCTGGAGGAGTGTTTGGATGCTGAGAGAAATCTAGACATTGAACTTTTGAGAATCAATATACATGGAGAAAGTGAGGTCTGCAGATGCTGGAGATCAGAGCTGAAAAATGTGTTACTGGAAAAGCGCAGCGGGTTCGACAGCATCCAAGGAGCAGGAGAATCGACATTTCGGGCATAAACCCTTCTTCCAGCAACACATTTTTCAGCTGTTTTTTTCCAGATCCTTGCAAACTCGATGAATTGTTCACTCATTGGAATGTTGCATCTTAATGCAATTTTGAGCTAAAGGTTGGATCATGCCTTTGGTGTAATCATGAGAAACCTGAAAAGATGTATTCTGAAAATAACTCAAGGACACGGTCACCTTTAGAGCTACTGCCATTTAATGTCCCCCAAACCCCCGACCCCTGCCATAGCCCTTGCAGTTGAAGGCTCTCTCTCCTGACAGTGTCACAAAGAAGTGTTACTATTGGCTTAGAAAGTGATGGAGGCTGTACAGTTACAACATTTAAGAGACATCTGGATGGCTATCTGAATACGAAGCATTTTGAGGGATATGGGCCAAGTGCTGGCAAATGGGACTAGATTAGGTTAGGATATCTGGTTGGCATGGACGATTTGGACTGAAGGGTCTGATTCTGTGCCTTACCTCTCTATGACTATGACTATGCCCTCTAGTTTTGGACACCCCCATCCTGGGAAAAAAGACATTGGCTGTTCACCCTATCCATGCCCCTTATGATTTTTTAAAACCTCTATAAGGTCACCCCTCAGCCTCCAAAGCTCCAGGGAAAATAGCCCCAGTCTATTCAATCTCTCCCTGTAGTTCAAACCTCCTCAAAGTAATCTGACTTGACCAGTAGCACTGCTGCATCTAGCCCTCAGTCTGTACTTCTAACCAATCAGTTTTACAATGTTTTCTTCTGTTGACTGCTATTTCTAGACTCACTCGAGCCTAAAGGTTCTCAAACTATCATTCCATATGTACGTTCTTAAAGTTACATTACAATATTTGTTTCTTAGAGAAATATCAACTTAAGAACTCTCATAGAATATCCCAATAATGGAAACATATGGTAACTTTTCATAACTAAGCTACTTAATAGCTCCATCAGTTGTGGAAATGTGCAACTGAGTGATGTCGAGCAACTGGAGCGATCAACCCCATGTTTCAGCAGCTAACCCTTGTCACCAAGCAGCAACCCCCTGGTTCCTTGTGGTGGCTCAAATGCAGATGTACTGCAAGCTACCACAGAATGAAGACATTGAGGTTGGTGCAAGGCTTCTGGCCATTGATCTGTACACGGCCAGGTGCTGGATGAATAGCAAGGGATCGATATCTCTTTTGACTGTCGTGTATCTTGGGGTTGATGATTAGATTCCCTACAGTGTGGAAACAGGCCCTTCGGCCCAATAAGCCCACACCGACCCTCCGAAGAGCAACCCACCCAGACCCATTCCCCAATCTTTACCCCTGCACCTAACATCACGGGCAATTTGGCATGGCTAATTCACCTAACCTGTACATCTTTGGACTGTGGGAGGAAACCGGAATGTGCAAACTCCACACAGACAGTTGCCTGAGGTGGGAATTGAACCCGGGTCCCTGGCGCTGTGAGGCAGCAGTGCTAACCACTGAGCCACCGTGCCACCCTTCGAGCCACTATGCCACCTTTCTATTTGGGGAAACAATCTCAGATTGGCTGCAAGCTTGCTTCACCTGTTTCTCACAAACAAAATACAAGAGAATAATAAATATATTCAACATTCTTGAATACAAAGCTTCAGCAATCTCCCTCATGCAGTTGGGAAGTGTTGCAAGTATGCCTAGCTCAAGCCTGGATGGAACCTGATGGCCAAAACCTTGTGGGCACAGCCTCCTTCACAGTCACTGGCAATGCTGATCTTGCCCTGCTTTGCAGTTGCAGTGTTGTCTTCAGCAGGAGTCAGTGAGCATGTCTGTAATGAAGCAGACATGTCTAAGAGCCTGTAAGATGTCCTGTCCATGTCTGCAAGCAAGTGGATTGTGCAGAACCCTTGAGACAGCACAAAAACTGTTAACACATGCCATACCATCCCTGAAGACTTGAACAACTTTAAACCATTCTGGAAGCCACCAGTTGCACATAAATGCAGCAAGAACGTGTAGAAATAAACCAATGACTAACCTGAAAGTACTCGATGGCCCCTTTAAATAGATTTGTTGGGGGTTCGTTTGTGCTCTGAGCTTGTGTTCGGCTAAAAAGAGGGGATGGTAGCTGGAACATTGATTTCAGCAATCATAGTGACTGATACCACAATCTGCCGACACTGCTTTCTGCCCCCTCCAAAATGCTAGATGGCATGTTTACCATTTTGGAGGCAAAACGATACTGTTAGGCACCAAGAACTTAGTTGCAACAGATCTGAGTTGTTGTAGCAAACTCTTTTGTTAAGACATGTTGATCTATTATGAGACCTGCAGCTCTTTTCCACAGCTTTAGAAATATCGCGACCAGCTGTAATTCACATTTCATTAATGTCAGGGTGCAGTGCTAGCCGAGACAGAAATACCTTGTACACTCCTATTAACAGCATGACCCCGAACAAAAGTATTAATTATCTTCCAAAATACAATGTGGCATTGGTGAGTGCAACTGTAGTGCTTCACTGTGGATATCTCCCACAAAGCGAACCACAGTATCAATTCACTCTATGTCGCAATTTAAACTGGAAAAAGGCAAATTGCAAAAGAAAGGTATTTGCGCTGAGAAAACAAAGAGAAAATTAAGCCCAGTGTGTGACCCATGCATCCTTTGGATTGACTGAAGGAACCATATAATTAGGAGAGATATAAGACAGCAAGCTAGAATTAAAGATACAAGATAAGACCCAGAGAGAACAAAGGCAGAAATGTCAACTGAATGTCAGATAGATGGCAACCTCAGGTAATTTGCTTTGGTACTGCAGAGTGAGCACATGGTTCTTGCAGATGTGAATGAGATGGTTAGACAGTGTCAAGGTTCAGATAGGACCATTGTAATAGAGATGAGAATACACCAATTTTAATATATTCTAGATGTTTATTTCTATGATGGTCCAACCTTAGGAAAGAGATGACCACCATCAGTAATGGTGGTGTGAAGTTAACCTTTCCGGAAATCAATGGGAATGAAAGGTATTCCTGTGACCTTAAGCCATAGTGAAGTCCTGCAAACAAGTTCTCAGAGTTCAGCGATGACTGTTTCAAATGGAGGTCAAATGGTATCCCGTTAAGATCCCTGTTGGTCATGGAGAGCATCGAGTAAACAATGACTGGCTTCCTTAGCCCCATCACTGGCAGCTATGCTTCTGCTGCCAAGGTCTTGACTTCCAGAATGCCCTCCACTAACCTCTCTGCTCCACTGAAAATACCATGGATGCTATTAATCCAAAATTTTTAAAAAAATGCTATGAATGCCCAGCAGCTGAGAATAAAGTAACAATATTATTGATTTAATTACTTAGGGCAACATAGAGAATCTAGCTCTGGATGTAAAATCCCACCTAAGTCCTAGGCTTCATTACTACTTCATTCCTGAGAAAGTTAAAAATCACACAACACCAGGTTATAGTCCAATAGGTTTAATTGGAAGCACCAGCATTCGGAGCGACGCTCCTTCATCAGGTGGTTGTGTGATTATTAACTTTGTACACCCCAGTCCAACACCAGCAACTCCAAATCATTCCTGAGAAAGAGGGGGGTACGGATGGAAGTTCACAGATCAGCTGTCTCAGGGAGGAAGAGATCTCCAGACAGAAGATTTGGAAGGGTTGAGGGTTTGGAGAAGGGAATCGGCCAAAGATTTGCTTAGAGTTTCTGGGAAGCAGTTTTGTGCTTCTTTCCCTTCAGAATGAGGATTGCATCCAGACTCACCTGAGTGGGGAAAAGGTAACACCAGAGGCAGTGAATGAGACTTAAGCCGGGAATGTTATTCCTTCTGGTGTTTACCTTTTTGTCTTCTTTTTAAGAAAATGATATCATTGAAATGCTGTGGTCTTGGGTGGTACGGGACTTGCATTAAGAACTGATCTTACATAGGAATGGATTCGGAAAGGATTATAATAATTTAAGAATTTTAAAGAATAGTATTTTTTAATAATGAAGAAAATTTTTTGAGAAGATTTGTAGCTCAGGTTGAGGTTCTGGATGTAGGTTTGCTCACTGAGCTGAAAGATTCATTTCCACACGTTTCGTCACCCTGGGCCCACTGAAGATGTTACCTGGAAGAGTGACAAAATGTCTGGAAATAAACCTTCCAGCTCAGTGAGCAAACCTACATCCAGAATAAAGAAAATTTAATTGACTATATTAGTTAATAATATAAATTAAGGTGGTAATATAAAAGAAGATTTCAAGAGTTTTTCTTAAAATATGTAAAAGGTAAGAGAGTGGCAAGAGTGGATATTGGTTGGAAAAATAGCAATGGAGAAGAAAGAAATGATGGAGGTACTGAATAGATACTTGGCATCAGTTTTCATGGTGGAAGGTACCAGCAGCATACAGAACTTCAAGAGAGTCGGGAGGCAGAAGTGAGCGTAATGGCCATGACCAGGGAGAAAATGCGGGGAAAGCTGAAAGATTTGAAGGTGGATAAATCACACAGACCAGATGGACTACACCTCAGAGTTTTGAAGGAGATAGCTGAGGAGATTGTGGAGGCATTGGTGATGACAAGTCAGGAATCGGTGAAGTCGAAAAGTGTGGTGCTGGAAAAGCACAGCAGGTCAGGTAGCATCAGGAATGAAAGGCTTATGCCCAAAATGACGATTCTCTTGCTCCTCAGATGCCACCTGACCTGCTGCATTTTTCCAGCACCATATCTTTCAACTCTGATCTCCAGCATCTGTAGCCCTCACTTTCTCCAGGCATCACTGGAGTCAGGGAGGGTCCCAGTGGACTGAAAATGACTGAAAATAACAGGAGAGGGAGGCAGAAGTGGGGAGTTATAGGCCAGTTAGCCTGACCTCGGTCATTGGTAAGATTTTAAAGTCCATTATTTAAGATAAGATTGCAGAGTGGTTGGAAGTGCATGATAAAACAGGGTGGAGTCAGCACAGTTTCATCAAGGGGAGGTCATACCTGACAAATCTATTAGAATTCTTTAAGGAGATAATGAACAAATTAAACAAAGGAGAGCCAGTGGCCAGGTTCTATTTGGATTTCCAGAAGATTTTTAACAAGGTGCTGCACAGGAGGCTACTAAATATAGCAAGAGTCCATGGTGTTGGGGCAAGGCACTGGCATAGATAGAAGATTGGCAGAAGGCAGAGAGTGGAGAGAAAGGGGTCATTTTCAGGAAAGTAGCCATTGATGCACAACGGCTCACATTATATATTATATTATATATTATATATACTGGGGACATTGTAGCTACATTTGTAGCTGAAACAAAGATAGATGGAGGGTCAGGTAGTGTTGAGGAGGCAGGGAGGCTGCAGAAACACTTGGACAGGCTGGGGAGTGGGCATAGAAGTGGCAGGTGAAATACATGTTGGCAAGTTAGAAATCACACAATGCCAGGTTATAGTCCAGGTTTATTTGGAAGCACAAGCTTTCAGAGTGCTGCTCCTGTTTTTTAGATTAGATGCCCTACAGTATGGAAACAGTCCACATTGACCCTCTGAAGAGCAACCCACCAGACCTATATTTACCCCTGACTAATGCACCGAACACTATGGGGAATTTAGCATGGCCAATTCACCTGACCAGCACATCGTTGGATTGTGGGAGGAAACCCACACAGACACAGGGAGAATGTACAAACTGCACACAGACAGTCGCCCGAGGCAGGAATTGAACCCAGGTCTCTGGTGCTGTGAGGCAGCAGTGTTGACCACTGAGCCACCGTGCCGCCCATCTCAAATGCCCTGGAGAAAGGTAGTGCTGAGCTGCCTTCTTCAACTGCTGCAGTCTTTAGGGGTGCCCAGTATGAATGGAAGAATTATGGGGTTCAGACTCCATGGCTAATCGAGAATAATAGGTGGGTGGGCAATTGAGAGCAGGACCTCAGGAATTGTTTGCAACTGTTCCCATTGGGTCTGGAAGTGATAATCATTACCTCAGATCACATAAATTTGAGAGGGGGGGGGAGGGTGTTGAGGTGAGAATGTGCAACACATTCAACAAAAGAAAACAAGTACTAGGAACAGGAGTAGACATTGCAGAGTTTTGAGCCTGTTCCATCATTTAGTAAGATCATGTCACACCATTTGATTCAATTAAGGCTGATCTCATCTCGGTTTCTGCTCCACTTTCTTGCCCACTCTCCATAATACACATAACTAGTTAAAAATCTATCCATCTCATCCTTAAATTTACTCAGTATCCTAGCATCCTTCTCTCTTCGAATTCCATAGATTCTGACCCATTGAAGGAAATAATTCCTCTTCATCTTGACTTTAAATCTGGTACTCCCTTATCCAAAAACTATGACCTCTCATTCTAGATTACCCCACAACAGGAAAGGTCCACTCTGTGTGTTACATTTCATCCCCCCGCCCCAAGCATCTTATAGACCTCAATTAGATCTCCTCTCATTCTTCTAACCTCTAATGGGCAGAGACCTAACCTGTTCAATCTCTCCTAAGACAAGCCTTTCAGCTTTGGAGTTAATCTACTGAACTCCAGGCGGCTCTGCAGTATTGGTTGGTCTCGAGTTGGTGGTGTTCGTGAGCTTAGCTCAAGACCAATGGCAGCTGTAGTGAAGGTGATCACGGCTTTTTACTTTCTTTTTGTTTCTGTTTCTTTCATTTCTGGTCTTGTTTTTAATTCTAACTATTGTATTCTAAGATGGCGTCAGAGCGTGGTGACTCTGTACAATTTTCACTGAACTCCTGTACTTTTGTACTCAAGTATTCATGACAATAAAATCTAACCTAATCTAGGAGTTCCAATTTAGGATTCTCTTACGGTTAGCATGCAGGTTCAATTGGTAGTTAGGACAGCAAATGCAATACTAGCATTAATTTTGGGAGACCTACAATACAAGAACATGGATGCACTGCTGAGGCTGTATAATGCTCTGATCAGATTGCATTTGGAATATCGTGAGCAGCTTTGGGCCCCTTATCTAAGGAAGGGTGTGCTAGCCTCAGAGTGAGTCTTGGAGAAGAGGTTCACAAGAATGATCCCGGGAATGAAGGGCTCATGATATAAGGAATGGTTGAGGACTCTGGGTCTGTGTTCGAAGAAGTTTAGAAGGATCTGGAGGGGTTGATGGAAATTTACAGAATGCTGAGAGATCTGGATGGAGCGGATGTGGAGAAGGAGAGAACTGACCCTAGGGCACAGCCTCGGAGTGAAGGGACAATCAGAAGTGAGGAGGAATTTCATCAGCCAGAGGGTGGTGAATCTGTGGAACTCATTGCCACAGAAGACTGTGGAGGCCAAGTTATTTAGTGCACTTAAGACAGAGATGGATAGGTTCTTGATTAGTAAGGGGATCGAGGGTTACGGGGAGAAGTCAGGGAATGGGGTTGAGAAACAAATTAGGTATGATTGACTGATAGAGCAGATTCGAAAGGCCAATTCTGCGCTTATACCTTATCGTCTATTTAGGCACAATCTTTTAATATAGCTTAGAATCTCTGACCTGGATCAGCCAAAAGGTTGCCCACTTGCCTTCCCATGATTCCTCTAGCTGAACGTCCAATGCAGGATCCATCATTACAGGTGCAGTCTCGCATTACAGCAGAGTGCATCTTTACTGAAGCCATGCTCGCTTTTTTTACTGTATCAGCTGCTGCATTCCAGTGAGTAAAATGTTTAACCGTTCCAAAGCCATTTTGACAGTTAAGGAGAGAGGTGGCTAAGTGGTTGGACAGGTTAGTAAAGTTGTAGAATGTCAAATGGATAAGAGAATGCCAGGTAGGTGATGCTGGAGGGCGTTAGGGGAAGGTGTTAATTGAGTGAGTGAGGAAATGGAGTGACAAGTTTACCTGGGAGAAGGTAGGTCCATCAAGTCTGTAGAATTGTGCAGCTAGGGGTTCACACGATTGCTCCTTTGGAGCTGCCAGTACTGCAACTGCAGGCCCCTTCCCTCTTCTGCACATTAACCCTCACCTCCCTTTAACCATTGGATTTCCCAAGATCTGGATTCACAGCAGCCAGCCTTAAATCTAAAATGGAGAAAAATATCCAATGCATTGAGCCTTAGCAAAGTATTTACTTTAACAACACACCTTGTCGTGTGTTAAAAACCGAAGTTAAACAAAGAACTGAGGCTGCAGGAAATCTGAAACAGAAGCAAAAATTGCTGGTGAAAATTGCTGCGGAAAAAGAAACAGAGTAAATGTTTTGGGTCCAGTGACTTCCATGAATGTTCTGAAAAAAAGTCACTGGATCCAAAATGTGAACTCTGTATTCTCCGAACGGATGCTTTCAGACCTGCTGAGTTTCTGCAGCAATTTCTGCTTTGAAACAACCCCACCTTTGAAACAAAAGCTGTTTGAGGTTTCCTTCACATCTTTCATGTGCCATTATGTGGATCTGTCTTTCCAGACAGCCCATTAACTTATACTCTGCAGCTATTCTGGTTTCCCCATCGGCCCTCTCTTAAATGTTGAAAATACAAGTTGAAAATGTCCACAGCACACTGAAGTTCTGACCCACGATTACGACAAACTTCACACAGTTCACCTTCAGATGTTCACTTTCCTTCTCCTCCTCAGCTTTCTACTGTCATCATTTCTAAGGACATGTCACCAGCCAGTGTTTACTATAAGCCCAGTGATTTCCATAGGTACCAAGACTGCACTTCCCCTTAGCCTGCTCAGATTCTCTTCCATTTCCCAGTTTCAGTCTCTATCACATCCATTCTGATGATGCCACATTCCACACCAGCCTTTTTCTCTCCCTATAGTGAAAGATTGCCCTTCACCATTGATTAAACATTAACCAACTACGCCTGTACAAGTTTTGTATTTCTCCTTCTCCTCTCTCCCCGAACCATAATAGAATTCATCTGTCCTCACCTGCAATCATAGCTGCCCTCCGCATTCAATAGATCCTTCCTGCAATATTAACTCTGTTTCTCTTCCCACCGACGCTCTGTGTACTGTCAGCAGTTTTAGTTGTATTTTGATATAATAAAAATAAGAAATGCCAATGCTGGAAATCGAAAACAAAAACAGAAATTGCTGGAGAAACTCTGCATGTCTGACAGAAAGCAGAATTAATGTTTCGAGTCCAGTCACCCTTCTTCAGAAATGATTGTATCTCAGTTTTCCAGTATCCACTGTATACTACTTTTTAAGCAGAAGCTTAAATAACTGTACTCCTGTCGCATAGAATTTTCCCTTTCTTCAATGTAAGACCCAATGCTTTTTCTCACAGCAGGATTAGAGAGATGATGCATTGCCAACAGGTTAGTCACCTGGTATTGTATTGTAATGGGGCAGAAAGGGAGTGCAGCTGCTAAATCATATTCTAATTTTTTTATAGTGGGTTGAGGAAGGTGGTGATGAAGATTAACCTCCTACACAGGATATAAATCATTTGGATCCCACTCTTAAAATTCTCAATAGTTATAGTCTGACCAATTATTGAACAAGGACTCCTGTGAATAGCTTCATCACAAATCACCAGTCCCTTCAAAGTCAGCGAGAAGACCTTGACACATTGATAATGTGTTTTCACTGATTGAACATTCTTCACAAGCACTTGTCCTTCCAGCTCACCCATATTTTCATGGAATACCATGACAATACATTAAATGTACGAGAGTATTAGAGGAGGACAATGAGGACGATTACACACATTACGTTAATGATGAGTGAACAGATTGCAATGGAGCTCATGGAATCTCTCTGGCTGTTATGAAATCAAAGCATTCCTCGCAGCTTATTGTAAACTCTTTCAAAATGAAAGTGTAATAGAATGATTCATCATTAATTCTTATTAGGGTGACCGACCTTCTATTTCTGGGGAAGTATTTTGTCGACACGAAGGTCAAGGATTTATGTTTTGGATGCAGTTGTTGATGTGTGAATGAATTGAGTTGGAGTTCCATTTGTTTTCAGAAGTAGTTTGTTTTTTCATTCAAGTTTCCACGTTTATTTGCACATCAGTGAGCATTAAACCGGTCATGAGCAAATACAATTAGGCAGTGTTTGGAATCTAATTTTATTTTTTAAAATAATTCCAGTAAAATACTGCTTCACATGTTTGAAGGTATTAAGCTGGTGTTGTTGGATGATTACAACTGATTATGGGGTTTTCACAAAAAGAAGCATTTTAAATCAGAGTTCAGCAACCATGAGTAACCCAATTTTACAGAGCTCAAGATGACTTTAAAACAAGTGAATAGAACCTTGGTGCACAGTACAGATGAGGTCAGCAAACAGGAGAAGACATGTGCTTTAGGACAGAACATTCAGGAAAAAAATAAGAAAGAAAGAAATGTACAGTAATAATCATCAGGCATTAGCTGATTTAATCTAGAAAGGTTTCCTGAAGCAGTATATGCCAGGACTGTGGGGTGGCTCAGGGGTTAGCATTGCTCCTTCACAGTGCAAAGGACACGGGTTCAATTCCACCATTGGACAATTGCCTGTGTGGAGTTTGCATATTCTTTCTGTGTTTGCGTGGGTTTCCTCCTACAGTCCAATGATGTGCAGATTGGGTGCATTGGCCATGCTAAATGTGAGGTTACAGGGGTAGAATAGGCGACTGGGTGGGACGCTCTTCAGGATTTCCAATCCCCCTTCATAGGGTTGGTGCACTTGATGGGCCGAATGGCCTCTTTCCACACTGTAGTAATTCCATTCTAACCAACCAAAGAGTAGGTTACCCTATACCTGCTAATGCGCAGTAAGACAGAATTAATCAGTAATCGCATAGTAAAGGTGCCTCTGATTCACTTAAAAGCCAAACATGTAAGTTTATGATAACAGGTGGACAATCCTTTATCCAAAACCCTCAGGACCAGCTATCTTTTGGACTTCGGAATTTTTTGGATAAAGGATGAAATTACATTTTCATAGGAATTTTTTTTTAAATTACCGAACAACAGACCCACCAGTGATTACTATGAGCACTGAGACAGAATTGATGCCTGCCAGTGCTGGGTCACGCCACTACATCACATCTCAGTAACGTGGGTTGAGTGGGTGTGGAATTGGGTTAGCTGTTTGCTTATCAAACAATCTTGTTATGGAGAAAAAACTTCGGATTTCAGAGTTTTTCGGATTTTGGAATTTCAGATGAAGGATTGTCTACCAGTAGTATTTAAACTTAAAAGGTAAATCAGGGGTAAGTTAGCTGTATGGTTGCCTTGTAATGCAGATGCTATCAGCATGGGTTCAATTCTTGCACCGACTGAGGTTACCATGAAAAGCTCCCCTTCTCAGCCTCTCCCTTTTGCCTGAAACATGGTGACTTACCACCAGTTGCCTCTCTGTAGTGGGAGCAGCCCTAAGTTCTGGTCAGCCTCGGGCAACTCTACCATTTTAAAGGTAACCATGAGCTCATGAAGATGGTGAACTGAGAAACTAGGTTAAAATGTAAGGCAGTAGAGGAACAGTGACAGATATTTAAGGAGGTGTTGAATAACTTTCCACAAAGAATAATCTCAGTGAGAAAGAAAGGCCCTTTGAGAATCTTGTAACATTTGTGGTTTAACTGAAAGAAACACTCTACATGCCTGCTGAAATTATTCAAAGGTCAGAAGGTTAGACAGACTTTTGAACCAGTAAAGAAAGATTAAAGAGACAATAAACAGCAGAAAGCAGAGAATGAAAAAAAGTTAAAGAAATAATCAGTGTTTCTCAGAGAATTTGAATGGGAAACGAGTGAATAATACTCATGTTAGTCCTTGAGAAAGCGAGACTGGATAATGGATAAGGAAAAACAGGGAAGAGCTTGAAATGGTCAACAGGCATTTTCTGGCTGTTTGTTATTACTGTGAGCTTCACAAAGATAATGGAAATTCAAGGGATGATAGGGAGAGATAAGCTTAAAATCATCTCCATCACTATAGGAAAAAGTTGCAGGCAAACCGTTGGATAAAGGCAGGCAGGCTCCGAGGCCTGGTTGCCTGCATCCAAAACTCGTACAAGAATTTGAATCAGAGGTAGTATATACATTGATCATTATCTTCTAAAGCTCCTTAGAATCTACAAGGGATGCTTCATTCAAGAATAGAGGGAACAGAAAACAGGAAGCTATAGAGTAGTGCACTGAACATCTATCTTACGGAAGGTGCTGAGATCCATTATTAGGGAGGATACAGCAGGCTACTTAGAAAATCATTGTTTGATCAGGCAAAGCCAACATGGCTTTGTGAAAGGAAACTCCTGTTTAATGAATACGTTAGCGTATTTTGGTGAAGTAACATTTGTGTTATGTAAAGGGGGATCTGTAGACATGATATACTTGGATTTCCAAAAGCTGTTTGGTGGGGGTTGTGGGTAGTCATGGGATGGGAAATGGGGGCAAAATTTCAATAATCTTTACTGCACTTCCAATCCCCTAAATGTATGTGTTTGACATCAATGGTGCTGAATACCTCAGCATAGGTTTCGCTATGTCAAAGCTCCATTTCCAAACATTCTATAGCCATTCTTGTTAGAATCCTTCATGTCCCACCGTATTGAGGACTATGGTGTACTGTCATTTGCATGTGACTAAGGACTGGCTTTGTTTCGGAAATTTGCCACTCAGACACAGCAGGGACTATCATTACTATTGCATGGTGTAATGGAAGGGCAGAAACATTGGGAAGGAACAGATGCACCCTCACCATCCTCCCAGCGGCTGACAAGCAGCATGAAGAAGCCACAGATGAATGAGGTACAGGGGGACCAGAATCCATCATCTTTGAAGTCATTTCTTCCAGGTGAACACATTTCTGATGCTGAGGGATGTCCCAGGACACCACCACAGAACTATGTTGTTTGCAGGAGTGGGACTTGTGAATAGAAGGAGTAGATGTCCATCCTAACCCAGGGGCTATGACAGCTGTGTGAAACTTCTATGTAACTAGCCACTTGAAAGGATCGACTCAAGACCTCTCAATCCTCAGTTGTCAAATGCATTAAGGCTGTTAGCGTTGCAATTTGTGTCAGATCACACCACTTCATCTCTTTTCCACATGACAATGTTAGTGTGCAGTGGGCAGGAGACATTGTGAACTAGCTTCATCCAGCTGTAGGGAACAGTAGAGTGTCCATATGCAATATTGAGAGTGCCATGTAAAAATGCAGCAGAATTTGTCAATAGAAAAGAGTTCCAATTCGGTCGATGTACAAGTCACCTGTGCTCATCAATACAACATGTTAGAAGTCTGTGCCAGGTTCCTTGCAAGCTACCATGCTGCCTAACTACTTGAGAACTTTCATGTTGCTGCTTTGACTCAAAGGCTAGATGCCTTATAAAGATGGTTACTAGGAGACAAGAGCTGACTCTGCAGCCATGGCTGATGACTCTATTCTGCAACTTTCTGACCGAGGCGGAGGGTACATGCAATTTAGCCAATTCTTCCACCAATGGCCTTAGCAAATAGGCCCAACATAAAATTGGCTAAACCATTTCTGCGAGCAAGGCCCGATGGAATGCAAAGAGACCATGGTAACCACCAAGTAAAAAGCAAACAAGGATGGGCTGAGCCCTGGAGAAATGCAGCAGGTCCAATAGCATCTGTGGAGAGAGAAATTAGTGTTAGCATTTCTAGTGCAGTGACCATTTTTCAGGGCTGCTGCATTTTTCCTGCAACTTTCATTTTAATGGAGTAATCATATCTCAGAAAGGGATGGGTACATACAGGTTGACCTGGCCTAACCTCAATGGATGCTCTGACCCTTGCCCTGTGATTCCTTTGTCTGAAGTCAGAACATTCCAGAAGGGCTCTAGAGGGGAGATAAGAATGAATACCTGGTGGCCATTCACTCAGTGAAGACTCTGGCGGGGAAGACTCTGTGTGAGACCCACCTTTATACTGGAGAGTCTGTCTATGGAACTTGGTGAGTTGGATCCAGCAGAGCATTCCAGTTCACCAGTGCAGGTAGTCTTTATGTTTTTCAGATGTACAGCTACCACTAGTGAGCAGATGATTAGATGAGCATGACACCATACAGGTATGGTGCAGACAGAATGAAATGGGCAACACGAAACTGAGAGAGAAATTATTAGAGCTCACAGAGAGAAGCCCTTCATAAAACTCCCCAAATTTGACACTTTGTCGATTTTTTTTTGGTAAAATGTGACCACGTTTCTTCATTTCACTCAAGGTATCCCAACCAAGGGAAACATCTCCATGGTTACCACATCAAACCCATTCGATTTAATGAGACCACCTCGCATTCTTCGAAACATCACACAGTATGTACCTGACTTATTCAGCTTTTTGTAATCAGACAACATTTTCTTCCCAGGAATAAATCAAGTAAAGTTTTGCTGTACTGTCTCCAAAGCAAATATATGCTCCCTGAGATATGGAGACTAAAACTGAACACAGTACTTCAGGTGAGGTATTTCCAAAGTCCTATGCAACTTTAATTTTTAAAATTGTCAAGCCCCCTTTTGAGATTTTTTAATCAATATTTCTATTTAGTTGCATCTTCTCACTTTGAAAGCATTCTTGTAAATTTATTCTGTACTACCTACAGTGTTTGAATATTGATTTTGCAGTCTTGAGACTAGAATTGTACTCCATACTCTAATGCAGTCTAACGAAGGTTCTATGTACATCCAACATACCTCCCTGCTTTGCATTCTAGTCGTCCAGGAATGAATCTCGATAATTTTTCCTATGACTCTTAATAATAACTGCTGAGGATTTAGGCAAATTATGTATCTGTACATCGCAAATCACTTTGCTTCTCTATTTCACTTCCATATTTACCTTCTTAGGGAAAAATACTTTCCTTAGTTCTCTGTCCAAAATGAACCACCTCCTACTTGAAATTTGTATTTATCTGCTGTTTTCAAAAGACTGTTTATCTCTTCCTGTAGTTTGGTTTTCTCCATGTTGATATTAATCTTCTCCATATTATTAACTGGTTCAAGACCCTTTCACAGGAATGTAAGAACCTGGAGCAAGAGCAGACAGTATGCCCCCTCAAGCCTGTTCCACCAATACGACCTTGGCTGATCATATGCCTCAACCTCACTTCCTTGGTCACTCCTTATTCTTTGAGAGAACAAAAATCTCAGCCTGACTATATCCAATGATGGATATTGACAACCTTCTGGAGTTAAGAATTCCAAAGATCCACAAGCCTCTCAGTGAAAGTAATTTCTCCTTGGAGCAATACTCAACCTTTATCTAAAAGTTGAGCCCTTCCTGCTCTAGATTCCCCAGCCAAGGGAAACAGTATCTCCATGGTTACCATGTCAAACCCATTAGATTTAATGGCATCACCTCTCATTCTTTTAAACATCACACAGCCTTCTGTAATCTGGCAACATTTTCTTCCCAGGAATAAATTAAGTAAAATTTTGCTGTACTGTCTCCAAAGCAAATACGTGCATCCTGAGATATGGGGACCAAAACTGAGCACAATTCTCCAGGTGTGGTATCCTCAAAGCCCTATATAACTGAAAGAAAACTTTTTAATATTGTACTCCAAACATTTTGGAATAATTGTTTACTGTAGCTAACTTTCAGTGTTCCTTCTACAAATACACTCAACTCTCTGAGTATCAACGTTCACGAGTTTCACACCTCTATAAACATAATCTGCTTTGCTACTCCTAAAACCAATGTGACTAGCCTCTTACTTTCTCTCCAATTACTCCAACTGCCAAATTGTTGTCCACTCATTTAACCTGTCTATATTTCTTTGCAGTCTCCTTGTGTTCTCATTGCCGTTTATGTTTCCATCTAGCTTTGCATCATTAGCAAGCTTAGATATGTCACTCTTGGTCTCTTTGTCGAAGTGATTTATGTACATTTTAAATAACCGAGGTCACAATACTGGTCTCTGCAAGACCCCACCACCTACAACCTGTCAACCTGAAAATGTCCTTTTCATCCTTTATCTTATACATTACCTTTTGAATCTACCTTATTGAATATCTTTTTGAACTACAAGTATTCAAGTCTATTGCTTCATCTTATCCAGTTCCATCATCAAAAAAAATCTAATAATGTTTTTGAACACTATATCCTTTTTGTAAACCATGTTGACTGCCTGTTGTTGTTCTAAGTGCATAATTCAGGCTTTCTTAACAATAGATTCCATCACTCACCTGATTGACGTAAAGCTAACTGACCTGGTTTCGCTCTCCCTCCTTTCTTGAAAAGAGATGAGTGGATTGTTCTAGAATCTAGAGCATTTTGGAAAATCATAATCGATACATCCACTATCTCTGCAGTTGTCCTTTTCAGAACTTCAGCATTGAGAGGAGTAGGTCTTGTCATTGATGCAACAGCAAAAGAATCAAATGTTGGAATGTGTAGTTTCTTGTGGAAAGAAAAATGGACAGTTTTGGTTAAAAGCAAAATACTGCAGGCATTGGAAAATGGTAGGATTGGATCCCTGCCAACATCTGTCGAGAGGCCAAGAGGAGGATAACTTTGATCTTGCTTATGGCTCCCTGTTGAAAGCTATGGGTAGGGTGTTTCACAGGTAAAGTTGTACCCATAACGATCAGAAATTAAATATGGAGTAAAGTGGAATCATCTAAATACACATAGATGCTACACTGTATTAACAGATGATCAAAGAGAGGGGAATCATGCTGTTGAGCAATAGCAAGAGACTAAAATTTGGGTGATCACACAGGAACTGAAGAGGAAGCTGTAGCAGGCTATGAACTGACAGCATTGCCACTTGTAGGAAGCTGAATATTTGAGGTCAATATCATAACAGTGCATCTCAGAGGAAAGGTAGTTCAGAAGTTTTAAAGAGGAATATTCAGAGCTGCTTATCATATTTTCTAGATTTAATGTTTAAATTGACCTAGGTGCAATTCATCTTTAAATGCAAACAGAGCAAAATTTTCCGAGAGAGAGGAGTGTTTTGAGTAATAAGACCATTGTCAAAATTCCCCAATGTTCCTGTACGACAATCTCAATACTGTATAACTAATCAGATTTGCAGCTTGTCTCAAGTTACTTTAAGTGAAGCTTCCACTGAATAATTGGTTGAATAATTGAATAATTATACTGATAATTTCAATCCAAGGATGTACAACTAATTGTCAGAATTTTCAATTAACCTTTGACACTGTTTGAACATGACCTAAAGTGTCTTGTGAACCTTTCCCTGTTATTGAACAACACAGAATAGCAGTCATTGTAATTTCCTACAAATTTCCATTTGTGCAAAGGATAAGCTCAGTGTTCTGCATCTAAGCAAAATGCAAGAGTATAGGCTGAATTTTCTAAGTCCAATCATGAATGGGCAAGAGCTGGGAGGAATGACAATATGGTGGGGAAAGGCAGAGGAAGAAAACTTGCATCTGCCATCATGCCAGTGGCGCAAAACATGATGGCACTGCTTCCCACATGGCAGCCAATCAACTTTGGAGATCAATTAAGAGCAACTTCGCATCTCTATGGGCATTTTTCATATATCAGGAGGACCTATGTGGGGAGGATAGGGATGCATCTTCTTTACAGCGATTTCATACTCACAGAAGATTCCCAAATGGTCTGCTCCTTGACAATGGAATTACCAGTGCATCATCTTCCCCCACCTCTAATCACGATGCCCTGCCTTACATGAATGCCCATTCAAGCAGTGGCACTTGCTGCTAAGTTAAAAAAAAGTAATCCTCGATAATAACTCTTGCTGAAATAATATTGTTGGTTTACTAATAACACAGACACTTGTTAATATTCAAAACAGTGACGAATTTCAGCAACTTGCAAAACCCCAGAATTTCCTAATCCATTTATGTAACTCTACACACCAACAGCATCTTTGATCTGAAACACAGTTATCTTTAGCAACATTCTGGATTTGCACATAGGCGTGCCTGGAAAAGTTAGGTCTGGTAATTAAGAGTGTGAGCAACTTTTTAGGAATGCAATATTCATTAAGTCAATTAACTGTTCTGGCCCAGGGCAGCATCCTGCAAATTGCACATGAGTGCAGTTTACTCCAGAATGCTTCATGTCTGGCTGGAAGTCAAGCCTTTTAACTACGTTAACCTCTGAGCAGGGAAACTGCCAAATCCAATGTACACATGTTACGGAGGCAAACATCACAGAATGTGAGGAACGACAAACTTCTCTCCCCACCTACTCATGTCTGCCTCTCTGGAGTAACTCAGTTGACTTGTTGGATGCAAATACATGTTTTAATTATTGCAATCCCATTCATGAATTAAGTGGCAGAATATTATTGCTTCTCATCAAGCATAAATCATGCTTAATAAACTCTTGATTTGAAATGATAGTGAAGCTCTCATTATAAAGTTGCATTGTATTAATTTTTCCACGATTACAAGTAATTTAAAGAAAAGCACACCAGTCATAACTATAATGCTAATTATTTCTCGAACTGATTGGTATGATCTTGTCAATTATGTGTGGATGGTTTATATTCATCCAGGTCTCAAATGATGTGAATTGTTATCTCAAGTCTTTGATATCAATAATGTAGAAGCATCAATTCATTAAATATTACATATTGCTTTACCCTCAGCATTTATAATTACGTTGTGGAGATGACAGTGGGCTTACAGTTAAATATCATGACAATTAGCTAGAATTCTGGTAACAGTTTTCTATATCCAATCTTGAAACGTAGCCCTTCCACCCAATTACTAACTTCCCAATTTATCCAGTCAATCAATTCACCAAAACTGAATGGCCTTCTATTTGAAACAAAGCAATTTTTTTTGCCAACCGTAGCAACATAAATTTTTGCATGGACCAAAATCTCTAAAAATTAATTTAATGTGATAGAAACATGTTACCTTTACAATAATGGCAAGAAAAATGAATTCTTCGGAGTTTCCTGAAGCAGCATTTCAGTTCATGTGAATTTATTTTTGAATCTTAAACTTAGATCATTAGGTGAAAGTGAATAGAAAATGTCTGCATTTATATAATTGCTTTTATGACCTCAGTCCCAAAGCCCTTTACAGTGAATGAAGTAGTTTTGAAGGGATAGAGATTCTTGTAATGTAGGAAACTGACAATAAGCCGACTCTAATTTATTCTGCTATGCAGTCATTCAGACCTCTTGGCGAGATCTGTGATGTTCCTTACAAAGAGGTTCCAGAATTAACATTTATCACTATGGCTGAGGTGATCTTTAGCTCAGAGAAACTGACTTAGCTTCCTTCCACAGAGAGACCCTTTCAAAACTGAACAGCCAAACCTAAAAATCAGAATATTAATGATCATAAAATTGTTAATGCAGAACTCAGGGAAACATATGCAGACATTTACATAACAGTTCCCTGTTCACAATCTCTATGTATTGCCTGAATCCTGAACATAATTGAAAATATTCCATAAATTAACTAGTGTTATTTTTATCCATGTTTAATGTTATGGCAGAAGTTGGTCAGGTGCTAACCAGTTATTTGTATTTCAAGCTCATTTTTTTCCCCCTATTTGGTGAAATAAAAGACGTTCATTGTTGTCACTTATATTTCCAATGTCTGTTCCTCCCCTTGAACAGATGGCACAGGAGAAAGTGAGGACTGCAGATGCTGGGGATCAGAGTCAAGAATGTGGTGCTGGAAAAGCACAGCAGGTCAGGCAGCATCCGAGGAGCAGGAGAATCGTCATTTTGGGCATAAGCCCTTCATCAGATTGACATAGACCTATGTCTTACGTAGTGCATCCTTCAGTTCACTGGCAGATCACCTTCCTGAGTTTAACTAATGGTTTCTGCAATGTTTGTTGTGGATGTACTGGAATCTGCCAGAAGGAACAGAGATATTGCTTTCTCAGTTTGAGTGTTCCAGTTGTGGTCATGTCATTGGTTCATGAACCATGAGCTAACCCAATTCAGTGGCAGCACTGACACAAAGGTAGCATTATTGGCCCATTGTAGCACTTCATATATCACAATACCATGCGTGCTCCTCTTAAGTGACATAATATGAAAGCTTTTGAACAAGACACTTGTCAGATCTTATTTTTGGGAACACTTATGGGCACCACATTAAAGGAAAAATGTGAATGCAATGGAGGTAACGCAGAAGAGATTAGCAAGAAGGAGAAATTTCAGTTATGGGGATAGATTGAAGACTTTAGGACTATTCTCACTGGAAAGAAGAGGTTGAGAGTAGACTTGACAGGGGTTTTCAAAATGATAAGCAGACTGGATAGATCAGAAGAAACTGTTCAAGCTCATAAAATAAAAAAGGAATGAGGTGGCATAGGTTTAAAGTGATGTGCAAATCAAGCAAGAGTTATGTGAGAAAAAAAACATTTTCACACAGCGAGCAGTTAGGGTATGGAGTGTACTGCCTGAAAGTGTGTTGGAAGTAAGAAAGAATTTGAATTTGCATAGTATTCTTCACAAACTCAGGGACACCCAGTGGTGCTTTGTAGTCAATGAAGCATCATTACTATTATAAAGAATGAAACTCAGCAGCCCATGTATGCACAGCAGGCTCCCAAACGTTAGTCATGAGATTGTGACCAGATTATCTGCCTTAGAGAGGCTGGTTGAGGGGTCAATCTTAGCCAGGTCACTGGGAGGTACTGTCACAGTATGAGGGAAGACAGGTGCCTCAGTGCTATGTCTACGATCCAAAAGATGGTGCTTCCAACAGTGTGATGTTCCCACAGTACTGCCAGCCTGCAGTTTGCTTCTAGAATGGGATTGGACTGACTGACTGACTGACAGACTGACTGACAGACTGACTATCTGTTGATCCATGAGGGAGGTGAAGGCAGGTTCAACTGAGGCATTCAAGAGGGCATTGGATGATTACTTGTCTGGAAGGGATATGGAAAAAGGCAGGAGATCGGCACTAGGTAATAGTGTTCACTTCAAGAGCTGATGCAGTCACAATGGGCCAAATGGCTTCCTTCTGCTCTGTAATAATTCTGTGCTTAAGGTCGCAATTACCTTGTCAACTTCAAAGCAACTTATAACTCAGTAGAAGTTGCCATCTGACAATTTAGAAGTTGTCATGGTTACTGAATTTAATTGTGGCGATTTTCCTTTACCAATCCAACCCCTCCAAAATTATGTTGTCTCTTTTGATATTGTTACTCCACCAATTGTTGGAGCCATGGTCAAATATTTTTAGTGCGCGGAAAGTGTACCATAGTATCCAGCCTTTTGTTTAATACATGGCAAATCAGCATTAATCTAACATGTCCATGGGACTTCACATTTCATAGGTTACATTTGAAGTGAATCTTGCACCTCTCCCATGACGAGTTGGTCTTACAGGACATTTAGTCAAGTGGATGGGAACCTGGTCCCCTTTCCTGCTCCCATCCCCAAAGTCGTCATGGTTACCGAATTTAATTGTGGCAATTTTCTTCTACCAATCTAACCGCTCCCACCCCAAAACTCTCCTTTTAATTTAGGCTCCTAATTGGACAATTAATGCTCACTGTCTGTTCCACTGCTACAGTGGCTCAGTGGTTAGCACTGCTGCCTCACAGCTCCAGGGACCAAGGTTCAATTCCAGCCTTGGGTGACTGTCTTGCACATTCTGCCCATGTCTGCGTGGGTTTCCGCTGGGTGCTCCAGTTTCCTAACACAGTCCAAAGATTTGCAGGTTAGGTGGATTGGTCATGCTAAAATTACCCATTGTATTCAGGGATGTGTAGGTTAGGTGCATTAGCCATGGGAAATATAGGGTGGGGGGTGGGGATGGTCTGGGTGTGATACTCTTTGGAGGTTCAGAGCGGACTTGTTGGGCTGAATCTAAGACTCTCCCTGATTCTCCACATCATGGCTGAGACCTCTACTTCATTCCACTTTGTAGCTCTAAAGACTTCAAAAACTACTGAATTGTCAAAATTTTGTCCGCAGCAATCTACTTCCAGTAAAGTATGTCTTCATAATAGCTCGGAATTGTCCGAAACACAAGTCCATGCAAATTATTTCAGATTTAGCAACAGGGTATAAACATCAGTTTTTCTCCATTTTACAAAGTTGTAGAAAGTCAATACTTCCACAGAGGTTGTACTGATGGGGGAGGGTTTATTCTGTGGAAACGAGAAACAGTTTAGTTAAATATAAAAGAACTTCAGATGAGTATCCTTGCAGAACAACAACACACTTTGGAAATAAGAAACATGCAGTAAATGACAAGTTAATCATTGTAAGTTTTAAATAATTTGAAAACAAAATTGTTTTAATTTTTTTCCCCTCAACCAAACTGTTAGCTGTTGTGGTAGCCCTCTTCCCTCTGAGTCTCAGGTTTGTAGAATCTAGAGCCATTCCAGAGACTTCAGCCCAAAATCTAGGAAGACATTGTATTGTCACACTGAAGGAGTGCTGCATAGGTGGAGGGGACATCTTTTAGATGAGATGTTAAACTAAGGCTCCATTTGCTATCACGTGAACATAAAATATCCTGTAGCATTGTTTAAAAAGAATGCATAAGAAGCTTCCCTGTTATCCTGGCCAATATTTATCTGTCAAAAAAAAAACAGATCATCTTCTTATCATTCATTCATTGTTGTTTGTGTCATCTCACAGTCTGGAAATTGCCTGCCATCTCATTGCAATATTGGCTACATGTCTGAAGCAATTTATAGGTTGCAAATTGCTTTCAATGGTGGAGTACTGTGTCTAGTTCTGGTCACCCTGTAGTAGAAAGGATACTATTAAGATGGAGAGTGTTCAGAAAAGGTTCACTAGAAAGTTGTCGGGAAGGGAGGTTTGAGTAATAAGAACAGGCTGGATTGGCTGGGACCATTTTCACTAGAGTGTAGGAGGTAAAGATTTATAAAATCATGGCGGGTATAGATAAAGTGAATGGTAGGTGTCTTTTCCTTAGGGTGGGGAATTTCACAGAGAGTAGTTTGTGTATGGAATGAACTTGCAGAAGAAGTGATGAAGGTGATGAAAGTGGGTACAGTTATTTAAAAAGATATTTGGATAAGTACGTGAATAAGAAATGTTTGGAGGGATATGGGCTAAGCGCAGGCAGGTGGGACTACTTTAGTTTGGGGTTATGGTCGGCATGGACCAGTTGGACAGAAGGGTCTATTTCCACACTGTATGACTCTATCACTACATGACTCTATAAATGCAAGCCTTTGTTTTCCTTTGTAAAGACAAATGGTTAAATACAGTTATTTCAAACTTATTTTATAAAATGAGTCACACTGTGAATCTTCACCCCAAGATTTCCAGATAGGTCTTAAAAAACCTGAACACTGAAGTCTCAATTTTGTGAGGCCATCTTGTAAATGGACAAACGCATTAGGGCAAAAACAGCATGCACAGAAAATCTCTAAAAACTGGGTCCTGTTAATATCTGGGAAATGCTCCATACAGAAGAGGAGCTTGGCAAACATAAATATACACAATAGAGGATTAATGCTTGAAAATAATTTTGAAGAAGCAAATAACACTATTTTCAGGCTGTCACCATCTGAAATAGAGGAAGGTCCCTGGGGAGCAAGCGAAAAATTGAAACGCGTGGAGCTCAGTTAAAATCTGCATCAGGCAGTGAAAGCCTGCCTTCCTCCATGCTAAATTACTGCATTATTTAAATAACCAAATGTTGTAGGGATTGTACATGGATGAATACATAGCCTACAGATTAAGAATAATCAAAAATCATTGCATGTGCATAATCAAAACTTAAAGTTAAAATATTTGATGCCATCGGCATTCCTTGCTGTCTGCAAGACACTTTTGTTTGATTCCCAGAGAAATATCCACCACCTTACAAAAAAACAAAAGCATTTTCTACAAATTATAACTGATAGTTACCTTGACATTCAGTATCTTACTTCATATATTTAAATATATCTAACTTATATCCCTCTGTTAAGGGCCTTTTAGATTACACTTTACTTACTGTTGGAGACACAAAACTTGTACCTCCTGCCTGTCTTCACTTTTCCCTACTTCACCACCCTGTCCCCACCACCCCCTTTATCTGCAGCTCCCCCCACCCCCACCCCCAGTCCTGAAGGAGGATTACACCCTAAACATCAACTTCTCCACCTCCTGGTTTGCTGTTTTCTTCAGGCCTCCTGCTTATCTACTTTACTGACTGTTGAGCTGCTTCTGTTTCTTGTTGACAAAAAAAAAAGGGTCCTTTTGTCTAAGGTCTAAGAGTCCTTGACTTGGAATCCTTGCAAATATTCTTGATGAATGCTAGACCAAAATCTTCCCCAAAATATCTTTTTGCCTGTAATACTCAAGTTCTGAACAATCAAATGAGGCTGAGTGATGTTCCTGAACTGTAGTGAGTGAGGGCCTAGCTGGGTGCACTTTAAATATGGCACCAGGATCTTGGGAGTGAAGAAGGTTTTGCCAAGGGATGAGCTTCACGTTGATCCCTGTCTAACAGGATTTGCCAATCACTATGAGTAGTGAACTGGGAGATGCTGATCGGCCTGAAATAGAAGTCATATCCCCTCCTGGTTGGCCTCCAGACTCAGACTCCATGATGAGAGATCCTACCCATTGTTACTCACCGAGCAGAATTCCTTTAGTCAATATGCCATTTCTTTCATTTCTGTGCTTCCTCCACCCTTCTGTCTGACCAACCTTTTTCTGTTTGTTCTGCGGTAACCTATCCTTCTGATTAACCGCTTGCCTGTTGCTAGTTCTATATCAGGCACAGCCTGAAATGTAATACACCTTTGGGGGTCAAGAGTAGATTGTGCACAATATGGCATACATAGCAAAGGCATGAAAACAGGCAATGTTCAAAGCAGCACAGCTACATGCACCTGAAAGCTGTTGAGTCAAGGAAATAAGTATAAAGCATCTGAAAAACCCAATCACTTTAAGCAAGTTTTCAATATTCTTTAGTGAACACATAAATAGGAAATACGATGTTGCTTATTGCAAAGATTGATGTGCAAGTAAATGTGAAGGAGGGCTAAATGAGGGAGAGAAACGCATGACTAGTCAAGGATACATCAGCCACACTGAATAATGTTAGACATCATAATATTATCTAGTAAAGTCCTGCAGGATTTATAATCTGTCCATCAACTATCCTTTTGGATTTAGCTTTGCTTCACCGTAATACCTGTGGTGAATATTGGAACTGCTTTTTATCACATTTATGGTTTATGAAAGATTTCAGTTTATATGCAGCAAAATCCTATCTCAACACTTCAGCCCTCAGTGATTTTCAAGTGCGTCTATCATTTCTTCATTTAGCAGCAGCACAATTGATTCTGTTTAGTTCCAACAGTGAAGATTTTAAACTTACAATTAGAAAAATGTACATCATGGGAAACATAACCTCACTCAATTTTCTTTTCACAATAAAGCAGCCAGATATGGTTGTGGGGAGTCTTCTGCCACAATCTGGTGAGGAGGTATGGAATGGCTTTCCCCTTTTTACTTCTTCATTTGATTGCAACAGGCGTGTTTAAAATTAGAAGGATGGATTTGCTAATCCTGTGCATGTACTTAACTGTTTATAAGCTGATTGTTTAAAATTCAATAAATCCTCTTTGGCTAATCCTGCACAAAATATTGTTCTGTGGTAGACTGTGGTAAAGATACTAACCAGTTAATATAAATGCTACATGACACCCAGGAAACTGTTGAGGATAAAAACCTAAACTAACTCATGGAGACACATTAAGCTGATCCCCACATCACCAAGTAAAAGCCTAACCAGACCAAAGAGTTAACCCACCCCAACTGACCCAACCTCCCAGGTGTCGATTTCTGGCTGATTACACTTCTGTGAAGAACTTTAAGCTGTTATCCATTGTAAAGTATTCTATAAATATAGATGATTGTTGACTCCAGGTCAGATGATCAGAAACAGCTCAGCATTCTTGACAATTTACCAAAGAGGCAGAACCCACATGTAAGTGGGGCAGGGAATGGCAGCTGGTTGGGGTACAGGGGCAGATAAAAACCTTTACGCTTTTCCAAATCCCTCACTATGGTTTCTCTCATAGAATGCTAATTATCAGCCACAACTGTTATTTTCTTTCTGGGTTATCTGCTAGAATTCTTTCATTGGGGCCTCTGAGTTCATTTGTTAGACTTCCCTTATCTGGATGTCCAAAGTATTGTGTAAGTGCAAGGTCAAAATCTGAGATATATAATCACTCCACAATTTCAGTTATCTACTATAAATCCCATCAATTACAATTGGTAATGAATGTTGCATACCAAGTTATGTACTGACTGAGAACATCTGCTAATTTGATTTGTATGTAACAAATCTTCCAATAAGTCAGATGTTGCAATAATACAGCTGTTGAAAGATATACATTCAAAGCAAGTATAGAAGACCTAATTTCAGGTACAGTAAATAATCAACACCCTTTTTTAACAAAACCTTTGCACCATGACTAGATTACTTACAGTGTGGAAATAGGCCCTTCGGTCCAACAAGTCCACACTGACCCTCTGAAGAGCAACCCACCCAGACCCATTCCCCTACACCTAACACTACAGGCAATTTAGCATGGCCAATTCACTAAACTTGCACGTTTTTAGAGTGTGGGAGGAAACCCACGTAGACATGGGGAGAATGTGCAAATTCCGCACAGACAGTTGCCTGAGGTGGGAATTGAACCCAGGTCTCTGGCACTGTGAGACAACAATGCTAACCACTGTGCCGCCCAACAAATTCTAAAACAGATAATCTTACTGATCACTACTTTCCACAAGATTGTGCAATGTATTCTTTGCTCTCTTCATTAGGACTCATTTACTATTAGACAAATCCTTTATCAGCCTAAAAACAGAGCTTTACGAAAAGATTTATGATGGATGCATCAGTAAAACAAACATTAAAGAGCATACACTAGTTCACAAAATCAAACAATGATATTTGCTTCAATCAGGTAAATAGTCAGCTTGTAGATGGGCAATTTGCTTAAGTACCTGCAAGTTTCCTCCCAAGTCACTTACCATCCCGACTTGGAAATATATCCTTCGGGGTCAGAGAATCACAATCCCTCCCTAATGGCATTGTGGGTGCACCTGTGCTAAATGGACTGCAGTGGTCCAAGAAGGTAGCTCGACCTTCTCAAAAGCAACTAGGGAAGGGTATTAAATGCTGTCCCAGGCAATGATGCCTACATTCCATGAATGATGAAATGAAAACATGTTTCCTATACCAGGACAATGACAGTATAAGGAAAGTAATGCATGAGGATGGGTGCCTCATCCAGATGCACAAAATAATTCATACAGAGAATTATTACCTTGTTTTGGACATTCACTATCATTAAGACTCACAAGATATATGTAGAAATGTGAAACATATTTGTGGGAGTAACAGTGAGGCAACAGCTTCTTATATATCCAGCTGTGTATTTAAGATAGGAGACAGAATCATTTCACAAAAGAAAGGAACTGCAGTAACACAGTTTAGGTGTTCAAGGATTTCAGACGTTCAGTTAAGTCAATGTTGATCTGTAATTTATTTCCATTCACCTGCCTTGGCTGAATATCCTATAATATTCTCACCTATCAAAAATGTTTCAATCTCACAGTAGAAATTTTTTTCAATGTTAGGTCATGGATTTGAAATCACTTACCCACTAATGATAAATTGTAGTTCTTTCATAACTTTTCTAAATATTGCTTTTTCAGAAGCCCTCTCTATGGAAGAAGAGGCGTCTGATGGAAGAAAGTGACTTTGCAAAAAAAAGACAAAACTTTGTATCACAGCGCCATTCTCTTCTGAAACAAATTAGCCTTTAGCCTTGAGAATGAAACAGAGTCTAATGAGGCATAATCTCCGCAAAGCAATTTCTGGCCTCTGGATTTTTATTTCTACAGGACTTTAACCATTTTGTACCATGTCATTGTCAATGTTACGCTTCTAGCTTTGAACCTCAATTTTATCACAGGGCTATGAGGCTCTTCTAATAATTGTACTGGAAGAAAACCAAAATCAATAGTTCCTCATGTACACAATATCAAAATGTTGTTAAAGAAATGTAACAGTATGATTGCTACCAACAAATAGCAAAAACAAGAGCTTCAGTGTTGCCTTTTTTAATATTACTGATATATGTAGAATACATTATATTTACCTTCCAATTCATGAAGCATAGCATTTCAAATGTTTTCTTTTTTATTCAGGTAGCATGGCACTGATATTGAAACCATTGTGAAAGTCAAACTGTCTTCAAGAAGGTAGGGGTGAGCTGCCTTCATCAATACAGAGAGGCACACAAGGCAATTTCAGAGGCTGCGAATCTGAAGTTAATTTAAAGGTAATGTAAGGAACGACGGCAGAGTTTCTTCCCGACATTTCATTGGTAAACCAGATGGGTTTTCCTTTCCTCTTCTTCCAGTCAGTACATATTGCTGTAGGAAATTACCCCAGACACCCTCCAGAAATTCACTACCTTTCTGACAGATACTAGTCTGCGTCTCCCCATCTTGGTTAAAATTAAAATCCCCCATTAATGCTAGTCTGGTTTTGCTGTACAATGACCTAACTTCTGCACTTATACAAAGTCTAGCGCTTCAGAGAGTGGTTTGTACGCAATTATCTGATTACAGTTTCACCCCTATAGTCTCTAATATGCTTTCCCCTCATTATATCCACCCTTACCATTGAAGAAATATTGTTTGTAATCAGTAAGGCTACTCCACCACATCTACTATTTATCCTGCCCATCCTGTAAACCTTATAACCTGATGTATTTAATTCCCGATCCTGACCATCCTGCAAACATTTCTCAGTAATGGTTGCTATATTATAATCTCCAATTTGAACTAATGCCCGCAGCTCATTTAATTTATTTCCGTGCATTCATATATGGGCCATGCACTGTAACCTGTCCCTTTATTCACCTGCTTATTATTTCTCTGTCCCAGTTGAATCAATATACTTTTTATTGTTTGCCATTACCTGAAGTAGGAGTCCTGACTATTCCTTTACTTTCAGTCCTGTTAGTTGAGATTGAAATTGTATTGTCCTCCCTTTGAAACTGTTTCTCTGCTGAGGTGGCCTTAAGCTGTGCAAATCAATTCTTAATAACTATTTCCATACCCATTCTCGAAAAGAGTATCATCATTTCATAAAAGTCCAATTTCATACAGCCTGAAGGCAGTTCCT
Organism: Chiloscyllium punctatum; assembly: GCF_047496795.1. Lineage (NCBI taxonomy): Eukaryota > Metazoa > Chordata > Chondrichthyes > Orectolobiformes > Hemiscylliidae > Chiloscyllium > Chiloscyllium punctatum. Next base: position 70,629,345 of record NC_092770.1, on the reverse strand, counting down.
AGGCTTATTGTTTTCATTCTGAGCCATGTTTTTGTCAGTGGGAGTTTGCTAGTGCCTTCCATTCTCAGGGGTAGTATAAGGAGATAAATGCCTTCAACCAGAATGGGAATTGAGCCTATATCATTGGCATTAGTCTGAAATATCTAACCATCTAATGAATTGAACTACACTGTCCCCACATGCTTAGGTGTACAAGACAATTACAAAATTTGAAAATAATACAATTCTAATGAGGGAGCAGGAGCATACCAATCTGGGTATGTTAGTGCTCTAATTGATCATTACTAGAAGGCAAACAGAAATCTTAACGAAGCAGGCAAGAATTTGGATTTTACAATGGGGCATTGAGTATAAAAGCAAGGAAGTTATGATGAACCTTTATAAAACAATAGTTCAGTCTCAACTTGAACATTGTCCACTGCATAGAAAACAAGAGAATAGTTTGAGGGATGAGGATGTTCTTTTAGATTGATCAAGCAACCACTGTTCTCCTCAGATTTGAATATTGAAAAAATATCTGATAAAGATATTTCAATGTTCAGACGAGATGGTAAAATCATTTGCATCGGTAGAAGGGTTGAGAACGAGAAGACACCAATACAAAGTGAATGACAAAAGAAATGAAGAGGACATAAGTTAAGACTTTTAAGTGCAGAGAATGATTAGGATCTGGAATGCGCTACTTAAGAGTGGATAAGCAAGAGAACAAATTGAGAGTTATGATGAAAGCTGTGGCACTTGTTCATAGAGTCATAGAGATGTACAGCATGGAAACAGACCATTCGGTCCAATTCGTCCAGCCGACCAGATATCCCAAACCAATCTAGTCCCACCTGCCAGCACCTGGCTCATATCCCTCCAAACCCTTCCTATTCACATACCCAGCCTGATACCTTTTAAATGTTGCAATTGTACCAGCCTCCACCACATCCACTGGCAGTTCATTCCATACACGTACCACCCTCTACGTGAAAAGGTTGCCCCTTAGGTCACTTTTATATCTTTCCCCTCTCACGCTAAACCTATGCCCTCTAGTGCTGGACCCTCCCACCCCAGGGAAAAGACTTTGTCTATTTATCCTATCCATGCCCCTCGTGATTTTATAAACCTCTATAAGGTCATGCTTCAGCCTCCAAACCTCCAGGGAAAACAGCCCCTAGCCTAGTCAACCTCTTCCTATAGCTCAAATCCTCCAACCCTGGCAACATCCTTGTAAATCTTTTCTGACCCTTTCAAGTTTCACAATATCTTTCTGATAGGAAGGAGACCAGAATTGCATGCAATATTCCAACAGTGGCCTAACCAATGTCCTGTACAGCTGCAACATGACCTCCCAACTCCTATACTCAATACTCTGACCAAACATCCTCTTCTCTATCCTATCTACCTGCGACTCCACTTTCAAGGAGCTATGAACCTGCACTCCAAGGTCTCTTTGTTCAGCAACACTCCCTAGGACATTACCATTAAGTGTATAAGTCCTGCTAAGATTTGCTTTCCCAAAATGAAGGACCTCACATTTATCTAAATTAAACTCCATCTGCCACTTCTTAGCCCATTGGCCATCTGATCAAGAAGCTGCTGTAATCTGAGGTAATCTTCTTTATTGTCCATTATACCTCCAATTTTGGTGTCATCTGCAAACTTACTGACTATATCTCTTATGCTCACATCCAAATCATTTATATAAATGATGAAAAATAATGGACGAAGCATTGATCCTTGTGGCACTCCACTGTTCACAGGCCTCCAGTCTGAAAAACAAACCTCCACCACTACCCTCTGTCTTCTACCTTTGAGCCAGTTCTGTATCCAAATGGCTAGTTATCCCTGTATTCCATGAAATGTAACCTTGTTAACCAGTCTCCCATGGGGAACCTTGTTGAATGCCTTTCTGAAGTCCATATAGATCACACCTACTGCTCTGCCCTCATCAATCCTCTTTGTTACTTCTTCAAAAAACTCACTCAAGTTTGTGAGACATGATTTCCCACGCATAAAGCCATGTCATCTGTTCCTTATTAGTCCTTGCCTTTCTAAACACAAGTCCATCCTGTTCTTCAGGATTCCGTCCAACAACTTGGCCACCACCGACATCAGGCTCACTGGTGTACAGTTCCCTGACTTGTCCTTACCATCTTCTTAAACAATGGCACCATGTTAGCCAACCTCTAGGCTTCTGACACCTCACCTGTGACTATCAATGACACAAATATCTCAGTAAGAGGCCCAGCAATCACTTCCTTAGCTTCCCACAGAGTTGAACGGTATACCTGATCAGGTCCTGGGGATTTATCCACTTTTATGTGTTTCAAGGCATATAACACCTCCTCCCCTGTAATATGGACATGTTTCAAGATGTCACCATTTCCCTACGTTCTATATCTTCCATATCCTTTTCCACAGTAAATACTGATACAAAATACTTATTTAGTATCTCCCCCATCTCCTGCAGCTCCACACAAAGGCCGCCTTGCTGATCTTTGAGGGGCCCTATTCTCTCCCTAGTTACCCTTTTGTCCTTTATGTATTTGTAAAATCCTTTTGGATTCTCCTTAACTCTATTTGTCAAAGCTATCTCATGTCCCCTTTTTGCCCTCCTGACTTCCCTCTTCAGTATACTCCTACTGCCTTTATACTCTTCTGAGGATTCACTCGATCTATCCTGTCTATGCCTGACATTTGATTCGTTCTTTTTCTTAACAAAAACCTCAACTTCTTTAGTCATCCAGCATTCCCTACAACTACAGCCTTTCCTTTCACCCTCACAGGAATATTTTTCTCTGGACTCTCGTTATCTCATTTCTGAAGGTTCCCATTTTCTAGCCATCTCTTTACCTGCGAACATCTGCGCCCAATCAGCTTTTGAAAGTTCTTGCCTAATACCGTCAAAATTGGCCATTTTCCAATTTAGAACTTCAACTTTTAGATATGGTCTATCTTTTTCCATCACTATTTTAAATCTAATAGAATTATGGTCACTGGCCCCAAAGTGGTCCCCCACTGACACCTCAGTCACCTGCCCTACCTTATTTCCCAAGAGTAGGTCAAGGTTAATACTTTCTATAGTAGCTACATCCACATACTTAATAGGAAATTTTCTTGTACACACTTTACAAATTCCTCTCCATCCAAATTCTTGACACTGTGGCAGTCCCAGTCTATGTTTGGAAAGTTAAAATCCCCTACTATAACCACCCGATTATTCTTACAGATAACTGAGATCTCCTTACAAATTTGCTTCTCGATTTCCCTCTTTCTATTAGGGGGTCGATAATACAATCCCAATAAGGTGATCATCCCATTCTTATTTCTCAGTTCCACCCAAATAACTTCCCTGGATGTATTTCCGGGAATATCCTCCCTCAGTTCAGCTGTAATGCTATCCCTTATCAAAAAGGCCATACCCCTCCTCTCTTGCCTCTCTTTCTGTCCTTTCTGTAGCATTTGTATCCTAGAACATTAAGCTGCCAGTCTTGTCCATCCCTGAGCCATGTTTCTGTAATTGCTATGATACCCCAGTCCCATGTTCCTAACCATGCCCTGAATTCATCTGCCTTCCCTGTTGGCCCCTTGCATTGAAATAAATACAGTTTAATTTATCAGTCCTACCTTGTTCTTTGCTTTGTCCCTGCCTGCCCTGACTGTTTGACTTGCCATTGTTCTCAACTGTACCAGTCTCAGATTGATCTCTTTCCTTAGTATCTCCATGGGTCCCCACCCCCCTCCTTACTAGATTAAATCTTCCTGAGCAGCGCTAACAAATCTCCCTAGTAGTTGAGTTGTTTTTTAACCAGAGCTAGCACAAACACAGAAATTCATATGACCCTCCTCTGCTGTAACTGCTCCATGCCTCAAGCTCATAACAACAACAATCTTTTGCATTGATGTCACAAATGCAATAAAACATGGCCAAAAAGATCACATGTTGTCAAAACTTTTCATCTGGTACTTATCAGAACAATTCACAAAAATGCCAGTTAAGGGGAAAATCAACAGATATATTGTACAAGAGGAATGTGCTCATTATTTGACAAACAGGTGGTGATAGTGGTGTTGTCATGGAGAATGCATCAGTTAATCATGCTTGACACTTAGCCACCAGGCTTTGTTTCGACTTTAAACCAGCAGGTTGACTCTGATTGCTCAGGGAATGGCTCAGAGAATTGCTGTCACCTATTTTCTTGAATTAAGAAGACACAGTATGTTCAGAAAGGACGGAATTATAGACGTTAGGGCCTAGAATGCCCAGCTACCAATGGTGGAACAATTAAATCAAGGATGAGTGGGAATGTAGAATTGGAATCGCAGAAGATTGTGGAGAACTATATGGATGGGAGGAAACTGGGGAGAGGTACGGCCTTGGGGGGATTTGGGGGGTTTATATCAGGTGCAGCAGTTTACCACAGGAAGACCATAAACCCTGCAGAAATTTTGGACATTTTCCTGGAGGTATTTACTCGTATGTCTCAAAATTGATGTTTTGGGCAAAAGTCCTTCATCAGAAATAAAGGGCTTTTGCCCGAAACGTCGATTTAGAAGCTACTTGGATGCTGCCTGAACTGCTGTGCTCTTCCAGCACCACTAATCCAGAATCTGGTTTCCAGCATCTGCAGTCATTGTTTTTACCTCGTATTTACTCGTACGTTTAACCTGAAGAGAGGACCTTTCTCTGGAAAGGTGGCACTAGTATCAAAGAAGGAAAGAGGGAAATATGAGCAGTTGCCTAATCATAATATTATAGAAAGCTGAGAGAAGGGATCTGAACCAAAGGGGAGAAGAGGGACAAGGATAGAAACAGGAACAATTATGACCCTTTTCTCATGTTCCTCCAGGCTGTAAATTGCATCTCAAAGCAGCCAATGGCAAAAGTACACTTACCATTCAGATAAAAGCAAAAAGGATGGAGGTGGCCAACCCTGGTATTGTCCCTCAAGCACTTCTGCTAGTAAAGGAATAAACTTCTAAGATCATCACAAGTGAGAAAGACATTATTGGGCAACCATAGGCTGAAATGGCAAGCCACCATCATTAGTTTAAATCAAGTGGTGCTGGAAAAACACAGTAAGTCAGGCAGCATCCGAGGAGCAGGAAAACCAACGTTTCGGGTTTGCCACCCTGAAGTGTAAGGAGTTAGAATCCACATGTGCCCAAGACAACAAAGAAAATATGTTAAGTATATTTTTGATACAATCACATCATATTTGGGTTCAGTGGTTTATTTATTTTTGAGAAAGACAAGGTATATAAGTTCCATTTGGATTGTTAGGTGCTAGTGAATGAAGATGTAAACAGGGTTATTAGATCACTAGGGGAATTGTGATGAGCAATCATGTAACATTACTTCCCTGGGAAGGTGACTTGGCAGGAATGTAAATTGACTGCAGGCTGTTGAGAGGAATGCACTCCAGGAGTTCATTTGTAGGGCCCTCAATCTCTGTATGTGTGATCTTTCCACTTCCACAGGGAGAGCTTCATCATCAAAAGACTCAATGATACTTTGTACCTGATCTCCTTCAGGGCATCCCCTCTCTGCAATGTTAATTGCACAGAGTACAGGCCACAACTCCCACTGGATGGATCATAATATAGAGCTTCTGTTGGGTTGTTCAGGCGTTTAAACTTCATCTTCAGCAGACACAGGTTTTGCTCAGTGATAACCCTCAATGTGCCATGGTTGGCTTTGTACTTATCCGACCTCAATCCTGGTTCCCTGATGGGTGTTAGTAGCTAGTTCTTTGAGGGATAGTCCTTGTCCAACAGCAATCATGTTTCCAAAGTATCAGGTCCATTCAACATGTCTGACATTTGAGAAATCCTCAAGATGTATGAAGCATGACTACTTCCTGAGTGTCTGCATATGCTTGCAGTATTTGTTGTTGATGGTCAATTGGACAATAACAGAATGATTGCCTTTCCTGCTGATGAGCATCTACAGGGCTGGTCTGCTTCTGCCTTGATAAAACCACTCGTGTAGTCAATGACACTCCAAATCCTTGGAAAATCTGCCATTCTGGCAAAACCCCTCTATTTCCAACTGTTTTTTTCCAGATCCTTGTGAAGGGGGGGTGATAAACCGCCCCGTGTTTACTGTGGAGCAAGGCCCACATTGGGAAAGCCAGCAGTATCCATTTTAAAGCAAACAGTATTCATTTTAAAACAGCAGCTGCCAGCCCGACCACATGATCGGGAGAAGGGGGCCCAAAGACAGATCCGAATACACACCGGACCAGACACTAGTCAGGACTCCAGACAATGGTCATGACTCACAGATCGAAACCCACCTTATAATCTCGTCAAGGTTCCAACTGACACACACCCATAACCTGATCATGCAAAACAGTCCAACACAAAAGGCAAACACCAAACAGGGTGAACCTAACAGACACTTTGGAAGTAACAAAGGGGGGTGCTAGCCTCCAGCCGTCACGGAGAGACAAGCAGATAGCACCCGGACCCATTTACGTAAAGATAAACAGCACACCTTTTGTGTATGCTGCCGACTCTCCGAGGACGGCAGGAAGCTTGACATTCACACATACTCCAGCCATGATTACCACCATTCACACTCATTCATACCCAATCTCCGACATCCTGACTCATGAAGTATATAACTTGTAACATCGCGCAGGAAACGTTAGAGCGATCGAGATTCGGACCTCGGTTGGTCTCCGCCGGCGTTAAACACTTTACTAAAATTACCGATTGTCGAACCGCACTCTGGGCTCGGACTGAGATCATTTCATCCGCACTAACAATTGCAAACTCAATGAATTGTTCACTCATTGGAATGTTGCATCTTAATGCAATTTTGAGCTAAAGGTTGGATCATGCCTTTGGCGTGATCATGGGAAACATGAAAAGATGTATTCTGAAAATAACTCAAGGACACAGTCACCTTTAGAGCTACTGCCATTTAACGTCCCCCCAAATCCCCCACCCCTGCCACCGCCCTTGTAGTTGAAGGCTCTCTCTCCAGACATAGTATCACAAAGAGATGTTACTATTGGCTTAGAAAGATCTTAGCATTCTTTACCATTCCACCTCTGGTATTGCAAGTGTGTCACACTGACTTGGCTGACCACAAAATGCCTCCTTGAACAGTCGTAAGGCTCCACTCCACCATATTGCTTTCTGCTGACCCTTCAACCCAAATAATTGCAGCAGTATCTAGCCATTCTGCCGGCACCTATACTCAAACGTCTGTTAAGCCTTTCATCTGTTAGAATATAGTGAAAGAAGTGAAACTATCACTGTATTCTAACAGATGAAAGGCTTAACAGACAATCAACTTTCCAATGTATAATTTCAGTTACATCACACTATAAATTTTTGCTCTAAATTCTGTGTTACAATCGAGCCCTTCTCTATCACCTGACGAAGGAGCGTCGCTCCGAAAGCGAGTGTGCTTCCAATTAAACCCTGTTGGACTATAACCTGGTGTTGTGTGATTTTTAACTCCATTTTGGAAAGGTAGTTTTCTGCCTGGAGCCTGTTGGATTTCAATGGTCCTGCTGAGTTTGGGTTTCCCTCAAGCAGAACTGGGGATGTGACCTCTAAATCTGGACCCTCCCACGACTTTCAACGTTCTGCAAAGCCCCTGCTATTCCACATAAATCCAGACCAACGGCTTTGGCCATCCCAATACTTAAACAAATGCAACATGAGATCAAGAACATGTCAAATCAGTGCCATACAACATTGACAAAGCTAGGGGAGGTGATGGCCTCTTGGTGTTATTGCTTGGCTATTAATTCAGAAACTCAACTGATGCTCTGAGAAGCTAGGGTCAAATCCTGCCATGCTAGATGGTGTAATTTAAATTCAGTAAAAAAAAAGTGGGACATAGAATCTGCTGATGACCATCAAATCATTGTTGGAAAAATCCATCTGGCTCAGTAATGTCCTTTAGGCAAGAAAATCTGTCATCTTCACCTGGTTTGGCTGTCATGTGACTCCAGATCTACAACAATGTGGCTGACTCTTAACTGCCTGCCGGCCTTACCAGCGATGCTCTCATCCCATGAATGAATTTTATAAAATGATATTCAGGATCATAGGACTCCAAAAAAACAATATTCAGGGAACTGATGGAATTCCAAGCTAACCAAATAGCAATAACATTTGCATTTCTGAATTCACTAGCTTTGTCATCGTCATAGAGTCAGAGATGCACAGCACAGAAACAGGCCCTTCGGTCCAACTCGTCCATGCCAACCAGATATCCCAACCTGATCTAGTTCCATTTGCCAGCACTTGGCCCATATCCATCTAGACAATTATTTATACACCCACCCTCTGCCACTTCCGCTGGCAGCTCATTCCTTACATACACCACCCTCTCTGTGAAATGTTGCCCCTTAGGTCCCTTTTCAATTTTTCTCCTCTCACCCTAAACCTATGCCCTCTAGTTCTAAACTCCTCCACTCCAGGGAAAAGATCTTCTCTATTTACCCTATCTATGCCCCCTCATGATCTTATAAAGGGAAATTATCTGTGGAAAGGTCAAATCTTTAGAATATGGATTGAGTATGAACACTGAAAATCAAAACTAAGACAGTTAGAAGGAATATGTTGAACAAACGTGAGAGAAAATTGAAGGTGACGGTGTCACACAGGAACAAGTAAAAAAGATAGGATATTTAGGACAAATGGTAACATAAGATGGTAGATATAGTGCAGAAGTCAGAAGAAGGATAGAGCTAGCCAGAAGTAATTTTGTGAGGAAGATGAAGGATGTATAATTGACAAGAAACTCAAGCTTGTAACAAGAAAACATTCATATGATGCTACGTTCTATCTATTTTCCTGCACACCTCAGTAAACTGGACAATAAGTAAAGATCGATGGGATAAAATAAAGATCTTTCAAAAAGATATATGCAAAAAATTACATTTACAGTTCATAAGACAATGTAAGAAAAATTTGAAATGGTAAGAATAAAAATTGACATCCAGGAAAGAAACTTAGTATTTTCACCATTCAATTAATTGCACAGCATGGCGGCTCAGTGGTTAGCACTGGTACCTCACAGCACCAGAGACCCAGGTTTGATTCCACCCTCAGGCAACTGTCTGTGTGGAGTTTGCACATTCTCCCCATGGCTGTGTGGGTTTTCTCCCACAGTCCAAAGATGTGTTGGTTAGTTGGAAAGGCCATGCAAATTGCCGATAGTATCCAGAGATAGGTGGGTTAGCCATGTGGTCTGTGGGAATAGGATAGTGGGGGTGAGTTTGGGTGGGATACTCTTCAGACGGTCAGTGTGGATTTAATCCGCTGAATAACCTGCTTCCACACTGTAGAGATTCTATGATTTATAAAAAATGGCGCTGTGTCTCTCTTGGTTTCTCTGATCTGGTACAATTAAGTTTGGTATTTGTATAGTGAAATTGTATTGCAGCACTGCATGGAGTAATTTACAGTTATTGAATGGTAACTGGACCATTCACTATTGGTTGGCAAATACATAACTTACCTTGGTGGTGCAGGTTGTTTGTATTGATGCACGGTTTAGAGCAGTTTCTGGATTAAGAAAATCTTTGGTCTGCATATTTCTATGGTGCTCGAAGAACGCTCAAAGCAATTTGCTATTTTATTTACAAATGTCATCTCAGACTTTGAGATAGTACTCTTGAAAAGGCACACATTTTGTCAAAACTTTTCATATTGCACTTAGCAGGACAATTTTCTGGAAATATTTCAGGGAATGTAACATAATTCGCCAAATCTGGCTGGACTTCATCAAGTGCTGTTGGGCTGCATTCCTCTATACTCTAGAGTCAATACAGAGATCAAAGTTTGGAAACAGGAAAATTTGAGTTAGGCTAACTTTTCAAAATACTTATAGATTCATTATGACTTATTCCTTCCAAAAGCTATCTAAAATGCAACAAATGATTTTAAAATATAAATTAGTAGCTGTATACAGTATGATCAATGTGATCTGACCAATGTTCAATGTACATAGAGCATAACATATCCCTTTGCCTTCTGCCTCATATTATTTGCAATTGTTAACATTTTTTAAACTTATAGCAATGAATGATAATCTTTGTAATATTTATGTTAAATTGTTACATGCGCTCTATCTAAATTGATTGATTTATGACTATCTCATGTTTAGCATCGTTAATGTATTCCTAAAAAAAATTATCACATGAAAATGCACTAAATGAAACCAATGGGGTTGGTTTAGCTCATTTGGCTATATGACTGGTTTATGATGCAGTATGACACTAATAGCGTAGGTTCACATTCCTGTACTGGTTAAGGGTTCCATCAAGCTTGACCTTTGGATTCAGAGTTGTGAGGTTTTAAGGGAAAGTTGGAGGGCCACTTCGCCAGAAGCAAAATAGAAGAATCTCCAGGTAATTTCTTGGTGGGCCAAAGGGCCTGTTCCTGTGATGTACTGAAATGCTCTTTCCCATAAGAAATTATATAACCTCACCTGAAGCAGGATTCGGTAGAAGGGAAGGTAGAGCTGGAGTTGAGTCAAGGAGCCAAGGGGGGCTGTGGATTGGAGGATTGGAGAGGAACAGTGTGTGGAACAGGCAGCAAGTGGACAAAGCAGTGAGTGAGGGGTGATGAAAGAATTGGGGACAAGAGGGTGGACCAGTGGATGGGTCACAGAAAAACCTTACAGGCTGTAAGCAACCCAAGGGCTACGTAGTGCATTTCACTGAAGAATGGGCAGCTGTCTCAAGCACTAGGGACTCAGGTTCAATTCCAGCCTTGGGCTCAAATATATCAAAAATTTTACAGAATAAGTTTGAATTCTGAAATAAAGCAAATTATTTTTTCTAATTTGAGGTATGCTCAGTTTTCAAACTGAGACTTAACTTCCATCAATATCTTACAGCTCTGGTGTCCTGTGAACAGAATGGAAGACTAATATAAATTAATAGTAGCACTTTTTAGTTGTATCTCATGTGTCAACAGTCAGAAACACCAATATATTCAAAGTTAAAAATCACACAACACCAGGTTATAGTCCAATAGGTTTAATTGGTGCATGGGGATCTTGGAAAATATTAGTATTATTGAACTGTGGAGCAGTTCAAATTAGAGCTCTCAATTAAACGTTTTTTTTACAAACAATCTGATTCTAAGATAACTCTGAACATTGTTGTGGATAGAATTAGTAAAGAAGGACAAATGTGAATTTATTGCATTTTACCTTGAGTATTATATTTAATCCCAGAGCCTATCTATGTTAAAAATACCAGTGTGTCTAATATTTTTCACCATAATCAGCTGGTTTCTTTGCCTAATTTTGTGTGTGTGCGTGTAACCGTGATCTTAATGACTTGTGGACTCAAACATAATATGATAAGACAGCTGCAGAACCACAAAGCATAACAGTGGTGTAAAAATGCCAGATTTCCATATTGAAAAGTAAAAGCATGCACTGTAAACCCCACTGGTGACACAAGACATTATTCGACAGAAAAGTTATTCTGATCAAGGACCCCCAAGGCAAATGGCAAGTTTTTCAATTGGAAATTTTCTCATGAATACTTAATATACTGTACCAGGAAAACAATGTCAACAGCACATAATAACCTGCTGTGCTTCACAAAGGTATGCTTATGTGTTTGCATGTCCTATTGTCAGCATTGTCTTGTTAGTATTCAGTGGAACCCTTTTCTCTTGGTTTGATGGATCTGAAAGCACATTCTGTGCACAGTATAAACCCAGACATTTATTTAATAGTAACATGATAAATTTTCATCAAATCTTTCGTCTCTACAATGCAAGTCTGAGCGGGTCAACCAAAGTTCTCAGCTTTCACAGAAGAACGGGAGTAGACTACTAAGCTCACTCAATTTGATCTCAGCCTGAACTCCATCCACTCGTTGTGTAACCTTACTGCCTCTGTATAATAAATATCTTTCAGTACCGAAAACAAATACCTTTCAATCCCCGCGTTGAACTTTTCAGTTAACGTAGCCTCAACACGTGGTTAAAAAAAAATCCAGATCCCTAGTATCCTTTCCAAGAAGATGTGTGTTTCCTGAGATTACCCCTGAATAGCATAGCTCTTATTTTAAGATTATTATCTCCCTTCTACACTTTTTGCTCCCTCTCATCAATTTTGCCCCCATCTTCTGTTCTGGAATTCCCCAACCTTAAATAGATCATTCATTAGTTTTCTCCATTCAAGGAAATACAAGCACAGTCTATATCATTTGTGCTCACAATATAACCTTTTTTTCTGACTGGTATTAGCTAACATCTCCTGTAGGAAGGCCTGAGGCAAAGCTTAAGAGTTTGGTAACATTAAATCTCTGTGAAAATTCAGCACCTAATTAAAATGTACATTACCATTGCAATTCTCCTTTGCAAACAATGCAAATATCTAATTTGACAATTCAGAAATAGCTAGGGACAGTGACATTTTCATATATCTGTTACTGGTCAATCATACAAAGGTTGTGCACCACCAGTCAGTTAATTAAGGCTTTCTTCTTGCTGGTTTCATGCATAAAACAGCAAGCACCACCGTAATATTTGCAAAGCAGGTTCAGATCCAAAATAATGTGCCGCCCAATAGGCTGTATCTTTTTTTATTCGAGAATACATTTTCTAAGAGGTCACAACTACATCGAAGAAATTAAGCAATTTGAGGAGGTTGATATTTTTACAAAAAATCACTTTGTGCTTCAGAAATTTCTGAGACGGTGGAAACTTCCATTTTACCAATTACAGTATTAAAATAATCGAGCAAAATGGATTAGATACTGATGTACACATGGGTAGATGTGGAACTGAACACACGGATAGTAGCTTATCTGTATAAAGAGTGTACTCAAGTAATTTTGCTCAATTTACTCCAAAATTGCAATATCTGGAGACTCATTTTGGAGTATGAAATGATATAAGAATAACAGTGTTGCAGAATAATTTGATGCACAAAGTATTGAATGCCCATAGTTGAAAAGAGAAAATGTGGTTGTTTTGTGAATAATAATGAATCCTTCTGGGCCTAATGTCTTTTCCAAAAATTCTGGGTGTTCTTTTAAGAAAAGTGAGTTTAAGGATAATATAATACTACTTTCAACTCAAAAATGGTTGGTGGAAAAAACTTCACCTAATTTTAATTGATCCCGATAGAACATTCTGAATGTGTTAAATGACTTGATGGAAGTGATAGGTATTTAAAATGAGTGACTGACAAATAATTGGTTTTCTGTTCCCTGAAGTGGAAAGGATGACAGATAAAATTATCAAAAAGTTAATCCCAGGGAACTTCCGAAAACCAAAGTCATACAAACCATCTCCATCACTAACAAAGAACTATGTCCAAAGGACAATCCAGCAAATTGTTGCCCAATATATTGGAAAAATGGCAGCCAGCAATGTACATAGGTAACAGTGTTGGTCAGATGTGTCTTCACTGTCATAGCTTTTTTTCTGAAATAGAGGATGGCCAATACAGGAAGACATAAATTTTTAAAAATTAGTAAGACACTAGAGAGGAGATACCGAGAATTTATTTTATGCAACGAGTTTTTCAAATTTGGACTTCTGACAGAGAGTGGTAGAAGTGAATTTATGAGTGACTCCAAAAAAAAATTGGAGAAATATATGAGATGGCTAAATACTAAAAGGCTGTGTGGAAAGAGCTGGAGAGTGGGACCAATTGGATAGTCCATTCAGAGAGGTGGCACATAAGCAACAGGCAAATGACCTTCTTCGTGCTACATGATTAAATCTAAACAATTCCATCCTTGAGCTGTCTCAAAGATATTTAGGGAACTTATCCTTGGGGAAATTTCACAATAGAACATATGCAATAGCATTCTCCTTGCCAAACATTTCAAATTTACCTTCTCGATCTCAACTAGCCTGCAATTTTTAATATCAGGATAGTTTTGTTAGAGAGCAAATTTCAATTTGTAATTCTGAATCGTGTGGTCCTTTGACTAGTGAGCTGCCTGCAGCAACTAGCTGCTGTTCACAAGCTCATGAAGGTTATGTCAACAGTGGACCTTCAGAGTTTCAAACTGTACAATTCATTTGATATAAAGGTCACCTACATCTATTACTGATGAGAAGCTAGAATAGTTGTTGGAAATTTATGCATAGTCTCACATGTTTTTGGACTTAGTAACATTTTTGTCCTTTGGTCTATCATCTCATGTAGAAGGTAAATCTTGATGACAATATTTGAGTCCAGCATCAGGAAGGACAATCAATAAAACTACTTCATCCCTGGAAGGTGTTACATCCATCCAGCAGATGTTCCACACACCACCTGAATGTTGGACTGAGTCTAAAGAGCAACCTAGCATCTTTTTGCCCTGCCACTATGATAACACAGTCACTCAGATCACAGTCATCTCTCCTTTTGGTAAATAGTGCAAACATCTTGAACCCTTTCACATTCTGGAATGGGACTTGAACTAAGGTCCCTCTGACTGAGAGGCAGGGGCACTGCCTAACCTACCAACAACTTGTCTTGGGTACATTGCGGCTGATGCAGTTCAGAATCTGATCATGGTCATTTGGAAGGTATTGTTGTCACTGATGTGTGCTGGACTTGTACTTTGTTAACCAAACACTCAATTGACCATGGAGAACAAGGAAATGATGGAGGATATGTATAATAAAAATACTTTAATGTAAAAGATTTAGAAAACCTCAAAGATACTTCAGCATCAAGAATGGAAGAGTGGTACCTTTTACAATAGCCATCAACAGTGAGAAAGTAAAACCATTACAACTAAAAACTGGCAAGTTCCCTGTATTGGGACAAAGGGGATGGCAGCACAAATAACGCATGTATTAGTTATACTATTTCAAAATTCCAGAGATTCTGGAAGATCCCATAATATTGGAAAATAGATAATATGACAATTTTATTCAAACAAAGGAAATGATGGAAAATGCAGGAGACACTAGCTGTTTTGTCTAAAGTTGTCATTAGAAAATTGCTAGCATTAATTATTAAGGAATTTATGACAGGATACATGGAAATAAGTGGAGAGTTACAAATAATATAGCACAATACCAAGGAACGTCCCCTCTACAGAAGGATAATCACCTTAAACTTTACAAATGAGCAGACTATGTGGGCGGCATGGTGGCACAGTGGCAAGCACTGCTGCCTCACAGCGCCTGAGACCCAGGTTCAATTCCCGCCTCAGGCGACTGACTGTGTGGAGTTTGCACGTTCTCCCCGTGTCTGCGTGGGCTTCCTCTGGGTGCTCCGGTTTCCTCCCACAGTCCAAAGATGTGCAGGTCAGGTGAATTGCTAAATTACCTGTAGTGTTAGATGCAGGGTAAACATAGGGGAATGGGTGTGGGTGGGTGCGCTTTGGCGGGTTGGTGTGGACTTGTTGGGCCGAAGGGCCTGTTTCCACACTGTAAGTAATCTAAACTATTACTTGGCTTTTGAGATTTGCATTTGCAAAATCATTTTAAAAAACAGTAAATCATGTCATCAGGAAGTCCAAATGGTTTTGTGAAATGGAAATTGACTTCAACTTAATTATTTGAGTTTATTTGAGGAAGTAACAGCAACTTGGATAAATGGACACCGTAGATTTGTTACACTTAGATTTCCAAAAGTCATTGGATAATGTGCCAGATCAGAGGTTACTACCTAATTGAAGAGCACATTGTCCAGGTGTGAGCATGGATAGAGGGATGGTCGGCTGGAAGGAAGCAAAGCTCAACGATGATTTGGAAATGCCGGTGTTGGGCTGGGGTGTGCAAAGTTAAAAATCACAACACCAGGCTATAGTCCAACAAGTTTAATTAGAAGCACTAGCTTTCGGAGCGCTGCTCCTTTATCAGATGGTTGTATCTGATAGTTACATTTGTTAATGAAACCAAGTTAGGTGAAGAAGTAAATTGTCAAGAAGAGGTAGAGAGCTTGCAAGGGACAGATAGAGCAAATTAATGGGAATAGAATGTGGGAGAATGTGATTTTGTCCACTTTAGCATCAATGATAGAAAAAAATACTATTTTAATGGAAAGAAGTCCATGGTGCAGAGAGACCTGAGTGTTGAGGTACATGAATCACAAGCAGATAACATGGGTTCAGCAAGTGATTAGGAAAACACATAGAATTTTGGGGGTTATTAGGAAGGAAATTGAAAATATAAGTACGTAGGTATTAATGCAGTTGTAAAGAGCATTTGTGAGCCTATTTCTGAAGTACTGTGTACAATTTTCACCTATGCTTAATTGAAAACAAAATGCATTTATTCTCGATTCAGCTCAAGCCAGGTTCATTTATCTCATTTCCAGAATGAAGAACTTATTTTATCAAGAGCGTTTGAACATGTGAACTTTTATCCAGTCGATCTGTCATGAATGAGAGATGATCTGGTTGAAACATCTAAGATTCTGAGGGAACTTTATTGGGTGGATACTAAGAAGACATTTCCTCTTGTGTCAGAGAGCAAATGTAGAGGGCAGAGTTTAGGAAGAAAAGATCTCCCATTTAATACTGAAATTAGGAGAATTTCTTTTTCTCTCTCTCTCAGGGGATCTTAGTTCTGTGGAAAACATTGGAGGCAAGGTCATTGAATTTATTGAAGCCAATGTTAGATTTTTGATAAATGAGGGATGAAAGGGTTATGATGGAGCAGACCATGGACCGTGAAATTGAAGTCACAACCCAATCAGCCACGATCTCTTGGAATAGCAGAACTGGCTCATAGGGTCAAATGGCCTCAATCCTACTTTCCCGTGGAACATTTCCTGCCACCTACTTTCTCCAGTGAGGGAAGAATGCACATTGTAGCACACATGCACCAAGGTCACTTGTAATGCGTTGTTATTTTTTGATAGAAGCTTCTGGAGGCAGTGGAAATGAAAGACATTAATACACTGAGCTGTCCATTTATCTGCAAATAACAGGTGCTACTGTTAAAGTTTGGTGGAAATGGTTGGACCTCTTGCTGTAGGTGAGCTGAATCTATTCTCCTAATGTGGTGCATTTGTCTTCAGTGCTCATTAAATATTAGTCAGGATCAGGAAATCACGGAATTCACCAAGAAATGTCGTAGTCTACTATAACACTGCTTTTCTCTCGATTGGATCTTTCAAAGCTCAGTCTTAAACTCCAATCACTAAGTCATCTGAAGTGTTTGGTCCTGATGTCATTTGCAGATATATGTACTAAAATTCTCTCATTTTGATTCCACTGATGCAACAGACAAAATTCTCAATCATTTGCTCTTCTCTCTGAAGAACACAAGTGAATTGGCATCTGTGATCTCTGCTGGATGTGTTTCTATAGCAGCTTAATTGATGTGACATGCAGTTATTTAATTAGTTAATTAATTCACTAGCTTTTTGCGAGCTCTTCCAGCAAGCGGACTCCAACTTTCTCACACAGCAAAATGGCATTCAGCATTTTAAATCTGTAAGAAATGTTACCTCGAACAGCTGGAGTTCTGGATTTACCACACAGTCTGTGGTGAGAACTCAGATTATTCTCATTTTCTGCTTGGGAAGTGAACAATTTGACATTTAAATTTGTGACAATACCAAGCGGTTACTCTTTGTTGTTGCTTTAGTTTCCTTCTTCATGAGCATCTGCATCTTCTGTCAATTTGAATTGCTCCTACAGAAGCTGTGATTGGCTTGTTGCCTTCATACTGACTGAAGAATATTCTATCGATTGTAACACAGCTGTTCAGGGTCAGAAGAGACATTTGCTATTAAATGGCACAAGCAACATAAGCTGTTTTTAAACACCTGTGCATTATACCTCGCTGACATGAAAATAGATAAAATCGCTAACAGGAAATTAGATCGTACATAGATCCAAACAGTCTCACTTAATTGAGTTATTTGGTAACATACAGATAGAGAGTCAGATGCTTATTTAGCACCTCTTCCATTTAATGATCCCAATTCGTCGAGGTCTTGTGGAAGGTATGCTGTAATTAAAGTAAGATTTAACAAAGCAATGTTTTCAAAACTTACTTTTTGCTCTCGTTGTCTATTTCTGTTCCTAAAATGGTATTACTCATCTGGTACCATTTAACCAAATGCAAATGTCAAGTACCCTACAGTGAATGTTTTTTTCATTGAAAAAATGACTCCAGTAAAATTGCTCATAAAACTAAGCTGAGAGATAATTGAAAACTGTTTCCATAATTTGCCGAGTTCTTGATATATCGTATAAAATTCACGGAGGAGTGACACAAATAATTCTGGAAATGAAAGAGGGAAAAATGGTAAAATGCATTTCTGATATCGAAAAAGTGGCAATTTAGCAGGATGTGGTCCCAGTTTTAAAAGTTAAAAAAAATGTTTGCATTCAGATCGGATCTTTCATATCATTAAAATGTTGCATTCTGCTTTACAGGCAATGAACTACTTTTGTAATGTGATTCTGGAGGCAAATTCATCAACAGTTATTCAATGCAGCAACCCCACAAACAAAATAGGGTGAATCACCTCATATTTTGGCTTAGTGGCAATTTTGGCTAGAGTAACACCATAGGACACCATTTCAAGCACAGCAAGTCAGGAACAACTATTCCAAATGTATCGCTTGTTTGCAATCTCAAAGGAGATGACAGGAAGAGAGTGGTCGTTGCCCAGCTCACAGACTGGGGTCCTGGAGGTCCCAGTGGTCAGTCTGTTGGAAAAGAGGCCCATCTTCTTTCCTCAGAACTAGTGACAGAAACCATGCTCTCAGACTCTGCCAGCCCGGTATGGGATAGCCACCTGGGTCAGTGCAGTGTCCATGCTCTGGATGAACACACTGCAATGCCATAAGAAGGTCAATGACCTCAGTCATTCCTGAAGCCACCATCTGTTCTCTGCTAGCTTACACTCACTCTAATTCAGCCAAGTTGATTATCCCCAAATCCTCCCTTTGTACCATTGCAGGAAATATTTGTCCATCCTTCCTCCAGACTGATGTCTCCACAACACCCCAAATGACTCATTCATTATCTTCATACTGTTAGATTGACGTTCAGGATTGGCCTTGGCAAATCCTCTGGACTGAGATCAGTGAAGGCTTTGACTGAGTACGTGATTCCTATGGAGTTGCCATATTCACTCTTGATTCAACTAAGGACTAGTCCCCTTCAACATTAAGGCACAACCATCTAATTGAAACACATGCTATATACTTGTTGCATAAGCAACTTGCTCATGCTGTAAGTGTGCATGGACATAGCATAGTGCCATTCGTTATCGCGATCCCTCCTTATGCATCCCACCCACCACCAACCCCCATGCTGTCCTCATCAGTTGTGTCTATCTGTCCAGTCACTGTTCAGTGCTGTCAAACAATGCCAAGCTGCCTGGCTTTCGGTCTCCAATAAAACATAAGGCAAGTCCGAGGTGCTGGGAGCATCCAAATACATACAAAGCTAGGAATGTTAATTAGAGATGCACCCTATGCTAATGCATGAAATGGGTGTATTTCCCTGCACGTAGAACAGCCTAGCAGGAGCATTGCAATGTAATCTGTTGGGGAGCTCCAAAGTGCAGCAGTGCTGAGTTGCATCATGAAGTAATCCATGATAATTTGGTGAGGTTGATGCTTTGCCAATACTGACTTCTGAGGACAGAGGTTGGATCGCTCACTGCAAATAGAGCATGCCCTGAGATGTTAGGGCATGAACTACAAGGCAGAGACCAGGACAAGATGCTGGTGACACCAGGTACCTGCTCAGATTTTCAAGTTGGGAACTGGCACTGTCTATTTTCTCACAGGTTCCTGGGACAATCACAACCTGTAAATAACTGAGACAAGTACTGAGGTGCAAATGTGTTGGCAGTCCCCTGGATTGTGGGTTCTGTCCTTGAGTCTTTCGTAAATGGATTTGTATGCAAGTCAAAACACAATGCAAGACAATATAAAGTATCCAATATAAAGCATGAGGAAACATTTGCATGTCTGATTTTTAAAATTACAGTCGAGAGTGTGGTGCTGGAAAAGCACAGCAGGTCAGAAACTTCATCAGGAAGGGCTTTTGCCTGAAACATCGACTCTCCTGCTCCTCGGATGCTGCCTGACCTGCTGTGCTTTTCCAACACCACACTCTCGACTCTAACCTCCAGCATCTGCAGTCCTCACTTCTTTAAAACTACACTCTTGAACTGAATTGTGTTTTTAGTACATGTGTTCGGATGTGCATAAATTAGGGACCCCCATGTATAAATACAATCCTCGCCATTTACTAATGCGATTCTCACCTGGCCATTGAAACTTAAATGAGAAAATTGGACTTGTCCTCAGCCTCAACAGAAAAAAAATCTTTTATTTTTCACGTATTCTCTCACATTTCTCGCCAATGCTCATGGGCTGGGAAAATTCCACCCGATATGTTTAGTTTGTGGTATTAATTGAGGAATAAAAGGTAAGCTAGACCATCTGGAAAATGACCCTGTAGATTACAGGGGCAAATTGCATCTCTTCAAACAGGGAGAAAGGATTTCAGTGCAGTATCTGACAGACATTCCCTCAGGTACTGCACTGAAGTTCCAGCCCAGGTTATGCTCAAGTCCCTGGTGCAGAGCTTGAATGTATGAGCCTTGATTCAAAATAATACCACTAAGTCAGGATAACAGTATGGTGAACGTAATCAGATAATTTAGCTTTTAACTTGAAGTGTAACTGCAGGAACAAAGGCAGAAAATACATCTGGTAAATCTGATGTATGGCTACAAATCACAAATCCAATCCAGCAAAGCACTAATGCTTCAGTAAGCACCTCTGGAAGAGAAAAAACAATGGGTTGAACATGTTGTTTGGAATTGGATTGTAAAATATAAAGGATAAGCTTTGATCACAAGATGGATGCAAATGAGAAACACAATATAACTGATAAGTCCTAAAACTATTCATTTCCCCTGCATCACATTATTCAATTACTTGTTCCATTAGCTCTGTGGTTAGCACTGATTCTTCACAGTGCCAGAGACCTGGCTTCAATTCCACCCTCAGGCGACTGTCTGTGAGGAGTTTGCATGTTCTTCCTCTGTCTGCGTAGGTTCCCTCCGGGTGCTCCGGTTTCCTCCCGCAGTTCAAAAAGATGTGCAGATTGGCCAGGCTAAATTGGCTGTAGTGTCCAGGGATGTGCAGGCTGTATGGATTAGCCATGCAGAAATGCAGGGATGGGATGGGGGTATGGTTCTGAGTGGGATGCTGCTAGGTGGGTCAGGATGGGCCAAATGGCCTGCTTTCATGCTGTAGCGATTCTGTGATTGTCAGCCATAGCTTAGCTGGTTGTTCTCTTGTCCAAGTCTCATTTCAGGGTGGCACGGTGGCACAGTGGTTAGCACAGCTGCCTCACAGCACCAAAGATCTGGGTTCAATTCCCACCTCAGGCAACTGACTGTGTGGAGTTTGCACATTCTCCCTGTGTCTGCGTGGGTTTCCTCCAGGTGCTCCGGTTTCCTCCCACCGTCCAAAAATGTGCAGGTTAGGTGAATTGGCCATGCTAAATTGTCCATAGTGTTAGGTGTAGGGGAATGGGTGTGGGTGGGTGCGCTTTGGCGTGTCAATATGGACTGATTGGGTCAAAGGGCCTGTTTCCATTCTGTAAGTAATCTACTCTTACAAAAGTCAAGGCAGAGCCTCTGGAACGGTACTGGGGGAGTGCCGTACTGCCAGAGGTGGCTGTCTTTTGGGTGAGGTTTTAAACAAAGGGTGGAGCCAGAGAGACAGAAACGTAGGGCATCTTCTGTTTCCATCTGCTATATACTCCCTATGCTGCCTTTGTACTTAAGTATCCTCTTCATGTCCTTCTGATACCTAGAACCATTGCCACAGCAGAGTCAAGCCATTTTATAGAGGCAAAACATCTTGGCTTTTATATGCTGTGCACCCCACCCCCCTCCCCCACACTGAACAGCCTTCTGTGTGTTATTTTGAGCTCTAGGTGCCAATGCATCGGTATTTGGCAGAGTCCCACAGATTCCTTTTTATTTATGTGGTGTACCTTCTACAGCCAGTACACCTTGAATGGAACTTAGACACCACCACTGCACCATAAGAATCACTATCCTCTTTTCTACTCTTTTAACACAACAGTCTTCAAAACTGAACCAAGTTAGAATTGATAGCCCCGAAAAAGCACTGCAGCAAAATCAATTCACAAACAAAACTTATCAAATTCGAATTAAACTATCATTCTGGTGGAGGCATGTTACATGCCAACTCCTGCAGTACCCGCCAGTGATGGAATGATTAAAATGTCCTGGCAGACATCTCTTCAAGGACACCTAGGTATAGACATAGCCAGGGAAGAGGCATAGGCAAACTCCTCCACCACAGCCAACTTCCCTGACCTGTAAATGACCTCTTAACCAAAGAAGGTTGTCCAACCTGCCTGTACCTCTTTTCACTGAGCGGCCAAAGCTCAAAATCAAGGGTGGGGGTCTGGTTTGCAATCCAGAATTTGGAAACAGCCCCAAAAACAACGGGTTGAACATGTTGTTGGGAAGTGGATTGTAATATATAAAGGATAAGCTTTGATCACAAGATGGATGCAGATGAGAAACATATTATAGCTGACAAGTCCTAAAACTATTCATTTCCTCTGCATCACATTATTCATTTACTTGTTCCATGAGCTCAGTAAGTGTCCAAAGCTCAAAATCAAGGGCATAGGGCTGGATTGCAATCCAGAATTTGGAAACAGCCCCATTAAATTATAAACAGGGGCTGAAGCCTGCCACAACTCATATATGCATGGTCCACAGACTCCTCACAACCACAAAAACTTACATGCGGCCTGGGGTTTTGGGCACCTATTTTACTTACAATTGTACATGCATACTCCATGCACCATTCTCCACTCCAGCTCCCTGGTGGTAAGGGGGAGAGCTCCCCCCCTAAAGATTCCTTCACTGCAGGCCTACATCACTGCTGGATGGCAAGGTGCAACACTGGGATGTGGCTGAAGGTAAGGAAGTGAAGGGTGCCCAGTGGCAACCTATACAGAAAAGCCTACCACACTGACAAGAACAACACAGAGGGAATTTTCTTGCCATAGTGACAATTATGGAGTATGTGTCTCCAAGGAAGCTTTTGAGGAAAATAACCAAAGGGTCTCAGTTCTGATGGAAGTCCATCACATGCTTGAATTGCCTCAATCCCTCAAGTCCTTTTGGGGCTGAACACCATGGCTCTGGATGGCTTTGACCACAAACTAACATTGACCCTGCAACTATCTGGAGTGTCACACAGCCCATTCCTCCACCCACTGGCACATTTTTCTTTCATTTTATGGGAGCTGGGTGTCGCTGGCTGAGCAGCATTTATTGCCCATATCCAGTTACCCGCGAGAAGATGGTGGTAAGCTTCCTTCTTGAATTACTGCAGTCCACCAGCGTGTCCTGGAGTTTGGCCATTTCAGAGCGGTCTCCCCTGCTAGCAGTCTAAATCTGGATGGGAGAGAGGTGTAGATTCCTGATCAGCGGATCCCTAAATGGCAGCTGCTACTCCTAACCAGAGAGTGTGATGCAACCATGTCCCAAACCCAGAGCAAGTCCTAATAAAATACAGGATGCTCCCAGCTAGGGCAATTGGATTGATCCTGGAACAGGAGATGCATGTCATTAATAGGCTATGCATCTGAGAGAAGAACAGTTCCCTATGCACACTACCTAGGAAAGACCTGGACATAAAAATATTGCTACAGAGTCTGAAAATGGAAAATCACTGCAAAGTGTTTTCTCTCCACAGATGCTGCCAGACTCACTGAGTTTCTCCAGCAATTTTTGTTTTTGTAGGTATAGTCCTTCACCCTGCACCCTTTCATTATTAATGAGAATGGTGAAGGGGGGCCACTTGACCAACAGGAGCAAAAGAGGCTGCAGCCCCTGCCCGGATATTTGTACCTGCTGCCATTTTCTTTCGATGAATTACACCTAGCCTTTTAACTGCATTTTTAAATGCTGTGAATAATGTTTTAGTCAAAAGGCCAAAAATATGGAGCAATTGGTCTCATTGTAATTTTCAACTTCTTGGAATTTGTGCATCTGATTAATTTCTTAATGGATAATTGGATGAGACTTCTTTTTGATTATCAATTGGACACAATAGGCTAAGCAGGACCAGAGTCAAATGAAGACCAGACTGGGTAACAGCAGTGAATTTCATTCTCTAAGGGACATTAGTGAACTAAAAGTTCTTTTTAAAACAACAATCTGTAGATTCATGGTCACCACTACTGACATTTGTCGTTTATTTCAGACTCTCAGTCCAGCACCTTAAACATTGATTCACTCCAGTAACAGCACACATTGGCAACGGTGTGAACCACCTACAAGATGCACGATGACACATAAAACTTGTTCAACAGCCACTTCCAAACCCGTGACTATCTACAGAGCAAGTGGAAACACCACCTCTTGCACATCGTCTTTAAAATCGTACACTGTCCTGACTTGGAAATGTATCACTTGCTGTTCCCTCTTTGTTCAAAATCCCAAGAATTGATTCTTAATAGCACTGTAGGCATCCAAACATACCATTGACTGTAACTGTCCATAAAGGTAGCTCATCACCACTTCTGTCTACAATCTACAATGAATGCTAGCCTTGCTAGCAAGATTCACATCTTATGTTTGAATTTTTGTAAAGGCTAGAACAGGCTGTACTTTATCAGAAGGTAAAAAGTGGCTAGAATGGTTCACATTCCAGATTTAACATATAATCAGAGGTTAACAACACTATCATTAACACGGTGTATGTGGCTTGATCTAACTGAGCCAAAAAATACAATAGCTCTTCAGTACCAGACTACCAAGGTCAATGTTGATTTAAGTATAGTGGGATTGAATTAGCACCAAAAAGAACACAAGTGCAATTATGCAATTATTTAAAGCCTTTTTATTTTGAAAGGTTGGAAACTATACAGTGTTAAGAAAATAGATAATTATGAAAGTTACTCTCTGGCTGTTACCTACAGGATAATTTTCATTTTCTCCTGATGGAATCGTGTGTCAATTTATGGAGTCACAGTCACAGAGCTGTACAGCACGGAAACACACCCTTTGGTCCAACCCGTCCATGCTGACCAGATATCCTAAATTAATCTAATCCCATTTGCTAGCATTTCACACATATCCCTCTAAACTCTTCCGATTCATATACCCATCCAGACGCCTTTTGAATGTTGCAATTGTACCAACCTCCACCACTTCCTCTGGCAGCTCATTCCATACACACACCACCCTCTGTGAAAATGTTGCCCCTTAGGTCCCTATTAAATCTTGTCCCTCTCACCCTAAGCCCTCTAGTTTTGGACTCCAGGGAAAAGACCTTTCTGGTTCTGGGTTCCGGTGCAAATAATGTTGTTTTCTGGTAATCCTAATAATAATATTCAAAACTCACATGGCAAGTCAACTGGAAAAACCAAAAGCATTATCTCATCCTAAAATAAGGTGGTCGGTCTGGCATGAAAGTCCTTTTAGTGTAAAGTACTTCCCTCAAGTAACCACCATTCAAGAGCAATTCATTTTATGGGAGGTGCTCAGGGCTACTTTGCACTTTATAAATGCAAATTGTCTTGTTTTTACCATAGGACCACCAGCACCTGAAGTAGGAACAATACTCAAGTAAAGGATGTCAACTCCAGTGAGAATGATCAGTCTAAAATGTTAGATTATCTACAGTGTGGAAACAGGCCCTTCGGCCCAACAAGTTCACACCGACCCTCTGAAGAGAAACCCACCCCCCTATATTTACCCCTGACAAATCCACCTAACACTACAGGCAATTTAGTATGGCCAATTCACCTAACCTGCAGATCTTTGGACTGTGGGAGGAAACCCACGTAGACAATGTGCAAACTCCACACAAACAGTTGCCTGAGGTTGGGAATTGAACCCAGGTCCCGGGTGCTGTAAGGCAGCAATGCTAACCACTAAGCCACCGTGCCAGCTGAGAGTCACTAAGTGCCTAAGCCATTATTGTTTATTTAAAAGAGTAGCAAGAAATTCTGCGATTTAGTGTCCCAAAGCACTTTTACAGGTCAATTAAATATTTTGAAATTTAATCACACTTGCAATGTTGGGAATTGCAGAATTTAATGTGCACAGCATTTGCCCACAGACAGCAAAGAAATGAATGACCAATTCATCTATTTCAGGTGTCGGTTGAGGAATATATGTTGACTATGTCACTGGGATAGGTCCCAAGCTCTCTTCTGAATACTGCCTTGATATCTTCATGAAGGTGCACCTCTGATAAGTACAGTGGTCCCTGGGTATAGTGCTGGGGTGTCAGCTGAGATTCTGGAGATCCTGGAGTGGAAACTAGAGCAACTCCTGCTCAAATGGAGCCACCAGCAACCAATCCATGTACTTAGGTTAGGAGAAGTAACATGGATTAGAACTGGAACACGTGACTAAACTGCTGAGTGCATCCTTCTGTTCCCTATTTCAGCACGTACTTGGAGTTTCCCAACAATTAGGGTAAAAATAATTTAACACTACCTTCTGCTGTTAATGAAGAGGGCAGAAAATAAAACTTTACAGCTGTGACTTTCTTTCCTTTTGTATATTTTATATAATATATAAAGCGACGTGACTGGACCACTGGGAACTTGAATAATGATCATATTCAGGTATCCTTCAAGTGAAATGATCTTTGCAGTGTAGCTAATGAAAGATAGATGTGTCACTTTATCCCAGAAGATAACGTGTGCAATGAGGCTGAATTACTGAGTGCATGACAGAGTATCTTTTTGTCAGTTTCAATAATTCATTTTGAATTTTATTTCACAGTGTTAATTAATGAGGGAAGAGATATTGAAACGGGGTTTGTCAGATTGCTATGCCAGGATAGGCAGACTTCCCTATGGTCTAATTATTCTCTCCTTCAGGTTTTCCACTCCCTTTCCTTGTCTCTCACTCATTCTCCATTCTCACTCCACACCCAATTTCACACACACACACACACACACGATGCTACACTTGCCTACCTCAAAATCTATTTGCCACAATTTTGCCTCAACACTCCAGTTCACAGACTCAGTTCATAGAATCCCTACTGTGTGGAAGCAGGCCATTCTGCCCAGAATCCACACTGACCCTCCGAAGAGCCTCCACCCAGATCACAATCCCCTACCCTATCCCTGTGACCCTGCATTTCTCCATGGCTAATCCACCTCACCTGCACATCCCTGAACACTATGGGCAATTTAGCACAGCCAATCCACCTAACCTGCACATCTTTGGACTTGGGGGACGAAACCAGAGCACCTAAAGGAATCCCATGCAGACACAGGGAGAATATGGAAACTCCACACAGTCACTCAGGTCACTGGCGCTGTGACACAGCACTAATCACACCATATCTCTGTGTAACTTCATATGTCTATCTACAGAACGTACAATACCACTTATTTTCCTCTCCTTAGCAAACTTGACTAGGCCTTTTCTGTTCAATAAACCATAACAGTCATAAATTCAACACTGACCTATATTGACAGCAATAATTACATTTTATTAAGTGAAACTGAAACTTGTTTCTTTACTCATTCACATATTGTGGGAGTCACTGGTTAGACCAATATTTATTGCCCATCCCTAATTACCCTTTGAGAAGGCAGCAGTGAACTGCTGTCATGTTCATATAGTGTAGGTGCATTCATAGTATTATCCAGGAGAGAGTCCAGGAATTTTGATCCAGCAACAGTGAAGGAACAGTAATATAGTTCCAAGTCAGGATGGTGTCTGACTTGGAGAGGAACTTGTTGGTGCTGGTGTACTCTTGTCATTATAGGTGCCAGAGGTCATGTGTTGGAAGGTGCTACCTAACGTGCCTTGGTAAGTTGTTGTAATGCATCTTGTAACTGGTACACACTGCTGACACTGTGCATCAGTGTGGGAGGAAGTCAGTGTTAAAGGTTGTCACTGGGGTGCCAATCAAGTTGGCTGCCTTCTCCTGGATGGTTCTGAGCTTCTCGAGTGTTGCTGGAGCTGCCCTCATCCAGGCAAGTGGGGAATATTTCAGCATTCTCTTGACTCGTGTCTTGTGGATGGTGGACAGGCTTTAAGGAGTCAAAGGTGAGGCACTTGCAATAGAATTCTCAACCTCTTACCCGACTTTTGTAAACCAGCTTTGCCATTGGTATTAACAGCCTGACAATTGCTGCTTTACAAAAAAAGCCCTACTCTTATCCTACCCTGAACCCAGTCCTTCCTTACTCCTTATCACACTCTGATGAAGCTGTCCGGTCTAATGTTCCCACTGGAACATAGCTGCCTCTGCTTACTATGTTCATTCTTTGTTTTTTATTTAACTTATTTTTCAAATCAAACTGTTCAGTGATGTTATTATACACCTCTGGAGCAGGTGGGATTTGAACCTGGGTCTCTTGGTCTAGGGCTAGGGATATTACCACTGTACCACAAAAGGGACCACCTCCTATTCTTTCTTGTGTTGTTCCTTTAATTGGTTTAATTGCTTATGTAGTCCATGACTTCTCTGTTAATGTCTTTACTTTTCCTTGGCTTTCCACTTCTCACTGCTGCTCACACCTGTGAAGCATAACGATTGCTTTACTCAGTGCAAAATATTTTGGAATTATATAATAGCATTAGTTTTTTTTTAAAATTCAGCTATTGATGAATATACTGAAGGACTCCTACATACTCTAGCAAACTGACTCTCCAGGCCAATCATCTCATTCACCCATTATTTTCTTATGTGCTCACGTCCTTTTTTAAATGAAACGTCAGTTTTTTCCATTGTACTTGAGAGAGGACTTTCTTTAAATCAACTTGTTCAAATATCGGTCAAGTAGGTGGGAATTAAACGCAGGCCCTAGGTTCATGAGGACTGTGTCACAAGAACCCTGTGATCTTGTCCCTATCTGTGGGCCAGAATGTTCCAATGCAGTTTGACTGACAGGGTTTCTAAGTTATCCACAAATACAATGAGTCATCGAGGCCACAGCACAGATTCTTGTGGGATTCTACTAGTTTCATTTTGCAATTTGCATGCCTGTCCATGATCTTCTCTCTCTCTCTCTCACACTCTCTCCATCCACTCAGATAATGTCCTAATCTAATCAACAGTTTATCCTCAATTTAATGAGCTTCAATTTCAGCTAACTGTCTCTTATAAGGTACAGTATCAATTGCCTTCCAGATATCTTTATAAGTGCCATCTGTAGACAATTCCCTCTTCACCAGTTGTCACCTTTTCAATAATTCAATCAGTTTTGTCAGGCAAGACCTACCCATTATAGGCTTGATATTCTGAATGATATTCTGCTCAATATCATTCTCTTTTCATTGGGATGATGATGATGATGATGATGATAACTCTTCACTAATCTATGTCAGCTCTTTCTTATCAGCTGGAAACTTTCACTGTGCCTAACCACACAAGCCTTAATTACAGAAGCTTGTAATTTTCTGACAAAGATATTCGACTAAGTTGACTATATTCCCTGCTTTTACTTGTTCACATTGCTCTAAAACAATGTTTTGTGAATGGAAAATCTTCAAAAGTGTCTAGTTCAGGTTTTCGTGAGGTTATCATACTGGGCCTAACTCTGGGCCAGGAGGCCTGAGTTCATGACCTCCTGAATCAGAGGTGTGCTATAAATTGAGCAGCTTGGTTAAAAGTATCTACAGTTCAAGCATCTGCAAACTTCTCTTTCACAGCCTGAAAAAGTATTGAGAAAGAAAGTCACACTGGGCAAAACATTCAGTTTCTCTCTCTATAGATGCTGCCAGACCTGTTGAATTTCACTAGCATTCCCTGAGCTTGTTTCAGATTTCCAGCACCTACAGTATTTTGCCTTTATTGGATGCAAGTGACCTGGGCCTGGGATTTTTGTTTTCACATGTCGGGGGTGTTTCACCCGTCAACTCATTCACACAATGGTTGCTGTTCCCTTCGTCTCACATCCAGAAGTGCTCTTGCAGACAACTGCACAGGTTTCTCCCCCATTACTCAAACACCCATGGTGG
Organism: Chiloscyllium punctatum; assembly: GCF_047496795.1. Taxonomy (NCBI): domain Eukaryota; kingdom Metazoa; phylum Chordata; class Chondrichthyes; order Orectolobiformes; family Hemiscylliidae; genus Chiloscyllium; species Chiloscyllium punctatum. The sequence goes on along the minus strand of NC_092770.1, from coordinate 70,599,419 downwards.
TTTTTTTTCATCTGTTAACCCCCAGCAATAAATCATCCATATTTCCAATTGACTAATTTATGTGCAAAGCCCATTAAGGTCAATGCAAACCACATTACGGTTGTCATTATATAAATAATCGCACATCTTTCAGCTGTTTCCTAATTCTAGCTAATTAAGATTAAATCTTGTCTATTCTAGGATATATTTGGCAGCATCTTAACTAACTCAAACTAACTCAACCTTAAAATTAGGCCGATTGGTGTAGAAAACTGGCCTCTACACACTTGAAAAAAGTTGTTATCTTTCTGATGTGATCTTGTCTGCTTTGTCCCAACCTTTATGGAAACTAATGCTCGTGCCAATGGTGAGCAATGAAGGTTAGGGATGTGCAAAATAACACAAGAAATGCAACAGTCTTAGACATATAAAGGACTAGAAAAAAATATGGCAATGTAGAAAGCTATTGTCTTGCGTTTATTACTTGCAGTGAAAAAGAATAAGAAAAATGTTCCTAACTTTACATTCATGCCTACTGGTAACTGAAAATACAAATGAATAAATATTTGCAGCCTTTATAAATATGTGTTGAAGCATGATTGGATTTCAATGAACATTGAAGTCTCATAGTTCAGAATGGCTGTTCAATTTTCCATGGTGTTCACACTTTAAAACCTTATTTTCAAAACTTTAATACCACATACCTTTTCCTTATATACTTTAAGTATTCACAACAACAGAAATTGAACATGAATGATGCATTCTTTGAGAAAAAGTGGTTTATTCTCATGTAGATGTGCTCAGAGTTCAGTTCAATCACTATCCGGGACATTTTATGGAAACTTGCAGAACTTGAACATGTGTTTTAAGTACAGACATTTGCATGATGTTGTGATCTAACTACTGCTAGTAGAGTCATAGAGTCATAGAGATATACAGCATGGAAACAGACCCTTCGGTCCAACCCATCCATGCCAACCAGATATCCCAACCCAATCTAGTCCCACCTGCCAGCACCCGGCCCATATCCCTCCAAAACCTTCCTATTCATATACCCATCCAAATGCCTCTTAAATGTTGCAACTGTACCAGCCTCCACCACTTCCTCTGGCAGCTCATTCCATGCACATACCACCTTCTGTTTGAAAAGGTTGCCCCTTCGGTCTCTTTTATACCTTTCCCCTCTCACCCTAAAACTTTGCCCTCTAGTTCTGGACTCCCCCCAAGCCAGGGAAAAGACTTTGTCTATTTATTCTCTCCATGCCCCTAATAATTTTGTAAACCTCTATAAGGTCACCCCTCAGCCTCCGACACTCCAGGGAAAACAGCCCCAGCCTGTTCAGCCTCTCCGTGTAGCTCAAATCCTCCAACCCTGGCAACATCCTTGTAAATCTTTTCTGAACCCTTTCAAGTTTCAGAACATCTGAAGGCGACCAGAATTGCACGCAATATTCCAACAGTGGTCTAACCAATGTCTTGTACAGCCGCAACATGACCTCCCAACTCTGTACTCAATACTCTGACCAATTAAAAAAAGCATACCAAACACCTTCTTCACTATCCTATCTACCTGTGACTCCACTTTCAAGGAGATATGAACCTGCACTCCCTAGGATCTTACCATTAAGTGTGTAAGTCCTGCTAAGATTTGCTTTCTCAAAATGCAGCACCTCGCATTTACCTGAATTAAACTCCATCTGCCACTTCTCAGCCCATTGGCCCATCTGGTCAAGATCCTTTTGTAATCTGAGGTACCTCTTTTCACTGTCCACTGCACCTCCAATTTTGGTGTCATCCGCAAACTTACTGACTATACCTCTTATGCTCACATCCAAATCATTTATATAAATGATGAAAAGTAGTGGACTCAGCACTGATCCTTGTGGCACTCCACTGGTCATAGGCCTCCAGTCTGAAAAGCAACCCTCCATCACCATCCTCTGTCTTCTATCTTTGAGCCAGTTCTGTATCCAAATGGCTAGTTCTCCCTGTATTCCATGAGATCTAACCTTGCTAATCAGTCTCCCACGGGGAACCTTGTCAAACGCCTTTCTGAAGTCCATATAGATCACATCTACTGCTCTGCCCTCATCAATCTTCTTTGTTACTTCTTCAAAAAACTCAATCAAGTTTGTGAGGCATGATTTCTCATGCACAAAGCCATGTTGACTATCTCGAATCAGTCCTTGCCTTTCCAAATACATGTACATCCTGTCCCTCAGGATTCCCTCCAGCAACATGCCCACCACCGAGGTCAGGCTCACCGGTCTATAGTTCCCTGGCTTGTTCTTACCACCCTTCTTAAACAGTGACACCATGTTAGCCAACCTCCAATCTTCCGGCACCTCACCTGTGATGATCGATGATACAAATATCTCAGCAAGAGGCCCAGCAATCACTTCTCTAGCTTCCCACAGAGTTCTCGGTTAAACCCGATCAGGTCCTGGGGAGTTATCCACCTTTACCCATTTCAAAACATCCAGCACTTCCTCCTCTGTAATCTGGACATTTTGCAAGATGTCACCATCTATTTCCCTACAGTCTATATCTTCCATATCCTTTTCCACAGTAAATACTGATGCAAAATTCTCATTTAGAAAGGATTTGGGCCACAGATCCTTAAAAAATTGTTTTTTTTTAGAAATCTTTTGTTCAAAGCTAAATAACCGGTGCATATTGTGTCAATATCCAAATGTTTTAGAAACTGCTTCCTTGCATTCATTTTAATGAGAGTATTCATTTTATTTCACGGTTCCTTAACCATTCAGTATTTCAACACTGAATTACACGTTTTCTTTTCTCTGCTGAGTAAAATTCTAAATAATTTGTTGAAGTCCTTGCCTACTGTTAACAAAGATAGAGGTATCCACAGGTGACACTACCTGGTGAAGACATTCATTTCAATTGTTTGAAGTATACCTAAAGGCAAAATAAGAAGGGCAGCTTGTTGATGTCCGTCTACAACTGCTGTAGAGTTCCAACTTGCCAACTATCATCAAAACCTTATTTCATTGAATGCTTTCATGCTTTATGAAAGAGCAATTCAACTCCAATGTTACAAAATGCTGTCAGGATAGAGAATCCATTTTATGGTCAGGATTCCATTTTGTAATTGTTAGAGCTAGCATTTACACAAGTCATTCTACATCCTAGATATATTACTTTATATTTTTATTTGTTTGGTCCTCTGAAGTTTGAACAAAACTGAAAAAAATAAGTGTTTTGTCAAAACTTTTCAGCTTTCACTCATCAAGACAATTCAGAAGGAATGCCTAATAACATTCATACTGTGCGAGAGGAGAGCATAGATTCGTTGGCAAGCAGAGTCTAATTGGTAGAGATGTTGCTATGGAGAATGCCCCAGGTTATGATGACTGAGAGTTAACCGACAGTTAAAATTGGCACCAGGCAGGTTGACACTGATCAGTTAACACATTGCCCTGCAAAAATAATCAAGGAATGTCTGTCACCTATTTTGTTGTTAAAATTCGTCTTCTGCTACACAGCTGACGTTTGATGTCGATATGAGCATCACTTCCTCTTAGGGGCATGTTGTCTTCTCTTGTGTGATTATGTGATTCTCCACATACTGTGAGTAATTTGTACCTTGTGGCAGGAGAGAGCAGAAAACCTTCATCCTTTACCTTATGGGGTTCAAACTCCTGGCACCAAATTTAAAGGGTATCTGAGCAGGCACTATCTTGTTTCATCTCTTTCACTTCTCATTCAAAATCCTCATTCTCTTCCACAAATAATAACTTTCCCATCATGACACTTTTTTCATTGTTTTCTGTCCTCTCTATAGACTCTGTTCCCTAGCAATTCCTTAGCTATTCCCTAACATCTGAGGAGCAAGAGTCACATTTCAAGCCTGAAACATGACTCTCTTGTTCCTCAGATGCTGCCTGACCTGTTGTGTTTTGTCCAGCACCACACTTCATTAACTCTGACTTCTCCAGCATCAGCTGTCCTCTGTATCTCCTTTCTCTGACACTGAACCAGAGTGTTCATAGCTTTGGTGTCAGAATTTGGATACGTTTCTGACCATAACCCATGCTGTTATTCATATAATCTATTTTCATTTCTAAAACATCGTCAACACGGCCCAGCCTCAGCTGAAACCCTAAAATATTTACCTCTAAACTTGACTATTACAATCTATCTTTCGTGCATCAAGTCATGAACACCTTCACTGTATAGGTCATTGACCTATGTTGGCTTCAACTACACAAAGTCTCGACTCTAAAATTCTCATTCACTTTCAAATCCCTGTATGGCCTCAACCCTCTCTATCTCTGTAATCACCTACAATCTCACAATCATCTAAGTTAAATACACTCATCAAATTCTTCAGTATCCCTCATTATAGTAAACTTCAGTATCCTTCACTATAGTCATTGCATAAGTGGAGTCTGCCTTCAGTCACCTTGCTCCTCAGATGTGAAGTTCCCTCCTTACATCTCTGCACTTCTTCTTTCTACGATATTCCTCTAATCCCTTGGATCTAAGGCACAGGGTGACTCTGAGAGCTCTCTACACCAGACCTTATCCTCACATTTGACAATTGTTCCACACTCTTAAACCTTAATTCTAATCTAATGTTGATCTTGCTTCTTTGCAGCCATAACTTTGTATTCCTTGCTCTGTTTATCACCCGGTGAACTTTGTATGTTATGATCTATGTGTACTGCATGCAAAACAAAACTTTTCAGTGTACTTAGGTATGTATGACAATAATAAATCAAATCAAAGTACCTGTTTGCCTACCCACCTTTGGACATCTGCTGTAATATCAACTTATCACCTTGATATCAGATTTTGTTTTACAACATTCCAGTGAAGCACTTTGGACTCTTTTTTATGAAGTGGGAATTGACACGGGGCATGCTAACATGGGGCACATAGACACAGGATGGCCGCTGAGCCATAAGTTGGTCACTTAGCACACAAGATGGCCGCTGAGCCATTGCATGGAAAGGTACAGTGAAGCATACACAGATTCTGCCTGAGGCCAACAGGATACCAGCACAGTAGACACAGAACATAGATAATTAGTTTAAGGTGGGTGTGACAGAGAATACACATAAGTAATGTCTACTGTCCGCCGAAGTGTCTGAGTCCAGCCACCATCTTGAATAGAAATGTTAACTACCAAGACTGTTTGCATACAAGTATTAATACCTTGGATTTACAGTAATGGAAAACGATCTTCCTTCTCAGCAAGAATGATCATGACCAATTACTGCAGCAATGGACTTCTGCATAGCTGCTGAAACTAACAATGACTCTGTAACAGTCCTCTGAAACAGACAATGACTCTGTAGTGTTTGCTGTAAACAAACCATGCTATACAAACAAAGACGTGATATTTGGATTATTATACAGGTAGACAACCCTTTAGCTGAAATCCCATAATCCAAAAAGCTCCCAAATTCAAAGGTTTTGTGAAGTTTTTATCTCATTAACAAGGTTGCTTGGCGTACAAACAGTTAACCCAACTCCACACCCACTTGATGCATGTCACTCAGATGCGACATGGGTGGGTGTGGCCTAACACTGGCAGGCCTCAATTCTGGCTCAAGGACTGTAGTACTCACTGCCCGGTAAGACTTTTTAAAAATTTCACTGTCGAACTGTCACTTATTTTGAAATTCGAAAAATTCTGTATTCCGAAAACCAGCTGGTCCCGAGCGTTTAAGATAAAAGATTGTGTGCCTGTACCATGAAATGTATAAAATATCGTGACATGTGCTCCAAGGTTGGGAGAAGGCTGACAGCCGTGCGGCTGGGCATCTCTCTCTTTGTCTCCAGAGCTCTGGTTTCTTTGCACAACAAACTCTGTCATTGAATCCTGATTCTGACTCTGAGACTGGTGATTTTCCCCACAACAGTTACACGAAAAATGCTATACTTACATAATGTTGTTGCGCCTGGTAAATTTCAACAAATGTTTCAACTAATTTTTTAGCTGAGAAATGAACAATTCAGAAACAAAGCAAGACTGTTCCTTCCATTGTGGATTGGATAATTTGGAGAGAGGAAAAGAAACAGAATGGCTTGTAAGCCATCAGACAATTCCTGTATTCACCATCATACAATTGCACCCTCCAAAAGCTAGAGCAGAACGACTGTACGTGGCATCATTGGAAAGGGTGGAGTCCATTGTGACACAAACACTAATTCATTCAGAAACCATTACTTTGAACACCAGAGGTCTGTCATCGACTAGGTGAGAGTGTGGTGCTGGAAAAGCACTGCAAGTCAGGCAGCATCTGAGGAGCAGGAGAATCAATAGTTCAGGCATAACCCTTCAACATTCCTGATGAAGGGCTTATGCCCGAAATGTCGATTCTCCTGCTCCTCGCATGCCACTGTGCTTTTCCAGCACCACACTCTCGACTCTGATCTCCAGCATCTGCAGTCCTCAGTTTATTCCATCAATTAGGTGAAGCAATATCCACTGAAGTACATGTAAAATTATTCTCAAACTTAAAACAAAATACAATGAGAAAAATATGAGGAAAACATTTTTTGGGGATGTGGAATACAAATTATATATAGACAAAACAATTTTATCTCGCTATTATTAGATTTAAATTGTTCTCTTTTATTACTTGGTCTTCAGTTATTGCCTGAGGTTAGTGCTGAGTGGAAACAAATGGTTACACTCGGAAAAAATAATAAAGGTCTAAATAAAAAACTGAAAGAACTATAGATGCTGTAAATCAGAAACTAAAACAGAAATTGCTGGAAAAGCTCAACAGGACTGAGGAAGGGTCACTGGAATGTTAACTCCAATTTCTCTCCAGTAATAAAGGTCTGTTAGGCTGGACTCCCCATATATACCTCCAGTGCCGAATTTCATAGCAACCTAGGGCATTATTCTCATAACTCATTCTTGGCCAGGGAATGACACTAAAATCAGAAAGAAATTCTTGCATTTATGTCACACCTTTCTTAACAGAGGACATCCTGAAACTCTTTGCAGCCAGTGCAGTACTTTTGAGTTTATAGAGTCAGAGAGGTGTTCAGCATGGAAACAGACCCTTCGGACCAACTCATCAAATGCTGACCAGATATCCCAACCCAACCTAGTCCCCACCTGCCAGCACGTGGCCCGTATCCCCTTACTATTCATGTACCCATCCAAATGCCTCTTAAAATGTTGTAATTGTACCAGCCTCTACCACATCCTCTGGCAGCTCATTCCATACACACAGCACCCTCTGCATGGAAAGGTTGTCCTGAGGTCTCTTTTATATCTTTCCCCTCTCACTCTAAACCTATACCCTCTAGTTCTGAACTCCCCCACCCCAGGGAAAAGACTTTGTCTATTTATCCTATCCATGCCCCTCATGATTTTATAAACCTCAATAAGATCAGCCCTCACCTTCTGACACTCCAGGGAAAACAGCCCCAGCCTGTTCAGCCTCTCCCTGTAGCTCAAATCCTCCAACCCTGGCAACATCCTTGTAAATCTTTTCTGAACCCTTTCAAATTTCACAACAAACATCCGATAAGAAGGAAACAAGATTTGCACGCAATATTCCAAAAGTGGCCTAACCAATGTCTTGTACGGCCACAACATGACCTCCCAACTCCTGTACTCAATACTCTGACCAATAAAGGAAAGCATTCCAAACACCTTCTTCACTATCCTATCTACCTGCAACTCCACTTTCAAGGAGCTATGAACCTGCACTCCAAGGTTTCTTTGTTCAGCAACGTTCCCTAGGACCTTAACATTAAGTGTATAAATCCTGCTAAGATTTGTTTTCCCAAAATGCAGCACACTGGTCACAGGCCTCCAGTCTGAAAAACAATCCTCCACCACCACCCTCTGTCTTCTACCTTTGAGCCAGTTCTGTATCCAAATGGCTAGTTCTCCCTGTATTCCATGAGATTTAACCTTGCTCACCAGTCTCCCATGAGGAACCTTGTCAAACGCTTTACTGAAGGCCATATAGATCACATCTACTGCTCTGCCCTCATCAATCCTCTTTGTTGCTTCTTCAAAAAACTCAATCAAGTTTGTGAGACATGATTTCCCATGCACAAAGCCATGTTGACTATCCCTAATCAGTCCTTGCCTATCCAAATACATGTACATCCTGTCCCTCAGGATTCCCTCCAACAACTTGCCCACCACCAACGTCAAGCTCACTGTGTAATTCGGAAATGTGGCAGAAAATTTACAAACAAACTCCTTGTACAAACAGCAATAGGATATATGAGCAGCTGATATCATCCTGATTGAGGAATAAATAATGATCAGGACATGAGGGTCTCTATTCTTTTTCAAACAAAGCCACGGGATCTTTTACACATGAATGGAGGTGCAGTATCTCATCCAAAAGATGGCTCAGGTGCAAAAAGAGAGATTTTAGCAGGTAAAAAAAATTTTATAAAGTCAAGAACGATGTCATACCTCTGATATATATCTCTGCCCAATGTTTACTGCTCAACCACAGCCTCAAATCCAATTACTTGGTCAATTATCAAGCACTGTTAATGGAATCTTGCTGTGCACATTGGCTGCCACATTTCTAACACAATAACAGAGACCACATGTCAGAAGTGCTTCACTGGCTGTCAGCTAGACATCTTGATGTTGTAAAAGATGCTATATAAATCCAATTGCTCTCTGTTCTGTGGTTAACGGTCTGAATAAATTAATTACATGATTTCTTGCAACCGTTCACTCATTTACAATAGGAAAACAAGTGCCATTTTTAAGAATGAACTTTAGTTATGATTAGAATTTGTTTCCTTTATGAGCGCATTCATTAAAAAAAAGCTGCAGGGAATGGGGAACTTGAGCTTTGTCAAAGACTAACTGAGCTTGCAGCTTCTGAATACTCACAGGTTACACTGTCTGTTAGAGAAACCCATGACATTTGAAAACGTCATCTTTGCTTTCGGGGCAGCAAGGTAACATCCAGTACAGTAATTAACCTAACTCTAATCTTGATGATCTGACACCTCCTTTATAATTTGATAGTTAAGTCATTTGTATCAAATCCAGAATCATTTGTAGGTCAGCTTTTATGACAGAGCAAAGTTCTCGCAATTGGAATATAAAATCTGCCTGGCTCAGACTCTACGGGCTTTAAATCACACCAAGTTTAACATAGATTTGTGAATGAATAAACTGGTGAGTAAGTAATGATCCTATCTTCAATTTTTAACGCAGCTCACAGTTTTATTATCACACTAAAAGCATTTCGATGGAACTGAAGAAGGTCACTTATTGTACTGTACAAACGCTGAAGAAACCCATTCCAGGCTTCTGACTCCTGCCAGATTTTTTCAGTTTCCCACCCCTTCATTCCAGGCAAGCATTATTGTCAACTCCTTTATGAAACTACTATTGAACCTATTCTCCGATGTTTCTTGCAACGTGTCCCAGATCATAGCAACTCACTTTCACCTCCTGCCCGGCTGTCAATCATCTTAAAGGAGTCTTCCCCGATTATGGATCTGCCTGCTACGAGAAACAACTGTTCATTCTTTTACCAGAACTCATTTTGTTGGGCACCAGTGTCCAAGGCAAGACTTCCCAAAGTGAGAGTCGGGACACCAGGTGTGGCCGTGAACTAAAATTCTGGGGTTGCAAGCTCCAAGACAGCATTTGCCGACACCCCACCTCTTGCTGTTGTAGATCTTCTCCCTTCCCCACTTCTCACTGAGCAGTGCCAACAGGTTTTAAATTTCAAATTGGGGTCACAGTAGGAATCACTAGGTTAAGACCTCGATAAAGACAAATTCATAAGCTTTTTTTCTCATTTCGAACGTTCCAACTCAGCCGATAAGTTGAACCCATGTGCTCACATTCAGAGTTGTATGTGTGTCTGGCTTCATATACCATGGTCCACTTCCAATGGAAGGGTATTACTGCACACAACTCCTATTGTTCTTTGAGAAAGAGCGTCATAAATTATAATGGACAGGCTTTTTGTCATTTACATAAATGATTTGGGTGCGAGCATAAGATGTACAGTTAGTAAGTTTGTAGAAGACACCAAAATTGGAGGTGTAGTGGACAGGGAAGAAAGTTACCTCAGATTACAATAGGATCTTGACCAGATGGGCCAATGGGCTGTGAAGTGGCAGATGGAGTTTAATTCAGATAATTGCGAGGTGCTGCATTTTGGGAAAGCAAACCAGAGCAGGACTTATACACTTAATGGTAAGGTCCTGGGGAGTGTTGCTGAACAAAGAGACCTTGAAGTGCAGGTTCATATCTCCTTGAAAGTGGAGTCACAGGTAGATAGGATAGCGAAGAAGGAGTTTGGTATGCTTTTCTTTATTGGTCAGAGTATTGAGTACAGGAGTTCAGAGGTCATGTTGCGGCTGTACACGACATTGGTTAGGCCACTGTTGGAATATTGCGTGCAATTCTGGTCTCCTTCCTATCGGAAAGATGTTGTGAAACTTGAAAGGGTTCAGTAAAGGTTTACAAGGATGTTGCCAGGGTTGGAGGATTTGCGCTACAGGGAGAGGCTGAACAGGCTGGGGCTGTTTTCCCTGGAGCCTCGGAGGCTGAGGGGTGACCTTATAGAGGTTTACAAGACTATGAGGGGCATGGATAGGATAAATAGACAAAGTCTTTTCCCTGGGGTCAGGGAGTCCTGAACTAGAGGGCATAGGTTTAGGGTGGCAGGGGAAAGATATAAAAGAGACCTAAAGGGCAACTTTTTCACACAAAGGATGGTGCGTGTATGGAACGAGCTGCCAGAGGAAGTGGTGGAGGCTGGTACAATTGCAACATTTAAAAAAGCATTTGGATGGGTATATGAATATGAAGGGTTTGGAGGGATATGGGCCGGGTGCTGGCAGGTGGGACTAGATTGGGTTTGGATATCTGGTCGGCATGGACGGGTTGGACCGAAGGGTCTGTTTCCATGCTGTACATCTCTATGACTGTATGAGTATGACTGGTAGCTATTCTGTCTTTTTATGACTGCCACAGCCCAGTTTCCTATCATATAGAACAAAATCGTTCCCGTTTACACAATCAGAGATGAATTATTAATGTGAATTTGTTTAGTGAACGGTTTGTTGAAATACTGCAACATCTTTTTCCTGTTTGTTTAACATGTCTCTTGAAATTTGTTACCTTCAATATGTTTCTGGGCCCCCTGCCTGAATGCTTTACTAGATGAACAAGTAGCACTGAGGATTGATGAATGTGCCAATGGAATTCAGATTGTTCACGACTTGTTGATATTCTTGTCCCATAGTTACAAAAACTCAGCTGTTTGACAAATACTGGGAATTCACCCTCCTTACCTGATCTAGCTTGTAAATTATTTCAGTCCACAATCTTGCTTTTATACAGGTGGAGAGCCATACAGGCACAGAAACAGACCCTTCAGTCCAACTCATCCATGCTGACCCACTTCCTTAAACTGAACTAGTCCCATTTGCCTGGGTTTGGAAATTCATTGCCCTCTGAAGTAGCTTAATAAGTCACTCATTTTCCAGGGATAGACGATAAATGGCAGTCTTACTAGAAACTTTTGCATCTCAAGAAAGAGTAATGTGATTTGGCAACTCAACAGTTTCTTTGCCTGTCTCTTTACATATGTAAATGTTGGTATCTCTTCTAATTGTGACAACAGTGAGTGTTTTTAATTCACTCCCTGATGGTTTGTCCTTGGAACTACCTTTTAATTTTGAAGGATTGGTCATACTATACCTGAAACATTCACTTGCTTTCTCTGTCTACAGATGCTGCTAGATCTGCTGAGCTTCCCCCTAATACACGCCGTGATGTCGAACAATTCTTCCGTCGCCTCCGCCTCCGAGCTTACTTTCACAATCAGGACTCCCGCCCACCTTCCGAGGACCCCTTCGCCCACCTCCAACACACTGCATCCACCTGGACACCCCGCACTGGCCTATTACATGCCCTTGACCTCTTCATTTCCAACTGCCGCCAGGACATTAACCGCCTCAACCTGTCGTCCCCCCTCCCCCACTCCAACCTCTCACCCTCACAACGCGCAGCCCTCCAATCCCAACTTCACCATCAAGCCAGTGGATAAAGGGGGCGCAGTGGTAGTCTGGCACACTGACCTCTACACCGCTGAAGCCAAACATCAACTCGAGGACACCTCTTCCTACTGCCCCCTCGACTATGACCCCATCCCCAAACCATCATCTCCCAGACCATACAGAACCTCACCACCTCAGGAGATCTCCCACCCACAGCTTCCAACCTCAGTCCGGGAACCCCGCACTACCCGGTTCTACCTCCTTCCCAAGATCCACAAGCCTGACCGCCCTGGCCGACCCATTGTCTCACCATGCTCCTGCCCCACTGAACTCATCTCTACCTACCTCAACACTGTCCTATCCCCCCTAGTCCAGGAACTCCCCACATACTTTCGAGACACCACCCACGCCCTCCACCTCCTCCAAGACTTCCGTTTCCCCGGCTCCCAACGCCTCATCTTCACCATGGATAGCCAATCCCTCTACACCTCCATCCGCCATGACCAGGGCCTCCAAGCCCTCCGTTTTTTCCTCTCCAGACGTCCCCAACAGTACCCTTCCACCGACACACTCATTCGTTTGGCCGAACTGGTCCTCACCCTTAACAATTTCTCCTTTGAATCCTCCCACTTCCTCCAGACCAAAGGCGTAGCCATGGGCACACGTATGGGCCCCAGCTATGCCTGTCTCTTTGTTGGCTACGTAGAACAGTCCATCTTCCGTAATTACACCGGCACCACTCCCCACCTCTTCCTCCGCTACATTGATGACTGCATTGGCGCTACCTCGTGCTCCCACAAGGAGGTTGAGCAATTCATCAACTTCACCAACACATTCCACCCTGACCTTAAATTTACCTGGACCATCTCTGATACCTCCCTCCCCTTCCTGGACCTCTCCATCTCCATTCATGACGATCAACTTGACACTGACATTTTTTATAAACCCACCGACTCCCACAGCTACCTGGATTACACCTCTTCCCACCCTAACTCTTGCAAAAATGCCATCCCGTATTCCCAATTCCTCTGCCTCCGCCGGATCTGCTCCCAGGAGGACCAGTTCCACCACAGAACACACCAGATGGCCTCCTTCTTTAGAGACCGCAATTTCCCTTCCCACTTGGTTAAAGATGCCCTCCAACGCATCTCGTCTACATCCCGCACCTCCGCCCTCAGACCCCACCCCTCCAACCGTAATAAGGACAGAACGCCCCTGGTGCTCACCTTCCACCCTACCAACCTTTGCATAAACCAAATCATCCACCGACATTTCCACCACCTCTAAACAGACCCCACTACCAGGGATATATTTCCCTCCTCACCCCTTTCCGCCTTCCACAAAGACCGTACCCTCCGCGACTATCTGGTCAGGTCCACACCCCCTTACGACCCACCCTCCCATCCTGGCACTTTCCCCTGCGACCATCCATCAAAGTTTCACCTGCACATCCACTAATATCATTTATTGTATCCGTTGCTCCCGATGTGGTCTCCTCTACATTGGGGAGACTGGGCGCCTCCTAGCAGAGCGCTTTAGGGAACATCTCCGGGACACCCGCACCAATCAACCACACCGCCCCGTGGCCCAATATTTCAACTCCCCCTCCCACTCTGCCGAGGACATGGAGGTCCTGGGCCTCCTTCACCGCCGCTCCCTCACCACCAGACGCCTGGAGGAAGAACGCCTCATCTTCCGCCTCAGAACACTTCAACCCCAGGGCATCAATGTGGACTTCAACAGTTTCCTCATTTCCCCTTCCCCCACCTCACCCTCGTTCTAAACTTCCAGCTCAGTGACTGTCCCCATAATTTGTCCAGACTTGTCCTACCTGCCTATCTCCTTTTCCACCTATCCACTCCACCCTCTCCTCCTTGACCTATCACCTTCATCTCCTCCCCCACTCACCCATTGTACTCTACGCTACTCTCTCCCCACCCCCACCCTCCTCTAGCTTATCTCTCCACGCTTCAGGCTCACTGCCTTTATTCCTGATGAAGGGCTTTTGCCCGAAACGTCGATTTCGAAGCTACTTGGATGCTGCCTGAACTGCTGTGCTCTTCCAGCACCACTAATCCAGAATCTGGTTTCCAGCATCTGCAGTCATTGTTTTTACCATTAGAATCACAGTCATAGAGATGTACATCATGGAAACAGCCCCTTCGGTCCAACCCATCCATGCCGACCTGGTATCCCAACACAATCTAGTCCCACCTGCCAGCACTTGGCCCATGTCCCTCCAAACACTTCCTATTCATATACCCATCCAAATGCCTTTTAAATGTTGCAATTGTACTAGCCTCTATCACCTCCTCTGGTAGCTCATTCCATACATGTACTACCCTCTGCATGAAAATATTGCCCCTTAGGTCTCTTTTATATCTTTCCCCTCTCACCCGAGCGCTGTGCCCTCTAGTTCTGGACTCCCCCACACCTGGAAAGAAACTCTGTCTATTTACCTTATCCATTCCCCTAATGATTTTATAAAACTCTATAAGGTCACCCCTCAGCCTCTGACCCTCCAGGGAAAACAGCCCCAGCCTGTTCAGCCTCTCCCTATAGCTCAAATCCTCCAACCCTGGCAACATCCTTGTAAATCTTTTCTGAACCCTTTCAAGTTTCACAACATCTGTCTGATAGGAAGGAGACTAGAATTGCACGAAATATTCCAACAGTGATCTAACCAATGTCCTGTACAGCTGCAACATGTCCTCCCAACTCCTGTACTCAATACTCTGACCAATAAAGGAAAACATACCAAACACCTTCTTCACTATCCTATCTACCTGCAACTCCACTTTCAAGGAGCTATGAACCTGCACTCCAAGGTCTCTTTGTTCAGCAACTCTCTCTAGGACTTACCATTAAGAATATAACTCCTGCTCTGGTTTGCTTTCCCAAAATGCAGCACCTCGCATTTATCTAAACTAAACTCCATCTGCCACTTCTCAGCCCATTGGCCCATCTAATCAAGGTCCTGTTGTAATCTGAGGTAATCTTCTTTATTTTCCACTACACCTCCAATTTTGATGTCATCTGCAAACTTACTAACTCTCCCTCTTATGCTAGCATCCAAATCATTTACATAAATGAAGAAAAGTAGTGGACCCAGCACTGATCTTTGTGGCACTTCACTGGTCACAGGCCTCCAGTCTGAAAAACAACCCTCCACCACCACCCTCTGTCTTCTACCTTTGAGCCAGTTCTGTATCCAAATGGCTAGTTCTCCCTGTAATCCATGAGATCTAACCTTGCTAACCAGTCTCCCATGGGGAACCTTGTCAAACGCCTTACTGAAGTCCATATAGATCACATCTACCATTCTGCCCTAATCAATCCTCATTGTTACTTCAACAACTCAGTTTGTGAGACATGATTTCCCACACACAAAACCATGTTGACTATCCCTAATCGGTCCTTGCCTTTCCAAATACATGTACATCCTGAGCCTCAGGATTCCTTCCAACAACTTGCCCACCACAGACGCCAGGCTCACTGGTCTATAACTCCTTGGCTTGTCCTTACCACCCTTCTTAAACAGTGGCATTACATTAGCTAACCTCTAGTTTTCCGGCACCTCACCTGTGA
Organism: Chiloscyllium punctatum; assembly: GCF_047496795.1. Taxonomy (NCBI): domain Eukaryota; kingdom Metazoa; phylum Chordata; class Chondrichthyes; order Orectolobiformes; family Hemiscylliidae; genus Chiloscyllium; species Chiloscyllium punctatum. Next base: position 70,583,852 of record NC_092770.1, on the reverse strand, counting down.
CTATCGATGATACAAATATTTCAGCAAGAGGCCCAACAATCACTTCCTTTGTTTCCCACAGAGTTGTGGGGTACATCTGATCAGGTCCTGGAGATTTATACACGTTTGTGCGTTTCAAGACATCCAACACTTCCTCCTCTAAAAGATGGACATTTTTCAAGATGTCACCATCTATTCCCCTCAATTCATGTCCTTTTCCACAATAAATACTGATGCAAAATACTCATTTAGTATCTCCCCCATCTCCTGCGGCTCCACACAAAGGCTGCCTTGCTGATCTTTGAGGAGCCCTATTCTCTCCCTACTTACCCTTTTGTGGTTAATGTATTTGTAAAAGCACTTTCAATTCTCCTTAATTCTATTTGCCAAAGCTATTTCATGTCCCCTTTTTCCCTCCTGATTTCCCTCTTAAGTATACTCCTACTTTCTTTATACTCTAAGGATTCACTCGATCTATCCTGTCTATACCTGACATATGCTTCCTTCTTTTTCTTAACGAAACCCTCAATTTCTTTAATCATCCAGCATTCCCTCTATCTACCAGCCTTCCCTTTCACCCTAACAGGAATATACTTTCTCTGGACTCGTGTTGTCTCATTTCTGAAGGCTTCCCGTTTTCCGGCCGTCCCTTTACCTGCGAATATTTGCTCCCAATCAGCTTTTGAAAGTTTTTGCATAATGCCATCAAAATTGGCATTTCTCCGATTTAGAACTTTCTTCTGTCTTTGTTTTTTATTTCTTCAACATTGAACCTCAAAATATCTTTGAAGATAACTGCAAGATATCAGGACAGATTCTCTTTGCTAAGCATCAAACCTGTGTACCTGAATTTACTACTATTATTCTTCTGTGAGGTATTCTGTTATTGGGTATCTTTATTAACTCAGTCACCAGCTCACTATATTTTACTGCATTTTCACACCTTATCGGCCCTTGGTCCAAGCAGTGTTTAACTCGGAATTAGTGTAGCATACAGAACAATGCCATCCCTATCAAATCTCCACGAAACATTATAATATTAATCAGCCCATACCAACAATCTCCTGGACCTGAATAGTTTAAGTACCTGTTAAATACTTTTTGACTGGGCCATTATCCCTATAAGAAACTAACTGACAAAACAGTGCTTCCATGAAATTGCATGAATGAATGAAACTCATACCGGCAAATAGTAAATAAATCTCACAACCCAGCTGTGGTGATTGATTTAATATCCTTTCTTACTTTGAGCATATAAGTCTAGTATTTTTACTAACATTTACTAAGTTAAAAGACAAGAGGGCTAACACCTCCTAATTATGCAAGCAGACCAGACAGACATCCCATTAGAGGTAGCAGCCAGCTACCTCTCATTAGAGGTAACCCATCTCCTTTCTCCCTTCAAACTTTTGTGGACTATAGATAAAAAAGTAACACCATAGTAATGGAATTTTAATATACGTAAGAACTGTGTATAAAGGGACTCCTGTAAGAATTGTATTTCAGGAGTGTATTCCTGCTTTGAACTTGTGCTGTGATGCTGAATAAAAGACTCAATTTTCACCCCTCAGCGATTCTAGTCGTTATTTGAACATGATCCCACACAGCGTTCATTGGAAAATCAGTATTCCTGCCACTAAATTTCACTCTATTGGTTCAGCAATGATTATGACACCAAATGAATTCATTCCACTGTTGTCGGTTCTGAACTATCCTGGTTGTTTCAGTCATTGTTGTCTTTATCTGTGATAAGCCGCACTTGATATTGTCTATTCAACACTTCAGTGAACTTCTTGTTCTTGGTACAACTGACTTTTAATTAAGCAGACCAGGAATGTGCAGTTGTTTAAATAATTCAGTTGACCAAAGGTCCACATAATCAATATAAAAACGCTAAGTAATAGAAACGTAATATAGGAAATATACGCAGCACTGTTATACTTTATTTACAGCATAAAGCACTTAATGAAAAATGCAACTTTCCCTTAAATCAAGGCAGAGAGTATTCTCACTCAACTGACCCCCTCAGACATCACAAAGATGGTGATAATAAAGTAAACTTGCAGTTTACAATTTTTGTTACTTTATCGAGAGAGCCAGTTCCTTAAAGTGTCAGTTAAAATAAACTTTGCTGTAAATCATAGCAGGACATCTAATCTTTGCAGTGCTACAGATATTTGTTTAACACAGCCAACGCATTCTAAAATCTGGACCATTTCTTGTTGAAAGGATGAGTATCCAATGTAATTAATGAGGATCCCATAGCACTGAATCTTCATATCCAATGATCCAGTCCCAATGATCTAAGGCTTTGCAATATCCATGATTGTAAAACAAAACGGACATTAGGCATCATTATCCAGGCTTTTTTTGTACTGGAATCTCCATGGCCTTCAAATTACACATTGTAATTGTCATTGCAAATAAATGATTGCCCCTTGGAACAGCACCATTATGGATAGCAACGAGAGTCACTACAGATCAATTGGTTTCCATGAAGCCCAATGGAAAATGAATGCAACATTAGAACTGCCTCATTGGGTTACAATTCCTTTTCTGGTGCAAAGAGTGTATTGAAGATGTTGATTTGACATACGTAAAAGATAAGGTTTTATTTGGTATATATGGTGGCTAATCAACATCTTTAATCACTTGAGGCCTGGTTTATCTAGATTTGTGAACTGCTAGTTGTATGTTTCCTTGAATTAAAGGTTTTGGGAACAGCCAGTGGAAAGAATCCACCTTCCATTTCTTTTTGTCTCATGTAAATTTGATCATAAAACAGGAAGACAATGTGATTTAATATTTCAGACTAATTTCCAATTGCATATTTATAATTTGCTACTGAAAAATATGAAAGTAAAAAAAAACAATCTGTTATAACCATATCAGGCATTACAACCCCTTCACAGGTTCTCTCAGATGGTAACTGTGACTCTGCAGCACATTTAATGAGCATTAGATGTACGTGTACAATAAGTGCCTAAACTCTTAATGGGAGCTAAAGGAGAGGTGTTACTTGTTGGGAAACAAAGGGCAAAGTGCATAATTTGACCAGAAAATTGTAGAGATTAACAGTGCATGATCTATATTTTAATTCTTTGAATCTGTTGCTCAATTTGTAAATTAGTAATAGTTTACATTATCAATCCATTTTTAATTTTTTCCAACAAAGTATGATGCATTATCTATTCAAAAATGAATGCACCATTTAGAAACTAATCTGCCAGAGATTTACACACAGCAATTTTCCTCTTAGCTCTAGGATGAAAACCATCAGGTCCCAGTCACTGAACCTCAGCAGACAGAATCGCTGCTCAGCCATTTGTTAGAAGCTTTGTGCACACCATATCTGGATGAAAACTTAATTTTCTATTTACCATAATTAAATGGCAATTTGCAAACTTAATTGGTGTAAGCACATCACTAACATAGTTGGAGGAGTTTGGAAAACCCACATTTGCTAATGCTAATGGGTTCCATCAATAACAGAGACCATGCTGATAGAATGGGAGAGCAATTTGAGGAAAGTCATTTTAAAACTGCTCTGTTAATTTTAAGAACATGTTGACTATTAACTATTTTTCATTAAAAGTATAAAATAAATTCCAGTAACAATAATAATTGTATGTTGGGAGAATCAATTGATCTTATGATTTGCTACATAATTTTAACAATGTCCAAATATGCAATTTTTTTGGTATGTATTATGAGTGAATAACAGTACCTTGTCAGATGTTAGATGAAGTACCCAAAAGGTGAGAAATGTCATCTATTTTAGTGAAGGAATAAAACAGAGCCCAATATTTCCCCCGGCCTGTATTAGCACTCTCAGAGTTTTAATAATTATGTGAGAGAGAAATCCTCCAAAGCTTTCAACTGAACGGGTTTATCAGTGTACTTCATTTTTCTTTCAAATTCACCTGTGGGACTGTATATTAGGAGTGTTTGTACAATAAAGTGCTTTGAAATTCTTGCTCTGTGCTGTTCTGTTCTTGGATGCTGACTCCAGTCGAGGCATTTCATGTTAGGATAACTTTTTGACTGGCCTGCTATGGACATTGCAGATCCAGTCCTTTCTCCCAGTTTCTCTGTCTCTGTTGCATTGTCTGCAGGGGAACCTCTCTTTCCTCAACTGAGGATTCCCCATCACCGTGATTGTCTGGGCCCCCAGCCATGTTCAACGTGTTTTGTACACTTCTGTCCTCACCCCTTTTCTTAGTGTAGAGTAGGAAAATGGGTCTGGTTGGATTACTCTTTGGAGGGCTGGTGTGGACATGTTGGGCTGAAGTTTCCATACCATATGGAATCTAATCTTCTCTCCCACAATACCAATAGGGTCCCCTGGTCCCCACTTTGCACTCCTCTGGCATCGGCATCAAAGAGGTCATTGGCTGCCATTTCCACCACCTCTAGGGAAATGCCACCAGACATGTATTCCACTCCCCTCGCTTGTCAGCGTTTTGCAGGGACCATTGCTTCTGGGACACTCTGGTCCACTCCTCCTCTACTCCCAAAACATCCCACACCCCACCGCATATTCCCGTGCAATCACAGAAGATGTGATACTCACCCATTTACTTCCTCCCTCCTCACTGTCCAATTCCCCAGACACACCTTTCAAATGAAGCTGTGATTTGCCTGCACTTCCCTCACTCAGGCCTACTGTATTTGCTGCTCACAATGCGCTCTCCTCCATATCAAACGCGGAGCGGATGATCATTTTGCAGAACTGTCCAACAAAACCTTTTGTCATTAAGATCACCCTGAGCTTCCAGTTTCCAGTCACTTCAACAAACCACCATGTTCCTAGGTGAACTCTGTCTCAGGCTTGGTGCAGTGATCCAGCGAAGCTCAGCATATGCTGGAAGAACCACATCTCATTTTCTGCTTGGGGACCCTGCATCCTTCAGGATTTAAAATGGAGTTCTTCCATGTCCCTCACCCACCCTCCACACCCAGACCTTTCATCATACAGGCTGCTTTTAGCACAGCTGACCAATTTTCACCTCATCATTGTCCCATCATCAGCTTTTCACCTCCCTGGCTTACTATTGTTCATCCCTTTATCTACTTAAATGTCTTTCTCTCTTTCTATGCTCCATCTCTACCAAGCCTCTCACTCCTTGCCCCCTCCAGCCTTTGTTATTAGCATAAATATCGAGAGTGTAGTGCTGGAAGAGCACAGCAGCTCAAGCAGCATCCGAGAAGCAGGAGAATTGATGTTTCGGATTCCTGATGAAGGGCTGTTGCCCAAGATGTCAACTCTCTTGCTCCTTGGGTGCCGCCTGGCCGATTGTGCTTTTCCAGCACCATACCCTTGACTCTGATCTCCAGCATCTGCAGTCCTCACTTTCTCCCATTAGTATAAATATCACCTTTTCTTAGCCTCCCAGTTCAGAAGAACAGTGACTGGACTTGAAATGTTAATACTGTTTTCTCCCCACAAACGCTCTAATTTCAGTTTTTGTACAGATCAGGCCTTGCTATCTGTTCCATTCACTTGATGATTTCAAATGGTACCTAGGTTTTCGACTCACAGTAAATCCTCTATATCTGCAGAATCGCAACCTATCAACACCAAAATTAAGTAACAACAAAATTCAACATCCGCATGTCTTCCCGTTTTCCCCCCTTCAGTCGAAGCAAAATGCTCAGAGACACATACGTTTCACCTCCTTCATCTTTATTCTGGGCCCTGGAGGGAGAGAGAACAATCTCCCATGTGCACAGCAACATGTGTTCATGGCCTTCTCTGGAACCGCAGTTTCTTAATGAATTGTATAGTCATTTTACAGGGAGGAGCAACCCAGATAAGGCAACATTAATATTGATTGGGTGACTGTTACAATCAGCGAGTGTCAATAGTAAAGATTAAGCTATCTGCTGTTACATAATGAATGTTCTTAACCTTAATAAAAGCAAATTACTGTGGATGCTGGAATCTGAAACCAAAAGAGAAAATGCTGGAAAGTCTCAGCAGGTCTGGCAACATCTGTGCGGAGAGAAAAGAACTGATGTTTCGAGTTGAACTGACCTTTTGTCAGCTTTGACATAAACTGGCTTCACATAATAAATACTTTTCACCTTGTTAAACTGACCTTACATACTGCATATTTCCAATATTGTTAAATGGCACTATACAATGAATGCTTTTCCACCTTGTTAATCCATTACCCTTGCCTCCAGCACCCCATTGTTAACTGCAAGTTCTTAGCTGATCTAAGTCATGCTCAGCTGAACCTCTTGTTTCGCAAAACTCAGACCTTAACTCTTTCTCTACCTGCTTGTACCCTATACACATTCTCATTCCCTCCTTTTATCATTTTATGATAACTAATGGCATACTAACTTTCATACGACTCTGACAGCCTGTATTTAAACAAGGTATTGATACACAATATGCAGTGGTTATAACAACAAGAATTACCATTCCGTTATAGCAATTAGAATTTGAAGAATCCTCCCATGTGGAAAAAAAACACCAGTGAAGTTCTTAAATCCACAGTCCTCAGTGATTACTCCATCCCCTCCAAGTCGAATGGAAATGAGCCTGTTCTGCAAAATCTCCTCAGTAAAATCCAACCTGAAAACAGAATTCAGTCTGTCCTGTACCCCGCTGCACAGAGAAATCTGATTTCTTGGATAAGGACAGTTAAATGCTTTACAAAGCTGATAAGACTTCCGTTTTTGCAGAGATGCTTCAGGTGGAGGATACCAGCGCATCTGAGCTAGTAGTGCAGCAGCAGGCTGGGTGAACACTGCATTTTCTGCTGCGTCTGCTCCTGCTCTGCTGTTAAATGTATCAAAGCCAACTGGCTGTTGTGCTGTTAGCCTAATCAGTGAACCTTCATATCCCTCAAATGATTGAAAGACAAGTTAAAGCTCACATGGTTTAATGTCCATAAGAAGGCCACTGACAAAAAGCATACTGACCTCCACTTCACTGTTGTTAGCTTCTTTACTTTTCATGTTCATGACTGAGGAGGTGATTGAATCCATTGGAACAGGTTTTGGAGTGGTGGGCAGTGGTCCAAAGGCATGCTTTACCTGTGAATGGAGAAACTTGATAGACGATGCTGAACGTATCTTTGCAATTCCTCTCTCAGTCCTTCCTTGTCAAGGTGGTTCTCAGTAATGAAGACAGTTACACATTTAACTACACTAAATTGTGTTGGTCTGTTTCAACCTGAGGATCCTGGGATTGTATTCATTGGAGTTTAAAAGATTAAGGGGAGATCTAATAGAAACTTCCAAGATAATACATGACTTAGAAAGGGTGGACGCTAGGAAATTGTTTCCGTTAGGCGAGGAGACTAGGACCCGTGGACACAGCCTTAGAATTAGAGGGGGTAAATTCAGAACAGAAATGCAGAGACATTTCTTCAGCCAGAGAGTGGTGGGCCTGTGGAATTCATTGCCTCAGAGTGCAGTGGAGGCCGGGACACTAAATGTCTTCAAGGCAGAGATTGATATATTCTTGATGTCACAAGGAATTACGGGCTACGGAGAGAATGCGGGTAAGTGGAGTTGAAATGCCCATCAGCCATGATTGAACTCGATGGGCCAAATGGCCTTACTTCCACTCCTATGTCTTATGGTCTTATGGTCTTATGGTCTTAACCTTCTTTGAATTCTTTGAAGTATTTTACCCTGTTCACTGTTTATGACATTATCAAGTTTTATACGATCCATAAACTTCTAAATTGTACTGCCTAAACAATTGTCAATTATAAAACAACAATCAATGGTCCTAAAATCAAACCCTCGGGGGACCTGATTCAGGTTGCTCAAAAATTATTTTCCTTTCACAAATTGATACTTAGCTAATGTGAAAGCTGTCAGGAAAAGTATTTCAAAAGTCTGGAACAACAAGAAAACAGCAATGTTTCCTATTCTTTAGCAACTGAAGAGGCAGTTTCAGTTCAGCTTTAAATCTCAACTATTCATGGGAAACAAATGCAGAATATTTTAAAATATGTTCTCCAAATGAAGCTTCCCAAATAAAACAGTCGGAATTACAGTGGCAACTTTGGTAGAGATCAACATTCTTCGAATTTGCAATAAGAAGGGGGCTAATGAAGTATTAGCAATAATTAACAGAATTGAAACAGCTCAGCCTCAAGTTCTAATACTCTGTAGAAAATCTTAAAACACCAAACTAAAATGCATTCTTCTTTTTGTGAACATTCTGCATAAAAACACAGCAGCAATAATATTTTAGTACAATACTCATCTGGCTAAAGCATGACCACTGACCCAACTGTCTTTTTGAAACAGGCCTTACAGAATTTGAAATAAATCAGTAGCTCAAGGCCCTTAATCAATTTGCTTTAAAATTACAAGCTTGATAATTTTAAAAAGGACATAATGTTCTACAATTTCAATGTAAAAAAAACAATCTGCTCCATTCCATGGCCCACAAAACACATTGAATTGAGATCCTGATTCAAACAAGGCAAAACAATTACTGAAAAGGATTTTCTGAACCAGGATTTTAACAAACCAAAATTTTTTTAAAACGCCAAACACTCTCAGAATGACAGAATTTACATTGAAACTTCCCTTTTTCAACCAAGTATTAGTACAACCTTAATTTCAGCGTTTCACTTTTTTTTTGCAACTTCTCAGTGAAATTACACTTATAACAAGTCAAAGCCCTCACCGTTGACCACATGGCACCACAATCCAAGCCACTCTCTTCCCCCACTCCTGAACAAAGAGTCACAGTGCCTCAAATTTCGCCACTAGGATACTTTAACCCCTTTCTCACTTTAGTCCTCAAAAGGGTCTTGAACCCCAATTAAACACAGAAAACTCAAACCCCAATTAAATACAGACATCACAAACCCCAATTAAACACAAGAGATCTCGAATCTCGCTTAAACAGAGAAAGCTCAAACCTCACGTAAACACAGAGAGCTCAAACTCCAGCACAGCATGGAGGACTTGAACTTTACCTAAACACATCCGGTAGACTCAAACCCCAGCACTGCGCAGAGGACTCGAACCTCAACTACACGCCCCATCCCCTCCCCCCCCCCCCCAGGGGACTCGAACCCCAGTACTGTGCACAGGACTCGAACCTCAGTTACCCACCTGGGGGACTCTAACCCCACCATCACACAGAGGACTCGAAACTCAATTACCCTCCCCAGGGAACGCAAACCCCAGTACTGCACAGAGGACTCGAACCTCAGTTACCCACCCCGGGGACTCACACCACAGTACCACACAGAGGACCCGCACCTCAATTACCCTCCCCGGGGACGCAAACTCCAGAACCACACAGAGGACTCGTACCTCAATTACCTTCCCCAGGGACACAAACCCCAGTACCACACAGAGGACTCGTACCTCAACTACCTTCCCCAGGGACACAAACCCCAGTACCACACAGAGGACTCGTACCTCAATTACCTTCCCCAGGGACACAAACCCCAGTATCACACAGAGGACTCGTACCTCAATTACCCACCCCAGAGGACTCACACCCCAGTACTGCACAGAGGACTCGAACCTCAATTACCCTCCCCAGGGGACACAAACCCCAGTACTGTACAGAGGACTCGTACCTCAATTACCCACCCCGGGGACACAAACCCCAGTACTGTACAGAGGACTCGTACCTCAATTACCCTCCCCAGGGGACACAAACCCCAGTACTGTACAGAGGACTCGTACCTCAATTACCCACCCCAGGGACACAAACTCCAGTACCCTATAGAGGACTCAAACCTCAATTACCCACCCTGGGGATGCAAACTCCAGTACCACACAGAGGACTCGAACCTCAATTACCCTCCCCAGGGGATGCAAACCCCAGTACTGCACAGAGGACTTGAACCTCAATTACCCTCCCCAGGGGACACAAACCCCAGTACTGCACAGAGGACTGGAACCTCAATTACCCTCCCCAGGGGACACAAACCCCAGTACTGTACAGAGGACTCGAACCTCAATTACCCACCCCGGGGATGCAAACCCCAGTATACTGTACAGAAGACTCAAACCTCAGTTACCCACCCCGGGGACTCACACCCCAGTACCGCACAGAGGATGCGAACCTCAATTACCCTTCCCAGGGGACGCAAACTCCATTACCACGCAGAGGGCTCCAACCTCAGTTACCCACCTTGGGGGACTCACACCCCTATACCACACAGAGGACTCGAACTTCAATTGCCTACCCCAGGGACTCACACCCCAGTACCGCACAGAGGATTCAAACCTCAGAGGGACCAAGGTTTAAAATCTTACCTTGTGGGCCTGCCCATCTCGAGAGACTAATGTTTCAGGCAGCCACTTACACCGTCTGATCGTGACTATTTGTTTTGATCCTACCGACTACACCAATATTGTCATCCCTTTTCCCCCCTCAGTTGAAGCAAAATGCTCAGTGACACATTGTAGTTTTACCTCCTTTATCTTTATTCTGGGCCCTGGAGGAAGAGAGAATGGTTGCCCATGTGCACAGAGACACGAGTTCACGGTCTTTTCTGGGACAGCAGTTTCTTAATGAATTATATAGTCATTTTACAGGGAGGAGCATTCAGATAAGGCAACATTAATATTGATTGGGTGACACAATGAATGTTCTTAGCCTTAACTGGCTTCACATAATAAATGCTTTTCACCTTGTTAAACTGACCTTGCATACAGAATGCTTCCAATTTTGTTAAATGGCTCTACATAATGAATGCTTTTCCACTTTGTTAACCCATTACCTTTGCCTCTGGCACCCCATTGTTAACTGCAGGTTCTTATCTGATCTGAGTCACGCTCAGCTGAATCTCTTATTCGCAAAACTCAGAACTTAACTCTTTCCCTAGCTGCGTATACCCTATACACATTCTCAAAACTCACATAGCCATGATTTTTAACATATTTCTAATTAGCTCTGCACTCGTAAATTCCAACATTTGTGAGTGTTCCCAAGAAGGGAATTCTCATGCATACAGAGGAATGACTGTGTCATTTCATGATGTGGAGGAGCCAGTGTTGGACTGGTGTAGACAAAGTTACAATTGACACAACACCAGTCCAACAGGTTTATTTGGAAGCACTAGCTTTCAGCGTGCTGCTCCTTCATCAGGTAGCTGTGGAGCAGGACTATAAGCCACAGAATTTATAGCAAAAGATCACAGTGTCACACAACTGAAACGATATATTGAACAAACCTTGATTGCTGTTAAGTCTTTCATCTTTTAGAATGGGTTGCAGGTTTTGTTTCATTAATATGTAAATCCAAGGGCTTCTTTTAAGTCATATTCTCGAGGTAACTTCAGGTTTTACAAAAAAAGGTGACATCTCAGCTCAGACAATGCATTAAAGGTGTGAGGTTAGAGTCTGTCTGTATCCCAATCTAGAGTCAGACTGGTTCTGTTTCCAAAGTGGAAATTATAAAACATTACATGGATTGACTGTTTGGAGTGGACTGGTTTGACCAAAGGGTGTATATTTCCACATCGTATGATGGTTATTTCAAATAATGCAATGCAGCCTGAATTATTCTCCATGGCAAAGCATTGCAACAGTCCACTGTAAAAACATTTTTTTAATATTCATCTTCACTGTTAAATGGCAGTTTTTATTTATTCATGGGATGTAGGCATCACTGTCTTGGCCAGCATTTACTGTCCATCTCTAACTGCCCTGGAGAGTGTGTTACTAAGCTGCTTTCTTGAATTGCTGCAGTTCTCCTCAGTGCAGGGAGAAGGGAGCTACAGTAATGGAACAGTGACTTAGTTCCACATCAGGGTGGTGTGCAGCTCTGAGAGAAACATGCAGGTGATGGTGTTCCCTTGAACGTGCTACTTGTTAGGTGGAGGTTATAGGTTTGGAAGATGCTGAAAAGGAGTTGTGATGAATGATTGCAGTGTATCTTGAAGGTGGCACTTGCAGCTACTGTGCATCAGTGATAGAGGGAGTGAATGCTGAAGGTAGTGGATGTGGTGCCAATCAAGCAGGCTGCTTTATCTTAGAAAACCTACAGTGCGGAAACAGGCCATTCGGCAAAAGTCCACACCGACTGTCTGAAGAGTAATCCATCCTGACCGATTCCCCTATGTTTACCTCTGAGTAATGCACCTAACCTACACATCCCTGAACACTACGGGCAATTTAGCATTACCAATTCACCTAACCTGTGGGAGGAAACTGGAGGACCCAGAGAAAACCCATGCAGACAAAGGGAGAATGTGCAAACTCCACTCAGACAGTCACCCGAGGCTGGAATTGAACCCGGGTCCCTGGCACTGTGAGGCAACAATGCTAACCACTGAGCCACTGTACCGCCATCTTGGATGATGTTGAGTTTCTTGCATATTGTTGAAACTTCACTTATTTGGGCAAGTGGAGAGTATTCCATCATGCTCCCAGTTTGTGCCTTAAGATGGTGACAGGCTTTGGGGAGGCAGGAAGTGAGTCTCGCCTCTGGCCTGCTCTGATACCCACAGTATTTCTATGTCCCAATCTCATCACTGAGTCTCCAATGAGAGGAAATGGTATTTTCCCCATTCAACCTATTCTGAGATGAAAAATAGAAGGTCAATATAATCCTCTGTAAGGGAGCGACAACTGGTGGTGAGTTTAACCTGAGGGTCATCATGCTGTCGGCAAGATGTAAGGTGAGAGGGCAAGGCCTCCATGATGACCTCAAGTAGGGCAGCAATTAAACCCACAATGTTGGCGTCACTCTGTATCTCAAAACAGCTCCAGCCAACTGAGCTAACCATGCAATGGCAAAACGTAATTTGCCCAGTAAGTTATTAAACTGTGGAATGCACTGTTGGATAAACGTAGTAGAAGCTTATTCAATAATAACTTCCCTTGGGGAAATAGACAATTGGTGGGGAGTAAATGTCTGCATGGAGCTGGGGAGGATTTCCATGGATAAAGAGCAGAGAAATGCAACTGACTCTTCCAAAGAGTTAGCAGGGACACAATGGACACAATGGCCTTCTTCTTCTGTGTTACATCTTTCTGTGATTCTATCAAATCCCTCGATGTAAAATAAAAACCTTACCTCTCTTCTGCAGATCTCAAATCTCCACAGGGAACAATGTACATGCACAGGTACTTTCAAAAAGTCATGATCTGTTTGACACAAAATTTTATGTTTAAATAAATTGACAATAGTCTATTGAACCGACAAGAACTTCCGATGATCACAAAGTTGTACTTATAATTATTAGTGAAATATTTCCAAAGGTACCACCGCATAATGCAGTGGTGTCCTACTTAGACTCATAGAGGCATAGAGATGTACAGCATGGAAACAGACCCTTTGGTCTAACCCATCCAAGGTCTCAGAAGGAAATGGCATAGACTACAATAGCTAAAGCAATTACCTGACTTCAGATTTCAGGATACCGTTGTGAAATACATGAAACTGTCTGAACTGAAATTACCATCTAATCCAAAGACATGTAAATCAATCATTGAGTCAGGTAGCAAGAGAATTGTATCCCCTGTTTCCATTTTTGCATGCTTGATTAGTGGCAAATATTGGGTATGAAATTTTTTTCTGTGGGTATTCCAGTTTACAAGGAAGCAATGAAAGATTATTCAATACAACTTTATTTGAGTAGCTCATTTTGAGCAGCAGCAGAGGCAAGGAATAAATATGGATTGGTAACAGTAAGGACTGAAAGTCTCCCTCCTACTCAGCATCTCATAAATAGTACCAGTGAGAAAGCAAACGGGACAAGCTACTATTCACCGAGAACTCAAGTATATTTACAGATGACTGCTGACGACACAAGTTAACCATTAAACATCTGAGGTGTTATGGTTAAAATCTAACACCTGAAGGACTCTAAGGACTTTTTAACTGTTTAGCATTTATTCTTTCTACCTGTGTCAGACACTCTCTCCTTTTTTATCAATGCCTACCCATATTTATCTGCGTGTTTGATTTCACATTTTATTACTCCTTTCCTGGATTCATATAGAATGGTATGGTGACTTCAGGGTTAGCACTGCTGCCTCACAGGGCCAGGGATCTAGGTTAAATTCCAGCTTTGGGGACTGTCTGCGTGGAGTTTGCCTGTGTCTGTGTGGGTTTCTTCCCGCACTGCAAAGATGTGAAGTTTCGGCATATTAGCCGTAGGGAATGGGTGTGGGTGGGATTCTCTTTGGTGTGTACTGAAAGGATTGCTTCCATAGTGTAGGGATTTTAGTAAGCAACAAAGCTCCTCTATCATTCAAAAATATTTTGCAATTGACTCGTTAGTTTGACCAGTATTGCACTCTAATTGAAGTTCAATAACTGCATGCTAGAAACTAACAAAACTCTTTATTGCAACCGACTGAGAGGTTTACAGAGAAAGGAGCTGATTCACCCTACCTCACAAATATTTTCTAAACAATTTGTTCAGAGATGGTATTACACACCTCTGGAGTTGGTAGGAATTGAGCTATAGGGAGAGGCTGAACAGGCTGGGGCTATTTTCATGGAGGCTGAGGGGTGACTTTATAGAGGTTTACAAAATTATGAGGGGCATGGATAGGATAAATAGACAAAGTCTTTTCCCTGGGGTTGGGAGTCCAGAACTAGAGGACATAGAGGACACAAGAGAGGAAAGATATAAAAGAGACCTAAGGGCCAACTTTTTCACGCAGAGGGTGGTACGTGTATGGAATGAGCTGCCAGAGGAAGTGGTGGAGGCTGGTACAATTGCAACATTTAAAAGGCATTGGATGGGTATATGAATAGGAAGGGTTTGGAGGGATATGGGCAGGGTGCTGGCAAGTGGGGCTAGATTGGGTTGGGATAACTTTTGGCATGGATGGGGTGGACCATTTCCATGCTGTACATCTCTATGACTCTATGAAGCAATCCTATTTGATAAAATCATAAAATAGCAAACCCCTGGGGTTGTTCAGTTCCTCATACCTATGCATGTCTATGTACTGTGTTGGTTACCACGTTACCACACACGCTGATTTCCTGCCAACTGCAATGTCTGACAGAGCAAAATGGCACCAAGATGGAATGGCAGATACACAGGCTAGTTCAAACACAAAGTCATCGATATTACAGAGCAGACACTCTGAGGGAATTCAAGATATCAGAGATGAACATTAGAGATTAGTTGAAGCTCCCGATAAAATTTCAGCAGATACCTAAGAATAAATGTGCCACCAAGGGACCGCCTAGCATATGGCTGCAGGTGGAAAATGAATTGCAAGATATATTGACTAAAATCCTCACGATATATTCTCAGCTTATTGAGGATCCATTTAGATTTTAACAAGCAGCAAAGTTAGATATTGCAGATTTCAAAGTCAGCTCAGGATGGAGCACTAGTTTTATGAAGAGAAACAGATTTGTACTGTGACAAAAGATCAAGATTTGTTAGGATCTCTCAGTAGGATGTCATGACAGGCTTATCTCATTTCAGGAGAAAGTGAGGACTGCAGATACTGGAGATCAGAGTCAAAAAGTCTGGCACTGGAAAAGCACAGCAGGTCAGGCAGCAAGCAAGAACAGGAGAGCCGACATTTCGGGCATAAGCCCTTCATCAGGAATTTGCTCTCCCACGTGATTAACAGTGCCCTCCATCATATCTCTTCCACTTTCCGCACCTCTGCCCCTGAACCCCACCCCTCCAACTGCAACAAGGATAGAACTCTCCTGGTCCTCACTCTCCACCCCAACAATCTCCCAATACAACACATCATCCTCTGCCATTTCCATCACCTAATGTCAGACCCCACCAGCTGAGATATATTTCCCTCCCCATCCCTATCTGTGCTCCCAAAAGAACACTTCCTCTGTGACTTCCTTGTTAGGACCACACCGCCCTCCCCACCATCAACCCGCTGTCCACTCCTGGCACCTTCATGTTTTTAGATTAGATTACTTACAGTGTGGAAACAGGCCCTTCGGCCCAACAAGTCCACACCGCCCTGCTGAAGCGCAACCCACCCATACCCCTACATCTACCCCTTACCTAATACTACGGGCAATTTAGCATGGCCAATTCACCTGACCTGTACATCTTTGGAGTGTGGGAGGAAACCGGAGCACCCGGAGGAAACCCACGCAGACACGGGGAGAATGTGCAAACTCCACACAGAGAGTTGCCTGAGGCGGGAATTGAACCCAGGTCTCTGGCGCTGTGAGGCAGCAGTGCTAACCACTGTGCCACCGTGCACCCTTTGCTGCCACAAGAGGTGTAAAACCTGTGCCCACACCCTCATCCAAGGCCCCAAAGGATCCTCCTACTTCAGCAGAGATTGTCCTGCACACCTAAACACCTCAACCAATGCATCCGTTGTTCTCAATGTGGTCTCCTCTACAGTGGGGAGACAGGACGCCAACTTGCGGAACAGTTCAGAGAACATCTCCAGGACATGCGCACCAAGCAATCCCACTACCCTGTGACCAATCATTTCAACACTCCTTCCCACTTCGCCAAGGACATGCAAGTCCCAGCCCTCCTCCACCCTCTGCTCTGACCTATCCCCATCACCGCCCACCTGCATCCTCCTATCACCTTCCAAGCTACCTCACCCCCACCCCACCTCCACCCTCCCATTTATCTCTCAGTCCCCTTGGACTCCCCCCACCACCACCACTCCCCCCAAACATTCCTGATGAAGGGCTAATGCCCAAAATGTCAAGTCTCCTGCTCCTGGGATGTTGCCTGACCAGCTGTGCTTTTCCAGCGCCACACTTACCTCAGTTCAGCCTTTTATAATAAAACGTTGATTAGATTACCTACAGTGTGGGAACAGGCCATTTGGCCCAACAAGTCCACATCAACCCTCCAAAGAGAAACCCACCCAAACTCATTCCCCTACCCTATACTTACCCCTGACTACTAACACAATTGGCAATTTGGTGTGGCCAATTCACCTGACCTGCACATCTTTGGATTGTGAGAAGAAACTGGAGTACTCAGAAGAAAGCCATGCAGACACGGGGAGAATTTGCAAACTCCACACAGACAGTCACCCAAGGCAGGAATCGAATCCGAGTCCCTGATGCTATGAGGCAACAGTGCTGACCACTGAGCAACCGTGCCACTGTTGATGAAAGGCTGGATCTGAATTGGAGTGTATCGGGAACATGCTTGAGAAGTCCATGAATTTTGACACGCCAGCCTATGAAATGGTGAGGATAGTTGGAGAGAAAGCAATATTAGTGAACACCAGTGGCCGTGAAAAGGACGATTCATTGTTGTGCTATCATGTATGTCAGTTGGTCACATCCAATCATGATAATCAAGAGAGAAACCATTGCAAAAGAGCAACTGCAAAAAGAAGTAGTCATCCATGTTCATAATCAAGGATAGATGGATGAAGATGGTTTGAAATATGGCCAAAGAGGAAAAAGGAAGAAGTTAATTTGGAAGCATGGATGATGCAACTACCATGCCTTTCTGACAAGCCTGTTTGTGATTAGCTAATCAAACTACATGATCAGCAAATGCCCCACCAATCAGATTTTTTATTCTCCGACAGGCTCACATCTTCTCTCCACTTTGTTACCAACATTACAGATTCTTCTTGAACATTTTGATCAGACTCTTTAAGAAAGATGTGAAGGTCCAAAGAGGACACAGAGGAAATTTGCTGGAATGGTTTCAACAATGGTGGATTAAAACTAGAAGTTTTAATTGAAATGTTTGGCATTGTTCAGCTTGAAAGAAAGGAGTTTAGAGGGAAGATTTGATAGAAGGCTACAAAATTATGATAGGTTGACATCAGGTAGGAAAAGGAAAAAACATTCCATTAGCTGATGCCACAAGGATTTTGAAACACAAATTCAAGGTTTTGCACAAGAGAGATGGGAGGAATATCAAGTGGAATTATTTCATGCAATGAGTGACTGTGAGTGGCTAGCAGAAGTTAGGATGGATAGTTGCTCATGTGCCATTGTGACTCTATGACATTATAGACAGAAACATGTTCAGTCTGTTCAGCCAGAAGAGCATTCCTGGATTACTAGAATCCCTGAGGACCCTCATGCCAAGGTAAGTGACATTTTGGGTGGTAAGGGGTGGTTTGGTGGTCCTTGGACTGAGGGAAAAGAGGGCAGGGATGTCAGAATTAGAAACATTGGGTAGCCTTCAGTGATCAAAGATTACTTCTTTCTCCTGTCTGTATTAGCCAAATTCAAATGTCACTCGTATTTATACAAATGAAATCCCACGGAATGGGATTCTTACTTTTTAATGGTGCTCGGCAGGACTCAGTTCAGATCAACAAAGCGGTCTATTTCCCAGATATGAAGCTTAAGTGATTCTTCCATTAGTTAGTCAAATTTCAGGGATACATGGATGTTGGTTTTCTTTTCTGAAATATCAAGGACAGCTTGAAACTTTTTCAAATAATCTTCCTTGTCTTAGCTCCAATATAACCATCTAACTTCACAAAAAGAACAGCAGAGTTCTCAGAGTTCAGGAGTTTTCAGGGAGCAAGTTATCTCTTATTAATCCTGATCTTTCCAATAATTCAAACCATAATGGCTTAGATCAGCCAAGTTTAAGCAATTTACTTGTGTATGTGCACAGTCCATCACAATCCAATAGTTTATGCAAGCCTCAACCTAAACTCCAGTTCTTTCTAGAGGTTCCCTATCCTATAACTATCTGTCTGGAGTACCTCCTATTATTCAGCAGACTGGGATCATTTCTCATCTCTGACACCAAGCCTTCCTGAATTCATGGAACTTCATAGCCCACTCTCTGGAATTTCCTATGTTTGTCATATTAACTTCATTCTAAGAATATCTTTCATTACCTACACTGGTCAAAATGACATTAAAAGCAGGTTGCCTTTGCATAGTCCAGCTTGCTTAAATAGATCATTCTCTTACAACTTTGTGTGCAGTTGTGCAGTCACTCAACAGCACTGCCTGCCCTCTGCAATCCTAGAAATGTATGTCACATTGGAGCAAACACATGCACAGTGACGTGCATGTACATTTGCAATTTTATCCACAACCTTTTCAAAGCTACTAATTCATTCCTGTTTCCACCTGATTTAACATCTTAAAATAAATGCTAATTAGCAGTTTACCCTGACCTATGCAGTCTATCAGCATGATATTTTCTGTTGGTTTAAAGAAATCCAGTAGCATAGTTTACTCCTCCTGGGCATATTCCAAAAGCAAATATATTGCAGACTCTGTGGCTTGCTATCTAAAATCTTTTGCACATAATGTTAAGCTTCTGTTCACAGCAAATGTTAGCTTGTCTCTACTGTGTTCACCAAGGATAGGTATAAAGTACAACTGAAGTAACCTGAGACATAATTGTATTTTCTTTAGAGAATGGTGTAGAGCGTTGTACCCTTGAAGTGCAATTATTCTGTTTTGACCAATATGAGTCCAAAAGACAGATCTAACTCTGAAATGTACAGAATATTAAAGAGAACTGAAGAGAAGAGTTAACATGTGCATATGTCTAGCGTGGAATGATGTGAAAAGGCAAGTGTTCTTGAATCTAACAGTACTTGTTCCAGCACAACTCTACAATTGACACTTCTGCTTTCCTAATGTACAAATCAATTCCTACAGTCAAGACAGGAAATTCTAAACATGGGCCAAATGTATTTCATCTTCCACTGAAATTTCCATCAGGGTTCCATTGAAGAAGATCATCATAACCACAGGCAAAGCAGAACATTTCTCCAATATTTCCACTATACTTCTGTCAAGGTTACAACAGGGGGTCAGAACATAACTTTGACAAACTCCCTCTCCTTTCTGCAAAGTGTTTGCAATGCAAACTTCAGCTTTTCCTCAACATTCTCACGAAAAGAACATTTAAACTGCTGCAAATGTGTAATGCTCCCTGATAAAAATTAGGCATAAATGATGTACTTGCAAATTTTTGGAAGTCTCTCGATTACAAAAAAAGGAAAACCAATAATGAAAGGAAGAGGATTAGCATTAGGGAAAGTATATGAATGTCAGGCGTTGAAATGGATGTGTCAAGGGGCATTGACTTCACCTTTATGATAGGGACAATTTGCAACTGTGCTGATGACACCATCTGAGGGATTTGTATCTTAAACAATGATGAGACTGAGTACAGAAATAGCTAGCTTAGTGGCAGGGTATAAAGATGACAATCACTCTCTCAAAGTCAGCAAACTGAAGGAGCTGGACATTCTGGAAGTGGAGTGGAGAGCACACCCCTGTCTGTATCGATAGTGCTGAGGTAGAGATGTTTGAGAGTTTCAGGTTTGTAGGAGTAAATATCAACAAAAAGTCCTGGTCCATCCACATCGATGCTACTTTGAAGAAAGCACGCCAACATCTCTACTTCCTCAGAAGGCTAAGGAAATTTGGCATGTCCACAACGGCTCTTGCCAACTTTAAGAAATGTACCATAGAAATTATCCTACTGGGATACATCACAGCTTGGAATGGCAACTGCTCTGCCCAAGACAACAGGAAATTACAAAGAGCTGTGAACACAGCCCAGTCTATCACACAAACCATCTTTCCATTCATTGACGCCACCCATTCTTCCCACTGCCTCAGGAAAGCAGCCAACATGATCAAAGACCCCTCCCACCCTGGTTAAACTCTCTTCCATCAGGCAGAAGATACAAAAGCTTGAAAGCACATACCGACAGATTCAAGAACAGCTTCTTCCTAGCTGTTATCAGACTTATGAATGGACCTCTCATATATTAACATTGATCATTCTGTGCACCTCCTCTGTAGCTGTAAAACTATATTCTGCCTTCTGGTCTGTTACCCTGATGTGGTTATGTAAGGTATGATTTGCCTGGATAGCATGCCAAACAATAATTTTCACCGTATCTAGGTGCATGTGACAATAATAAATCAATCGAATCAAATCAATGTTCCAGAGCAGGCGAGGGAACACAAAACATGATTCTTTAAATAATACTACTCGGAATGATAATCCCACCGGTTTACATAATTGTGTGTGCCAATGTGTGAGAGAGAGAGACAGACTGAGAAATATATAAATTAGAGAATGCCAACAAAGATGGAGTCACACTAAAAGTGCCAAACAGAAGAGTTGACAGACATGAACAAAAGGTGGAAATCAGTTTCATTTTGTTTGTTTATTTATTGTCCATTCTTAATTATTTGTGATATTTTCCAGTGGGAATCAAGAAGGATGACATGCATATAAAGTTCCATCCACCTAACTGTAGCAATTTTAATCAGAGCTGAACAATATTTATTTCTGATGTTTCAACATGCCTGGAGGTAAATAAATTTTGTGTATTTGAGCATATGTCTGGTACCTGGAACAATGGAAATCAAACCTTTGCAGAGGCCCTTATGGTATCAGTCACATACACATTCTCCCGCTTCTAAACATAGCTTTGATATAAACAAGATTAATACTGTACATAAAACAAAAGTGACTTGTGAAAACAAACATTGTACAGTGACAAGCAGTTTACAATAATTATAATGGATCCTGTTCTCAAACGCAATCACTTGTCTACCTTTCACAACCTGGTAGAGCAATCTTTTTAAAATACAAAGGTAAAGATGAACCCACAAGTTGCAAGAAACCTTCTGAAATCAATATGACACAAGAGGAGAAAAGGTATTTGATCTTTAAATGGGGTCAAATGGTTTCACCACAAAATAACTGAGACACATTTCAGGAATTCCACCCTGTCTCTTACCAGGCGTAGTCACATCAGTCAGAATTGGTCCCCTGAAATTCTTCAATGATTTACGAGATGGCTGATGTGTTTGTGACATAGCATAAGCAAACAGCATTAGACAACTGCTTAGTAACCTGTGCCAAGGAGATGAAATTTCGAAGGCAAACAGTTCTCCTCCTGTAGTTAATCTACATGAACAGAATCGAGGACATGGCATTCCAGTGGGAATAGTTCAAACAGGAAATATACCGTGAACCATTGAATGAAGACAGTGACATTGATATGCTTTTAACTGATTACACATCAGGGCTTCTTGTTTACTATATTATTCTGAGCAGAAGTGGGGAGTCTGTTTAGCTCATTTGGCTGGATTATTGGTTTACAGAGCAGTGTGATGCCAACTGCATAAGTTCAATTCCCATCACAGGTTTGAGGTTACCATGAAGGACTCTCCTTCTCAATCTCTTCCCTTGCCTGAGGTCTGGTGGCTCTCTGGTTAAATCACCACCAATCACTTCTCTCTAATGAGAGAGCAGCCCTTATGGCCTGATAAGACTATGGCAGCACAACAAAATGCCAGAAATATCAACATTTATTGCCCTGAGTAAAATCTTACAGACCTCCTATTCTGTTTTGAAAAAACTGCTTATGATAACATCAAATAATATTCATCTTTACAAATTTCCCTTCTTAATATTCTTTCAAGAAGCTTCTTCCTGGAAATTGAAAATCTGTACTCTAACATGGTAGCACATTTGGAACAGTTGGGCAGTAGGTCCTACAGGGAAACTTTACCAACTCAACAGAATTGAACTACTCTGGAAGTACTTCTTCTCCACCCACTGCATGTGAATAAATTCCAGACAGGTTTTGTTTCTTATGGTAGGAAATGTCAGCAAAGTTCCAGAGACTCCTCAGGGGCAGAAGAGGGCCTTATCACAGACTCCTTTCATTCCAGTCAAGTCATAAACATTTACTAGTTTGAACTTTGTCAAGATCTACAAGAGGAGCCTGCTTACTTATCTTCATGGCTGGCAATGAATCCTTGGGTTTCCCAAGCTGTGACCTTGCTGCTCCCTCAGCTAAATGGTTTTAGATCTGCAAAATCCCCTGGCTCTTTTAGTGCTTTATTGCAAGAACTGGCCTCCAGTGGTGTGTAATTCCAGCCTGCAGAGTTTAACATCATTTGTGCAGGGGTCAGTAAAGAGACAGAATGTAAGTGCTGCAGTGAGAATAAATAGTCAGGCTTCGTTCCATGGGTGTTGGTGGCACCTCATGATCCCTCGTCTGCCCACACTGAACTGGCACTAGGTTAAAAACAGCACATGAGGTGACTGAGCTCAAGGGAGCTGTAGCACTTGGAAGCTATAATGCAGAGTCAATTATTACAGCAATGGCCCATTTGGAAACAAAATAGTATGAGCCTATTTCCAAGAAATTAGATAATAGACATCATAATTACAGAGAGATTGGTGCGAGATCAGTAACTTGCAATTAATGGAATATATCATTAGCAATAAATTAGGAGAGTACTGATAGGGAAGAGTCCTAACAATTGGCAGAAGGAGTAACTCCTGTAGCTTCACCATATATTTTCCCTTTTTCTCAGCCTCAAGTGCAACTGCAAGTGAGCCTCCAGCCTCGGCAAGTTGAAGCACGTCTTTAGGAATCTGGTGATACAGGTCTATGGATCAAACAGAAACATCTGTGATCATGATCAGTCCATTGAACTACAGTAATCAGTATTCTCCAGATCATCAGATAGTAGTAAGCTAACCATTTTGTTATATGGTGCGATTTGATTGATAAACTTGAAACCAGATTCATGATCAATAAAAAGTGGATTTCATTTGATTGCGGTGCCTTAAAATTGTTTCTCCTTGAATATGCAAAAGTAACAACATTTCTCCAACTTTGTTAGTAACATTGCATCTGGAGCAGCAATTGCAACTCATAGAGGAAGAGACGTTTAACCACCAAGGTGGTTCAGTGGTCAGCACTACAGCCTCACAATGCCAGAAACCCAGATTTGATTCCATTCTTGGGCAACTGCTTATCTGACATATGCACGTTGCACCCACACCTGCTTGGAGCTTTCCCTTGGGAGCTCCACTTCTTTCTCATAGTCCAGAGAGATGTGCAGATTAGGTGGATTGGCAACACTAAATTGTCCATAGTGTCCAGGGATGTGCAGTTTAGGTGGAACAACTATGGGAAATGTAGGGTTATAGGGACAGGGTGGGGAGTGGGCTGGCCAGGGTCTGAGTGGAATACTCTTTGGAGGATTGATGTGGATTTGATCGGCTGAATGGCCTGCTTCCACAATGCAGCGGTTCTATGATTCTACCAGGAGTCTGTATGCTGAATTACAGTGATATGCACAGAACCATCCATCATATCTAGTGGGCATAATTGCAACTACGTCACTGAGTTAGTAAACTTGAGGGCTGAGATAATTAACTCAGAGACACAAGTCCAACTCTACCATGCATGTTGAGGTATTGGAATTAAATAAAACCCACAATAGGTTAGTATTGTGATGATTAGATTAGGTTCCCTACAGTGTGAAACCAGGCCCTTCGACCCAACAAGTCCACACCAACCCTCCGAAGAGCAACCCACCCAGAACCAGTCCCCTCTGACTAATGCACCTAACACTATGGGCAATTTAGAATGGCCAATTCACCTGCCCTGCACATCTTTGAACTGTGAGGAGGAAACCGGAGCACCCGGAGGAAACCCACGCAGACACGGGGAGAATGTGCAAACTCCACACAGACAGTCACTCGAGGCTGGAGTTGATCTTGGGACCCTGGTGCTGTGAGGCTGCAGTGCTAACTACTGAGCCACTGTAGTGAACTTTTGGCAATCCTATTTGATTCACCAATGCCTTTTAAATAAGGGAATCTGGTCTGCCCCGTACAAGGCTCCAACCCCAAAACAACGTCATTGATTGTGAACTAACCACTGAACCAGATTAGCAAGCCACTCGATTGTATTGACATCACTATGAAAATGCACAATCCTCACCAGTTGAAGCAGTTCTGATGGCCTTACTGACAATGCCCACATCCTTTAAAAACCGAAGGACTGAGAGAGAGCTTTCACTTTCATCCATTGATTTGACTGACAACCTCTGATACAGATGCCAATATCAAGTTGACTTGAAAGGAAAGGGCCTTTTTTCTGCAGAAACTTTCATCTATTCCAGGGACAAAAGCAAGTTTGACAAGCTTGATGTGACAAACAATCACAACTGATTTAACTCTGCCAACCAGGCAGTGTAAAGTCACCTTTATGATCTTGACAAAAAAAACCTTCATTGCGTCATCTATCCAGACTGGGTGACCATCTGCCTTTGAAGAGACTCTTGACAGACTAGACATAATGAATATCATTTTCAATGTGCTGAACTCAGTCAGTACAGCTACAGAAGATTCCCTCCATGCCTGAACTAATAACTAGTCTTTTATACCTTAGAATGGTCCTTCAGTTCAGGCCAGTGCTAACTATTTCCAAGTTTCATTGGTGTTTTCTTCTGCAGCAGCAGAATATAAAGTGACCAACTCCTCATTTTGGTGGTGCACATAGTTATGATAAGGGTGACCTGGTAAAGCATAAGATATCGGCTTAATGTTTAATGTTTAATGTTTCTCCTAATTTTCATTTCCAGTAAAATCCAAGGTGAACAGACTGGATGTTCTCATCAGCCAACATTGCTAAACAAGGCCCTGCTCTCTCCTCGTTCTGAATTTTAAACTGCTATTGTGAGCAAGTGACAAATCCATCCTCCTGAAAGATGCATCAAATATTGAGGTCACTCTCAGTTGCATCAGCAGACACTTTAGAATCCCTAACATGTGGAAGCAGGCCATTTGGCCCATTGAGTCCACACCAACCCTCTGAGGGGATTCCCACCCTACCCTACCGCTGTATTACCCAGGGCCAATCCACCCCAACCTGCACATCTTTGGACTGTGGGAGGAAGCCAGGGCATCGAGAGGAAACCCACACAGACACGGGGAGAATTTGCAAACTCCACAGCTGAGGGTGGAATTGAGGCCAGGACCCTGGAATTGTGAGGCAGTAGTGCTAACCACTGAGCCACCGTACCACCCCACCATCCTATGCATTGTCTGCAGTTTTGCCCTGCATCACTGACTAGTATTTACTGGCCATTCCTCATTGCCCTTAAAAAGAGAGGAAAGCTAAGTTATGTATAGGACCGAGAGAAGATGATGTTGTTTGTTTTAGAGCAGAGAAAGTTAAGGAATGTTTTAACAGAGACATTCAGAGCTCTGAATGAGACAACGGCTATACTTTTCCTGTCAGTTGAGTCCAGTGGAAATCAGAATCAGGGCCAGAAGAGGTACCTTTAATAAGTGTTTTTAACCTCTCCTTGAGATGCCAGAGAGGCAGGACTACCCCTTTAAATGTGCTTGAATTCTCTTCCCACAGCTTTCACATCTGTGGTGGGAATTGATAGTTAATCATCAAACATTTTGCTCTTCCCTGTTGTTTTTTTTGTCAACATTCCTCCATGGCCCAACAGGGGAAATACAGCTGAGCTCAAAGAGTCACATTCTTTTGGGATGCCTGCTGCCCAGTTCAGAGATATGAGGCTTACTTGATTCTTGCTCTGTGTTGATGACTAGCATGTGTTGCATGTCCCTAATTGCCCTTCAAAGGAAAGAAAAACATGAATTACTGGAGGGCCAATATGGAGCATAGGAGGTTGAGAGGTGACCTTGTAGAAATCATGAGGGATATAGATAGGGTAAATGGCAGTTGTCTTTTCCCTTGGATGGAGGATTCCAAGACTAAGGGGCACATTTTTAAGGAGAGAGGCGAGAGATTTAAAAAAGACATGAGGGGCAAATTCTTTACACAGAGGGTGGTTTGCATGTGGAATGAACTTCCTAAGGAAGTGGTGGATGAGGGCATAATTACAGCATTTAAAAGACGTTTGGATAAGTTCATGGTTTGGAGGGATATGGGCCAGGAGCAGGCAGGTGGGAATGGTTTAGTTTGAGATTATATTCGGCATGTACTGGTTGGACTGAAGAGTCTGTTTGCACGCTGTATAACTCAATGACTCCTTAAGCAATAGTTGTTTTACTCAGAGCAGAGGTGGTTGAGAAAAGGTTTAATATAGGCACTCAACCTAGATGATTTTGATAGAGAATAAAACAGGATCATTTTCTGATTTATTACAGTGAATTGTTATGATATGAAATGAAAGAGTCAAGTTTAATGAAATAGTTCTGCAAAGCCGGAGGATTCAGGTCAAACATATCAGACTTTGAGTGCAATATGCGGCACGGTGGCACAGTGGTTAGCACTGCTGCCTCACAGCGCCAGAGACCTGGGTTCAATTCCCGCCTCAGGTGACTGACTGTGTGGAGTTTGCATGTTCTCCCCGTGTCTGCGTGGGTTTCCTCCGGGTGCTCCGGTTTCCTCCCACAGTCCAAAGATGTGCAGGTTAGGTAAATTGGCCATGCTAAAATTGCCCGTAGTGTTAGGTAAGGGGTAGATGTAGGGGTATGGGTGGGTTGCGCTTCGGCGGGGCGGTGTGGACTTGTTGGGCCAAAGGGCCTGTTTCCACACTGTAAGTAATCTAATCTAATTCTCAATGTCTAGCTTGTTCACTGAGTTTGGTAAGAAAGGAAGCTGAATATTAATGAGGCCAAATGCAGCATTAATAAGGAGTTTAACAAGCAGTAAATCCCTACACTTAGTAACCCTCTGCTTTCTACTGACTCACAGCTCGGTGGATGTGCGAGAGATGCAATGAATTTCTCCTGTGGTCCAATCTGGCTTCATCGAACCTCTCACCTACTTCTGCCTTGATTTTCACCATAACCCACTTTGCTCAGATCACTTTAAGATCCCACCCAGATATTTATGAGTTTCTATCAAATTAATGTTAAATTTTGTTAATTTTTAATAACTTTCATATAACTCAGTAACTTCACATTGGAGCACATAACATTCCACTGGTTATGAGAATAATCTCCAAGTAATTAGAGCACGCAGGCTTGTAGCTGCTATTTAGTACAGTAATGTTATAAGCCTAAACAATTAAGCAGGTTGCACTAAAAACCTTAGCTGGTGTATTCGACTGGGTATTTCTCTATTCGTCAGCATCCTACTGCTCACGTTTCTTGGTGGGGGAAGTATGGATGCTAAGAGTCACGAAGTAACGGGATGATTTGGGTAGGAGTTTTCACTTTTCATTCTGTGTGATCCGTGTTTAAGCGCAGACTGATGGGATGAAAGAGGTAACTCTCTCTCCTGATGTTGAGAATCTGAAGTTGAAATAAAATGTGGGCAGTGACAACACTTATCCATGCGCTCAGCACTAATTGGTTGTGTCAGAGCGAGAGACCAAAAGAGATGTTGACGTTAGCTATCGAAATGTCACAAGGTGCAATGGGGATACACAGTCTAAGGCTGGGATGAAGACACTTGGAGGAATATAGGGACGGGTGCAGGTCATTTAACGCAAACCTTAAGCTTGTTCCACCATTCACTGAAATTGTGGATGATCTGCAGCCAAACTACATGTACCCGCATTCTTTAATATTGTCCCATTGACAACTGGCTAAGGTAGAGATGGGGAGACTTAGCACCTGGAAGCAAAAATAAATCTACGCAACTTATATAGGTCCTGCTGAATTTAACAGCAGGAGCAAATTTCAAGTTTTTTTATATATGTGGTTTTCTGATTTTCCTGTTGAGGCAGTCAGATTAAAAATCTGCCTGACTGGAAGACAGTCAGGGAGATGACCAGAAGTAAGTCAGGCATTGAGCGATAGGGACAAGGCAACTGTCGGGAGTGGAGTGGGCGAGGGTCTAGAGAGCACATCAGAGATGGAGCAATGTGGATCCAGGTTAAAAAATAGAGACAGTGTTTTATATTGGCAATGTACAAAGGCAAGCCTGGGTTTTGGGCATTGGATTGTGGCAGGTTTAGTGGTAAACATATTCAAATGGGCAGGAGGATGCTGGGTGGATCACTACCACCTTCTCACCTCCAATCTGGTTAAATTCATCAAAGCTCCTTAGATGACACCTTCCAAGTGCATGACTGCTACCATCGAGAAGAACAGGAGCAGCAGATACATAGGAACTCTAGCACCTAAACACAGGTCCAAGCCACTCACCATCCTGACCTGGAAATAAATCGCCATTCCTCCACTGTTGCTAGGTCAAACATCCTGGAATTCCCTCCCAACAGCATTGTGGGTCTACCTATAGCATATGGTTGGTAGCAAATCAAGAAAGCAGCTCTCAAAGGCATTAGGCATGGGTAATAGACACTGGCTCAGCCAGTGATATGCATATCCCATAAGTGAAGAAATCTCCCCAATTAATGTCTACTTAATGCATTCTGTTGCTACTGGCATTGACCCAGTGGTAGTGGGGATTATATCAGGCAAAAAGCATGACTACAAGGCCTTGTGTATTTAATAGGAGGGTCCTGAGGGATTGAGTAAACTTTTTCACAGGCACTCGGTGCCAGCTCAAGGGATTTTAGACCGGGAAAGGGGATGCTGACTTATTCCTGCACAAATCCCCCTCCCACAATAATTCATCTGTGCTTGGGTCCCTCAGCAATTATAGACCTTGTATGAGGGTCACATTGGTGCTTCTGCTGGGGGAGCTGCTGGGGAATACAGCAGCTGGTGTCTGATTGGTCATTAGGCCTGGGTGGCAGGGACTGCCGACTGCGGGTCTTGATCCCAACACATGCTGTGGCTAACCAGTCAAGTGCCCGAGTAGCACAAGATTCTGCAGGCCTTCCTAAAAAGAGGCAGTCATTGGAGGTGTGGAGTGGAGGGAGGTGGGCAGTGTCGGTATCTCAACAGATCTTCTGCTGGTGGCCAAGACCCCCAATCACACCCACAAGGTTCCGCCCCAGAACTCTGATTGGATGGGACACAGGTTTGATCACATGTGTTAGATGCTACATTGGTGTGGTTCAATCTAACCACAATGACCTCGAAGGAAGATTTGAATACATAGATGACCCATTTACCTAGGCAACCATTCCTGCAGTGGGACTTCAAGTTGGTCAAGGCGTGTTCCTTGCATGAGAGAGTGATGATTGCTGATCAGACAGCAGGAAGGGCAGCATGGAATCTGACCATAAATTGAGGTCCTGTATGGGATCGAGTGGGTCAGCCAATCGTCGGGTTTGATAGCAGAGATGGATACAGGTAATTAGGGTGACCCTGTGGTCTGGAGATAGGGAGCATTCCTGCTCCTCCTGGCACTCCAGCAGAGCTGTAAAGTACTAACCTGACAGATTTATCTGGGCTTGCATTGTTTCAGCTGCAGAATCCCTTGTGGGCCAGGAATTACTGATCACGAGTGATAAAGTTAAAGCCCTTGTTAAATTGGAAACTCACAGTGAAAAAAAAATTATTTTGTTGCTGAACCCAGCCCGCAAGAGCAAATTTGTCAACTGTTGCCCAATTTTAAAACTGGAAATGACACATTGGAAGTGGTTACAACCCAGATTTGTTCCTTAATTTTTACCTCATGACCAGCAGCTTCTAACAATTAGTATGGGTCTTAAAGAGTAAAAAGAATTCACCAGACTATTCAAACATGTAATGTAACTCAGACATCAATACCCACAATGATATTCACCAAAACGTATTTCATATGCAAAATAAATAAGGCGAGCTGCTAGTCTTACACAACAAACTATTATCCACTAGTTCTGACTGACAGACATACCAAGTACTGCTTCCCAACAACTGTAATACTAACAATACAGAAAACTAAAAATCAACCGTCTATAATGAATGCTTTTTTGAAAAGAAAGGTATTGTCTTCCAGATTCTGTCATGAAAAAGATTTCTCACTGAGGTAATGCTAAACTGACATAGTTTTGGGCTATTGAACCCTAATGTTCACCATATGGAATGAGGTAGATTAGATTAGATTACTTACAGTGTGGAAACAGGCCCTTCGGCCCAACAAGTCTACACCCCGCCGAAGCGCAACCCACCCATACCCCTACATCTACCCCTTACCTAACACAACGGGCAATTTAGCATGGCCAATTCACCTGACCTGCACATCTTTGGACTGTGGGAGGAAACCGGAGCACCCGGAGGAAACCCACACAGACACGGGGAGAATGTGCAAACTCCACGCAGTCAGTTGCCTGAGGCGGGAATTGAACCCAGGTCTCTGGCGCTGTGAGGCAGCAGTGCTAACCACTGTGCCACCGTGCCGCCACAGTAATTGACCCATTGTGTCTCTGCAATCTCTTTGTTACCACAATTAACCCATGTTACACTTTCCCATAAGCCTTCAAGTATTTATTTATTCCACTTCAAATATTTGTTTTTTCTTCCCTCAGAAGATGGTGGAGGCATCATCTTTGAATATTTTGAGGCAAAGATAGATTTTTGTTAAGCAATGGAATCAAATGTTTTTGGGAATATATAGAAATGTAGAATTCAGAAAACCAACAGATCAGCCATGATCTCATTGGATAACAGAGCAGGTTCGAAGGCAGAATGGCCAACTTCAGCATCTAATTCATATAATTCCAAGTAAATGATGTAAAACCTTTGCTTTAAGCACTTTGTTTGGTGTTTCTTCTCCAACAACTCTCTGTATAATGAAATGTAGACAAGTTCTTTCTGCAATGTTCCAATTAATGCTCTCTCGTGTAAAGATCATGTATTTTGTTTCTCTGTATTTTTAACTGTGGACTGGATTGGGAAAAGAGCTGTTTTAAAGCCAAGGATTGCTAAAGGATTATTCCATGCTTTTGAAAGCAAGTAATGTCTGGCTTATTGTAAGCACTGTTTACACAGCTGCTGATTCAACCAGTGGATACATAGCGTCATAGAATCACACAACATGGAAATAGACTGTTCGGTCCAACTGTTCCATGCCAACCAAGTTTCCCAAACAAAACTAGCCCCATTTGCACATATTTGAGCCATATCACTCTAAACCTTTCCTATTCATGAATCTGTCCAAATGTCTTCTAAATGTAACCGTACCTGCATCTCCCATTTTCTCTAGCAGTTCATTCCACATACGAGCCACCGTCTGTGTGGAAAGATTGCTTCTCATGTGCCTTTTAAATCTTTCTCTTCTCACCTTAAAAATATACTGTCTAGCCTTGAACTCCCCTAAACTAGGGAAAAGACCTTTATCATTCACCTTATCTATGCCTGTCTTGATTTTATAAACCTCTATAAGGTAATCCCTCAGTCTCCTACACTTCTAGTGAAGAAAGTCCCAGCCTATCCAGTGTATCTCTATAAATCAGTAGGAGAAGGCATAGATGAGCTGAAGCCAAGGCTGTGTCCAAATGGCTATTCAGCTGGCAACAAGTAGTTGATTGGTCTGTGAACTAGTGACAAAGGCTTTCTTCCTGACGACAACTATTTAATTGTATCATACAAAGCTGAAGAGCTTAGGGCTGTGAACAAGAATTCAGACCTCTATCTGCTCAGGAGATCTCCCTGTCCTCTGCAGTAAAAGGCACCTTAAGCCTGAAGAAAGGCAGTTTATTTTCTCTGCAGCTGTTGGCTGCAAGCTGTGAGTGTAATTTAACAGGCAGGGACTGTTTATAAGATTGAATCAGTCACCCTGTGCCTCTTGCAAACCAGTGAAGTCATCTGGAGAAGGAAGACTGAGAAGCAGTGTTATGATTGGTCCAAAATTCATCTCAGTAGATCCTGTAAACACGAAGCACTGTACTGTTTTCCTAGCTTTTTGTTTTCCTCACCAATTTGTGTGTGTGTGTGTGTGTGTGTGTGTGTATACGTGCGCGCGCGCATGTGTGTGTGCGTGTGTCCATAAGGATTTACAGTTTTAACTAGTAGAGCTATATTTCAATGGTTCATAACTGTTTACCTATAGTTAGAGTTGAATTAAATTTTAATTCTTTTCAGTACAGAAAACTGGTCCATGCTTTCTCTTAACCTTGGTCTGAAAGTAAGGTAAACTGGGATTCTGCATGTTTTTAAAACCGTTAAAACTGTTTAGATGGATAGACTGAGTCAGACAGCACAGAAACAAATCCTTTGGCTCACCATGGCTATGCCAACCAACAAACACCAAACGACATTCATCCCATTTACCTGCTGTGAAGTCTCTCAGATTTGTGGGAATTGATTTCTAGCAAGCTATCCCAGTGAGGCATAACACTCATCACTAACTTCCCAAACAAAGAAATATTCTTTTCTTGCCCACAGAATCAAATTCTTCATAATTTCAAAAATCTTTTTCATAAATTATCCCAGCTTTACATCTCGCAGAACCTCTCTCAATATCTCAATATAGCATTTCCTATTCTTGATTGAATTTGATACATCTAGTATCAGCTCTCTATGGGTGAGAAATTGGAATCATTTGTACCTGCTCTGGAGTATGGGCTGGGCACATAGACTTATCATACTTGCATTGCTGCTTTATTGTCAGTGGTCCTAGCCCACACCTCTGTTATGGCCTTTAACTTTGTAAACAGAGCATGCATTCAGGAGGAGGAAGAACACTCCAGGAGCAGTATTTAAAGGGACCATCAACGACTCGCGGGTGAGTTTTCAGTTGTATTTTGTTTTCTGGCTTTTGCCTGAAAACACCACGTGTCCGATGAATTTCATAGTTCATGACCCTGACATACAACCCATGCAATAGTTTGCATAACAAGAACAAAGCTATGGGTAGTTTTTCTATAGCGTGATGGTTTTGTTCTTGTACAACCCGTATTGTAGAAATATCTTGCTTTAGAAACTTAAAGTGTTGGTGATGTTATCGCAAACACATTTTAAAAAGTTCATGCTTTAGAAATAGTGTTCCTCAATTCATCAATCGCGTTACAGAGAAGTTGCATTAACGAAATGCGTGTTTATAGCAGAACGATCTATATGCACAAAATATGATTAGTTAGACAATTAGTTTAAACAAAACTACTAATGGCTGGATAATTCTGGAGGAATCCTTCTATCCAAATTTATAAATGAAATTATGCATAGGAAGGTAAGCAGTCATCTTTATCCATTCTCTTGGTTTGCCTTGCGCCTTAACCTTGTACCAGTGTTCAAGTTACCATAGTCCCAGGAGACCAGAGGGCTGCTCTATCATTAGACAGAAGGTCAAATGGTGGTGGTTTACCACTTCAGGTGAGGGGTGAGAGTGAGATGATAGGATTTCATGGAGATCTCAGCCAGTGTGAGAATTGAATCCAGGCTGTTGATGTCACTCTAAATTATAAACCAGCTGTCCAACCAAATGAGCTAACCGGACTCCCCCCCTCCCAGAAAAAAGGTTGCAGTCTGACAGTGAAAGGTGACTGATTTTCATGATTAGGAACTGCAGACCGACTAGCAAGATGAGATCACGCAACCCTGGAGCCAAAACGTCTGACTCTGGACTGCACTCTGTCAGCAGTTTGGCCTGGCTGGCTGTCAGACAACAACAAGGATGTGGATGGGATTGAAACAATAGAAAGATGAACACTGTCCTCTAGAGAAAGGGATCTCCAGGTTTGTTTTCCACGTTGCCACCTTCACTGCTCTGAGGTGGGTGCCCCTACAATCTTAATAAGCTACTGGAGGATGCATGGCTGGGTAGCTGTGGTACCCTGCAAGTATGGAATATATGGAATTTACTTTGGCAGTTATGTAGTTAACTTAATGGTGTAGTGCATGCATAGGGTCAGATTCTAGGGCTCAGGTAACAGATAATGGGAGCACACTATGCTAGGCTAGTTAAATCACGTGATAGATGAACTAATGCTCAAGGTGATAGTGGTGTAATGTAATAGCTTAAGTGTAAGCAGCAGACCAGTGTGGCAGAAGGTGATTAGTTTAGAAAGACAAAGCAAGCGAGTATGATTGGTTCTGCTAATACTACCAGATAAGTGTGGGAACTAGAAAAGTATAAACAGAAGAGGCTCCAAGGGGTGGGCTGAGAGGAAAGACATTTTCTGACTGCCCCAGCTTGTATTTGCAAATAAAAGTTTAACTTTGTGAAGGATTTTCTGCATCTCCTGGTAATTTTCTCAGAGTTTTTGGACGATCTTTCCACAACACAAGCTCAGTTGAAGTTACAGGAATGACAGCAGTCCTCTGTATTTACGAGGCAACAAGCTGACTTTTATTGATAGTAGGCTGCGTTTCCATTTTGACACACAAACTCTGGATGGTTGTTGGCTGTAGCACCAGGAAAGCTGAGACATCGGCCATCAGAAGTGGCATCATCTGATGAGTGAGAGAATGGATTTCATCACCACTTCACCAATGGAAAGGATGGGTTGCAAGCATGATGCAAGACACAAATTGTTTCCAGATTGATTCCTCCATGCTGCTCGACATTGGCCATTAATTTTCTGGCAGCCTTCCCAATGGGCTTCTTCGTGCTCATAATCATTCTTGTATAGACCAAGGTGGCCTGGGTCTTCTGGCAAGCTAACTAGCACCTGTACTTATCCTGTCAACTGAGTAGTTAGCACTGGCTGGAGATGGAAATTACAGAAATAAACTGCCAGGACCAAGTTGGCATGCTACCCATATTACAATCAATGGGCACAGGTTAACCGTACACTGGAGCATGCAGATCTCTCCCTGTTGAACCACAAGGGCAGAACACTGCTCACTGCCCTTTTGCTGCCTTGATGCATTTTCCTGCAATTACCAAAAAACATGCAATTACCGATTTCTTAATGATAATTGAAGAAAATCAGTGGTCCAGGGTGACTGAATCAGTGATAAGAGAACTGCTTATTGATTGATGCTGCTTTCTACTGGCAGCTATAGCCATTTCTTTTGGCATAAGTTGGTGTTCCAGGTATGCGTGAAATTCTTGGGAAGAAACGGGAAGATTTCATAAGTAACATTCAGAATCAAAAGGCAAAATGCTGTAAAAACATGGATTCTTTCATCCTCTTTCAGCTGGTGCTTACACAATTGATAGCCTTAAGTGAAAAAAAACACAATACAATTATTCAATACAATCCAGTGTGCAGTTGATTTTCTGATTTATTCTTGGGATGTGATAAATCAGCATTTATTGCACACCCCTATAGTCTTGCGAACATGATATCGATTTTCTCTTTGAAACACTGATGCAGCCAAATGACTTTTGAGTCTATTCAAAAGGCAGCCAAGAGTCAATTCCATGCGTTGGTGTGAATTTTGAGTCATACATATTGGCAAAGTGAACAAGACAGTGTTTTGTCTCAAAAGGAGACTGGAAAGGCATTCACTTTCTTGTAACATTCAGCATCTTCTTATTTCTGGCTTTCTTTGAACTGGAGCTCAAATTCTCAAACAGCCTTTGTGAGGTTTGAACCAACATTCTCTGAAGTGTGAATCCAAAATGCAGGATTACTCGTCTTAGAATCAGTGAAAGCTTATAGCACAGAAGGAGATGATCTGGCCTGTCAGCTTCATGCTAGCTTCTTGCAGGAGCAATGCACTCAGTCCCACTTCTAAGCCCTTTCTCGTAATTATGCGTTTTAAAAATTTTAGCTGCTTCTCAAAATTCCATTTTGAAAGCTATATTTGGCCTCTACTGTGCTCTCAGGAAGTACACTACTGCATGAAGAAAAGTCTCATGTTGCCTTTGGTACTTTTGCAACATTCCTAATGTTCTCAGGACCCAGGTTTGAATCCCACCAGGGTATATGGAGGAATTTGAATTCAATAAAAAAAATCTGGAATTAAGCGTCTAAAGATAAGCATGAATCATTGCCGATTGTTACCAAATGTAACCCAACTGGGTCACTAATGTGCTTTACGGAAGGAAACTGCCATCCTTACCTCGTCTGGCCTGCATGTGACTCCAAACCCACAGCAACGTAGTTTACTCTTAACTGCCCCCTGGGCAATTAGGGATGGGTAATAAATTCTGGCCCGGCCAGTGATGCCCACGTCCTGACTGAATGAATAATTTGTTAAAAAAAATCAGCTTAACTATGGTTCTCAGCAGCTCCACTAAAGAAACAGTTTCTCTCCATCTACTTTGTCGGCACACCTCATTATTTTGAACTCCTCATATACAAAACAGAAGGATAAATGGACCATTGAACTCCTCAATAAGATCATGGCTAATCTATCCATCTTCTCATATCCTCTCTCCCGAAATGAGAATAACGCCAGTGTCTACAATCTATCAATGTGACCAAAATCCCTCATCCCCGGAGGCCGTCATGTAAGTCCATTTTACTCTCTTCTTTACAGCGGTCACATCCTTCCTAATCCATGAAGATAACCACTGCAAGACAGTTCCCCTCACAGCACTGCTGATTATTCATAACCCGGGAACAAAGTTTCTAGTGTCATACCAGCTGCTATAAAGTTCTGAAACGTCGTTTGATCTCCTATTGCTGTTATTTACACAACAGATGTCATTCTTGGAGACAGTGGGAAAACTGTCAAAACCACTCAGAACAGCAATAACACTAAGTTGTATGTCAACATAGTGGGGCTAGTTGCACCACAGATTGCATACATTATAAATCTGGAATTGTACCAATCCAATCCTCACGAAGACTGATTGAATAGGAGCATAAAAACCTAGGAAAGTAAATCCTTCAGCTCATCCTTGTGACTTCAGGGAGGCAGGTTGGAGAAGGGCTGGGAACTAGGCAACCAAATCTGTAAATTTGGTAAAATTCTGGAACAAATTCCTTTGGTTTCATAACAAATGGGAAAAAAACACATTTTCAAAA
The DNA here is from genome assembly GCF_047496795.1 of Chiloscyllium punctatum. NCBI lineage: Eukaryota > Metazoa > Chordata > Chondrichthyes > Orectolobiformes > Hemiscylliidae > Chiloscyllium > Chiloscyllium punctatum. The sequence continues at coordinate 70,546,534 of NC_092770.1, read as the reverse complement.
TAGCAGTCACCAAGTTTTATAAGATTCTTTACATTTACATTGGACTCTGCATGTTGCCTGTCAATCATTGATTAGTACAACCCCAAAGTTTTAAAAGTTGAAGAGATTTTGTTTTCACAAAGTGGGTTAGAAGATAACATTGATCATCTGAAGGTGCTGTTTAAATCAGGTCAAACATAATAACATTGCAGAGTGAATTGGTATGGCATGGCAAAAGTACAGGGAAATAGATTGAATCCCAAAAGTGGAATATAAGAATACAAGTGCACATGCTAAAATTTCTACAATTCCATAACCTCATAAATTGTGCCTTCTGTCCAAGCCATCATATATTTTCATACCATTTGCTTATTACTAATACGGTGAGCAACTCATGGTCTTGATATTTCTTCCATTCATTCCATCTTCTTGTTGCTAATTTTCAGAGTTCAATGTGAGCTGTCTGAAATTTTTCCAGCATTAATGAATCAACACGGTCACTCCTTATTGGAGGGATAATTGGCCTCCTACAGCAAAAGCAGCTGCTTTTTAAAAATTTTATTGAAAGGTTAAAAAAAAATAGGATTTTTGTCAGAAAGACTCAAAATACTGATTGTTACCACTTGTAATTTAAAAATAATTCCTGAGGATTAAATCAAGATTAAGACTGATCAATTATCTGCTTAAATTTGCTTCAGTGTGAGCTTGTAGACTTTCATTATGACACAAAAGACAGTGCAACTCAGAAGATGCAGCCAGTCCCGTAGGAAGTCATTGCACTATGCTTGAACTTTGCAAAGCTGGCCCATTTGTGTATTTTATGAATTATTAGAGATTTAGCTTTAAATATCTTGATAGTCAAGCCTTTTTCCCCCTCCCCACCCCACTCCCAACATTACCCCTCCCTCAACACATGCATGCATTGTCTCCCTCCTGGCTGTAAGAATTTAATGTGAGTCTAGGCAGCAAAGCAAATGCACGATTTCACAGCCAATTGAGTACTTCTGAAATATTATCACCGTTGTATTATAAGAAATGCAGCAATCAGTTGACTGAAAGCAGGTTTTCACCAACAGCAATGTGATTGTGAGGTATATATATCAGCTAGAATAACGGGAAGGAGGGTACTCCCCTTCTCCCCTTTGTAATGGTGACTTGAAGTCTTTCTGGCCACCTGAGAGCTTAAAATCTCATCTGAAGCTTGGAACCTTTGACAGTTCAATGTGCTTTCCCTAATACATTGGATTGTGAGTGTGTATCTTTGGGCTGAGATCACTCAAAAAGTCATTGAATTGAACTCACAGTTTTCTGACTCAGATCTAAGACAGTCAATGTTGACAGTGCAATGAACATTATTATCAGCCTGGCTGCAATCAATTTTCTTGTGACTATTGGTCTCGATATATCAGAATCAAGACTCTGAGATATTGATTTGATATTCATTGCTCAACGCACAGTATTTTGCCTGAATGACAAATCAGAACCCACCAAGTAAATATAGACATACTTTACCATTAATTCCAAAATGTGTGGTCTTTTTTTCAAATCTGGACTGCTATAGGAAAGAAAAAGCTATGGATTTGAATTCAGTGACTGATTGGCAAAATCTAATGAAGCCTATTAAATGTTATACCTGTAAAGTTCCAGTAAAATTTCAAATAGGATGCAACTGAACAATTTAAGTTAATGAAAGAGCTGACCATTTGCAGAAACCTACCGATTCCCTCCAAGAATGTACGACAAAAGGGTTAAAAACTGATGGCACCATTTATCTGTGTGTTGTTGACCACACATCCTACTGTGCGGACTAACATGCTGTGAGGCCCATAGAACTTAAAACGGCAACTCGAAACATCCCTGCATTGCAAGTAAAACATGAAGAAGACTCCCTTCTTCCCTGCAAGCATTGAAATTCAGTCATTGTCAAAAGGCAGCAAAACAACAGAGTTTTAAATAAACTGTAAGACTCAAAATCACCTGCTCAACTGCCAATATCAATGCTACCAGTGCCCCCCAATAATAGCTGTAATTGAATCTCATCTACTCTTCACAACTGATTCTGAGACTGAGCTTATTTTTAACTTTCATCTAATTGGACTCCAACCCTATTTCCCATGTATGTGTAAAGCATTACTCTTTCTTATTACATTTAATAACCAAGAGAAACTTAGTCCTTTTGTTAATTCAAGAAAGACTTGTTAAATTGGCTCCTTTTGAAATATAAATTTGTCTGGGCCTGGAACAGCTGCAGCCACACAGGCAAGGATCCTTTCCTTAAATGAATTTTCATGTGACTGAGCAAGGGGGCAGATGAAGAACACAAGGGGAGTTAGTTCACCCTTCTTGAAGTGCTCAATGTTTTGGGGAATCCTGCTGGAATTGCCAGCCAATTGGAGAACCTTATGAGAGACTCATGACTTCAATCCACAGAAGAAACAAAAAGAATTAATTGAGAAATTGCCACTTTGACACCATTTTTTTAAGAGTGTAAACTGGAAGGGCTTTCTTGAGTTTGTATTGCTACAGCGTAGAAATGTCTGCATTTGATGTCACTACATTCCTAGCTGAATTAAGGAAAGCTACTTTTGAGGATTTAAATGCACTGTCCTACAAACAGTTAAAAGATTTAATGAGGTGATTGGGATTAGACTTTTGCCCAAAACCTGAAATTTTAAAAGGGGTGTTCAGTAGTTAACAGGGCGAAGCTGAGGACAATGAAACCGTAAGAGTTGAAGTGGAGAGATTAAAATTGGAGCTGTAGGAATTAAAGCTTCCAGAAAAAGGGAAAGAATGGCAAAGCGTGAGAGAAATGGGCAGAGGAAGAAAGAGCAGAGGTAGAACATAGAGAATTTCAGGACAAACTGCAGGAGGAGGAGCTGGAACCAAGACAACTGAAGTTGTGGAACAGGAGCCCATGTCCCATAATGATACTAAAGCTGATTCTTGTTTAATCCTGTTTAAACAGAAGGAGGTGGTACTTTTTAAGATGTCATTTGAAGAGGTGGCACGGTAATTACAGTTGCCAATCCAATATTGGTCCTCATTACTGCAAAAGTGGACTTTTGGAAAAATGGCACAATGTTCACTACCTCTTGCATGAGTAAAGTGCCACCATCTGAATTTATGCCAGTTAATTCTGGAGGCGTGCCAATGAAAGTTCCATGCCCTCAGCAAACAGCCTAACCAGACATACAAGGAATTTGAAAGGCTTAAGCAACTGTTTTTGACCAGTGGGAATAGGTACTGAAGACAGAAGCCACTCACAAAAGCCTTCATGAACTAATTCTCATTGAGGAGTACAAAAACATCATATCCTTTATAATAAGTATGCACATAGAGGAATAGAGAGGGACTGGCACCAAGCAGAATGCCACACTAACTGATGATTATGAATTGATCCACAATCCCTTCTTCCAGCAGAAACACTTCACCATTGAACCCCAAGATAGAAGTGGAAGAGAGTGAGGGACACTGAGCACCCAGGGAGACAGGGAAATGCTGGTAGCTTTCATCATGACAGAGACGGTGATACTGAGGTGAAAGGTATGTTTTAACTGGTAATTGGTAAGGCATATCGTGGCCAACTGCTGGACGATATGGGAAAAATCAATGGCATTTATCCCCATGCAGTAAATGGGAGACAGTCAGATAGTATAGCGGACCAAGCAATGGATCTGACTGTATCTGTCAATCCCTGTAAAGACACTCCTGAAAGTGCAGTGGTGTTAAACTAAACCCTGAGACTGGGATTTTGGATCTAAAGAAAGGATAGTCACATTTCCACAGGATTAGACAAGCAAGCCTGCAGTATACTGAGGGATAACAGAGCCTACCATGCACTATTGCTGGACAAAATCACACCTTTACCACCAGAGAGTGTGGTGAGTGCTCAAGTACTGGTTAAAATGATCAAAGGAGAGTAATTCCCCATTCCCCCTTTACTGGGGGCATCAGGAGTATGACCTTCTGCTGGTAACAGTGACCACGGGAGTTGCACCTAGTTTGCCTGAGAACAGGGTTGATCTGCTCCTCGTCAATGACCCAGCAAAATCAACATCTATCGCTAGTAACCTCTGAGAAGCCCGTTGAGGTCAGGGAGACAGACCCTGCAGGAGGAAGTGCCAGGAGCTTTCCTGGACGGTGTGGTTACGTGGACCATGGCCAGACACACTCAGCCAACAGAGGCTGAGGTGGCACCACAAACAGAGCAGCTTCTGGTCTGGTTACCTGAAACTTTTCTTAAGAGTTCAGAGGACCCCAAGGAGCTAGCAGCAGACTGGCAAGCTTTCCCAGTGTTTAAACATTAAATCAGGCTGTTCACACTGAAGTCGAGGAAGGAGCTGTCCCTGGATACTAGCATATTGAAAATTATTTCCTAATGGAGCAAGTGGAGACCCCTCACAGACCTGCAAGTGTGGAGTGGACAGTAATCCACCATTTAGTGGTGCCATTGGGGTACCAGAGAGAAATGTTTCAAGTAGCTTGCCAAATTCTGATGGCTTGGCCTGTCAATATATGCAACATCCACCCCACAGTAGCCATCACTTCTACTGGCCTGAGTGTAAGAATAATCAAACCTGTCCATCGTTCCTCACCCAGAGGATTAACAATTTGTCATATCCCATCCTGATCCATAACAAATTGGGGAACCTTGCAGCAGAATGCTTCCCACACTTGGAGTCACTTGGAGTGAAATTGAAATGTCACTTGTCGTGATCAGAATGCACGAGCTGTTTTACTCATTGTTCATTACGACTACACTGGCTTGCACACCTTTTCTCTGCCGATCAAGTCGACAAAGAGCACAGTAAATTCCAACCATTGCAATGCTTCAGTGACTTGCTCCTTTCAGCATTGACTCAACATATTAAATATAATGAAATGCTTTCCTGTGAATCAGAGTAAAATGCCTATTGGGACCAGTTTAATGGTTGTCTAAGAAACCTTTTGAATTTGATGCTCAATAAAATGTAAAAACATACTTAGTATCTCAGTAAACCTTCTAAATAAGGTGCGTAATCTTAAAAGGAAGATTATTGTCTAAAACCAAAACACAAAATTCCACAGAGCATCATGGAGCATTTAAAAATATAATATTCATCCTAGTTAATTAGTAGTGTTGTCTGCAGTGGAAATTAAATGAATAAAAGCAAGTTTAATGAAGCACATTCAAATCATTAGGACGTGTATAAATGATTTGATGTTACGTAGCGATGAGACAAATAGCTGCTTCAGTGCACAGTGCTCTACTCCTTGGTTATGAGCACTTGGCCCATATCCAAACCTTTTCTATTCAAATACCCATCCAGATACCTTATAAACTGTGGAGGTTCCTTGAAATTTGGTATTTTACATTCCTGCATCAGACCTGGATTGGATTGTGTATCACCTTCATAATTTTAGCTTTTGGATAGGATTTTGACTTGGCTAGGAATGGCACACTGCAATATATTTATTATGCGGGGCTTTCTGCTACCTTGTTAAGGTATTGTATTGCACCCTTGGGTTCTGCAGTCTGAGAAAATTTCAGTAATTGTTGAATAGGGTCCTGTATTAACTAGGTTGGATGATGTATGAGGTCTGTATGTTTGCTGAGTAGAGTGCTGTTTTTGTTGGATTTAAGTATCTTTAAGCATCTCAAGAATTTCATATATCTCGCATCCTATGGTGAGTGAGTGGGATTTTCCATTTACAGTGTATTGCAATCAGTCCAGAAAGTCAATCTGCCTACAACAGTATCAGTGTTGGTCCAATGGCAGATCTGTAGTGCATACATCCCAGCAATTGGCTGATGGGATTAAACAGAATAAAGACCATACTAAACCAGCATCCAGCTGCATAACTGAGAACAGAATATCTATTGTTTCATATCACCAGGTGATTGGACAGTACTTGTTTAACCATCCTGATTGTACCAAAAGCTGCACTAAAAAAAAATTAAGTTTGTCAGTAAAGCTTGTTAGAAACAGCATACATTTCTACACAGGAATATGTTCAAATCATGGAGCTTTTCAAAAATTACTTGTGAGCTGAAGGCTGTATGGTTTCCCTTTGCCTCTTCCATCATAACAGACTTGACTTGCAAATCTGCATCCTTTGCTGCCATACTATAAACTGTGGTGGTTCCTTGAAATTTGGTATTTTACATTTGTCCTGTTATAATCAGGTGAGGAAGGGTGATTGTGCCCACTTTGCAATTAATTGTAAGAAAGAGTTTTATTTATTTTATAGCACTCAGCTATCACACTTGAATTAATATGTAATTAGTAAGATCAAAATGAAAGAGCCACATGTCAATGTTTGCTTGAGCAAAAGAAAGAGGAACTATATTTCTTATTAAATGTGACAAATAATAAAACCACAACATTAAATATACACACAGAAACACAAGTAATACATTTACAAAGAAGAAACTTCCTGGTATGGCAGGCAGAATAGACCATGTAGTTTTTTTTTAAGCGCTTACAGTCCTTGAGGTGTGTGATCTTAAACCTGAAGCCACTAGTTTAATTGTTGACTCATATTCTGCATTAGTGATGAAGTTTGTAGACACAGTTATAGAGATATACAGCACAGAAACAGACCCCTCGGTCCAACTCATCTACGGCGAGCAGATATCCCAACCCAATCGAGTCCCATTTGCCAGCACTTGGCCCATATCCAAACCTTTTCTATACAAATACCCATCCAGATACCTTTTAAATGTTGTAATTGTACCAGCTTCCACAACTTCCTCTGGCAGCTCATTCCATACACGTACCATCTTCTGTGTGAAGATGTTGCCCCTTAGGTCACTTTTATATCTTTCCCCTCTCACCCTAAACCTATGCCCACTAGTTTTGGACTTCCCCACCCCAGGGAAAAGACCTTGTCTTTTTACCCTATCCATGCCTCTCATGAATTTATAAACTTCTATATGGTCCCCCCTCAGCCTCCGACATTCCAGGAAAAATAGCCCTAGCCCATTCAGCCTCTCCCTATAGCACAAACTCTCCAACCTTGGCAACATCCTTGTAAATCTTTTCTGAACCCTTTCAAGTTTCACAACATCCTTCTGATAGGAGGGAGAGCAGAAATGCACGTAATATTCCAAAAGTGGCCTAACCAATGTCCTGTACAGCTGCAACATCATCTCCCAACTCCTGTACTCAATACTCTGACCAATAAAGGAAAGCATACCAAACACCTTCTTTGCTATCCTGTCTCCCTAGGGCTTCACTTTCAAGGAGCTATGAACCTACACTCCAAGGTCTCTTTGTTCAGCAACATTCCCTAGGACCTTACCATTAAGTGTATAAGTCCTGCTAAGATTTGCCTTTCCAAAAATGCAGCATCTCACATTTATCTAAATTAAACTCCAACTGACCCTCCTCAGCCCATTGGCCGATTTGATCAATACTCTGAGGTAACCTTGTTCGCTGTCCACTACACCTCCAATTTTGGCGTCATCTGCAAACTTATTCTCTTGATTTAGAATCATTGAAACATAGAATTTTACTGTGCAGAAGGAGGCCATTTGCCCCATCATATCGTATCTTCTCCTGAAAGAGCTACCCAGCTAGTCCCATTTTCCAGCCCTTACTCTGTAGCCCTCTCACTTCATCCCTTTCAAACATATATCCAGCTCTCTTTTGAAACCTTCTATGGAATCCATCTGCGCCACTCTCCCAGGCACGGCATCCTGAAGAAGGGCTCATGCCCGAAACATCGATTCTCCTGCTCCTTGGATGCTGCCTGACTTGCTGCGCTTTTCCAGCAACACATTTTCAGCTCACGTCATCCTAAAGGCTAACAATGCTCTGAGTAAAGATATTTCTCGTCATCTCATTCCTTGCTCTTGTGCTGACAATCTTGGAGTTGTGACCCCTAGCTGCTGTCATACCAACTATTGGGAAATAGAATATCTTTCATTGTCCTGTCAACATTGATCATCAATGAGGTCACTTCTTAACAGTCTCTGCTCCAAGGAGAACAAGCTCAATCTTTTCTAACCTTCCCATACTCCTAAAATCCTTCATTCCTGGTATCATTCCCCTTTGAACTCTCTCCAGGTTTTTAATATTCTTCCTTTAATAAGATACCCAGAATACAATACTCCAAATGTATTCTGAACGATGAGATATAGCAGTGTAACATTACTTCCTTGCGTTTATACTCTATGCCTCTATTTATAAACTCAAGGATCCTATAAGTCCTGTAACCAACTATTTCAACTTGCCTGGCCACCTTCACAGAATCATGCACATGAACCCTGAGGGCCATCTGCTCCTGTATTCTGCTCAAACTGGTACCATTGAGCATGTATTGTCTCAGTGTTCCTTCTACCAAAACACGTTGTCTCACATTTCTTTGCATTGAAATTCACCCGCCAGGTGTCTGCCCATTTGGCCAACTTCTCAATATCTCTCTAAAGTTGCTCAGTATCACCCTCACAATTCACTATTCTCCCTAGCTTAGTATCATTGCAAATTTAGAGATTTTTCCCTTAACACCCATCTCCCAACCGTTCATGTAAATCAGAAAAAGCAAGGATCCCAACGCCGATCCTTAGGGAACACCATTTTCAACTCATCTCCAATCTGAGAATTACCTATCTATCCCAACCCTCTGTTTCCTATCTTTTTAACCAGTTTCGAATCCATGCTGCTGAGGACCCATCAATCCTAAACATTCTTAAATTGCTAACCAATGTGGTATCATATCAAATGCTTTCTGAAAATCCAAATATACAACATTTTCAGCACTACCCTCATCCACTGCCTGTGTCACTTCATCAAAGAATTCAAAGAAATTTGTCTGACATGACTTGCCCTTGACAAAGCCATGTTGACTGTTTCACATAATTTATTTTTCTCTAAGTGTATATTTATCTTGTCCTGTGTAATGGCCTCCATCAGTTTTCCCACTGTTGATGTCAAGCTGGGAGGTCTGTAGTTTTCTAGCTTGTCCTTTGCCCCTTCCTTAAACAACAGTGTCACATTTGCAATTCTCCAGTTCTCGCAGGTTAGTTCTGTGTTCAGAGAGGCCTGGAAAATTTGTGTCCCTGCTCTGCGATTTGCTCCTTTACCCATCTCAGCAATCTGGAATGCATCCTATCCAGGCCTGGTGACTTCCATACCTGGAGTGCTGCCAGCCTTTTTAGCACCTCTTCATGATCATAGAACCCTTCTAGTGTGGAAAAAGGCCATTTGGCCCAACAAGTCCACACCAACCCTCTGAAAAGTAACCTACCCGGACCCCTTCCCCTACCCTATTACTCTGCACTTATCCCTGACTTACTCATCCCTGGGTAATATAGCATGACCAATTTGTCTAATATGTGCATCTTTGGATTGTAGGAGGAAACCAGAACACTGGAAAGAAACCCACACAAACACAGGGAGAATGTGCAAACTTCACACAGGCGGTCACTCAACTTATACTGCTCAGTTCTTCAACACCCACACTCTCAACTCGACCATTGTCACCATCTTCTGAGTTGGTAAAGAAAGAAGCAAAATATTCATTTCGTACCTCTGCCACATCCTTTGCTTATCCAGTGAATGTTCTGTGTGAATGGTTGTTATTCCAGGTTGCTTTTTCACCAGACCCATTGGTTTTGGGGTTAAATGAGATAGGGAGTGAGAAGGTTGCAGTTTCCTGGCTGTTATGGGTTAAAATTTCTTTCCCTGTCTGGTTTCTGCTCATTGCAACTGTTGCTAAAGGTCAATTTGTCTAATGCATTATCTTTCCAAGCTGAAGACTCTGAGAAAATCTTTCTTCCCTCACTATGTGAATTAATACTGCAAGTTTGAATTAAACAAGAGATGTGAATTAATTGGATGCGGACTCAGTTGGCTTGTTTTAGTCTTTGAATAACATAGTAATCGCAATGCAGCCAGTATTGTTTACTGAGTTCTGAAATAACTCCACAGAGGCTGGTATCTCATCACCAAGTCACCGTTAATTTACACATGGACAGTCCTTGACACTAATCCAGCTCCCTCAGAGCCAGCTCTCAGAGTGAACAGGATGTCTGACACTCCCGTTTATATCTGGCTGCCAAGGCTCCCTGACTGGACTAGATCGACAGCTCTGATCAGAGAACTCATTTTTGAGGTCTGCCTGGCTGACCTCATTACATTCACTACAGCTTCCTTGGATTTGCTTCAATCTGTTGTCATGTGATCAGATGAAGGACTTCATGTAGAACAATCTAATGATGGAAGTTAAGAATGGATGGTTCAGTTTTACAATGAACTTAATATTTCCCTACATGGAGAATGAAGGTGAACATACCTCTTTTTGTTGATGATGCATATTCCTTTACAAAGTCAATGTAAATTAACAACACAAAAAATTGGAATAACAATGTATACACAGCCTGGATTTGCTCTTTTTGTCTTATCCTGGATTCAAAAGCTCCCTTAGGACTAACAGTTGGACTTGTTCACATGCCAATGTGACATCCCTAATCAAAAAGGAAGGGAGGCAAAAGGTTGGTCACTATATGTTGAGTAAATTTCTTAGTTTGAGACTTCAAGTCCTGTTTCAAGATGCTTTATTTTTCTTGAATTCACGGAGAGGCTGCCAGTCTTCACTGTCTCACAGTACTTTCCTGAACTGAATAGTCAGCCTATATTTAGTCCTCCAAGACTTCCATTTCCCTGGCCCCCAACACCTCATCTTCACCATGGATATCCAATCCCTCTACACCTCCATCCGCCATGACCAGAGCCTCCAAGCCCTCCGTTTCTTCCTCTCCCAATGTCCCCAACAGTACCCTTCCACCGGCACTCTCATTCGTTTGGCTGAATTGGTTCTCACTCTTAACAATTTCTCCTTTGAATCCTCCCACTTCCTCCAGACCAAAGGGGCAGCCATGGGCTCCTGTATGGGCCCCAGCTATGCCTGTCTCTTTGTTGGCTACGTAGAACAGTCCATCTTCCGTAATTACACCGGCACCACTCCCCACCTCTTCCTCCGCTACATTGATGACTGCATTGGCGCTACCTCGTGCTCCCACAAGGAGGTTGAGCAATTCATCAACTTCACCAACACATTCCACCCCGACCTGTACCATCTCTGACACCTCCCTCCCCTTCCTGGACCTCTCCATCTCCATTAGTGACGACCGACTTGACACTGACATTTTGTACAAACCCACCAACTCCCACAGCTACTTGGATTACACCACTTCCCACCCTACCTCCTGCAAAAATGCCATCCCGTATTCCCAATTCCTCCGCCTCCGCCGTATTTGCCCCCAGGATGACCAGTCCCACCACAGAACACACCAGATGGCCTCCTTCTTTAGAGACCGCAATTTCCCTTCCCACGTGGTTAAAGATGCCCTCCAACGCATCTCATCCACATCCCGCACCTCCGCCCTCAAACCCCACTCCTCCAACCGTAACAAGGACAGAACCCCCCCGGTGCTCACCTTCCACCCTACCAACCTTTGCATAAATCACATCATCCGCCGACATTTCTGCCACCTCCAAACGGACACCACCACCAGGGATATATTTCTCTCCCCACCCATTTCCGCCTTCTGCAAAAATCATTCCCTCCGTGACTACCTGGTCAGGTCCACACCCCCCTACGACCCACCCTCCCATTCTGGCACTTTCCCCTGCCACCGCAGGAACTGTAAAACCTACGCCCACACCTCCTCCCTCACCTCTATCCAAGGCCCTAAAGGAGCCTTCCACATCCATCAAAGTTTCACCTGCACATCCACCAATATCATTTATTGTATCCGTTGCTCCCGATGTGGTCTCCTCTACATTGGGGAGACTGGACGCTTCCTCACAAAGCGCTTCAGGACACATCTCTGGGAGACCCACACCAATCAACCCCACCACCCCACGGCCCAACATTTCAACTCCCCCTCCCACTCTGCCGAGGACATGCAGGTCCTGGGCCTCCTCCACCGCCACCCCTCACCACCAGACGCCTGGAGGAAGAACGCCTCATCTTCTGCCTCGGAACACTTCAACCCCAGGGCATCAATGTGGACTTCACCAGTTTCCTCATTTCCCCTTCCCCCACCTCACCCCAGTTCCAACCTTCCAGCTCAGCACTGTCCCCATGACCTGTCCTACCTGCCAGTCTCCCTTCCCACTTATCCACTCCAACCTCCCCACTGACCAATCACCTCCATCCCCACCCCCATTCACCTATTGTACTCTATGCTACTTTCTCCCCCTCCCCCTACCACCACCCTCTCATTTATCTCTCCACTCTGCAGGCACCCTGCTTCTATTCCTGATGAAGGGCTTTTGCCAGAAACATCGATTTTCCTGCTTCTCGGATGTTGCCTGACCTGCTGTGCTTTTCCATCACCACTCTAATCTAGACTCTGGTTTCCAGCATCTGCAGTCCTTGTTTTATACAATGCTTTGCTTACATTCCACAATCAAGTAATGTTGAATACAATACTTCAAGGTAAAGATAAGCACAGCCCAACTACTCCCTTTGTTCTTTGATGTTGAAACTAATGAGCTCAAGTCACTCTCCCAATATTTTGTCAAATTATAATTACACAACCTCAGTCTTTATTTCTAGCTGCATTTTTCCACTACAGCTGCGAGCGTGAGAGCCAAGACACCTTTTACATTAGTCAAGTATCCCATCATGTAGCAGTATGCCAAGTTCTGACCACTTCCACACTATATGACCATTAGCCTAACATCTATTGTTGGAAAAGCATTGAAATTAATTATTATGAAAGTAATAGCAGAACATTTGAAAAATCATGGTCTAATCAAACAGAATTAACATGGTTTCATGAAAGGGGAATTGTGATCCGATTAGTTTAATAGCATTTTTTGAGGAAGGCTCAAACAGAGTGGAAAGAGGGGAAGCAATAAATTTGGACTTCCAGAAGGTGTTCGACATTGTACTTCACAAAAGACATATGTTAAGAGCCCACGGTGTTGGAGGTGTGATATTGGCACTGGAAAAATACAGTAATTAGTGATAAGGGGTTCTTTATCAGGTTGGCAACCTGTGACCTAGTAGGGTCCCTTATGGTTCAGTGCTGGGACCATAACAATTTACTTGGAGGAAGGAAGTGAATGTGCGGTAGCCAAACATGCAGACAACACAAAAAATGGTGGAAAGGCAAGTTGTGAAAGGGATACAAACTGTTTACAGAGAGAGAGATCGATCAGTTAAGTAACTGAGCAGACATTTAGCAAATTGACCATAATGTGGGAAAATGTGAAGTTGTTCATCTTGGAAAGGAATACAAAAGAACAGAATATTATTTCAATGGAGAAAAGCTACAAAAAGAATACAACACAACAGGACTGGAGTATTTGCACATGAAACACAGAAAGCTAGCATATGGGTGCAGCAAGTAATCAGGAAAGCTAATGGAATGCTGGCCTTTGTTGAAAGGGGGTTGAAGATTAGAAGTAATGAAGTCTTACAGAAACTGTACAAGGCACTGGTGAGACCACACCTGGAGTACTGTGAGTAGTTTTAGCCTACCCCCTTCCACTACCTCCTCTGGTATAGTTTTGGACTCCCTTGTCCTCGGAAAAAGATCTTAGTTATTCACCCTATTCATGCTCCTCATAATTTTATAAACCTCTATCAGGTCAGGCCTCAGTCTCTGACGCTCTGGTTGACATCCAAGACTTTGTGCTGCGTGTAATTCTGTGTTTAACCCATTGGTATGTCCCCTGGCACCTTCCACCAGATGTTTGCCGTGGGGTATGTTCTCTTCTCTGTTCCCTTAAGGGAATGGGTTTTCCCCTAACTTGTTTTACTTTCCCTGGCACATCATTACGATTAGCCAGTTTTCAGTTTCTACTATACTCCTTGGAAGCTACTCAGCTCAGGAAGATGTCACATTCTCTTTTTCCTGCCAGTTTGGTCCTCATAATTTTATCACAAAGATAACTGTTAATCAGATTTCTTGTTTAGATCTGTCATCTCGTTTAACCTTCTCTGCTGTTTCTGTCCTTCTCTAATACCCATTGGCCACAACTCTGGCCCTTCTGGACTTCTGATTTGGAGATGCCGGTGTTGGACTGGGGTGGACAAAGTAAAAAAATCACACAACACCAGGTTATAGTCCAACAGGTTTATGTGGAAGCACTAGCTTTCAGAGCGCTGCTCCTTCACCAACTCCTTCATCAGGTGGTTGTCAATTGGTGTTGTGTAATTTTTAACCTTTTGGAGTTGTCTTAATAGCGCCTGACATTTCTGGTTGATCTGTTTAAATCACATGACCCTTCTGTGGTGACCTCAAACATTACAAGTTTAATTACCCCTTGAAGGGCTTCTGAACTTTCCTCAGTTCCTGGCTTCTTTGCTGCTTCTTGCTGGTTTAATTTGAGTCACCCTGCTTCTGTCACTGTAACCCTCATGAATTTTGTTGTTCCCACTTGGTCTTCTGAATCTCTTTTGGTTCTCATCTTTGCTGCCACTGATAGCTTTCTCCAGCTGTCCTTCTCTGTTTGCTGGATTTGCTACGTCACCTCATTCTGCATTAAAATATCAATACTTAGCATTGTGAAGAGAAAGTTAAGTGGCCATAATCTGACCAGACCATTGGGCTGTTGTCTCATTAGTGAGAGGAGACTGATGGTGGTTTAGCCTAGGGTCACCACACCTCAGGATGGGCTGGAAAGGAGAGTTCTGCATGATAACATCAGCCAGTGTGAGAATTGAACACAGTCTGTTGGCATCATTCTGTAGCTCCAACCAAGCCATTCCGGTTGGTGACTTTAATTGCCTTTTAGATGCAGGTGGATGATTGAGAAAGGCCAACAGTAGACGAGACGGCATGTCCAGAATCCTTATGGAACTGGTAAAATATGTCCAGCTGCACAACATCATCAACACTCCTACAGATGGAGCTCGGTCATGGCCAGATGGCTCTGACTGCTGTTAGATCGATTTGCTGTTTGTATCACTAGCATTCTTGGTCTGAGTTGGTATTCTTCTTTGACCAATATCTTCTGCTGGTTAGCTGTCACCGACAAGAGAACCAAAGGGGTAGCAGGAGAACATGGATGAAGAGGCCGGAATAGGATTTAAGCGTAAACTACAGTCATAGAGTCATAGAGATGTACAGCATGAAAACAGACCCTTCGGTCCAACTCATCCATGCCGACTAGATATCCCAACCCAATCTAGTCCCATCTGCCAGCACCCGGCCCATATCCCTCCAAACCCTTCCTATTCATATACCCATTCAGATGCCTCTTCAATGTTGCAATTGTATTACCCTCCACCACTTCCTCTGGCAGCTCAATCCATACACGTACCACCCTCTGCATGAAAAAGTTGCCCCTTAGGTCACTTTTATATCTTTCCCCTCTCACACTAAACCTATGCCCTCTAGTTCTGGACTCCCCAACCCCAGGGAAAAGACTTTGCCTATTTATCCTATCCATGCCCCTCATGATTTTATAAACCTCTATGAGGTCACCCCTCAGCCTCTGAGGCTCCAGGGAAAACAGCCCCAGCCTGTTCAGCCTCTCCCTATAGCTCAAATCCTCCAACCCTGGCAACAACCTTGTAAATGTTTTCTGAACCCTTTCAAGTTTCACAACATCTTTCCGATAGGAAGGAGACCAGAATTGCACGCAATATTCCAACAGTGGCCTATCCAATGTCCTGTACAGCCGCAACATGACCTCCCAACTCTTGTACTCAATACTCTGGCCAATAAAGGAAAGCATACCAAATATTATCTTCACTATCCTATCTACCTGTGACTCCACTTTCAAGGAGCTATGAACCTGCACTCCAAGGTCTCTTTGTTCAGCAACGCTCCCTAGGACCTTACCATTAAGTGTATAAGTGCTGCTAAGATTTGCTTTCCCAAAATGCACCACCTCACATTTACCTGAATTAAATTCTATCTGCCACTTCTTAGCCCATTGCCCCATCTGATCAAGATCCTGTTGTAATCTGAGGTAACCTTCATCGCTGTCCACTACACCTCCAATTTTGGTGTCATCTGCAAATTTACTGACTACTCCTCTTATGCTCACAACCAAATCATTTATATAAATGATGCAAAGTAGTGGACCCAGCACCGATCCTTGTGGTACTCCACTGGTCACAGGCCTCTAGTCTGAAAAACAACCCTCCACCACCACCCTCTGTCTTCTTCCTTTTAACCAGTTCTTTATCCAAATGGTTAGTTCTCCCCATATTCCATGAGATCTAACTTTGCTAACCAGTCTCCCATGAATGCCTTACTGAAGTCCATATAGATCACATCTACAGCTCTGCCCTCATCAATCCTCTTTGTTACTTCTTCAAAAAACTTAATCAGGTGGATTCTGGGTAATCCAAGATGGAGAATGGGAAAAATGTCTGGCTGCAACAGTTGCTCCTTTTTTGAGGTATTTTAGGTGCTGGAGGTGATTTCCTCAAATTCCAGGAGCAGCAATTACTGTTTTATATACTGTTGCATTGTTTTGGAACTTCATAGAAAAAAAGCTAACCAGAAATATAGAAACAAATTGTCAGAGTTTTGCAGGTATATAAATAGGAGGAAAATGACTAAAGCAAAGGTTGATTTCTTAGACATAACGATAGGAGAAATTATCATGAGGAATGAGGAAACAAGGGAATGAGTCCAGAAACATGGAACAAATATTTACGTCAATCTTCAAAATAGATGACATAACTTGCATACCAGAAATACAGGGCAACCAAAGGATTAATAAGAGTGTGAGACTTGCAATTAATATCAGAAAAGTTATTAGAGAAATATTGGAAATAAAAACCCAAAAAAAGTCTACATCTTTATGGCTCACATTCTTTAATCCTAAACAGGTAGTTGCATAAATATTTTCAAAATTCTGAATTCTAGAACATTCCCAGTGGATTGGTAGCATGTGAATGTAACACTGACATTCAAGAAAGGAGGGAAAAAGTGGGGAATTAAAGGCCAGTTAGCCTGACATCAGTAATCAGGAAAATTCTGGGAATCTATTATTAAGTAAGTCCCAACAATGCACTTTAAAAAAATCTTCATACGATCAGATAGACAATATAACTTTCTCCCCTTAACAAGGTAGTCCTAGAGCATCAGATACAGGCATCTGAATAGAAATCATCTCAACTCTGATTAAAATGAATCTCTTAGAAGAATGATTGGAGCAATTTGGTGATGATGAGAACTCCTCAGATCCTGGTGTTTTGGCATCATCTGTTAGTTTCCGCTTGACCTCTAACGCACAATTTACCTCCAAAAATGCATCTCTAATTGTAGAAAGTTGTACTGTTGAACAGATAGATAGTGCTCCCTTTGCACATTCTGAATTCATTTCACTGAAGTACATGGCTTCCTCATGTGTGTAACTATTTAATTAAGTAATTTCTCTTTCTTCATTTGATGCTTTGATTTGACTGCCATTCTCAGTGTGATGTGATAGCTGGGAGGTTATGAGGTGCAGGCACTGTATCTTCTACATTACTGCTTGAAGCAAATATCCACATATAAAGTGTGACCACAGATGTTTGGTAAGTAGAGCTTTAAGGGAATTCAATTTGTGACAGACAGGATCATTTTAAATTGTTTGCACTAAACAAGTGAGTGAAATGACTGATGCCCTCTGAATTACATCTCTTTCAATCTTACTCCATTCCAAGAAACACTGACTTATTCTAAGTCTTTCCTTTCCATCCATCAACTAATGATTGAACTATTTTTTCTCTTTTTCTTAACCTAATAAACCCATGAAGCTATGTTTTTTTAAACAAGCTTTTTATCTGAAGATCTGAACATACTGCAGCTATTTATTTATCTGATAATGCACTTATTCAAATACATAGCATGCCCATAATACATCTATTTTGATATCAATCAAATCGAACAAAGAACTGCAGATGCTGGAAATCTGAAACAAAGAGAAAAATTGCTGGAGAAACTCAACAGAGCTGGAAGTATCTGTGGAGAGAAAGCAAAGTTAACATTTCAGATCCAGTGAGCTTTTTGCTTTCTCTCACAGATATTTACCTGTCCTCAACTTCTTTCTAAATGATTACAAGTTGTACCGAGAACTATAAATGATAAAAGTTTGTTCACTATTGTTGTTAGATTTACTGTGAGTGCATCAACATATCCTTTTTCTAAAAAAAATTATATGTCTCCACAATTTAAGGAGGATTGAAGAATTGTGTGCAGAACCTCTGCCATCTTCTCTCTGACCTCTTTCAACAGTCTTAACAGGTATGTTATCTAGCGTGAGTTTTGTTAATCTTTAAGAGCAAATTCTTTTTCCATAGTTATCTTGAACATTCACATCATCCTAATTTCCACCTATGTGCCCTCTTTGAAGATAATTTTATTAAAACCAATAAAAAAAATTAATCTAATGACTATGTTATATCTTTGTCTTTCACAATTAGCATACCACCATTACTCCCGAGCTGTTCCAATTCAATTCCAGTAGACTTTTACATTTTATAAGCTTACTAAATGTTCAACTAATTCTTTTCTGCGTGATTAGCTTTTCCGCATCTCTTTGAACCTTCCAAGCTTCCTTTTCACATCCCCAGTGCAATTTCTGTATTTCACATGATTATTTTGAGCATTGTTCTCCTGGTTTGATCTTATGCTTCTTTTTAAGTTTCAGTTTTACTTTATCTACAAAACCCAATTCTTTGATACATCCTTTTCATCTTAAAGGAACAAATGTATTTGGTATTCTGCTCGAGTATACTTGACCTGATTGTAAACTATTTGGCCCATTCTATTTGTGTTTGAACACATCTATCTCAATTTGCTGTTTCCAGTCCTGCATGTGTATCTTTCACTGTACAACCTTTTTCACTTCTACATTAAATATAACATTGCCATCATTCATGTCTCAAAATTATTCTCCTCCTCTCATGTTTGTTATTTCATTTCTCTTCTCAGAATTAATACAAGCAATTTTTTTTTTGCTTTATTAAACACTATAAAGGTTAGTTCCATCTTGGAAGGAATCCATCACATGCAGTACAACCACATTATTTATTTGGAACCATTAATGATGTAAAACAGCTCAAGGCACTTTATAGGAGGCTACCAAACCATATATTGGGAGAGATGATTAAAACCTGGGCCAAAAGAGTAGGTTTCATGGTGTGTCTTAAAAGATAAAAATAGATGGAGAGTTTACAGCATTCCAAAGCTTAAGATTTACACAGCTGAAGGCCTGATCACAAAGGGTGGAGTGATTAAAATGACTACATTTACTGCAGCTGCAATTGCATAGGCACGTTTAATATTACCACGATGCAGAATTCTACTTAAACTCCTCTGATGCGTAAAACTAGAGCAGAATCTATAGCAGCCCAAAGTATGTGAACTATGGCAAGATTTGTAGTAGAATTGTGTGTGGTCCAGCAAATCCAATCTCAATATTGGGAGGAACTTTCTTCATTTTTCAACTAAGTTCCTGGCATTGAGGTGTGTTACTTGCTAGGGAGCAGCAAGTTGCCAATTGAGAGGAATTATTAGATGTTAATGACCTTATTAATGGCACATTTCACCCCTTTCCCACACAGATTCCTATCCTATCATTCGTCTTGAGAAAAGTAGATGTTGAGAATTCTTGACATGGAAGTCAGAGCGGGTACCTGGCAACATTAGTTCCCAACTTGCTGCAACGGAGCCTCCATATCAGTACACAACAGTATCTCAGGGCACAACCCCTCATCCATAGACATTGGCATCCTATAATTTCCAACCCCTCATGGCAGCTGTCCAATGCACTTGCAGGGTGCTTAGGAAGATCGGAGCTGCATCTCAGGGTGCATCAGTAACAAATATTGAAAGGTTGCTGCAAAGCCAGGCAGTGACAGGCATCCAGCACATCTCGGCTGCATCTCTGGTCTGCTCACTTGCTGGCTTAGCGCTCACTTGCTTTGTGTCAACTTGGGTAATCCCGGCATCGCTGCTTTACCCCGCTTTGCCAGACAGTCACACAAGCTTGCCTTGTTGGTCACTGTGCTCTGTCAATGGGCTGGATATCATGCCATGCAGCAGTGAGCTATATCAAGCTCACACCTGCACCATGTGCCAACAGTCCATGGAGGCGCCTGTCTGTCAGGGGCTCCAAATACAGTAAGGTGAGGACAGTCTCTCATTCCAGTGCAGGGGATTTTCCACAGTCAGGCATTCTCCAGTCAGTGTGTTCCCGGTGAATGAGTCCACATCTGTCCAGTCTCGGGAGGTGGGTCACAGTCAGTAGTGGGGCTCCATAATGTCCAGTCTGAGATATAGGATGAAGGTGGTATGGGCATCAGACAAGGATTGGGATCTTCTGGTGCCGGGCTAATGTTTAAGGTGCACAGGTTGGGGGAGTGGCTGGTGGGGAATGGGCCCCAGTTGTTCAGTTGGCTCTGTCCAGAGAGAGTAAGGAGAGAGGGCCCAGTACCATTGGAAGGAAAGTCAGGAACTTATCCATTGAGGTTGGTGGTTGCACATTGGGGAGAAGGGACAAAAAAGTCTCAGATGCTGGAATCCAAAGTTCGACAGGCAGGAGGCTGGAAGAATACAGCAAGCCAGGCAGTTTGGAGACTGCCTCCCCATTCTTCCGCTTTTGCCACATCTGCTCAGACGAGGACACATTCCACTCATGAGTGTCCCAGATGTCCACCTATTTCAAACAATATGGTTTTCTCCCTCTGTCATCCAGACAGCTCTCCACCACACCACCTCCATTTACCGATCTACTGTTCTAAACTCCCCTCCCGACACAATAAAGACAGAGTCCCCCTTGTTCTCACCTACTACCCAACCAGTCTCCGCATCCAATGCATTATCCTTAAACACTTCTGCCAACTCCAGCTAGAACATCTTCCCGTCCCCACCACTTTCTACCTTCCACAAGGACCATTCCCTTTGACAGTACTTGGTTTGTACCACTCTTCCCGCCAATTCCCCCAAACCCCCCGGTGCCTTCCCCTGCAACTGGAAAAAAAGAAAACCTGTCGGTACATCACACTCCTAACCTCCATCCAGGGGCCCAGACAGTCCTTCCACATGAGACAGAGGTTCTCTTCCTACCTCGTTTACTGTATCCGGTGCTCCCGATGTGGTCTTCTCTACATCAGGAGACCGAACGTAAACTTAGGGAACAGTTCACCGAGCATCGCAGCCAGGCCCAAAGGGACTGACCAGTCCTCCCAGTTACTGCCCATTTCAATTCCCCTTCCCACTCCCTTTCTGACATGGCCATTCTTGGCCTCCTCCATTGCCAAAACAAACCAAACTGCAAATTGGAGGAACAACACCTCATCTTCCGCCTGGGCAGCCAATTTCAAATAACCGCCTTTCCCATCTTCTGACTCCCTTCCCTGCTCCCCCTCTTCCACTTCTCCCTTCCACCAAATGGATTCATTCATTGACCAATCAGGTCGTACCCTCTACCAGTCTTCAACTCTCCCCAGATCACCACCCTGCCCCTGCCACCCCCTTTATCTGCAGCTCCCAACTTACACCCACCCCAGTCCAGGAGAAGGGTTACACTTGAAATGCTGACTTTGTCACCTCCTGATGCTGCTTGGTTTGCTGTGTTCTTCAGGCCTCCTGCCTGTCTACATTGGGGAGAAGGAGCAATTATAATTGTGAAGGGTGGCAACTACATTTGTAAGGGGGAGATAACGTAAAAATGATTGAAAAAAGTCATGTGGTAGGTGCATTCATTCAAGCACCCTGGCTTCAAGGGGGACAGTGGTATGATCACAACTGATAGAATCACCTCATATGCCAGAGGCTGGGGGAGAAAGTGGGCAGGGCCAGTTTATATAGACAGGTAGGTAGGGATCTAGGCAGTTGTGAAGCCGTCAGGATTCACAGGAAGGGCCATCAGGAAGGGAAACTGGATGAATCTGGTATCTGGCACCTCACCGCTATTTAAAGGCAGAGGCTGGAAAACCATGTCTGAAGACTGCTCATTGTCACTATCCATCGTGCTGTAAATCAAATGTCCACAGCGAGGAAGAAAATAATTGTGACCACACTCAGAGTGGGGCAAGTGGATCCATATACTGTACAGGACACTTGGAGATCCCTTATCCCTGTTCCTTAATCCTAATACATTGGTTCCCTGTGTACTGCATGCCTCCCTGTCCTAAACATTGTTCACCATTACATTCACACCATTACTTATTACACATGAGGCCAGGGAGAGAATATGGAAATTTGACTCAGAGTGACAATAGCGCCAACAGAATCATTGCCCGGTATACACCTTGTTCATTGTGCTCCTAATGCTACAGCAGCCTCCCAGCAAAGACTTTCACCTCTGATACGTCCTGTGTGGGAGGAAGTGAGGACTGCAGATGCTGGAGATCAGAATCGACAAGTGTGGCGCTGGAAAGGCACAACTGGTCAGGCAGCATCCAAGGAGCAGGAGAGTCAACATTTCAGGCAAAAGCCCTTCATCAGGAATGTTTTCATCACCCTGATATAGTTACGTTCAGGGCTACTCAGAGACTCGAGCATGCAAATGGATTGCAAAACCGTTGACCTTTATACAAGTATGGAATATGCAGAACTATGTCATCTGTGCCACCAAAAGATTTTTTAAAAATGTCTCAGTATTATCCCAGTTTCTACAGTTGAGGTGGAGGGAGCCTGCTTACTAGTGCAGCCCTTTGGTCCCAGAGGTTTGTTCAGAAGACCCCAGGGACACTTGTATGTGGACCAGCCCTGAAAGACCAAGGGTCTTATTGTCACAAGCAATTGGACCCTCATCACCATGAACGCCTATGAGTTTGAGCAGGGCAGGGAGGCTGAGGGTGGAGGTGGAGGGACTGGCCTCTCCTGGAGTGTTCTGAATGGAGATTTCCGAGGGGCCTGCGTGCAGTTGTGCCTCTACCTGGAGGTCCTTTGGTATCTCCTTGTCTCCCTGTGAGGATGGGGCACCTGCAGTGCTTGCTATCCCCCTGCCCCTGTCGCCATGTTTTTGGTCCTGAGGACGAATAGCAACAATGACGGAGTGTGGATGTGAGTGCCTCTCCAGCAGACCCTGAGGGAACTGGGACCTGGCTGGCATGGCACTGCCAACCTGTCCATGGAGACAGTCAGACGGTCACCAGCTTGGGGCAGATGGGTTCCCAAGGCACTGCTGCACTCCTGCAGCATCTGGGTAATGAGGGCCATTGCCTCCCACGTTGTCGTCTGCTGCTCCTGTTCCTCCCAATGAATGTGGATGGAGTCCCTGATTGCTGACCCCAAAGGCCCTCTCCTGCCTGGGGCTGAGCTGGTACCTGGTGCCCAGGAGCTCTCCAAGAGCCAGGGGCCTGTGGTGATTCTCCCTCATCCAGCAGTGGAGCGATCCCAGTGAGACTCTCACCAGCTTGTGCTCCCACACTTTCTAAACCTGAGGTTCCTGGCAGCATGTCAGTCTCTGGGCTGTGTTAGGGTGAAGGATGCTTCCTCTGAGGCCTCAGAACCCTTTTTATCAGAGATTGAGAAGGTGTCTTCTGTCAGAGCTGGCCCTTTCTCCACAGGAACTGTACCCATTCTGCTGGGAGAGACAGAAGGCTACTGCAGCAATGGTTAGAAGTGGGGTGCAATGAAGGGCACTGACAGCAGGGTTCACATACGAGGTGTAATGGAATAAAGAGTAGGTCTTACACAGGGACTTCCTGAAAACCTTCCTTCGATAGATGGGGCAGCTTCAGCATGCCAGTGTTTGTCCAGACACGCAGGGACCTTTCAAAGTTGGTCTGGCTCAAGGGATTCCAATCATCTGGTGGATTTCTGGTGAGTGGAGCATTGTTCAGGGAATGGTCCACGGTAGGATAGGGCTCAGTCAAATGAGAAGGACACCACAGAGTTGTTAAGATACAGTGAGAAATCTCGCTTGAGTTCGTGGCAATAATCGTTCCTGAAACTTGATGAAACTCAATAATTCGTCCTGTCATTTAGCCAACAAAAAGTAAGATTTAGTCCCTGGCTTTCCTGTTCACTCCAAGGAGTGGGATGCACTGATTCAGATGTAAGAGAGTATGTGATAGTGTGTGACAGTGTGTGACAGTGTGTGAGTGTGACTGTGTGTGTGTGTGAGAGAGAGAGAGAGACTGTGTGTGTGGCATGTGAGAGACAGTGTGAGAGTGTGACAGTGTGTGAGTGTGTGATAGTGTGTGTGTGTGACAGTGAGTGTGTGTGACAGTGTGTGTGGCAGTGTGTGAGTCTGTGTGACAGTATGTGAATGTGACAGTATGTGAGTCTGTGTGACAGTGTGTGAATGTGTGTGCCAGTGTGTGAGTGTGTGCCAGTGTGAGTGTGACAGTGTGTGTTTGACCGTGTGTGTGTATGTATGTGTGTGAGACAGTGTGTGTGTAACAGTATGTGAGCATGTGACAGTGTGTGAGTATGTGACAGTGTGTGAGTCTGTATGACAGTGTGTAAGTATGTGACTTTGTGTGTATGTGACAGTGTGTGTGTGTAACAGTGTGTGTGAGTGTATATGACAGTGTGAGTGTGTGACAGAGTGAGTTTGCGACAGTGTGGGAGTGTATGTGATAATATATGTGTGAAGGTGTGTCAGTGTGTGAGTGTGTGACAGTGTGTGAGTGTGTGTGACAGTGTATGTAACAGTATGTGAGCATGTGACAGTGTGTGAGTCTGTGTGACAGTGTTTGAGCCTGTGTAACAGTGTGTGAGTGTGTGAGTGTGTGACTGTGTGTATGTGACAGTGTGTGTGTGTGTAACAGTGTGTGAGTGTGTGTAACAGTGTGTATGTGAGTGTATGTGACAGTGAGTGTGACAGAGTGAGTTTGTGACAGTGTGCGAGTGTATGTGAGAATGTGCGTGTGAAAGAGTGTTAGTGTGTGTGACAGTGTGTGTGTGCGACAGTGAGTGAGTTGTGTGACAGTGTGTGTGACAGTATGTGAGCGTGTGGCATCGTGTGAGAGTGTGTGACAGTGTGTGAGTCTCTGTGACAGTGTATGTGTGTGTGTAACAGTGTGTGTGTGTGTGAGTGTATGTGACAATATGAGTGTGTGACAGTGAGTTTGTGAGTGTGCGAGTGTGTGTGACAATGTGTGTGAAAGTGTGTTAATGTGTGTGACTGTGTGTGTGCATCAGTGTGTGAATTCTGTGACAGTGTGTGTGACAGTATGTGAGCGTGTGACATCGTGTGAGTATATGCGACAATGTGTGAGTCTGTGTGACTGTGTGTGTGAGACAATATGTGAGCATGTGACAGTGTGTGAGTGCATGTGACAGTGTGTGAGTCGGCGTGACAGCTTGTGAGTGTGTCTGTGTGTGTGACCGTGTGTGACAGTGTGTGTTTGTGACAGTGTGTGAGTCTGTGCAACAGTGTGTGTGTGACAGTGTGTGAGTCTGTGTGACAGTGTGTGTGGAACAGTGTGACAGCGTGTGTGTGACAGTGTGTATGTGTGACAGTGAGTGAGTGACAGTGTGTTAATATGCGTGTGTGTGACAGGGTGTGTGTGTGTGAGAGACAGTGTGTGTATGTGTGAGACAGTGTGTGTGACAGTGTGTGTGTGAAAATGTGTGTGTGTGTGTGTGAAGTATGTGTGTCAGTGAGTGTGTGACAGTGTGCGAGTCTGTGTGACAGTGTGTGAGTGTGTGACAGTCTGTGTGTATCTGACAGTGTGTGTTTTCCAAGCTGCTTGCAACATTCGATATAATTTGCTCACCTTGGATTAGTGGTGCTGGAAGAGCACAGCAGTTCAGGCAGCATCCAACGAGCAGCGAAATTGACGTTTTGGGCAAAAGCCCTTCATCAGGAATATTTGCTCACTTCCCTACCATCTTAAGAGGCTATTAATAAAGTTTGTTAGCACTAATAGCAGAAAATAAATGTAAAACGTTAATGAAAAAGAGAAAAGACACTAACAACAATGATAAAAATTATAAAAAAGAAAAAGAGGGCAGCACAACGGCTCAATGGTTAACATTGTTGCCTCACAGCGCCAGGGACCTGCGTTCGATTGCACCCATGGTGAACTGCTTGTGTGGAGTGTGCACATGCTCCCTACGTCTGTGAGGATTTCTTCTGGGTGTTCAGGTGTCCTCGCATAGTCCAAAAATGTACAGTGGATGGGACATGTTAAATTGCCCATAGTGGCCTGGGAGGTGCAGGCAAGCTGGATGGGAAAGGCAGGGTAGGGGGATGGGTCTGGGTGGGATGCTGTTCGGAAGGTCAGTGTGGACTCGATGGGCCGAAGGCTGTAGGCATTCTGTGATTCCAGTACCAGTTCTACATGTCAGCTTTGTCCTTCTGTATGAAATCACTGTGCCTTTGAAATTGAAATAACCGTTCTTCAAAGGTGTGTTATTTAGTTATTATGTCATTGAGTCAAATGTAGCTCATTATGATGCTGCCCATCTTGTTGACCTTCTTGTTGCCTCACTCCAAAACACTGGACCATTGCTGCCTCACCCTCAGCCTCAGTCACTGGCCTGCTCACTGAGTAAACTTGTCAGTTGGACACGAGGTAATGTGCAGAGGGGGGGCCAAGAACAGCAAAGGGGCAAAGTGACAGAAATAACAGGCACTCACCAATGCTGACAGTAATGATGTCAACAGCACAAACTTCCTTTTCCAGGTTTTTGGAAGGTGATACAGTGGACTCAAACTTGGGACATAAAAATCACAAGGATTGGAGGAATGCAGAGATCTCAGAGCTGGAGAGACTCCAGAGGTAAGGAAAGGGGTCACAAAGGGATTTGAAAATAAAGATGAAAAGTTTAAAACTAAGGCATTGTTGGATGAGAATCATTGTCGATCAATGAGCAAAGACCTTTGGAGAACTGGTTGAATTGAATTAAGGGAAGTGTAGCAGAGGTTTGAATGAGCAGATGTTTACAGAGGTAGCAGGATCGGGAGTCAAGTCTGAAATAATGACACTGTTTGAGCAGCATTTGAACAGCAGCAGGGATGAAGATGAGAAATATTATGCAGATTGAAATAGGCCATCTTAGTGATGGAGAATACATGGTTTCAGAATCTCATTAAAGAAAGAATTTGCAAATTTCACATTCTCAGAGTTTTCCAAAGTGCTTCACGGTTAATTAAGTATTTTTCGGAACAGATAGTCACTGCTGGAATGTAGTAAAAGTGGCAGATGATTTACAGATGAAAGGGACTCACAGACAGCAATGAGATAATGACCAGATCAACTGTTTTCTATTTATGAGGTTGGTTGAGGGACAATATTGGCCAGAACACTGAGGAGAATTCTTCTTCAAAATTAAAACTAGAAACCCTTTATGTTCCCATAACAGGTCACAAAACGTTTTGCATATATTTGATGCCACACCATGAGTTTGAATTCAAGACAGACTGGTTCAGAACCTTCCACATTTTTCAAAGTTTCACCTGCACATCCACCAATGTCATTTATTGTATCCGTTGCTCCCGATGTGGTCACCTCTACACTGGGGAGACAGGATGCCTACTTGAAGAGCACTTCAGAGATCATCTCCGGGATACCCGCACCAATCAACCCCACCACCCCGTGGCTGAATATTTCAACTCCCCCTCCCACTCTGCCAAGGGCATGCAGGTCCTGGGCCTCCTCCATCATTACTCCCTTACCACCCAATGCCTGGAGGAAGAACGCCTCAATTTCAACCGCAGGCCATCAATGTGGACTTCACCAGTTTCCTCATTTCCCCTCCCTCCACCATACCCCAGTTCCAACCTTCCAGCTCAGCACTATCCTCATGACCTGTCCCACCTGTTAATCTTCCTTCCCACCTATCCACTCTACCCTCCTCTCCGATCTATCACATTCACCCCGACCTCCATCCACCTATCGCACTCTCAGCTATCTTTCCCCCATCCCCAAACCCTTCCATTTATCTCTCCACCCCGGGGGCTCCCAATCTCATTCCTGATGAAGAGCTTTTGCCCAAAACATTGATTTTCCTGCTCCTTGGATGCTGCCTTTCCTGCTGTGCTTTTCCAACACTACTCTAATGTTGGTTGAGAACCAAGTAAAGCCAAGAACTATCTTTAGGATTAGATATTAAATTAACGTTATTTACTACTGAATATACCAGGTTCTTACTGATTGCTGCATTAGATGCAGACAAAGCTTCCTCCATCTCTTGTGTCTTGTGGTCTAGGTTATTGCAGTATAGTTGGGTTCTTCCTAAGTATGCAGTGATGTTCTCACTGTGCCCAAACTCTATTTATGCTCAGTTCCATGCCATCATCACAAGTTTATTCCAGGGTCCTGAAACACTCACACAAGGTAGAGCTTTAATTTACTATCTCATCCAAAAAATATAACTGCAATCATGCAGTTTTTTTTTTGTCAGAGCACCATAGGGTACTTTATTTTACTAATGTCTGACTTAGAGCCAAGAGAATTAATACATTAATCATTTTTTGGATAACTAACCATCACATATTGTTCTCTTTATTCTTAAAACTCTTACTGAACTATAATTCTCTACTATACTTTTATAATTCACACTGAAAGTTGTACCTCCTTTTTAACACTACCCAGGTATATTTTGTATTAATGCAAAAGTGAGGATATCCACTGGATACGGATTGACTAATGGATAGCACATTTTTCTGAAAAGGCTTATATGAAGGAAGCTTAAATTTTCTGCTCTGTCCAAATCTAAAGCATTGGGTGGCTTTTTATAGGTGGCTGGATTGCCTGCTCTATCCAAGTGAAACGTCACTCAAAACCTTGGCAACATGACACCTGGCTAGGGCTGGACTGAATTAGTGCAGAGTGGATCTTCTGCACAATACTTTGCCACATTTCTCACCATGCTCCACATCAATTAAAGACATGGGAAATTTCCAACCAGAGTTAGTATTACACCTCAATGATGCCAGACTATCAACCTCAAATTTTATTTCAGTCTGCAGATGCCACTTGACCTGCTAAGTATTACCAGGATTTTGATCTTTATCTCTGATTTCCAGTGCTTGCAGTATTTTAGACTGTAAGACCATAAAGACATAGGAGCAGAAATTAGGCCATTTGGCCCATCGAGTCTCTTCTACCATTCCATCATGGCTGATATGTTTTTCAACCCCATTTTCCCGCTTTCTCCCCTTGGGAAGATCCCCTTGGCAATCAAGAACCTATCTATCTCAGACTTAAAATATACTCAATGACCTGGCCTTCACAGCCTTCTGTAGCAGTGAATTCCACAGATTCACCAATCTCTGGCTGAAGACATTTCTCTTTATCTCCATTCTAAAAGGTCTCCCTTTACTCTAAGGCTATACCCTCAGGTCCCCACCTCTTCTGTCAATGGAAGAATTTTCCCAACATCACTCTGTCCAGGCCATTCAGTATTCTGAAAGTTCCAATCAGGTTCCCTCTCATCCTTCTCAGCTTCATCAAGTATAGTCCCAGAGTCCTCAAATGTTCCTCATTCGTTAAGCCTTGCATTCCTGGGATCATTCTCGTGAACCTTGTCTGGACCCACTCCAGGACCAATACATCCTTACAGAGGTATGGGCCCCAAAATTGCCCACAGTATTCCAAATGTGGTCTGACCAGAGCCTTATAAAGCATCTGAAGTACATTCCTGCTTGTATATCCTAGTCCTCTTGAGATGAATGACATCATCGTATTTTATGTTTGTATTGTTGGTTTAATTGCTGCACTTAGACTGGAATGGACAATATTTAGCTTTCTATGCTGAGCTTAGTTTGTATGTATTGAACAACTACAGTGACTTCACATTGTTCAATATAATTCAATGGTGAAGCAAATTGTATGTTGATACCTTCAAGCCAGAAGTCGTCTTACGTGGAGTATGATATTCACCAGCAGGGCCTAATTGAGGAAAAGGTAGGTTTATTGTGTTGATACAACTATTTCCAGATTACTTGGATAACACCTAACTACAGAAACTGTAAGGGGCACATGAGTCCCAGGTCAGTCTCCTACTACCTCCTACTAACTCTGATCAAGTTCCCATATCATTTTCACAACAGGAGGTTCTTACTGCACTCAATCATTTCAGAACTATGTACAACAAGGCAGAAAGAGAGATACCATTACTATCAAGCTAATGGCAGAATGACAAAATTCAGACAGTAACCTTGCGGATTTCTGAGCGCCACCCTGAATCTGCCCCTTGTATGATATCACTATTCCATTTGCACATTAGTAATGATGGACACCATTAGTCCCACTTTTATGTTAACAAGTAAAAATTAGTTCTTTATTTTGGTCCATTCCAGTGAGGTGGCTCACCCTCAGCAGGAAGTTTCTAACAAAACACACAAACCCCATTGCTCAGTAGACATGACTATTTATCTGGTAAATCCGAAAGTAGCAGAGCAAACAATCACATTATATCACAGAGACAACTAGCCCTCCGGCTACACATGAGCAGATAAGCTTTAATCAATTGGTTCAACACACAATGCGTTTAGAAATTTAAACGTAACAACCAGCAGCTATAAGAGGAGTTAATATGAGGATTTAGAATGTTTTCCAGGGACATATTATACTTTGATGTGCAGGTGATTGATGCTACTGCCGTAATTCAGACTCAAGGCAGAGTAATTGTCGACATCAATCAGTCAGCAAAAGTCAATTCTCAAGTTTCAATTGTATTTATCACAACTATTTCTCACTGTACAAATCACTGCAACACCCCCTTCAGCAACAACGTAAGTATCTTGTTTTTGAATGCAGTTTTTCTCAACATGCTGAATTCAACATACAAGCACCCTCTTACATTTCTCTGCGAAATAGCCACACCTTCTGCAGCAAGAGAACCTTCTGCTCAATGAATGGAAAGAAATCTGGGGTGTGTGGCAGTACGGCAGCACCAAATGCTACAGAATGGAAACAATAACTAGGATGGAAATTTCACCTCCCTACGGTGGTGTGAGCAATGATAAGAAAAATAGGGAAGTACAGCAAAATTTAAATTAGAAACAGAAACCCAATGCCCAGAAAATTGTTTGCATTTTTCTCTTCAGGCCTTAAATGGGAACTTCACATGATTCCTATGCATTTTCTCACATTATTTGGATGCTACTTCCAATACCTTCTTCCACCCTCAAGAAACCACGCGGCACAAATTCCTAACGAGGAATCAGAGCAGGTGCCTGGTGGCTGCAGCTTACCTACATTCTCGATCGGCACCATCCTTATTGGCCCTTTGACCACATTGGCAAATGAACAGCTTCACCACCTTGTCATGCCCATTCTCTGGCCATGGCACAATCCATTGCAGCCACTTGAGGCTTCTCTTTGGAGGTGATGGACACCCACAACTTGCATGCTGTGCCAAGCCACATTGCATGCAGGAACACACACACACACTTCTTGCATCTGCACTGGGTATATCTCATGGCACTTAGCTTGTTTGCTTGGTACTCACTCACTTTA
This sequence comes from Chiloscyllium punctatum, assembly GCF_047496795.1. Taxonomy (NCBI): domain Eukaryota; kingdom Metazoa; phylum Chordata; class Chondrichthyes; order Orectolobiformes; family Hemiscylliidae; genus Chiloscyllium; species Chiloscyllium punctatum. The sequence continues at coordinate 70,515,235 of NC_092770.1, read as the reverse complement.
CTGCTAACTTGGAGGCTACCAGTCAGTATGCACATCACATTGCTTTCTTAGTGCACACTCCCTGACTTCAGTACTGGCCTTTAGTCTGTCAGTTTGAGCAATGGTCTGTGCTGTAGATCAAATGCAAGCAGTGCAAGGATTACAGGTAGGCCAGTTAGGGTAATGTGGAAACATTGGTCTGGGCCTGGGCTCATTAGGGGCTGTCCTGTCAAGTCAGTCTGGGATCTGGGCCATGGCTCATCCTGGGGGTCAATATAATGTTTAGGATGCATATTGGAAAAGAGACATTTCAGGTCTTGGGATGAGCCTGGATTACTGAGGGGATGGTGTCAGTGATAGGTGAAACATTGGAAATTGTAGGCTGGGACATTCTAATGAATAAGAGGGGTCTCAAACCTTTAGAAGTCATAAAGTTTGCTTCGGTCACAAGAACTCAACATGAATGGGTATAAATCCAACATGGGTGTAGGAATTTCCAAAGTCACAGCTCTGGGAGTAAACAGGGGACATTTATATTTATGCAAAAGGGATCAATGGAAAATGGAGGAGACGGAAATGTTACCAAAAGAGCAATGCCAATGAGAACATGGAGTGAGCTGTGGGAGAATCGTGCATCACAGTCGGAGTCTGCAACTCACTCCCTCAGAAAGGAAGTTGGAATCTTGCCACATCAGATTAAATGTAAACTGCACAATAACTGCACAAAATGCTGAAACCACTCACAAAATGAGCAGAGTAAGTTGCTGTTCCTATTCCTTCAGTAGCAGAGTAAAGTTGTTGGAAATCGAGTTGGTTTAGAAGTACCAGCCATCGAGCTTCAACTTAACTTCACATCAGAAACTCCTTCATTGTCCAAGAATGCGCATTACAAATTATGGCCTCAAACAATCATTATATGATTAGATTAGATTAGATTCTCTACAGCATGGAAACAGGCCCTTCGACCCAACAAGTCCACACCGGCCCTCTAGAGTAACCCATCCAGACCCATTTTCATCTGACTGATGCACCTAACACTATGGGCAATTTAGCATAGCCAATTCACCTGACCTGCACAGCTTTGGATTGTGGGAGAAAACCGGAACACCTGGAGGAAACCTACACAGAGACGGGGAGTGTCTAATCATCTGTTAAAAAGCTTTGCTTTTCAGAAATATGTTCTGTAATCATTAATTAATATGAACAGGATTCATCTACAACTGAAGAATTAAACTCCCCAGACTCAGACCTTACAGCACAGAAAGTAGCCATTTGGCCCATTATGTCTGTACTGAGTCATTCCCATTTTCTGGTCCCTAGCTTCTAGATCTGGAGGTTATGGGAACACAAGTCAATATCTAAATCCAGGGAAAAATCATGCAACTGCTGAAAATGTGTTGCTGGAAAAGCGCAGCATGTCAGGCAGCATCCAATATGTTGATTCTCCTCAGATGCTGCCTGACCTGCTGTGCTTTTCCAGCAACACATTTTCAGCTCTGATCTCCAGCATCTGCAGTCCTCATTTTCTCCTAAAAAAATCATGCAATACCAGGTTACAGTCCAACAGGTTTATGTGAAAGTACAAGCTTTCGGAGCGCTGCTCCTTCATCAGGTCACTAGCGGGGCAGGATCATAGGGCACAGAACTTATAGTAAAAGATCAAAATGTCATACAATTGATGCAATATATTGAACAAACTAGATTGCGGTTAAGTCTTTAATCACATAGAATGGGGATGCAGGTTTCAATTAATTAATATGTAAATCCCAGAAGTTCTTTATCAATCGAAAGCTGCATTCCCATTCTAAGTGAGTTCTAAGATGAAGGAGCAGTGCTCTGAAAGCTTGTACTTCCAAATAAACCTGTTGGACTATGACCTGGTGTTGAAAGGTGTGGCACTGGAAAAGCACAGCAGGTCAGGCAGCATCTGAGGAGAATCAACATATTGGGCATTAATCCAAATAACCTGATGTTGTCTGATTTTGAACAAAATTAACATTGTGCAAGAAGTACCCGACATCAGGAAGCACGGGGAAGATGTTATGTGGAGTTTCAGTCTGGCCAGCTGTGAATTCTCCTGGGTAATAATGTTTTGGTTTAGTTACAGAAATCAGGGTAGTGAAAGACAGTGATTTCGATATTTCTAGTAGTTAAAATTGTGTGTTCTTTCTTTAAGTACTTAATAAACTAATTGCAGTTTTAAAGAGCTCTACATGTCTCTGTCATTTTCTCATCTGTATATGTATCGTTGTCTCTTAGAGACGGCAACAGCAACTTCGAGACTCCCATCACACCCAAATGAAAGCATTTCCCCTCAACTTTCCTCCTTGGCTTCCACCACCTACCATCAACCTGGGCCCCTGGTTCATGACCCCTCATAATTTACATCTATGTCAGGTCCCTTCTCAAACTTCACTACTCTAAGGGACACATACCCAGCCTATCCAATCTTTCCTTTTAGCTCAAACCTTCTAGCCCAGACATCATCCTGTTAAATCTCCTCTGCACCCTCTCTAGTGTAATCTATAATGTGGTGACCAGAACTCCATGCACAGGTCCAGTTGTGGCCAAAGTTCTAGTAAAAATTCCCCGCTCTTGTGTTCTATACCTCACTAATAAAAATAAGTATCACCTTTGCCTTCATCATCATTAAACCCCTACAGTGTGGAAACAGACCAATTGGCCCAACAAATCTACACCAACCCTCCAAAGAATATTGTACCCAATCCCATCCCCTACCCTAATATTCTACATTGATTCTATGACTAGTGCACCTAACCTACACATCCCTGAACACTATGGGCAACTCAGCATGACCAAATCACCTAACCTGCACATCTTTGGACTGTGGGAGCAAACTAAAGCATCTAGAGGAAACCCATGCAGACACGGGGAGAATGTGCAAACACCCCACAGACAGTCTCCTGAGGCTGGAATCAAACCTGGGTCCCTGGCAGTATGAAGCAGCAATGCTAACCACTGAGCCACCGTGCCGTCCCTTCTTAACCTCTTTATCTACCTATCCTGCTACCTTCAAAGATCTCTCTGACCTTCAGTACTTTCCAGGCTCCTACCCTTCATAGTGTAATTCTGTGCCTTGTTAACCCTCCGCAAGGCATTAATTTTTGTCTCCCTTTTCTGGGTTAAATTCCATTTGTCATGGCACTGCCCTGCTGACTACTCAATTAAAAACCTTCTGCAACTTATTGCCATCCTTTCATTATTTACCACTATACCAATTTTGGTGCCATCTTTAAAATTCTTGATCATACCTCTTTATTTAGTCTTAAATGTATCAATGTACACCACAACCAGCAACGAATCCAGCACCAACCCTGCAGAACCTCATTGGAGATAGACTTGTAATCAAATGACCATCCCTTTACCATCACGCTCTGCTTCCAGCCTCTCGGCTATTTCTGGATGCAACATGTCACATTGTCTTGAATCCCATGGGCTCTTACCTTCTTGACCAGTTTGCCATGAAGGACTTAAAAATGAACAAAAGAGCAAAAGAGAAGTGTAACACAAAAACAGGCCCTTTGGCCCTCCAAGCCTGCGCCAATCGTCACGCCTGAACTAACTAGAAAGCAAACATTCTTTCTTGATTTGGTTCATATCCCTCTTTTCTCTCCCAATTCACGTAACCATCCAGATGCCTCTGAAATGTTGTCAATGTGCCTGCTTCCACAAGGCAGTGTGTCCCATGCTCCTACCTTTCTCTGCTTGAAAATCCTCCTTCACAGATCTTCGAAAGGAATGGTGCGGGGGAGGTAAAAGAGGTGGAGGAGCGGCATTGCTAAACAGGGGTAGCATCACAGCTGCAGAAAAGAAGGTCATCGAGGAGGGTTTGTCTACTGCATAGTATAGGTGGAAGTCAGAAACAGGTAAGGAGCAGTCACTTTATTGGGAGTTTTCTCCAGACCTCCCCAATAGCAACAGTGACAAGGAGGAGCAGATTGAGAGGCCGATTTTGGAAAGGTGCAGAAATAACAGGGTTGTTGCCATGGGTGGCTTTAACTTCCCTAATATTGATTCGAACCTCCTTAATTCAAGTAGTTTGGATGGAATGGTTTTTGTCAGATGTGTATTGGAAGGGTTCCTGACTCAATATGTAGATAGGCCGACTAGAGGGGAGGCCATACTGGATTTGCTGCTTGGCAACGAACCATGCCAGGTGTCGGATCTCTCGGTGGGATAGTATTTCGGTGATAGTGATCACAACTCTCTGGCCTTTACTGTAGTCATGGAAAGGGATAGGAGCAGACAGTATGGAAAAGTATTTAATTGGGGGAGGGGGGGGTCCCATGGGCTAATTGCTATTAGGCAGGAACTGGAGCACCTAAATTGGGAACAGATCTCAGAGAAATGCACAACAGAAAGGTGGAGATTGTTTAGGGAGCACTTGCTGATACTGCTGGACAGGTTTGTCCCACTGAGGCAAGGAAGGGATGGTAGGTTGAAAGAACCTTGGGAGTTAAAAAATGTGGAACATATAGTCAAGAAGGAGAAGGAAATTGATTTAAAGTTGAGGAGGCAAGGATCAGACAGGGCTTTAGAGGGTTATAAGCTAGCCAGGAAGAATGGACTCAGCAGAGCTAGAAGGAGACATGAAAAAAGCTTTGGAAAGCCCTAAGATATTCTATATTTATGTGAAGAACAAGAAGAAGACCAGAGTGAAGGTAAGGCCATCAGGGATAGTGGGGGGAACTTGTGCCTGGAGTTGGAGGAGGTAGGGGAGGTCCTTAATGAATACTTTGCTTCAGTCCTCACTACTGAGAGGGACCTTGATGGGCCAGATGGGTTATACGCAAGCTTAGTACAGGAAGTGAAGGAAGAAATTGTCCACCTTTGGCAAAGACCTTTGTGTCCTCACTGTCCACTGGAGTATTAGAGTGGGTGTGTTCTAAACCCCAGGTCCTACAAAGTAGGGTCTCCCTCCCTCCCTCCTCCTCTAACCTTAATTAAGAGTCCACAGAGTTGCCATAGGAAGAGGGTCTAAGGAAGTTTAGATCGAAGAGTGAGGCTTCAGCTCAGGAATCTTGATAAAGAGGTTGAGTAAAGAGATTACGCCACAGTTGAAGAGGGTGAAGACATGACTGCTCAGCTGGTTCAGTGCGCTACGTGTTTGATGTGGCAAGTCAACGACTCTGGTGTGTCTGGCTCGTATATGTGTGGAAAGTGTGCGCACATTCAGCAATTGACCGAGCATATTACAGCACTGACGAAAGAACTCGAAGACCTTAGGCTCATCCGAGAGAACGAGATCTTTCTGGACAAGACCTTCAGTGATGTTATTACACCAATCATGCCAGAAGAGAGCAGAAGAGTGCAGACGATGAGGAAGGCAGAGAGGAGACAGGTGCAAGAGACGCCGGGAGAAGTACCTGTCAGGAACAAGTTGAAGCTTTTGGAAACAGTAGAGTCTGATGACACTACCAGTTCGCAAGGCGGCCATGTTTGTCAATCAAAAGTTGCCGCAGAAGCAGAGCGGAAGAGTCGGACATCACATAGAGCCGTGGTAATAGGGGACTCCATCGTGAGAGGAACTGACCGGGGTTTTTGTGGCAGCAGACGGGATTTAAGGATGGTGTGTTGCTTTCCTGGTGCTAGAGTGAAAGACATCGCGGACAGAGTGCAGGACATCCTCAAGGACGAGGGTGAAGAGCCCGAGGTGGTGGTACACGTCGGCACAAATGATGTCGGGAAGAAGAGGAGGAACATACTACAGCGAGACTTCGCAGAACTAGGAAGAAGGCTAAAAAGCAGGACGTCCAAGGTGGTTATCTCCAGTTTGCTTCCAGTTCCTCGGGCTAGTGTGGCCAGAAACCGGGAGATAATGGACTTGAACGTGTGGTTGGGGAACTGGTGCAGGAAGCAAGGTTTCAAGTTCTTGGATCACTGGGGTATATTTTATGGTAACCATAAATTCTACAAGAGAGATGGCTTGCACCTTAATAGAACAGGGATCGGCATTCTGGCAGGCAGGTTTTCTGCTGCAACACCGCTACATTTAAACTAAGTAGCGGGGGGGAGGGGACAAGCTGGATGTTTAAAAAGGAAATTGAAGGGGTAGTTAGAACAAGAGAAGTCAAGAAAGACAACTGTATCAAGGAGGCAGAAAACTGGAAAAGGCATCATGCTGTAAAGTTGAGTGAAATAAGGGTTGAGGGGAAGGGTGAGAGCAGTAACAAATTAAAAATTCTATATATGAATGCACGAAGCATTAGACACAAGGTGGATGAGCTTGAGGCTCTTTTGGAAATTGGCAGATACGATATTGTGGGGATAACTGAGACGTGGCTTCATGGGGACAGGGCCTGGGAAATGAATATTCAAGGCTACACGTGTTATCGTAAGGACAGACTGACGGGCAGAGGGGGTGGGGTGGCCTTGTTGGTAAGGGAGGATATTCAGTCCCTTGCGCGGGCGGACCTAGAGTCAGGGGATGTAGAGTCAGTGTGGATAGAGCTTCGAAACACTAAGGGTAAAAAGACCCTCATGGGAGTCATCTACAGGCCCCCAAACAGTAGTCTGGATGTTGGAGGTAAGTTGAATCAGGAGCTGAAATTGGCTTGTCGCAAAGATGTTACTACAGTTGTTATGGGGGATTTTAACATGCAGGTAGACTGGGTTAATCAGGATGGTATCGGGCCTCAAGAAAGAGACTTTGTGGAGTGCCTCAGAGATGGATTTTTAGAGCAGCTGGTGCTGGAGCCGACCAGGGATAAGGCGATTCTGGATCTGGTATTGTGTAACGAACCAGAATTGGTCAGTGACCTCGAAGTGAAGGAGCCGTTGGGAAGTAGTGACCATAATACAATAAGCTTCAATCTGCAATTTGAGAGGGAGTGGGTACAATCTGAAGTGACAATATTTCAGTTGAATAAAGGGAAATATGGAGCTATGAGGGAGCAACTGGCCAAAGTTCAATGGTTTAATACCTTAACAGGGAAGACCGTGGAGGAACAATGGCGGATATTTCTGTGTATAATGCAGAAGATGCAGGATCAGTTCATTCCTAAAAGGAAGAAAGATCCCAGGAGGAGACATGGGCGGCCGTGGTTGACAAGGGAAGTAAAGAAACATATAAGGTTAAAAGAGAAAAAGTATAACTTAGCGAAGATAAGCGGGAAAACGGAGGACTGGGAAGCTTTTAAAGAACAACAGAGGATTAGTAAGAAGGAAATACGCAGAGAAAAAATGAGGTACGAAGGTAAACTGGCCAAGAATATAAAGGAGGACAGTAAAAGCTTTTTTAGGTATGTCCAAGGCAAAAAAATGGTTAGGACAAAAATTGGGCCCTTGAAGACAGAAGCAGGGGAATATATTACTGGGAACGAAGAAATGGCAGAGGAATTAAATGGGTACTTCAGATCTGTGTTCACTGGGGAAGACACAAGCAATCTCCCCGAGGTAACAGTGGCTGAAGGACCTGAACTTAAGGGAATTTCTATTTGCCAGGATTTGGTGTTGGAGAGACTGTTAGGTCTGAAGGTTGATAAGTCTCCGGGACCTGATGGCCTGCATCCCAGGGGACTGAAGGAGGTGGCTCGGGAAATCGTGGATGCGCTGGTGATTATTTTCCAGAGTTCAATAGAATCGGGGTTGGTTCCTGAGGATTGGAGGGCGGCTAATGTTGTGCCACTTTTTAAGAAGGGTGGGCGGGAGAAAGCAGGAAATTATAGACCAGTTAGTATGACCTCAGTGGTGGGAAAGATGCTGGAGTCTATTATAAAGGATGAAATTACGGCACATCTGGATAATAGTAACAGGATAGGACAGAGTCAGCATGGATTTATGAAGGGGAAATCATGCTTGACTAATCTTCTTGAATTTTTTGAGGATGTAACTCGGAAGATGGACGAAGGAGATCCAGTGGATGTAGTGTACCTGGACTTTCAGAAAGCTTTTGATAAAGTCCCACACAAGAGGTTAGTGAGTAAAATTAGGGCGCACGGGATTGGGGGCAAAGTACTAGATTGGATAGAGAATTGGTTGGCTAATAGGAAACAAAGGGTAGTGATTAACGGCTCCATTTCGAAATGGCAGGCAGTGACCAGTGGGGTACCGCAGGGATCCGTGCTGGGACCACAGCTTTTTACAATATATGTAAATTATATAGAAGATGGTATCAGCAATAACATTAGCAAATTTGCTGATGACACAAAGCTAGGTGGTAGGGTGAAATGTGATGAGGATGTTAGGGGATTACAGGGTGACCTGGACAAGTTAGGTGAGTGGGCAGATGCATGGCAGATGCAGTTTAATGTGGATAAATGTCTGGTTATCCACTTTGGTGGCAAGAACAGGAAGGCAGATTACTACCTCAATGGTATCAAATTAGGTAAAGGGGCTGTTCAGAGAGATCTGGGTGTTCTTGTCCACCAGTCAATGAAGGCAAGCATGCAGGTACAGCAGGTCGTGAAGAAGGCAAATAGCATGCTGGCCTTCATAACAAGAGGGATTGAGTATAGAAGCAAAGAGGTGCTTCTGCAGCTGTACAGGGCCCTGGTGAGACCACACCTGGAGTACTGTGTACAGTTCTGGTCTCCAAATTTGAGGAAAGACATTCTGGCTATTGAGGGAGTGCAGCGTAGGTTCACGAGGTCAATTCCTGGAATGGCAGGATTGCCTTACACGGAAAGACTGAAGCGACTGGGCTTGTATACCCTTGAGTTTAGAAGACTGAGAGGGGATCTGATTGAAACGTATAGGCTTATGAAAGGACTGGACACTCTGGCAGGAGGGAACATATTTCCATTGATGGGGGAGTGCCGAACCAGAGGACACAACTTAAAAATACGGGTAGACCATTTAGGACAGAGATGAGGAGAAACTACTTCACCCAGAGAGTGGTGGCTGTGTGGAATGCTCTGCCCCAGAGGGCAGTGGAGGCCCAGTCTCTGGATTCTTTTAAGAAAGAATTGGATAGAGCTCTTAAAGATAGTGGAGTCAAGGGGTATGGAGATAAGGCTGGAACAGGATACTGATTAGGAATGATCAGCCATGATCATATTGAATGGTGGTGCAGGCTCAAAGGGCAGAATGGCCTACTCCTGCATCTATTGTCTATTGTCTATTGGAGTAGTGACAGATGATTGGAGGGTGGTAAAAGTTATTCCCTTGTTTGTGAGAGGCAATAGGAATAATCCTGGGAATTACAGACCAGTCAGTCTCACATCTGTGGTGAGTAATGTATTGGAGAGTATTCCGAGAAACAGGATTTATGATTACTTGGAAAACAATAGTTTGATTAGAGATAGTCAGCATGGCTTTGTGAGGGACATAAACCTTATTGAACCCTTTGAGGATGTGACAAAACACATTAATGAAGGTAGAGCAGTGGATGCGGTGTACATGGATTTTAGCAAGGTATTTGGTAAGGTTCCCCATGGTAGGCTCATTCAGAAATTAAGGAGGCATGGGATACAGGGACATCTGATTGTCTGGATAAAGAGTTGACTAACCCATAGAAGACAGAGAGTGGTGGTAGATGGAAAGTATTCAGCCTAGAGTTTGGTGACAAGTAGCATTCCACAGGGATCAGTTCTGGGACCTCTGCTCTTTGTGATTTGTATAAATGACTTGGTTGAGGAGTGGAAGGTGGGTTAGCAAGTTTGCCAATCACACAAAGGTTGATGGAATGGTCGATAGTGTGGAGGGCTGTTGTAGGTTGCAACAGTACATAGACAGGATGCAGAGCTGGGCTGACAAGTGGCAGATGGAATTCAACCTGGAAAAGTGTGAAATCATTCACTTTGGAAGGTCGAATTTGAATGCAGTATACAGTGTTAAAGGCAGGATTCTTGGCAGTGTGGAGGAACAGAGGATCTGGGATACATGTCGACAGATGCCTCAAAGTTCCCACCCAAGTTGATCGGGTTGACAAGAAGGCATATGATATTTTGGCTTTCATTAGCAGGGGGATTGAGTTTAAGAGCCATGAGGTAATGCTGCAGCTCTATAAGGCCCTGTTTAGACCACACTTAGAATATTGTTTTTAGTTCAAGTTGCCTCATTATAGGAAACATGTGGAAGCTGTAGAGAGGGTGCAGAGGAGATTTACCAGAATGCTACCTGGACTTGAGGGTATGTCTTATTAAGAAAGGTTGAGGGAGCTAGGGCTTTTCTCATTGGAGTGAAGAAGGATGAGAGGTGACTTGATAGAGGTGTACAGTATGATGACAGGCATAGATAGAATGGTTGGCCAGAGACTTTTTCCCAGGGTGGAAATGGCTATCACAAGGGGGCACAATTTAAAGGTCACTGGAGGAAAGTTTAAGGGCGATGTCAGAGGTAGCTTGTTTAAACAGAGAATGATGGCTGCACGGAATGCACTGCCAGCGGTGGTAGTAGAGTCAGAGACATTAGGGACATCTAAGCGACTCTTGGATAGGCTCATGGAAGATAATACAATGAAGGGTATGTAGGTTAGTCTGATGTTAGAGTAGGATAAAAGGTTAACACAAGATGGAGGGCCAAAGGATCAGTACTGTGCTGTACTTTTTTATGTCCTGTGTTCTGTGTTTACGTATCTCCCTTATACTTTCCCTCTCTCACCTTGAACCTGTGCCTCCTTACAATTGAAACTTCAACTCTGGTAAAAAGCCTCTGACTATCCACCCTGTCTATGCATCTCATAATTTTGTAGACTAATCAGATCTATCAAGTCTCCACTCAGCTGCCTGGTGAAAACAATCCTAGACTTTTTAATCTTTTCTAATAGCCAATGCCCTCAAGACCAGGCAACATCCTTTGCACTCTCTCCAAAGCTTCCATGACCTTCTGCTAGTGACCAACCAAAACTGTACACAACACTCCAAGTGCAGCCTAACAAGGATTTTATATAGCTGCGACATGGTTTGCCAACTCTTGCCCCAGCCATATGCCTTCTTAATCACCTTGGACACCAATGTTGCACTTTTAGGGAACTGTGGACCTGCACAGCCAGATCTATCTGTATGTTAATATTCCTAGGAATCTGCCATTTAGAGTATACATCACACCTAAATTTGATCCTCCAACAAAAACAGCTTTATTTATATTGGGATGGTTATGTCCTTGCACTTCTCATTGTAAAGTAATCCATCAAGATTTGCACTTACATAGCTTGAAGAAAATCTCAAAGTATTTCATATATTGTGTAAATGTAGATACTGATGTCATGTAGACAGACACAGGAGCCATTTTATTTGTAGTGACAATCCAAAGAGCAATGAGATTAAATTTGATTCGATTCCCGACAGTGTGGAAACAGGCCCTTCGGCCCAACAAGTCCACACCCACCCTCCGAAGAGCAACCCACCCAGACCCATTCCCCTACATTCACCCCAACTAATGTACCTAACACTACAGGCAATTTAGCATGGCCCATTCACCTAACCAGCACAACTTTGGTCTGTGAGATATCACTGATGGAAAAAAAAAAGAAAACTTGGAAATTATAGTACAGGTCTGAAGTGGAGATCTATTTTTAGGTTTACAATGTGGGTGCGGACAAGTTCCATCACTTCCATATTTTATCCTTTTTTTTCCGAATCAGCCAATGTGTTTTTCATTGTGTGCTCAATTAAGGCCAATTAGCCAAAATAGCAAAAGAGCTTTCTCCCTGGTCTCCTCCAAATAGTCCAGTGGATCTTTAACACTCACCAGATAGCTCAATCTTCTGTTTCATCTAAGAATTACAATTTTGAAAATGCATTAATTCCTCAATATTTCATTGGAATGCCAGCCTAGATTTTATGCTCATATCTGGTTTAGCGTTTGCATCCACAACATTCTAATCCAGAGACAAACACAGAAAATGCTGGAGAAACTCAGCAGGCCTGGCACCATCAGTTGAAGCCATGATGTGGAGGTGCTAGTGTCAGACTGGGGTGGAAAAAGTTAAAAATCACACAACACTGGGTTAAAGTCCAACAGGTTTATTTGGAAGTACAGTACTAGCTACCTGGTGACGGAGCAGCACTCTGAAAACTTGCACTTCCAAATAAACCTTGTGGACTATTTAGAAGACTAGATTACTGACTGCGTGGAAACAGGCCCTTCGGCCCAACAAGTCCACACCGACCCTCCGAAGAGCAACCTACCCAGACCCATTCCCCTACAGCTAACACTACGGGCAATTTAGCGTGGCCAATTCACCTAACCTGCACATTTTTGGACTGTGGGAGGAAACCGGAGGACCTGGAGGAAACCCACACAGACACGGGGAGAATGTGCAGACTCCACACAGACAGTTGCCTGAGGCGGGAATTGAACCTGGGACCCTGGAGCTGTGAGGCAGCAGTGCTAACCACCGTGCCGCTATAACTTGGCGTTGTGTGATTTTTAACCTTAACCATCAGTAGAGAAAGAAACAGAGTGAACATTTGGATTCTGAACAAAAGTCATATCGAATCATGTTAACCCTTCCTCTGAGTTTATCCAGCACTTTCTGTGTACAGATATCCAGCGTATGCTGTATTTTACATCTGTTTGAGTGCTCTAAGCTAGAAACCTTCTAACAAGTGTGTCATCTACTGATCTAAGGTAGCACAGATGTCTTTTGAGTACCTTCCTTTCATATCCTGTCCTCTTCATTAGGACTAAGTCAATTTATTGCACATTCTACTAAGATAATTCTTTCTCTGGGAATTTATGAATAATACCAGTCAAAAGAGCATTGTTTTGTTGCATGTTAAATACTTCTACTCTCTGTACCTTAATTTCTGTTTAAGGGTGTTGTGGTGTACCCCAGCTCTGCACCAGGAAAATCTAGGTTAAGTTCTCACCTCTCCCAGTGGTGTGTCATAACAAGTTGATTAAATCCAATTGTATCTCTTTTTTAACTAGCTGAATTGAATATTATTGCTTTCATTTTAACTATTAAATCTCCACATCCTTAACTTCCTGCATACCCAGAAATGGTTAGTTATTTAACCTCCCAAACTGCAGCCTGAGATTTCTTGCCTTCAATGTCTACATTGTTCTGTCTCAGGAAGATCTAGCTGTGTGAGACAGTCTTGATGCAGAAAGTGCATACGTTAATGTGATGCTTTGTTAACTAACATGAGGAGGATAATAGTGATTGACTAAAGTAATTGTATTTTTTTCATGGAAACTAATATTAGAAGTCAAATAAAATAAACCTAAAATTGGAAGTAATGAAATGAGACTAAAATGGACAAGTGAATCAAACCGCAAACAAAAAAGCTAATGCAATGTTAGCTTCCATCTCAAGGGCCCTGGAATATGTAGCAGAGGATGGTATTCTTCTGAAGTACTGTTTCTGTTCTGCTTTTGACACCAAATATCATAAAGGGTCGTCTAAAATGGAAGGATATGAATGCAGGTCCTCTGAATAACACTGAAAGTTTTGATGACTAAAAGGGCAAATTGCATATATTTGACTCTTGCTCTCTTGTGTATAGAAGATTGCGGTGTGATCCATTTAAGCTGTTTAAAATGTTCAAAGGACTTGACGAGGTAAATGCACAGGCAGAATATCCTAGGACTTGAGAATCAAGAACAAGGCAGTGCTCTTTAGCATGGTGATCAGGAAATGCTTTTTCCAAAGAGCTTGGAAAAATCTCGCTTTCTCTTCCCCACAAAGGGTGTTAGGGCTATTGTGGATTTCAAGTCTGATAATGCTCAATTTCTGTAGGTAAGGGTATCGAGGGATACAGAACTAAGGCAGATATTTTCTAATCAACTCATACAGAGGTTTCATTACACACCTCTGGAGCATGTGGGACTTTAACCTGAGCATCCTGCTCAGAGGTAAGGATGCTACCAGTGCACCACAACAGCCCTTAAAGAGCTAAGGCAGATTTTATTTTAAATCGACCAGTTCAAAGATGTGAATACACACCTCCAGAGTAGGTGAGGTTTAAACCTGAGCCTCCCGGCTCCGATGCAGGGATAAAGCAAGAGCAGATTTTTTTTGTCTCATTACCTGCTCAGAGCATTTATTATACAAGGCTGGAGCAGGTTGGATTTGAACTTGGGCTTGAATCTTGTTTCAAATGGATAGTAACTGTTACTACGTTCCCAAAGTATTTACTTGGAATGTAGGAAGGTGTTGAATAGAAGTTCTTCTCTCTGCGTGAATGACCAAACTATATCATAGTGTGGCAGCACAGGTCTTGAGGGCAGTTCCTTTTCTGTTATCTATTGTGATCTAATTCCACTTCTGATTCCACACATCAGTTGGTTAAGTGGAAATTGGTTTGCATGTCAATACCATCGTATGAATGGTTTGATGCAACCAATTAAAAATAGTGTCTATGGTAGCATCTTCAGCCTCCAACAACATTTCTAGACCTGGTCACCAGGTTGGATCGTTCCCTAAGGTGCACTCTGCCATTCATTGCCTTGTATTCAAAGAGAACAAAGCTGAATATTCCCATTTACTGTGTGTGCCATTTATATTTTCATTCAAGCATATACTGCTTGTTAGTATGGTGCATGCATTGGGCTAATACCTGATGCCCTGTGCACCAAAAAAAAAATCAATGGAATAAGAAATCTCGCATCTTGTGATCTTGTGGGCGGCACGGTGGCACAGTGGTTAGCACTGCTGCCTCACAGCGCCAGAGACCCGGGTTCAATTCCCGCCTCAGGCGACTGACTGTGTGGAGTTTGCACGTTCTCCTCGTGTCTGCGTGGGTTTCCTCTGGGTGCTCCGGTTTCCTCCCACAGTCCAAAGATGTGCAGGTCAGGTGAATTGGCCATGCTAAATTGCCCATAGTGTTAGGTAAGGGGTAGATGTAGATGTAGGGGTATGGGTGGGTTACGCTTCTGCAGGGCGGTGTGGACTTGTTGGGCTGAAGGGTCTGTTTCCACACTGTAAGTAATCTAATCTAATCTTGGAGGAAACTATATTATAACAGATACAATATACAGGGAAATTAAAGTTTCTCCATTATGCTTTATATCAATTGCAAAAGCAAAATAAACTAATGGGTGTCCTTAGCCATAGCAGTACTGCATACTCCCATGAACGTCCTGAGGCTTTCATACTCAAACATGCACTCATACTGACTGTTATTTAATTATACAATTGGATAATCCAGGGGTGGAAGAACAGGGCAACTTGTAAGTTGAGCTGAAAATGATCTGTTTCGTGTATATCCCCTCGTGTACACTTAACTAATTGTTCAGTGAGCAGATTGAAAACACCTACACAGGAAAGGCTAGATTAAGAAATTTAAACTACAGTACTTTGCAAGTTCAGAGTGGATGTAAAGAGTAATAAATATAATCAAGACTTAACACAGATTACTTCTGATCCCTCCCTTTGAACAAAAAGAAGCAATAATTCTATGTCCAGTCATTGAACTCACTTGATTCTCTCTGCTTTGTCTTTTCAAGTCTTCTTTATTCATGGGATTCGTACATCAGTGGTGAGACCAATATTTATTGCCTGGCCTTATTTATCCATGAGAAGATGGAGGTAGGTCATCATATTGAACAGCGCAGTTAATTATTCCCATGGCAGAACAGATAGGGTGTTCTAGGATTCTGATCCAGTGATGATAAGGGACCAAAGCCCATTTCCAAGTTAGGATTGTGCCTGGCTTGGGCAAAAACCTGCAAATGGCAATGGGATAAACTGAATTGGCTGAACACTGGTATCAGTCATGATATGGTGGTGCCAGCGTTGGACTGGGTGGACAAAGTCAGAAGTCACATAACACCAACCTATAGTCCAACAGATTTATTTGAAATCACAAGCTTTTGGAGCATTGCTCCTTTATCAGGTGAAGTCCAGAATTCACCTGATGAAGGAGCAGTGTTCCGAAAGCTTGTGATTGCAAATAAACTCGTTGGACTATAACCTGGTGTCATGTGACTTCTGACTTTGGTGTCCGTGAAACTGGGGACCACGGGAGGAAGCCAAAATGGATCTTTCATTAAGTACTTTTGGCTGAAGATGTTTGCAAATGCTTCAACCTCACTTTTTGCACTAAAGTGCTGCACTCTCATTATTGGAGATGGATTTTCATGAAGTCTTATTCTTCCATTAGTTGTTTGATTCCCCATTACTATTTCGGGTGCTCCGGTTTCCTCCCACAGTCCAAAAATGTGCAGGTCAGGTGAATTGGCTATGCTAAATTGCCCGTAGTGTTAGGTAAGGGGTAGATGTAGATGTAGGGGTATGGGTGGGTTACGCTTCGGCGGGGCGGTGTGGACTTGTTGGGCCGAAGGGCCTGTTTCCACACTGTAAGTCTTCTAATCTTCTTCTAATCTTATGACTGGATGTGACAAGACTAGGAATCTTTGGTCTATTGGGTGTGAAATTTCTTAATTTCAGCAAACCAGGCTGTTTCTGCTGGTTTGCCTCACTTGTAGTCCATTGTTGTAGCTTCACCAGATTGATGCCTCATTTTTGGGTATGTCTTATGCTACTGCCATCATGCTCTTCTGCATTCCTCATTGAACCAGGATTAGCGCCTAGAAGGTGATAGTGGAGTATGGGATATGTGGGGCCATGAGGTTGCAGTTTATGGTGGATTATAATTCTGTTGCTGCTAATTGCCCACAGCGTGTTCCTCAAGGCCCAATTCTGAGCTTTAGATCTTCTCTAAACCTATCCCACTGTGAATCCACCTGTTCTGGCTAATTCTTGGCTTGAAATAAATAAATTTATTTCTCCTTGCTAGGCCAGGTTCTTGAGTCTGACAGCTGTTGTGCCTCTTTCACTTTTCTACAAATACCTTCCTCCGTTCTACCACACTTCGTTCTCAAGAAGGGGAAGATCACCTCTCTCATTCTCTTCCAAATTCTGCCTGTCAGCTACCTTCTCCCACCTTTGGAATTAAGGTGTCCAGAATGGTCTCCCACATTTTTAAAAATGTCGAAGGATTTGGGCTTGACTTAATGTCTGGAATATGTTTACTATCTCTCATTGTCTAAATCTGAGCTAGACTGGAAGCTACAGCATTTCAAATAGTATCTCTAATGTATGCCTGCAATGATTCTTCAATTAAGAAATAACATCTTACTGCAGCAGCTCTACCATATGACTAAAATGAGAAATACAATACAGAGTGATGGAAAAACCATCACTTAATTGTAACTGATTTTCAAATTCTTCCTGCAGACAAAATGTTCCAAAAATTCCTAAAATGTTACAGCCTCTTTCGGGCAAATGTGAGAGACAGAACTTTGAATTTATTTAAACCAAACCACGAAAATGGGAGATAGATACTTGCAACATTATATCCAACCCTATAGGCTCCAGCTTCGTTATTATTCCTCAATTGAAGAGATGGTTCAATTGAGGAATTATGATATTAAACATTGTGTTCTCTACTTTGCTGCAAACTATACAATGGGAGATCCCGTAGCATGTAGTTTAAAGGCAAAAGCCCCAATAAGTTAGAAGGTTTTCTATCAGCAAGGACTTCAACTACGTTCAAAAGACAAATTCTGGAATGTCTTGTACTTCAATGCTTTGGATTGCAGATTCAGAGGCCCAGATTTTCACTGTCTATTGTCTAGTTGGGGATAAGGCAGGAACAGGATACTGATTGTGGATGATCAGTCATGATCATAATGAATGGTGGTGCTGGCTCGAAGGGCCGAATGGCCTACTCCTACACCTATTGTCTATTGAACTGGGCTTTTACAAATGATAGGCGGAAGTGATTCTCAGACTTTTATTCTTATTCCTGTTTCTGGTAATTTTTGCCAGTGCATAATAAAAGTTTACAAGCAGCTAGCCTGCAGACAACATTCCAGACCTTGCTAGTTCCATCACAGATTGGCCAATGCAAACCGCTCCCGCTCCATCATGCAATTTTGATTGAATTGGGCCTCTCTGATTAGCCATGTAGTTCATGGCTTCTCAGAGAGGTCACAAAAGGAAGGTAAATGTAACTCTAAGAGGGGATAAATAAGGAACAGCCACCAGTGTCGATTGTCAGGGAAAAAAACCCATCTGATTCACCAATATCCTTTAGGGAAGGTAATCTGTCATCCTCATCTGGTCTGGCCTACATGTGACTCCAACCCATGTGGTTGACTCTTAACTGCCCTCTGGGCCAATAAATGATTAGCCACTAGCCAACATTCTGTGAATGGATTTTCTTTTTGAAAACCTGCTGTAGGAAGGATGTTGAGGTTTGCTCACTGAGCTGTAGGTTTGATATCCAGATGTTTCATTACCTGGCTAGGTAACATCATCAGTGGTGACCTCCAAATGAAGCAAAACCTACACCCTAAACCTCAACCTGAGCTACAAACCTTCACAAACCTTGCATGTTGACTATCCCTAATCAGTCCTTGCCTTTCTAAATACATGTACATCCTGTCCCTCAGGATTCCCATCAATAACTTGCCCAACACCGACGTCAGGCTTACTGTCCTGCTGTGCTTTTCCAGTGCCACACTTTTGACTCTGATCTCCAGCATCTGCAGTCCTCACGTTCTATTGAATGCTACATTGTATTAACAGGGCACTACCCTGAATTTAATGAAGGATTTTCCAAACTCTTGTGCACAGAAAGTTTTAGTGTTTTTAGTTCTGTTCTGTGTCTGTTTCATAAATTTGAAGATTTTGACTATATATGAAATGTGTAATTTGATTGTATAAAATTATACTTTCTTTTAAGTTTACAAAGGGAATATTGTTGAGAATCATAGGATTATTTTTATAGCTGAGTATTTTACAATGAAGCACAATATATGGGTGCACTGCCTGGCTTCAGGTCTGAAGTGGATCATAAGCATCATTTCCATTTTCACCTGATTAATTTCCACGTTCTTGTTAATTCAATGCTCAATTCACTTTAATGCATGAAGCAATATGAACCAAAACTGAGGGGTGACAGTTGTAGGAGTCACTCAGCCCCCAATAGGGGAAATAACTGAAATTGCACTTCATTGTAAGAAGAGTTGACAACTGTGTAACAGGGTTGCAACAGAGAATATTAAAAAAAATCTACACCATAATTACCAAAGATAAAGTACCCTTCAGATAGCCCCTAAGCTTTTAAATCAGTGTCAAGGAGCCAAACGGCATATGGACAATCACAACAAAAGGACAGAGAGCTAGGTACATTTTAACGTCGTCTAATAAACACACCTATCATGTTGATTTACAAATTGATATTTATTTCAAGACTTCAGACTGGTGTCAGGAGGTTGTAAGTTCAATTCCCATATCAGAGATTTGATCATATAATGCAGGCTGATATTCCATGATAATGCCGAGGTGCTGCTAAGCTGTTAAAAGTAAAATCTTTCACATGAGGCAGTTAAAAGTAGAAAGCAGCTCAGCTCTGCTGAAATCAAACCTTGGTAAACACAACAGTGGGGATTGTTGGGTGGAGAAAGGTGTACTAATCATGGAAGGCTGATTCCTGAAAGCCGGTGGGCGGCAGGGTGGCACAGTGGTTAGCACTGCTGCCTCACAGCGCCAGAGACCTGGGTTCAATTCCCGACTCAGGCAACTGACTGTGTGGAGTTTGCATGTTCTCCCTGTGTCTGCGTGGGTTTCCTCTGGGTGCTCCAGTTTCCTCCCACAGTCCAAAGATGTGCAGGTCAGGTGAATTGGCCATGCTAAATTGCCTGTAGTGTTAGGTAAGGGGTAAATGTATGGGTGGGTGGCGGGTTGGTGTGGACTTGTTGGGCCAAAGGGCATGTTTCCACACTGTAATGTAATGTAATCTAATCTAATCTGAAAAGTGTCCAAGTGTAAATGAGATGATGTTCCTTCAGCTTGCATAGGTTTCACTGGAACACTGCAACAGACCCGAAGACAGAAATGGTAAAATGAGAGCAAGATGGTCTCTTCACTCTTTCCCTTCCCTCTTAGAACAATGTCCTCACTTTGCGTCCCACCAGCCTCTGCATTCAAAAGACTATTTCTGCCCCCTCCAGCAGGATACCACCCACCAAATACATCCACACCCCCTTCCTTTGTCAGTTTCCCACAGAGATCGTTCCCTTTATGATACATCATTATTTGCAGTTCTCGATTTCAATATGCCACTGCAACTCAGGCACTTTGGGGTGAGGGGTGCAGGGATGGTTACATTTGTTGTCTGAATGCTAAGTGTGGAGCACATTGCTGCTAGTTGTAATGGCTTGATTTCTCAATTCTGGACTGGGTTGATTCAGGACCAGCCTCCCTACCCTACCTATGTTGGAGATCATGGTGTTGTGTATCAGACCTTAGGCACATAATCTCAAGAAGAAGAGTTTCCTGTGCTTCAACAGTTACTATACAGTGATTTATTGCCTGTAAAACTCTTTGAGACATCCTGGTGTTACGAAAGGTGCTCTGCAAACTGCCTTTGTACAAAATTGAATTCAAATTGAATTTTCACAGCCAGGACTGAATTGGCACATGCAGTTTCTTTGTTCTATTTGTACAGATTGACAGTAATGTTACTTAAAATACAGCCCTACAATTATGGATGTTCGGGCTCACAGCAAATTTAGGAAGCTTCTAACAATTTTTTCACAATATAGCATTAGTGCACACATTGTTGCATAAACGTAGCTTAAATCCAGTATCAGACCTGAGCAGACTTGATTGGACACAGGGCAAGAACTCTTACTTTGTTTTTCAATTCAGAAGTGAGTTCCAGATTTCACATGAAACTTTAGCGTTGTGCAAATGAAAGGGCTTCGTGCTGGTGCGGGTTCATTTCAATCTTCGCTGCTCACGTGCTAAATGTCCAGAGCAGATTATCTGTTCATTACAGAATTCACGTAACCAGTTCCAACAAAAAAAAAGAGAATCAGCCAGATTGCATCATGGGCAAATCAGCCGCTCTACATTAAAAGCAACGATTCTCCCGATGACTCTACATTTTGAATGCAAATGTACCAGAGAAAATCTGAGTTATCTCCCACTTGAGACTTCTGGAATTCCAAACATTCAAAGCCTATCTCATGTTTATCTTCTTCATCTTACATACACACCTTTATAAACGTAACTTTTAAGAAAACAGCATTGTCCAACATCCCTTTCACACATACCTCTTGAATCATTGTGTAACTTAAGAAATCAAACGTTTGCAGTTTTTAAAGTTTATTTTCCCTGTTTCTACTTCTCTGGTGCTAACAGTGATTTGGCATACTGTTCCATTAACAATTGACCTCTGGGACAGCACCACTATTGTTATTATTTATGTGCAATCCTTGATTTAAAAAAGCGTTGGAGAAGTATTCCATTGTGAGGATCTTTACACTGGAGTGTGGCTCCTTCCTTACCTAATGTCTCTCTAACGTGTGTCCAGAACAGATGCAATAAAAAGCAGAGACCTAGGATAACTTTCCTTTTTGACAAACCTGTTTCACAGTTAGCACTCTGACTAATTGCACCCTTCACCCTGGGTGAGATCATTTAAGTCAGTTCAGATTGACGATTGAACTCGATACCACATAGTGCAGTGTGCATACTCAACAAGGAAGGCAAAAGTATCAGACGAGTGGCCGAGCCTGGCTTTGTCTTACCAATCTTTTATTCCCTAGGTCAACAGCAGCATTAGCAGATATTTGTACACAGACTGCAATTGCTTTCCCCTTACTGATGGCAATATAAGGTCATAAATTAGTGCGGCCATACTTGTTCTTATTAAGACAATCAGGTTCTGGTCTCTTCAGCAAAATTGCTCTATGGATCATGAAGTCTCTATGGATGTCTTACAAAGAGAGTTTGACTAAGCTTGGACTTTTCTCTCTGGAGAGAAGGAAGAAGAGAGGTGACCTGATCGAGGTATACAAGGTAATGAGAGGCATTGATAGAGTCAATAGCCAGAGACTTTTCCCCAGGACAGGATTGACTGGCATGAAGGGGGTCATAGTTTTAAGATATTAGGAGGAAGGTATAGTGGAGACATTAGAGGTAGGTTCTTTACACAGAGTTGTGAATGCATGGAATACATTGCTAGCTGTGGTGGTGGAAGCAGAGTCATTAGGGACATTTAAGTGACTGCTGGACATGCACATGGACAACAGTGAACTGAAGGATTCATATGTTAGGTTATTTTGTTTTAGATTAGGAATAATCCTCGGCACAACATTGTGGGCCAAAGGGCCTATAATGTGCTGTACTTTTCTATGTTCTATGATCAGGCAACAGTTCTTCCACAATTCAGGCCATTTGTAGTGAAGTTATGTTTGAGGGAAAATACAAACATTTTGCTTTATGTGATAGCACACTATCTACAAACGCTGTGATTTGATTATGCATCTCCCCTAGGTTACTGTGAAAGTTTCTCAGCGCTGAGTTGCCAGAATAATAATAAAGTGAGCTTTTCGTGGTTGCGAATGTCGCTATCATTCTTTGTATCGTGTGAGGAGACCATGGGGATTCACTCCTGAATCCCAAATACATGTTGCTGTTGGGCCCATAAAACATCACATCTCATAAGCAGAATAACTAGGAAAAAAAATGGACGTGGAGTTATTCCCAATTGCTACTGTCTTCATTGTTCAAGTGCTGACTGAAGAAACTCCGAACAAGAGAGATTAAGAATCTGCCACCTAATATTTATTTGTCTCACTGATTCTCTCCATCTCCTCCTGAAAATATTGCCTCCTTGCTGTGATAAGATTCCTGTGGTGACTTTGCCTGCCAATATTCTTCCCAACTGATGATCCTTCAAATAGAAATCTAGACCATGAGATTTACCAGGGTACTTGTCAATAGAGGGCAGCAAATTGAAGCAGATCCTACACACATATACTTGCTGAAAGGGCAGATAAATGATGAACAAGATTGGGATCTCCTCCCTTCTCACATCTTTGAATCCATGACTTCTGGGTGCAGCCAATTCTCTTTAAGCTTGCAGGATTGGATTTGGACTGCAAGCGACATTTCTCGCCTTGCTAAATTGGTAGGCATCCTAGCGGTAGAACTGCAGCAAGTTCCTGAATGGAAGCTAGTCTACAAAATCAATGGTGAATTAAATTTTTTTAAAATCAATGCAATGCATTTCAGTCTATTAAATGTGAAAAGAATATCACATAATGGTCAGTGTATTTTGTCTTTGTTAAGTTAATGATGTAGAGAAGTCAGAGAAGGGAAATTCTACAAGGTGCATGCAAACAGCTGTCAATTCTCCAGCAAGTACCTTTGCTAGACATTTATTTTGCCAGCACTTAGTAGGGATGGAACAAGCAAAGGCCACTCAACTATTCAGCTCCATTTTTGTCCTTTGGCGGGCAATTAAGTAATATAAGGAAAATCTATGTCTTGCCTGAAATTCATGTCTTTCATTGAAATTCTATGATAAATATTCTTTTTCAGATCTTATTACAGTCAATAATAAGAATCATTGTTCTAAAGTCTATGAATTATTCTTTAAAAGTAGAATAATATTGGGTTCACATTTGACTTCTCAAAGCTCATCCCTGAAGGCATCTTAGTTTTTTTAGTTGATCCCAAGACTTACTGCCCATTACTGCTCATGGAATTTTCCTGCTTTCTTTTAAATTGACTTCTCACAAACTTGAGCCATTTGTTTTGCACTCTGTGTGATTCTAATCAATTAACATTATGACATGATTTCCCATAGAAAGTCACTTTGAGCATTCTCACTGCATTCAGTGTGCAAGCTAAAGTCATGCATAATATGTTACAATCTAGCAAAATGCCAAGCATTCTTTGTGAAGAAGAAAGTGCAGAAAAGAAAGACACCAATAAAAATTCAATAACTTTTAGTCAATTAATTTCAATAAAAAATACCAGATGAATACAGGAGAAACATTTCAGGGTATTTACTCAATCTTTCTTTAACAAATGATATCAACAAGATCAATTACAGTGGAACCTACTTGTGATCAACTCATTTCAATTTTCTTCACCTCCTTTTTGCTAACCTCCCATTTAAGAAGGAAGGCGAAACTGGATATTGGCCCTGACTATAGCAGTGTTCACTGCTGATCTGTCATTAGTTGAGGCAGAGTGATTCCCTTGCAGCCTTTTCTATACAAACCCCACTACCACCCTCCCATTAGAATAGTGTACACGGCCACCAAAAGGTGCCTGACTTGTTTTAGTCAGGCTAGTTGTTCTCACCCAAACTATACCCCCTCAGCAGGTCTCAAATCAATGTGTTGAAGGCAAACAGGCTGCAGGTACAACATTTTAAGTGCAGTGTCTGGATGCCATGCCCACCCGACTAGTATTGAGTGCCTTTTAAGGGTCAACTTTTTCTTCGGTAAGTGGAGTTAATTTTTTTTAGGGATCCACTGTAATAAAGAAATCAAAACTGGAAGCCATTTACATTCCAGTACACACCTTGTTAACATAGGATCACTCCACCACCACTGCTTACATTCACCAGTTTCACAATGTTGCTCAGTGTAAACCATGTACCATATAGAATTAGTTGCTAGCGCGCCACCAAAATTCATGCAGAACTTATACTGTCAGTGTCATGCTAGGAATGATTATGACTAATGCATATTCTCTTAAGAAGTGTGGAAATGTGTGTACAATGCCAAGTGGAACTAGTAGGCTCTTGTCAGATGGGAGCACTGACTGGAGAAAGAAGGGAATAAACATAAAGTGGATCGCACTGCGATGTTGCTTATCATTCTGTTTTGTGCCACAATAAAACTGTGAAGCATTCATTACATGGATGAAAGGCTTTGAGCTTGTAAACTTAATAAATTCCATTTGAAAATACAACCCATTCCTTTTTGTTTCTGCAGCTGAGTGCTTAATGCAATATTACATTAATCCAGAAATATAATTTGTTCTTTCCTCGCGTGTATTTTCCTGGAGAAAGGCAGAGGCCCATTTGATCCTAGTTCAGTAAGCAAAGCCTAAAGCAATGTATTTTTAAGATCGACTGTGTGCTTGTGTCCTGGGTAGCTTCAGCTGATACTGGGTGAGGAACCTTTTTTGTGGTTTTGCTGATGTCTCTCCTCTATTCTTCAAAACCTTGCTAAGTCTTTGCAGGATTAAACGCATTCAAATGACAACAACAGAATGTTCTAAAGTTATCAGATTTAAGCAAAGTAGAATTGTAACCAAAACAATTTTGGGACATTTAATCAGTTTTGGTGATCATAAATATATGACTGAAGATGCCTTGAATTAACTCAATTTCTATAGCTCAAAGCAGTGATACTCTCATTATTGAAGTCTATGTATGGTTCTCTTATGCTCAGTAGCACAGCTGCAGAGGTACTGGTGTGAATGTGCCACATGTTTAGATGTTGTTACAGAGAAAAGTATATTTTGATGCCCAACTATATGGTCCATCACTTATTATTCACCCTGCACACTACAGTTCATTCTACATTGTTTCTATCTGTGATAGTCAGGCCAATTGTTTAGTTGGCCTGCATGTGAATGCGCACTGCACTTATACTGTGGTCACCACGGTTTTGATGGTTATATTTCTGCTTTTTAGAGCAGTCTGACAGCTGGATTGTGCTCTCTAAAATATTGTGGGATCTTTTACTAGGTTAAAAATATTATATACATGTAAGTTATTACTGTATTTACTTGATGTTTCTTTTTGATTCTTCTCAGCTGCCTTCCAATGCATGTAAAAATGAAATAAAAGCTTAATGGAAAAATTGCACCATATTGTTAAACAAGTTGGAGTTTGGAGGAAACTGATGTCTCAAATTGCAGTGGTCATTTTTAATAATTTTTAGCAAAGACAGGACCTTTTGCAAATGTGCCAAAAAGGAAAGTGAAAATGTATGTTATATAGTCTTTACTAAGTCTTCGATCTTCCAAACCATAAACCATAAATGAGCTATGAGCCATGATCTAAATGAATGGTCAACAGGTTCGAGGGACTGACTGACTAGCCTACTCTTGATCTTAAGTTCCTAAATGTAACCAAGTTTATAACTGACTGTAGTCAATGCTAGTGTACACGTTGATGATGTCCATTTGCTGTGGCTGATCAGGTCTTAAAATAAGAGAGAAGGAAATTATTTCCCCCTCTTTTTCAGGAGGCATGAAGACTTCACGTTAAATTACACTTGAACCTGTGACTCAAAAAACTCTGAATTTGCAAAACATTCCTTTATTACAAATACATCTGTTGTATAAAAATTCGACATGCTTCAACCTTTGCATTTGTTTAAGTGCCACGCAGTGTTGCAATCCAGCTAGTTGGTACATACAACAAGCCCTTTTGTTTTGCATTACGCAGGGCAGAGAAAGCCTTTCAAAACTAAGTTGAACAAGAATGAAAAATTGCACAATCACAAGACTTACAAGGAGAACAACAGGCATGGGTTCACTCTGGCCGACATTCTTTGCCAAAAACAACTGCCAATTGCACGATGACCTGTTTAGGTTTTCTTGTCATCAGACCTGTGTCTTGGAATACACATGGGAACACCTCATCTGATGTAGCCGACGGCTGTTCTTCCTCAGCCTCACAGCAGGTAGTACAGTCAGAGCACTTTCCAAATGATGAGACACGAGGGTTCATTTTCATACATGCAGTCTCTTCAGACTACTTCAGATCTTAGCCAAGTCAGTTTGCATGGTTGCTGTAGCTGATATACGTTGTCTTGGTAGAAGAAGCTGTTGAAGACAGATTCACAAGATAGATTTGAACAACTGGTAATAAGGAAAGACTCAGATTATGTGATAAAACTGCAAATGTTGCGGTTATTCTCCTTATAACAGAGAAGATTACAGTTAGGGGTGGGGGAGCCAGCTGTGAGTTTAATTGAGGTCTTCAAAATTGTGAAGGAGTTGATAGAATTAATGAAAGGAGACTGTTTCCACTGACAGGAAACCAGTTGTTACAACCCATTATCCAACATTAGTATCCAGAGGTCACACTCCTAAGAAATTTGACGAAAGAACCAAAGGTGAAACGAGGAGAAATTATTTGCACAGCAAGTATTGATCTTACATTCACTGCCTAAAACAGTGGTATAGCTGGATTCATTAGTGACTTTCACAAAGGCAATTGATATTTTTTTGAAAAGGGGAAAAATATTGTAATTTTGTAGAGCAGGAGTGGGAGAGTCAAAATAATTCAACAGCTTTTTTTAAAAAAAAGCCAACATTGGCATGATGGGCCAAATGGTCTTCATCCGCTTTATAAAATAGCAATTGTATATGAATCCATTGGGGGACATGATATCTACTGCTTTTAAGAGTGATGTGAAGATGCCGGAGTTGGACTGGGGTGGACTAAAAACCAAACGACACTAGATTATAGTCCAACAGGTTTATAAGAAATCGCAAGCTTTCAGAGCTCAGCTGCTTCCTCAGGCGTGGTATGACCAGGGAGGCAATTGACATTTTCCTGCCTAGATTTTAAAAAGAAATGTGAAAATTTCACCCTCATTCCGGAACTAGCTTTGTTACTTCTGCCATACCTGAATATAATTTCAAGTTGTGAATTCAAGCCAAACTTGTTAAATGCAGATTTATCAGATTTTTGATACATTAATTTGGAAGTGTTTCTTTTCATTCAGTCAGAACAACATCTGACGTGCTGACAAAGCTAACATCTACTCTCTAAACCTGTTGCTTTTGGTGATGCTGGGCTTTCTTCTCAAACTGCTGCTATTCCCAGTGAAGCTATTCCCAATAATACTGTAAGGTTAGAAGTTCCAGAATATTGATGTAATATTTCTGTATATGAGGTCAAGTGCAGTGGTGCTGCCATAGTCCTCCTTCCCATGTTTGTTTACTGTGCCAGTTTACAGAAGATCTTCCTGACATTTGCTTGGAAATTCTATTAGATAGGGGTGATTTTTTTTTTCTTTTGCAATTACCATAACATTTTGGAGCCTTTGGAATTTTTTTTATGGTATATATTAATATAGTGACGATTGATCAAACCTAGAAAGATTAATTTTGGGGTATGAGG
The DNA here is from genome assembly GCF_047496795.1 of Chiloscyllium punctatum. Lineage (NCBI taxonomy): Eukaryota > Metazoa > Chordata > Chondrichthyes > Orectolobiformes > Hemiscylliidae > Chiloscyllium > Chiloscyllium punctatum. The sequence goes on along the minus strand of NC_092770.1, from coordinate 70,487,441 downwards.
TGGCAAGTTTCAATTCTGCACGTTTATCTATTTCTGGATTTATTTCACTGATGGAGACTGTTACTTCTCAATTCGAGAATGCAAGGTCTTCACAAAAACAAATACATTTTATCTACGTACACAGTGATATATTTCACATCTTCAAGCAGTCTAACTGCAACACAATAGTGTCCAGTTCATTGCATTCATAATATAAGCTGCTTTTCCTGAGGACAAAGTCTCTTTAAAAATATTACAAGAGAAAAATCCAAAAGCATGTAGTCTATGACCCAAATATTAGGCACAAATAAAGTAGCACTGAAAATTCTGGTTCTATTCAGTGGATTTTTGTCTGAGACAATAGAGCACATAAGTAGATTTAATTGCTCATCAAGAAGCCTATTGTTTGCAGTCCTATCTGCTGTGCACAATGCACTTCAGGCAGTGCTTAAAACATAGCTCTAATATAAAGGAATAGATTACAGTTCTGCCTTCCCATAGAGCTCACATTTTAACTCCAGATTTGGACTTAAATATGTGAAATGTCATTTACAATGACTTTATCACATTCTTGTGTTACAAGCATTGACTTTTGTCGGTGCAAGTGAATACAAATGTAAGAAACAATTGCAATACAAGTTCAATGCCTGAGTGTGGAGTTTGCACCTTCTCCCCGTGTCTGCGTGGGTTTCCTCCGGGTGCTCCGGTTTCCTCCCACAGTCCAAAAATGTGCAGGTTAGGTGAATTGGCCACGCTAAATTGCCTGTAGTGTTAGTTGCAGGGGGTAAATATAGGGGAATGGGTCTGGGTGGGTGCGCTTCGGCGGGTTGGTGTGGACTTGTTGGGCCGAAGGGCCTGTTTCTACACTGGAAGTAATCTAATATAATCTAATCTAATCAAAGTATCAGTATCAGGGAGAAATTCAAGGATCTTTTCATTGCAGCTTGTAACAATATTGCTACTCTGAAAACTAACCAGACTTTAAATGGAAATAGTGACTATTTGGAGAAGAATTTTGTTGTGCTTCTCAGAGACATTATAAAAGATTTTATAAAAACTACCTAATCTCTTATCCCCCCTTAATTTACCTAAATATCAGACACAGGTTGTCAAAAAGCATGGACTAGGATTCCCTGCTTAACAAGAATTATTACAGGTAAACAATTAGATTAGATTAGATAGCATTGCCTATAGTGTGGAAACAGGTCCTTCGGCCCAACGAATCCAACTGGCCCTCCGAAGAGGAACCCACCCAGACCCGCTCCCCTATATTTACCCCTGACTAATCCACCTACCACTACAGGCAATTTAGCATGGCCAATTCACCTAACCTGCACATCGTTGGACGGTGTAAGGAAACTGGAGCACCCGGAGGAAATCCACACAGACACAGGGAAAATGTGCAGACTCCACACAGACAGTTGCCCTTATGAACCATTGGCATAACTCCAGGTTACTATTCTAACCCTTCACAACCTCTGCTCTGCACACACAGTCAAGGAGAAAACCATGGGTGCTATGGGCACTGGGAAAGTTTAGGAAAGTAGTTCAATGGATCTGCTAGGGTGACTTGTGTTTTGATTGGAATGCTGCTTTTCTGTCTTCCTTCTCTGGATGCTTTCACTAGTTGAGGAGGTAGAGAGTAACTGGTCCACACTTATCAAAGCTCTTTGACTTGTACATTTAAAAGTCACACCTTATAGCAACTGCTGAAGGAAAGATAAACTAGATCTCTTCAGGCTGAAAGTGGCTTTTACTGCAATGATAGAGTTCCTGAGATGGAGATCTGATGACTTTTCACTATCCTATTCATAGCTTCAAGCTCTTCAGCTACTTGGTAACTCATCAAATGGTTGTTAGCAAGCAGAAGGCCATCAACATTGATAATATGTCACCAGTCCACATTCCAAACGGCTACATCTTGGTGCCTGAACCCCCATTTGGCCTCATCCTCAATTCCAGCATGTCTGCACTTGCCCCTACTCCTGCTTGAACCAGCAACTGTGTTAAAATAAGTGTCATAGAACACAGAGCATAGAACAGTACAGGCCCTTCAGCCCTCGATGTTGTGTTAGCCTTTTTTCCTACTCTAAGATCAGACTAACCTACACACCCTTCATTGTATTAACTTCCATACGCCTATCCAAGAGTCGCTTAAATGTCCTTAATGTACCTGACTCCACTATGACTGCCAGCACTGCATTCCATGTACCCACCACTCTCTGTGCAAAGAACCTGCCTCTGAAATCTCCCCTAAACCTTTCTCCAATTACCTTAAAATTATACCCCCTCATGATAGACATTTCCGCCATGGGAAAAAGTCTCTGGCTAGCCAGTCTATCTGTGCTTCTCAACATCTTGTACACCTCTATCAAGTCACCTCTCATATTTATTCACTCCAACGTGTAAAGCCCTAGTCCTCTCAACCTTTCTTCATAAGACATGCCCTCCAGTCCAGGCAGCATCCAGGAAAATCGCCTCTGCACCATCTCTAAACTTCCACATCCTTCTGATAATTCGATTCTCCACTAAACACAATATTCTAACTGTGGTCTAACCAGGTCTCTATGGAGTGACTGCAGAACCTTGCGGGTCTTAAACTCAGTCCCCCTGACAACACACCGAATGCTTTCTTAACAACCCATCAACTTGGGTGACAACTTTGAGGGATCTATGGACATGGACCCCAAGATCCCTCTGTTCCTTCACACTGCCAAGAGTCCTGCCTTTAACCCTGTTTTCTGCATTCAAATTCGACCTCCCAAAGTGAGTGACTTCAGTCTTTTCCAAGTTGAATTCCATCTGCCACGTATCAGTCCAGTTCTGTATCCTGTAAATGTTCCTTTGCAACCTACAACTAGCCACAATTCCACCAACCTTTGTGACACTGGCATACTTATTAAAACCCCCTTCCACTTCCTCATCCAAGTCATTTATAAAAATCACAAAGGGTAGAGCTCCTAGAACCGATCCCTTCAGAACACCACTGGTCACTGAGATCCAGGCTGAATATTTTCCATTTACTACCCCTCTCAGACAATCAGATTTCCCTGTATCCCATGACTCCTTACTTTCTAAATGAGCCTACCATGGGGAGATTTCTGAAATCTCTTGCTAAAATCCATGTCCACCACATCCACTTCTCTACCTTCATCAACGTGTTTTGTCAGATCCTCAAAGAATTCAATAAGGTTTGTGAGGCATGACCTGTCCCACGCTGACTATTTTTAATCAAACTATTGTCTTCCAAGTACTCATAAATCCTGCATCCCAGATCCCTCTCCAATACTTTGCCCACCACTAAAGAACGTGGTGAGAACGACTGGTCTGTAATTCCCAGGATTATCCCTATTCCCCTTCTTGAACAAGGGGAATAACATTTGCCATGCACTAATCATCTGGCACTACTCCAGTGGACAGTGAGGATGCAAAGATCATCACTAAAGGAGCAGCAACCTCTTCCCTTGCTTCCTGTAGTAACCTAGGGTATATCCCGTCTGGCCCAGGGAGTTTATCAATCATTATATTTTTCAAAATTTCCAGCCTAGCCTCCTTCCTAACATCAACCTGTTCGAGCATATCAGTCTGTTTCATACTGTCCTCTGAAACGTCAAAGTCCCTCTCAATAATGTTGGGTCCCTTATTTTTAAAAAAACTGCTGAACGTCTCAACAATCCTTAGCTTTAAAACAGTTCCTTTCCTTTTTCAGACTCCAATCAAAAATACAGTAAAAAGGTGTAGTGCTTACAATTTTCCCTGTCTAGAAGTGCACAGCAGTTTTGTTACAACAGCATCATAAATAGAAGGAAAGATCTATCACAACCTCATGATCACTCAAAGTGCTTTACTGCTCTACAAGTATTTCTTCTGAAGTCCAATAACTGTTAAAATGCAGGAAATTGGCTCAAATGTGAAAGAGCAAGGTCCCATAAAAAACATGGAAAGGATGAACAGATAATCTGTTTATTTTAGTTACTTGAGTGATATTAATTGAGGGATTTATGTTGACAGCTATCTTTAAAACTAATACCATGGGACCTTTGAGATTCTCCTGAGAGGTTCAGTATATCTTAGTTTAATGTTTGATTTGATAATCAGAAAATGCAGTACTCTCCAAGGTCTGCAATGGAGATTCAGCATTGATACAAGCTCACGTCTCTGGAGTACACACTGAACCTGAAACCTTTGATGCAGGCGAGATCATTCATTTAACATGATTGACTCAGACCATCTAGTATGTTGTGGTGCTCGGCTGTAACAAGTTAGCTACATGACACACAATTCATCCTGGTTGCTGAAGCATCCAAATATTTCAATAGCTCCCTCTCTCATATCTTTCATGTTCTGCTGTTATATTGTCTTTTCTAATATTTCACAATGCAACATTGGTCATTCATTTCTAATGTTAAAAATGCCTGATGAAGGAGCAGCGCTCCAAAAGCTTGTACTTCCAAATAAACCTGTTGAACTATAACCCAGTGTTGTGTGACTTTTAACTTTGTCCAACCCAGTCCAACATCAGCTCCTCCACTTCATTTCTGATGTGATGCAGCTTCTTTTCTGAATTCTGCCCAGCAAATGAATTGCAGTTGTACAGTAAAACAGTAAATCACCGCTGACGATACTGGAAAAAATCTCAGTTACAACGTAAAGGGACCATTTGTCATAGAATCCCTACAATGTGGAAACAGGCCCTTGAGCCCAACAAGGCTACACCAATCCTCCAAAGAGTAACCCACCCATTCCCCTACCCTATATTTACCCCTGACTCATGCACCTAACCTACACAACCCTGAACACTATGGGGCAATTTAGCATGGCTAATCCGCCTAACCTGGACATCTTTGGTTGGTGGAAGGAATCCAGAGCACTGGAGGAAATCCATGCAGACACAGGGAGAATGTGCAAAGTCCACACAGACAGTCACCCAAGGCTGGAATCAAACCCAAGTCCCTGGCACTGCGAGGCAGCAGTGCTAACCACTGAGCCACCGTGCCACCTCTGTCTTTACTGACTGCTTTATTTTTGTCACAAGAGACACCAGTGGAAAACCAAATGCCCTGGTTTCCCAGTGTGATTGAGGCATGTGCATCTGAGCTGAGACCTGATGTTCAAGGGTTTTGGGTCGGTGAACCGTCAAAGTGAGTGCCTCCCCCCCAACCCCCACTCCCCCTCCCCCTCACCCCCACCCCCCCAACCTCCCACTGAGGAATCTTCACATCTGCTCATTCTAACCGGTCGGAAACCTGAAAGCCATAAGTACATTCCGCGACTGAATTGAAAGACAAAACCCTAACAGAGGGAGGGAGTTCTTCAGAATCTAGGAAATCAAGACAAATGGAGAGTGAGGATGGAAAGTGAAGCATGCTGCTAGACACCTTTCCCAGTGTGGTCCCCTAAACATTATAAACTGCTAGAATGAGATGATATTAAAGTCATCCAGATAGGGGCACCAGTGTAGGTGACCGCATCCCTGATCACATTCTCCAGGAAAACCTTCAGCACCCCGCGGGTCTCCTCGTAGATCAAGCCCGAGATGCGCTTGACCCCGCCACGGCGAGCCAGGCGCCGGATGGCTGGTTTCGTGATGCCCTGGATGTTATAACGGAGCACTTTGCGGTGCCGCTTCGCTCCGCCTTTTCCCAGGCCTTTGCCTCCTTTACCTCTTCCAGACATCACGATTCTTCACTCCAACCGGTGCCGAATCCAGCATGCCAGGTAGTGTTCCTGAGCACGTCCATTCTATTCTCTTGCTCTCTACTTTTTCATTTCTTTTCTTTCTCCTTTCCCCATCCTCTGACATTGTGGGGAAGCTGCAGCGGTGCAGGTGGATTGTCAGGTGCTGTGGTGGTGGTGACTGAGGTGAGGAGTTACTGGCTGGGGCCAGCCGGGAGCCTAGACCTGGGCACTCAGTCAATCATTGGCTGCGGTATTGGCAGTGCCTGGAGAAGGACTTCTGGCTTCGGTAGGAGCGGATTCGGCTGGGCTTCGCAGTGGCGATGCCAGGAGCAGCTACTCCTCAAGTTCTAGGACACCTTGCAGAGACCTTGGAAAAGCCTGGGGCTGTGTTTGTAGACCCCCTTGTATGGGAGATGAAGTCTATTGGTGTAATCTCTCTTTGCAACTCAAAATGGCACTGAATCATGGCAAAAAAATATCGATATCCTTCAAGATATGTATGAGACAATAAATCAATAACTCAACTCCATAAACAAGCAAAAGCTGCATAAGGACGTGTATAATGGTGGAAACTTGAAGACAGAAAATTCACACACTCATTGCAAATCAGTTTACTGTGAAAATGAACTGCTCTTAAACAGAAGCAGATAGTCAGATCAAACAGTTCACAACAAACATTACAATGACACATCTGAAACCTGAAATACTGTGAGCGTTTCTGTCCCTTAGTTCGAAAATGTGCTTTTGAAAAGAGGACAGCTGCAGAGACAATATAACTGCAGTTGTAAATTGAGTGGCTCACTGGGAAATAAAAAGGCTGTTTTGGACTGACAAAACGCAACACCTGAAGATGTGAAAGAAAATCCAGACAAAGAGAAAGTGACTCGAGATAATGAACTGGCTGAATATTTCTCTACCCCCCTCCCCCCACCAGACCTATTAGAGCGACACCTCTTGTGAACATTTTTGTGGTCAATTCCATTGCTCATACATTCCTAGATGAGGAAAACGAGAGCTTCAACTTTAGCCTGACTATTATTGTTAGGTCGCTGTGGTCCAGAGTGTGCCTATTGTGCTGTGCAGGCCACAACAGTAAACATCCCTGCACAGCAGGTAAGGAATGGAAGAAATGTGTCATTCCCAAATGCTGCAAACTCATGAAAAGAAGGAATCATGTACTCAGCTTACCTAAAAGCAAGAGTCTCAAAAACCGCCTGATCAGCTGTTAACATCAACACAACCAGCGCAATGTTTGCTCTTCATGTACAATTCAGAGACTGATCTGGATACCCTTTTTAAAAAACTTTTACAATTTTGGACTCACCTTTTATTTCTAATCTGTCTGCACGTGTATTGGGTTAGCATTTTTTTTTGTAGTGGAAAATCGAATGGTCTCATATCTAGCTGATATAAGCTCAACTGGTTCCTTTTGAAATACAAGTTCTTGTGATCTGGGAGAAAGGTATTCACGAACTAGTATTCAGTGAGCCACTCAATTTCTACCTGCAGTTATATTGTCTCTGCAGCTGTCCTCTTTTTAAAAGCACATTTCAGAATTAAGGGCTGAAAACACGTATAGTATTTCAGGTTGTAATGGTTGTTGTGAACTGTCCACTCTGATCTTCCATTCTTACTTTATCATATAGACCTATTCGAACATGCCCTTCAGCCCACGCTATTGTACTGAGGAATAATCGTAATGTAAAATAAAATAATTTAACTTAAGCATCCCTCAATTCACTGCTATTCATTTGCATGTTAATGACTCTGCTTCCACCACCACAGCTGGCAACGCATTCCATGCATTCACAACTCCCTACTTTATAAAGAACCTTCCTCTGACATCCCCTCTCATCCTTTCTCCTAATATCTTAAAACAATGACCCCTCGTGCCAGTCAATCCTGCCCTGGGGAAAAGTCTCTAGCTATTGACTCTATCCATTCCTCTCATTTTCTTTTGTACCTTGATCAAGTCACCTCTCTTCCTCCTTCTCTCCAGACAGAAAAGTCTGAGCTTAGTCAACCTCTCTTCATAAGGCAAGCTCTCCAGTCCAGGAAGCATCTTGGTAAACTTTCTTTGCACCCTCTCCAAAGCCTCTGTATCTTTCCTATAGTAGGGCGACCAGAACTGGACACAATATTCCAAGTGTGGTCTCACTCGGGATTTGTAGAGCTGTAACAAAACCTCACGGCTCTTAAACTCGATCCCCCTGTTAATTAGCACATCTTTCTATTCCAACCTTCTCTATCTTCCTCTGGTTCAACTATTCCATGTGGTAGCAAGTTTCATAGAAACTTAGAAAGTCGGACCAGCAGTGGGCTATTCACCCTCTGAGCCTGCTCCACTGTTCATTAAGGTCATCATTCAATTCAATAACCTTTTATCTGCTTCTCCCCAATGTCAGACCTTTGTCTGAAAAACCCATCTGGCTCACTAATGTTCTTCAGGAAAGGAGATCTGCCCTATACGTGACTCTACATTTGCAGTAATGTGGTTGACTTTCAACTCCTTTCTTGATTGTATCAATCATTACAAAGTCTCAACAAAAAGATTAAACTGGACAAACCACCTGGTATCAACCTAGACACCAGAAAAGACAAAACAGCCCTGTCAACCCAGCACACCCAGCACTAACACCTGGCGACTAGTGCCAAAAACTGGGAGAGCTCTGTCAGAGACTAGTCAAGCAACAGACTGAAATAGTCTCAGAATCATACCTTACAGACAAAGTCCCAGAAAACCTCCAGCTGATTACCACATACTGTCCTCCCCAATTGACGAATCAGTGCTCCTCCATGTTGAACAACACTTGGAGGATGCACTGAGGGTGGCAAGGGCACCAAATGTACTTGGTGTGAGATTTCAATGTCTACCACCAAGAGTGGCTCAGCAGCAACACTACTGATGGGACTAATCGAGCTGAAGGACGTAGCTGCTAGACTGGGTCTGCGGCAGGTGGTGACAGAACAAACAAAGGTGAAAAAATGTATTTGATCTCATCTTCATCAATCTACCAGCTGCAGATGCATCTTTCCATGACAGTATCAGTAAGAGCAACCATCCTTGGGTGGCACGGTCGCTCAGTAGTTAGCACTGTTGCCTCACAGCAGCAGGGACCCAGGTTCGATTTCAGCCTCAGGTGACTGTATGGAGTTTGCACATTCTCCCAGTGTCTGCGTGAGTTTCCTCTGGGTGTTCCGGTTTCCTCCCACAATGTGCAAGTTAGGTGAATTGGTCATGCCAAATAGCCCAATAGTGTTCAGGGATGTGTCGGTTAGGTACATTAGTCAGGGGTAAATGTAGACTAATAGGGTAGAGGAATGGGTCTGGGTGGGACACAAGGGTCGATGTGGACTTGTTGGCCTGAAGGGCCTGTTTCCACATTGTAGGGATTCTAAGCTTCTCTCACCGTTCCTTCTCAAGGGCAACTCAGCACAGGCAATAAATGCTGGCCAGCCATCAATGCCCATGTCTCACCATTGGATAAAAAGGCTGTGTTGCTTGCTGGTGTCAGGCTTAGGATAGCTCCTCAGACCCGGAGGTTAGAGTGGGAGAGAAGAGATCTCATTGTCTTTATAGAATGGCATAAGCCGGACTAAGAATGAGGCTCTGCTGAGTGAGTAGGAGCAGTTAAGGTCTGAGCTAAAAAGAAGAACCACTGCCGGGACAGTCATGATCTTTGTAAAAGGAAGAGCAGGTTCAAGGGACTGTTGGAACTGAGACCCTGCAATCGTTTGTTTTGTTCTTAGATCTGTAATCTCCCCCACTCAGATTGACAAAGGCCGGAGCTGTGTGGAAACGCCAAAACTTCCAAGTTCAGAATATCATTGTTCCTTCATGGTTGCTGGGAAAAAGTTCTGAAATTTCCAAAGTAAAACATTGCGACAGAACCCCTTAATGTACTGACTGTTGTGGTTTCAGCATGCAGGCAACCCCTACTTTCTCAGGAAAACTGCAATAGGGAATAAATGTCAGCCTTACTCACAGTGCCCATGCCTTAAGAATAAGGATTTTTAAAAAACTTTTGGAATGAATTACATTCAAAATTGAGCTTTATTATATAACAAAGTGGAATAAAAAGGTTTTCTTAATGTTTAAGCTTAATTGTAAAATGAGCAATTTGCTTTTTGAGCAAGAGCACTGCATTTGGAAATGATTTTTGCAAGTGGGTAAATCATTTACACGTATTAAAAAATTAAATTATCTTACAGCCTTGAAAATAGTCTTTTTAATAACACAATTACACAGTCTCATTCCAGAAATAATCTGAATATATAGATAGCTACCTAAATATTATAACAGAGTCCTGGGAATGATTACAAGTCAGTAATCCAATATCATGCCCAGGTATGCGAGTGAAGCTTACTTTGTAGTTATAAATATCATTAGAAGCTGCCAGCTGGTCTGCAATCTCCAATTTCTCCGTTATACCTTGATTGTGTCATAAAATTACACTGCTTACCACTAATTTGGTACATGTTAAACTTGTTTAAAGGTTTAACATAGGTGATAATGAGTTGGCAACTTATATTAATCACCAAAAGGTCAAAAAGAATGATGTAAAAATGGAAAATCTATCCCATTTTTCTCAAGTGGAATTTCTCTGCTCAGACTATTTTAACACTTGTCATTTTCCTACCATTACCTAGTGGTGGAACAACATTGTTTGACATGGGGGTTAGCTGTTTGCAGAATATTTCAATGCACAGGATGTTCTCAAAAGATCACCATCTAACACTTGGCACATTCACAAGGTCTTTATGGTCCCTAAGCCATTCAACACAGCTGAGATCCCTCTTCGAGAAATATCGTCTCTATAGAGGTTATGCAAGAATTAATGGTGTCACAGAGAAACAAATATCCTAGGTTTGCCTGCTTGGTATCGCTCAACACAAGTATACAAAATGTTGCAGAAGCAGAGTTCTGCAGATGTGGAACATCCAAACTGGAAACATTGGAAAATACTAGAAAACAAACCGAAACAACACTGACTTAACAGGTCAGCCAGCATCTGTGGAGAGAAACAGAGTTAATGTTTCAGTTTAGCAATGACCATTCACGTGAAGGTTGATCAGAAATAACAAAACCTGCAAATCATGGTATTTTCCAGTAACTGCATGGATCCAGCACATTTCTTTCTCTTTATGTTTCACCCATTCATCTTAACAAAGTAAATTTCATTATTCTTCTGCATTGTGAAGCTCAGAGATACCATACTTAATCCTCTCCAACAATCTGGATTGCAGATAAGTATGTGATCCCATTCTTGCTTTGGTATGTTCCCGAAATCAAAATGCTTTGTAACCAATAAGCTAGATGCTCAAGGGGGGTCAGATGATTTTAAGAGCCCTCTGAGTTAATTGCGTATAAGAACCAGTACATGATTAAAATTGCACTTACTGTTGGTTTCAAGGCTTTCACAGAGTTCAGTTTTGACTTCTCCATTTGGCCTGTCACTTGCTTTTTGTGACAATTTGCTTGACATTGTGGCTGCTGTCACCACTGCCTTGAAGCTCCGCTTGCGTTTTTGCACATTCTGCTCTGGATGAAAGATGATAATATAAACCTTAGGCATGTACAGCATGCCTAGAGATACAGAAGCACTTAAACTCATGGATATAGTAAGAGTTGTTGTCTGAATGTACATCTGCAAAATAAAACAAGATATTTTAATTGATGGTCAAGAAGCAGTGATGTATACAGATCAAATACATTGCTTTTATCAAACAGACTGTACACTGATTGAACAGTGGAAGGATTTGGTGCATGAAGGAATTGATCTGTTCATAGAAGAGGGCAGAAAACACTTAATTTTTCAAAATTATAAAAGCTGCTTTTGTGCCATTTAAATGTTATAGCCACTAAGAAATTAATGTATACAATGTTGTCATACAAATGTTTAAAGCTACCATTTCCTCAACCTTTATTTTATGGTTAAAATGTGCTTAAAACCTCTGATTAATCAAAGCAATTTCCATAAAAATGTGTTAAAATTCCCATTTTAATACAGCAACAATATTTGGAAAGCTTTCATTTCTCATACCAAATGCATTTTTGAAACAAGCTTCAAGCCCAAACTGATGGCAAGTGCAAGCATCTTAGATTTAATTAAAAGTACTCATCGAGATCTAATTCCTGCACCCTGCAACAACACAAGTATTTGCTTAATATCTTTTTGCGTCTGCTTTTACAGAACCAAAATCCTGTTTGAGACTGAACTCATTACTTCTTCACTCAGCGTGTGGTGAATCGTTGAAATTCTCCACCCTGGAGGAACTATGGAGACTCAGTTATTGAAAATATTTGTGATAGAGGTCAATAGAATTCCAGATATTAAAGGTATTAAGGGATGAGGGAATCCTGTGGGAAAGTAGCATTGATGTAGATGATGAGCTATGATCTAGTTTAACGTCAGACCAGGCCCGAGGAGCTGAATGACCTACTCCTGCTACTATTCCCTTTGTTCCTCCCTCTCTTCCTTTCAGATTCTCTGGCCTCTTGTCGTTTTGCAGGATTTCCACTTCTAAATATCTCATTGGCATACAAAAATAAAAGCTCAATGCAGATATTTTCAATTCAATATCCTGAGGCGACAAGGTGCTAATGACATTTTGCAATCAAAAATGTCAAAAGACTGCCTGCTGCTTTTGAAATTCAAGGATAAGGTTCCCGTGCTGCACAGTTCTATGCAATACTGTGCCCTCAACAGCAACAACATGCACTTATTTTAACACCTTTAAAACATTCCGAGGAACTTCAGTGCAAACGAAACTAGATACCACATTGCACAGGGTGGGTGACCCTAATACGTTCAAAATGGTTGAAGTGGAAAGTATTATGAAACACATAAAGAAAATTGTGATGCAGTGTTGTTTGAGATCTCTCAGGCATCCTTGACCTTATGCAAGTCTCCCTAAGCCCATGTAAGGGTGTTATGCTCAGGGCTTTATGCTATGGCTTTTCAGCGAATTTTCAAAGTAATGGTGAGCAAAGGAACTTTGAGGCACAATAGTTGCTGACGGATGAAGGATCCTTCAGGATGAGGATTTGTATTTCCTACATGCACATATGAAAAAGCATAGGAAGAACACCTTTTGTATTATTTAGTCATATTGTTTATATCAGCAATATAGGAGTGTCCTACAGGCAACTGAAGAGGAGAGTGTAGGACAGAAACATGAAGCAATGAGCAGAGAATTGTAGAATCCCTACAGTACAGAAGCAGGCCATTTGGCCCATCAAGTCCACACTGAATCTCTGAAGAACATCCCACACAGACCCATTCCCCTACCACTGTAAGTCTGCATTCCCCATGGCCAACATACCTACACATCCCTAGACACTTAAGCAAGGCCTATCCTCCTAACCTACACATCTTTAGACTGTGGGAGAGAACGGAAGCAAACCAGACAGACAAAACAAAATGTGCAAAGTCCACACAAAGACAGTCTCCTGAGGCTAGAATTGAACAGGTCCCTGGTGCTGTGAGGCAGCAGTGCTAACCATTGAGTCATCATGCCACCCGAGGACCTGGCCTTGGGCAGATCATCTCCACTGAAAAAGAAGAGGTAGAGCTGGAAAGGCTGAGCAATGGCTGGAGCAGGGTGAAATTCCAGAGTTTAGAGTCTAAGCATCAGAAGGCTATCAATGGTGGCACAAAAATAATCAGGGATCCAAAAGAGAATGGTCAACCACATTCCTGGAAGGTTGTTGATGTGGAACAAGTTACAGAAATAATAAGAGGCAAAACCAATCAGGGACTTTAAAACAAAGATGGGAAAATTAAGGTTGTTCTGTTCCTGAATTCAAGCCAAGTTAGGTAAGCCAATACAGGCAGAATTGTGAATGAGTTCATGCACACGTGACAGAGTTCAGGGTGTTGCTGCAGTTTAAGGGGAGTTCAGGATGGGAGAGGAATATGTTGACGTAGCTGATTCTGAAAGAAATAAAGGCAGGTACGAGGGTTAAGTAACAAGTGGATTGAGGTAGGATCAGAGTTGGTGTTGGAAGTTGGTGGCCATGATTGTTCTGGGGACAAGGGACCTTTCAAAAGGTGTATCATTTTCACAGTTTAAAACACAATTATTGTTAAAGTAGCAACATTTCAAATCATAAATTGCCAACCTAAGTTCTCCTTGTTTAAATGTTTCAATTCAACTTAACTGTTGTTTCTAAATGTGATCAACTGGGGATAAGAAAATACTAATCGAAAGACTGTAAGACATAGGAGCAGAAGGTGATCATTAAGTCTGTCAAGTCTGCTTTGCTATTCAATGAAATCATGACTGATCTGATCATTCTAAGCTCCACTTTTCCCCATACCCTTTGATTCCCTCCTTGATTAAAAAATCCATCGATCGCAGCCTTAAACATACTTAATGACCCAGGCTTCAACAGCCCTTTGTAGTAAAGAATTCCACAGATTCAGTATCTCTGAGAGAAAAAAATTCCTCCTCACTTCTGTCTTAAATGGGTGACCCCTTAATTATGTCCTCTGGTCCTAGATTCTCCAACATGGTGAAACAACCTTTCTGCATCTACTCTGAGTAGACACCGAGAATCTTGTAGACTTCTATAATGTCACCTCTCATTCTTCTGAACTCCAATGACTATATGCCCAACTTACCCAACTTCTGCTGAGAAGACAGTCTCTCTCTACCCAGGATCAGCCAAATGATCCTTCTCTGGACAATGCCCAATATCTTTCTAGGGCCCCAAAACTGTTTACAGTATTCCATCAGTGGCATGACCAGTGCTTGTATAACTGGAACAAAGCCTCCCTATTTTCATATTCCATTTCCTCTGAAATAAAGGCTAACATTTCATTTGCCTTCCTATTATCTTCCGAACTTTGATTCTAGCTTTTTCTGCATGAGAAAAATCCCAAATCCCTCTGTGCTGTAGCTTTCTCCAGTGTTTCTCAACTAATTATGAAGGGCACGGATAGGCTAAATAGACAAGGTCTTTTCCCTGGGGTTGGGGAGTCCAGAACTAGAGGGCATAGGTTTAGGGTGAGAGGTGAAAGACATAAAAGAGACCTAAGGGGCAACTTTTTCACGCAGAGGGTGGTACGTGTATGGAATGAGCTGCCAGAGGATTTGGTGGAGGCTGGTACAATTGCAACATTTAAGAGGCATTTGGATGGGTATATGAATAGGAAGGGTTTGGAGGGATATGGGCCGGGTGCTGGCTGGTGGGATTAGATTGGGTTGGGATACCTGGTGGGCATGGACGGGTTGGACCCAAGGGTCTGTTTCCATGCTATACATCTCTATGACTCTAATGGTTAACTCCTTTGTTCTTCCTGCCAAAGTATACAACTTCAGGCTTTCCAAGGTTATATTCCACCTGCCAACTTTTGTTTTCCCACTCATTTAACTTGTCTATATCCCTTCTGCAACCTCTTTGAATCTGCTACAATCTTGGCAATAATACATTCACTTTCTTTATCCAATTCACGAATACATATATTGTAAATAATTGTGGTCCCAGCACTGAACCCCATGACACACCACTAGTTACAGGTTACATGTCTCCTTTATCCCAATTCTGTCTTCCAATAGCTAATCAGTCCTCCATCCATGTTCATACACAATCTCCAAATCTTATCTAGTAAGTAGCATAATGTGGTACCTCATCAGATGTCTTCTGAAAATCTAAACGTAGTATATTCACTGTTTCACCTTTATCTATCTAGCTTGTTATCTCCTCACTGAACTCTAATAAGTTTGTTAGACATGAGATTCATTTTGTGAAGCCATACTCACTCTGTTTGATCATGTTCTGTATTTGTAAATGCTCTGCTTTTACATATTTTATGAAAGACCAACATTTCCCTAATAACGGTTGTTAAGCTAACTGGCCTATAATTAGGTGTTTATTTGTCTCCTTTCCTTTCTAAATACAAGTGTTACCAAAAGGTTTCAGTAGTACTTTTCTTGAGTGATAGCTATTGTATTTGTTTCCTCTTCTGTTTGCCACTTAATTATTTAGTAATTTTGGAATGCTATTAGTGTCTTCTATTGTGAAGACTGATGCAAATTATGTATTCAAACTCTCTGCCTATTCCTTGTTCTCCATTACTGTTTCCCTAGTCTTGTTCCTTTTTATGCATTAAAGATCCTATTCATCATGATTACTTACTTATTTACAAGTTAACCCTCTAAATTTACCTTCTTCTTATTTATTTTGGTCATCTTTGTTGGTTTTTAAAACTTTTCCAATCCTCTGGCTTCACACTAATCTTTTCCACATTGTTTTTTTTTCAATTTGGTATTATCTTTAACTTCCTTGCTTAATGATATTTGGCTTAGTCCTTTTCAGAATCTTTCTTTCTCACTGTGATATATCTTTTCTGTGAGCTATGGAATATTTTCTTTGCCATTGTTTCTCAACCATCTTTGCTACTAAACATCTTTCCCAGTCATTCCAGCTAATTCTCATACCTTTAAATTGCTATTACTTACGTTCAGCGTAGTTGTTTCTGACCCAAGTTCCTCGCAAACTGAATGTTAAATTCTACCATGTTATGTTCTCTGTTTCTAAAGGGATCCTTTACCCTGCCACTGTTTATTAAACCTGCCTCATTATACATCAACAGATTTGCAATTGCCTGATCCAGGTTAGATCTAAAATAGGAGAAAGTGAGGACTGCAGATGCTGGAGATCAGAGCTCAAAATGTGTTGCTGGAAAAGCGCAGCAGGTCAGGCAGCATCCAAGGAACAGGAGAATCGACGTTTCGGGCATGATTCCTGAAGGAGGGCTCATGCCCGAAACGTCAATTCTCCTGCTCCTTGGATGCTGCCTGACCTGCTGCGCTGGATCTAAAATATATTGCTACCGGAAACTGTACAGAATATTCTGTGAATTCTTCTTCACAACTACCTCTATCCCAATCGACATAAAGATTAGGGTCACCCATGATTAATGAAGTACCTTTTCTATATACCCTCATATCTCCTGATTTATTCTGACATAATGGCTACTGTTATGAGACTTACGGACTACTGCCAGTTCCTTCTTCCTCTTCTTTTTTCTTATTTTTACCCATTGGAATTCTACTTCTTAAGACCCAAGGTCATATGCAATCATACTTATCCAATATTTTACTAACAAAGCTACCCCACCATCCTCTCCATCCAGCTAGTTCGTTCAAAAAAGCACAAGCTGCTGAATGTTTAGTTCCCAATCTCGATCTCCTTATAACCACATCTCCATAATGGCTATAAAATCATGCCCATTAACCTGCATTTATGCTATTAACGTATTTATTTTGTTCTGAATTCAATGCCCATTTAGGTAGTTAGCCCTTGATTTTGCCTTTTTACCATTTCTCCCCGTTGACTGTATGAACTGTTGTTTTCTATGTTTATATGTTCTGTCCCTTCCCGTTTCAGTCAGGTACTGTTATCCCCTGTAATGCTGCCCTATCCTGTTGCTTTATAAGTCTGCACTTCCCCTCTTCCAAACCTTCCTCCTATCTAATTAATTTAAAGCCATCTCTCTACTCCTAGTTATTCGATTTGACAGGGCATTGGCTCCAGCATGTCAAGTGAATACCGTCCCATTAGAACAGCTCCACTGGCACCAGTGCCTCACAAAATGAACCTCAATCCGCCCACAGCAATCTTTAAATTTATTACTTAACAATATTCACTCTATGACAATTTGCTCATGCTTCAGGTAGTAACACCTCTGATCATTACCTTGGAGATTTTGCTTTGTAATTTAGCTCCTAAATATTCAAATTATTTTCAGCAGAACCACTTTTCTGGTCTTATTGATGCCACAAGTGCCAATGTGGGTGATCATCACCAGATCTTTCCCCTCTCACTCAAGTTCTGTTCCAGCCCTAAGGAGATGTTCTAAACTCTGATACTGGGCAAGCAACACAACGTTTGGGACTTCCAGTCATGGCTGCAGAGAACTCTATGTACTCCCTCATTATAAAGTTCCCACCTATCTATCCCTTAATGACACCAAAATCCCAATGACTGCAATTACACATGTGGATGGAAAGATCCCAATTGCACTGGTGAATTTGATCAAAGTAACCAACACCAGGGTCTGATGACAGGAGCAATCGTCTGACTATAAGTTGTTCTGATGCTGAAGTTTTACTTCAAGGATTACACGACTCCACATTTAAAGAGCTTTTTTCTGATTCTAACTGAAGTGAAAAACATGCCTTTTGGCAAAGAATAAATATACATTATCTATACAAGTTATTTGGTGATTTGTCATTGTCTGTAGCATCTAGTCATGTGGATACAACAAATGTATCTGCCTAGCAGCAGACTCTAATGAAGCAACAAGAGCAGTCTTTTTACTGTTCAGTGCATTAGGACTAAGTACAAGCCTGCAGTACAGACGATACCCAACATCACTTGATTGATAATGCATCGTATTAATGATGTTTAGATAGTGAAAGCTTCATACTGTAAAAAGAAATCCAATACTGGAGACACAAATCCCATTCCTGTGCCTTAACTTAGTTCTTTTCTATTATTTTGGCTTCACAGATTAATCTTTTGCTACCTGATTCCTAAACCCCAGAATAACTTGATATTTATGGATATTCACCACAGAATCCTGAGCAGTTATAAAACCTCTGGTTGTCAGGACCTTCTGGGGTAGCCATTTGGTAAGTGCCTCTATGTTTACCACCCAGTTAAGGAGAGCGGGAGGGTCTGCAGAAATTTCCAAATTGTAGCTTCACCACGAGAAAAGAGATGAGCATTCCTGAAGGGGAAAGCTATGGGGGAACCTCAAAATGACCAAAAGAGCACTCTAAATGCTCCAAACTCTAAAAGTAAGGCTCAGAAGTATGATGATTAACAGAGTGGATAGGAGGAGGTTGGGAAATCCCATCACATTAAATGTCAGTCTACAATTGGATCTATTGAGCCTGGCAGAACCCTATTAATGCCATTTCAACTAGTCACCCTCCTCTCACCTGATAAGATGCTATTGAACGTTGCCTGATACATTGGGAGAACTGATTGAGGCTTTGATTATATCAGTTGCCTACAGTCCTTCACAAAGCAGGTTGTCAAATCTAATGGCTGTTTGACCCTGGGAATTTCATCCAAAGGCTGAAACAATTTTTTTGACCTCTCCCACCTTCACCTCACCATTGCAGCAGGTAGATTCCACTCTCAGTGAGTCACAATATTGTTATTCTTTGTACCTACGCAAGATCTTGAAGTCATTCTTTAACTTGCACACTGGGAATAAAACTGGCTTAACTGAAATCCAAAAATGCTCTGCTTTCTCTTTCATTGAATACCAATCCCATCACCTGGCAAGTTCAAAATGAGCTCATTGACTTAGCAATTTGTAAAGTTAAGCTACAAGAGACAAGATAGATTGCATCTCAAAGGCACTAAAGATCACTGAATATATAGTCACTTATTTATTTGAATAGCTATATGGCAATCATGGTTCAGTATACTCATTTCTGAGGTAGATTGAGATTTGAGCCTACAATCCAGTTGATTCTTGAAAGCAGAAGTGAGGTGCTATCTTCCAGTGCTGACATTAGCCTGAAGTTCCACCTCTTCTCTCATGCAGATACAAAACATCCCCTGACACCATTCAAACAGTACGTAACTTTTCCTTGGTGTTCTAACAAATATTTAGCCCTCAAATCACAAACCATAAAGTGAATTATCATTGCTGTTTTCTCAGTAAGACCTTGCTGCAACTGGCCTGCTGCATTTTCTGTGTAACAATAACGACTTTAAAATATGTCCTTAATTGGCTCTAAAACACTTTGAGACGTTCTGTAGTCATGCAAGATTCTATATAATGGCAGTATTCTTTTCTTTAATTCAGAGTATTAGATTCATCTATTAGATGAGTCTAAATGAAGTACTGACCAAGGAACTTGCTCTGATACAGCAAAGAAAAATAGTTTGGAGGTAAAAGAGCAATAATAATCCTCTAAAAAAATCAAAATGGTTGTTTTACTGGAAAAGACTTTTCTCTTTCAATATGTTTATTATAGGTATCTGAAGGGCCTTAATGATGAATTATTCCTCATTGCGTATTCCTTCTCTTTTTCTCCAATTTAATCAAAATGCAGGTATTGTAGAAACATGAATGTTTCAATGCATTATATTTTCAAATGCTGCTGATCTAAAATATTTAGAAAATTAGGACTCCAGTTGAATCAGTATCAATGAATCCCATCATATTTAACTTTTGGATTTTAGATTTTTCACTTACTGAAGAATGCGAATAAAGAAATAAACAAATTTTCCAATTCTATTTCATGAGGTTGTTCCACGTTTTTTATAGATAAGGTTGGTTCTAGTCATTTAAGCATATCCCAAATAAATCATGCATTTCGCCTGAGGATTAAAAAAAAACTTCCACAGAAGAAATGTAAAACATCAACACAGATCAGTGAATATTGTATAATTCCTTATGAGAAAATATTGGTGCAAATTTAACTTTAGGCTACAGAGATAAGACTACAGAACTCTACCACATACTCCAATGTAGGAAAACAAGGGCAACTGAATAGGAATCCAAAAATCCAAACAAGAGATGTTGTCAATGTTTTAATTTTTCATTTCCTTTTAAAAGTCCAAGTTTTGCCGATTCATATTCATTCCTGAAGAAGGGCTTATGCCCGAAATGTCGATTCTCCTGCTCCTTTGATGCTGCCTGACCTACTGCGCTTTTCCAGCAACACATTTTTCAGAGCTATTCATATGATCACTTCAGTTCCCTACAGAAAACGTTTGCAGGAATTTTGAGGTGTTGGATTCTGACAGACCCAACAAGGAGAAACTGTTTTTCCTGAGAGAATGACTAGCAGGCCAAGGGCCCCACTTTGAGATAATTAACAAGGAGATGGGAAAAACTTTCATCAACCAGGAAATTGCTCCAATCTGGCATTAACCCTAAAGGATGCCAAAAGCAAATTCAATGGAAATTTTCAAAAGTGAATATTTACAAAGCAAAATTCACTGGTCAATGATGATTGTGAAGGGGTGGATAGACCTTTCAAAGCCAGCACAGGTATGATGATATAATTAATGGCCTTCTTCCATTCTGACAATTCCAGGATTTTTTTTATTCATTTGTTGGAAGTGGGCACAACTGGCTGGCTAGCATTTATGGCCCATCCCTAGTCGCCCTCGAGAAGGTGGTGGTATGCTGCCATCTTGAACTGCTATAGTCCATATATTGTGGGTTGACCCACAATGTCCAGGAGCTTGACTAAGTGATAGTGGAGAAACAGTAATATATTTCCAAGTTATGATGGTGAGTGTTTTGGAGGGGAATTGCAGTGTTCCCATGTATCTGATGCTCTTATCCTTCGAGATGGAAATGGTAACAGGTTTGAAAAGTGCTGTCTGTGGATCTTTGGTGAGATTCTGCAGTGCATCTTGTAGATAGTACACACTGCTACTAATCAGCTTTGGTGGAGTCAAGGTTTATAGATGCAGTGCCAATTAATCGTGCTGCTTTGTCCTGGATGGTGTCAAGTGTTTTGAGTATTGTTGGAGCTGCATCCAAGAAGGAAAATGGGGAGTATTGCTTCACACCCCTGACTTGAGACTTGTAGATGATGGACAGGTTTTGCAAAATCAGGAGGTGAGTTATTAGTCGCAGTATTCCTAGTTACTGACCTGCTCTTGTAGCCAGTGTGTTTATGTGACAAGTCGAGTTTATTTTCTGGTCAATGATAACCCTAAGGATCTTGATGGGGTTGGATTCAGGAAATGGTAACACCATTGAATGTCAAAAAGTGTCTGTTATTGGCGATGGTCATTGCCTGGTGTGAATGTTATGTGGCACTTGACAGCCCAAGTCTGGGTCTTGTCCAAATCTTGTTTATTAGAACATGGTCTGCTTCAGTATCTGAGCAGTTGAAAATGGTGCAGAACATTGTGTAATCATCAGTGAACATCTGCAGTTCTGACTTTATGATGGAGGAGAGTCATTGATGAAACAGCTGAAGTAGCCTAGCACACTATCCTGAGGAACTCCTGCAGGGATGTCCTGGAGCTGAGATTACTGACCTCCAACAACCACAAACAACTTCCTCTTTTCCAAGTATGAATCCAACCAGTGGATGGTTAGCTCTGATATTCCTTGATTCCAGTTTTGCTAGAGTCCTGATGCCACACTCAGTCGAATGTGGCCTTGATGCCAAGGGTTGCTACGCTCACCTCACGCCTGGAATTCTGTACTCTTGGCCATGTCTGAACCAAGGATGTAATAAGGTCTGGAGCTGAGTGGCCCTAGCAGAACTAAAACTGGGCGTCACTGAGCAAGTTATTGCTGAGTAGGACCTGCTTAGTAGAACTGTTGATGACACCTTCCATCACTTTACTGATGATCGAGAGTAGACTGATGAGGTGGCAAATGGACAGGATGGATTTGTCTTGCTTTTTGTGCATGGGGCATACCTGCACAATTTTCCAAAGGCTTGGAATCCTTTGAGAGAATTCCTTCTCTTAAGTGGGACACCCTTTATTTTTCAACAGTGTTCCTCAGCTTTAGGCCCTTCCACATGGAGAAACATCCTTTCAGCTCCACCATGTCAAATCCCATCTGGATCTTATATGTTTCAATAATATCACCTCATTGTTTCCAACTCCCTTCTTCCCTGTAGCTGTTCTTTAATCGCACACATGCGCATAAAAGTACTTTTCTCTCTACTTTCTTAGAGACATTAGCTGGTTTATTCTAAGACAAAATAATCTATCTTTCAAAAATGAAGAGATGCAGCCCCACCAAATCTAGTAGATGTGCTTACACAATGTGATTTACACCCCCACTCAGGCCAGGTATGACTAATCTGTACTACATCATAGCAGTGAAATAACTCCCATCTTGTGAAGAATGGCAACAGCTGATGGAAGATGCCTGAAGACTTGATTTGGTCTGAGAACATTGAAGCTTTTAATCTGTTAACCGCCAGTCTGAGTAAAATAAATCAGTCTGCGTACTGCATTTGAAGCAATGCCCCTGCATTGGACTCGTATAGTGATGGCAAATAATCGGAACCAATTGCTGATATAGGAGGCTTCTTTCAATGGGCAGTGTAAGTGCTGGGGCCTTTCAATGGGCTGGGGCCTGTGCATAAATCTAATAAATCAGGGACTTGAAATTGTGCTGTTCTGATGGACTCTTGTGGATTTTAATTAAGTACCTCAGACCACAACATTAACTAAAGTATAAACCAATTTAAAGTTAGCAAACTAATGAATAGCATAATTGAATACACAAAGGAATTTATTGTTAAGTCATTGAGCCTTAATTTACTTATGGCTGCATTGCAGAATTTTCAACCTTTTCCCTCAGCCCACCTTGTGTAAGCCTTTGAAATGCTTTCACGGTTGTTTTGTTGGCTGAAAGATGCCACAAACCGCAATTAGGGAATCTGTTTTGGTGACGTTATTAACGGCACATATGTTCATCAGCACACCAGAAAACTTGCTCTGCCTTTCTTTTATAACTAGTACCATGCGATCCTTTACCTTCACGTGAGAAAACCAATGGGACCTTGGTTTGAGAACGTATCCAAAAGGTGGTAACTCCAACAGTACGGCACTCTCCCAGTACTGGACTGGAAGGTGTTGGGGAGTGGGGATTATGAGCTCAATTACAGGGAGATAAGGTGGAATCCCCCAACAGATAATACAACTAGAATTCAATTTTTAAAAAAGTGCAGAATGAAAGACTTGCATAATGCGACCATGCAAACACTGTCCAATGTCATAAAAACCCAACTGTTTCACTAATGTCCTTTAGGGAAGGAAATCTGATGTCCCTTGCACGTATCATTCAGGACCCACACAAATATGGTTGACTCTTAACTGTCTTCGGAGTAAGTAGGATGGTCAATAAATGCTAGCCTCACCAGCAACATCAACATTTGTGAATGATTGAAAAATGTCTCTGGAACCAGTATGTACAACCTAATTACTGAGAAGCACGTGCACTTCCAACTCAGCCAAGGCTGACATTTCAACTTACAATAAATTCTTAAATGAATTTATATCTAATGAAATGGTGTGAATACCTTCAGAATAATTTTGCATTCAACAAATGTGGTTTGCCAAAAAAGCATCAGCAACATAAATATCATGGCTGAAGTGATAATTTTACAAAATAATTTCAAAGGCGGCATGATTAGGCCAAATGCACAAGGTGTTCTGGGAATGAATGTATAACAGCTGGATGGCCCTCTCACAAAAAGGACAGCTGCTGGCATGGGAATCTCTACCTCCAGCCAAACTACACCATTAATTGGCTCAGTGCAGTAAAGATTAGCACAGGGAGGTAAACATAAAATTAACACAGATTGTTCAACCTCCTAACTGCTACCTTGTACAGTAGCATTATTGCAAAACACCACACAATTGTTTTTTTCTTATGAAAAACATGAAATGCACACATCTATTTGGAGCTAAGAACCATTTTGAAATCCTATAAAGGGCCTGTAGATTATGCCGTGATATGAATCAGGTAGTGTATGAATGCTTAACACATCGGTATTACTGCAGTTTCCATTTGATGCAGACTTTATCATCTTTAAAGTAAGTTTTTGACCATTTTGTTAAATTAGCTAATGAATTTGAAATTGACTTAGTAAATGTAATAACACTGCGCTGTGTACAATTTTAACTTTTATTAATAGAGGGATCGAGTTCCGGAATCATGAGGTTATGCTATAGCTGTACAAAACTCTGGTGCGGCCGCACTTGGAGTATTGTGTACAGTTCTGGTCACCGCATTATAAGGAGGTGGAAGCTTTGGAAAGGGTACAGAGGAGATTTACTAGGATGTTGCCTGGTATGGAGGGAAGGTCTTACGAGGAAAGGCTGAGGGACTTGAGGCTGTTTTCATTGGAGAGAAAAAGGTTGAGAGATGATTTAATACAGACATATAAGATAATCAGAGGGTTAGATAGGATGGACAGGGAGAGCTTTTTTCCAAGTATGGGGACGGAGAGCACGAGAGGGCATAGCTTTAAACTGAGGGGTGATAGATATAGGACAGATGTCAGAGGTAGTTTCTTTACTCAGAGAGTAGTAAGGGTATGGAATGCTTTGCCTGCAATGGTAGTAGATTCACCGACTTTAAGTGCATTTAAGTCGTCATTGGACAAGCATATGGATGTACATGGAATAGTGTAGGTTAGATGGGCTTCAGATTGGTATGACAGGTCAGGGCAACATCAAGGGCCGATGGGCCTGTACCACGCTGTAATGTTCTATGTTCTAATTATTGGATTTAGCCTCTGAATGTACTTCCCACAGAGGATTCGGTTGATAGATGATGGCAATGATGGCGCTACCATCGCACAATGTAAAGGAAAGTTTCTTTGTTAGCTCAGATTACTTTACACTTTCAAGGTTTGAAAACCTGCTCAGGACAGGGAAGGTTGGCAAGAGAACCAGAGGTGGCAAAAGGAAGATGTTCTCACACATGAGTAGTTAGGATTTAGAATGGAGACCTCATTGAGAGGGGGCTATAGATTCAACGGTAGACTCCAAGAGAAAATTGAACAAATGTTTAAAAAAAGAAAACTGATGTGGAGACAGACAAGGGACTGAGACTGACTGAATTGCTCTTTGAAAAAGCTGGTGCAGACTTGAGGAGTCAAATGGACATTTGTATTGTTTCATGATCATGTTTTCTAAGCATTACCTGAGCATTAAATTCCATCCAATGTATGGGTAAAAGTTTATGTTGGAGGTTTGTCATTTGCAATGAAATTTCATGGTCATCCAACCGACCCAAGCTCTGGAGATCCTGACGGAATCAAGTCCCTGACTGGTCGGGGGAATCCTGTTTGCTCCTCCCAAGCCATTAAGTCACTGCATTTCCCACCTCTGGGGGCTGCCAACTGATCCCAAGTCTGGTACCAGTAGCATCACCAGCGGTAGTGGTCAGGGCCTGCATATGTACTGAAGCCTACATACAATTTAGCAACGGTTCATCCAGCGACAGGTGAGTGGGGTAGGTTAAGGTTCCTCAGGAGGGTGGAGCACCAATCAGATAGGAGAGTGAACAGGAAATCAAAGGCAAAGCATCCTGCTGGACCTTGCTCCCCAACATTGGGTCCAGGCATTGAATAGCTTTGCTAACCCTATTTCCCCACGTCTTCTGTCCCCAATGCTGACTGAATACTAGGAGCAGTGGGATGAGACCCTAAAGTTGCCATTGAAGAGCTTGGATTGACCCTTAATTGAGGGGGTGGGACAGGGAGGCCAGAGCCTGGAGTCCAGGTGCTGTGGTAGTAGATTGTCCATTTTCTAGGTGGCACGGTGGCACAGTGGTTAGCATTGCTGCCTCACAGCACCAGAGACCCGGGTTCAGTTCCCACCTCAGGCGACTGACTGTGTGGAGTTTGCACGTTCTCCCCCGTGTCTGCGTGGGTTTCCTCCGGGTGCTCCGGTTTCCTCCCACAGTCCAAAGATGTGCAGGTTAGGTGAATTGGTCATGCTAAATTGCCCGTAGTGTTAGGTAAGGGGTAAATGTAGGGGTATGGGTGGGTTGCACTTCGGCGGGCCTGTTTCTAATCTAATCTAATTTACAATTAAACAGCTGTTCAATTACACAGCTTCCCCATCCGTCCTGTGCACCCCTCTCCCAACACACCCCCAGTCTCCAAACTCTCCATTGTTTTGATTTTCAATAAACTTGTTTGTTTCAAAATTAAATCGATGAAGCCCAGTGTTGTTGCCTATGAAAATGCAGATGATGCCCTGGCAACTATCTGTCACTGTCAGCCAACCAACAGATGCCACGATGGTGTGGGAGCTGGTCTCGCTGCATGGTGAAGCTGGGGATGTTATGACATGGATGTAGCAGTCCTCACTCAATGGGTAGCACTCTCCTTTCTATATCAGAACATCTTGGGTTCAAGTCCTAAAACAGCGCCCCTCCCTAAATGGTCACAATAGAGAATTTGGAGGTAGAAGTAGAAATTGCTGGAGAAGCTCAGCAGGTCTGTGGAGAGAAATCAGAGTTAACTCCGTTCTGAGAAAGCTTCACTCGACCTGAAAAACTAACTCTGATTTCTCTCTACAGATGCTGCCAGATCAGCAAGCTCTACTTTTGTTTCAGATCTACAGCAGCTACAGTTCTTGAGATTTTATTTGGAGACTCCTTCTATAAATGGTCACGTATGAAATTAACCGGGTGAGTACTGACTTATGGTCTTGGTGTGCTGCCATTCTACCACCTCCTGACATTGGATTCAGATAAGTAAAATCTCTTCAGCTTACATCTTGGGCCTGCTCCTGAGCATCTGATTAAACAGATGGCGTCACGCAGTAGAATACAAAATCTGCCGAAAGACCTAAAACAAATGTTTGATATTCAATTCATATGGGGCCATAACCCCCAATTTTAGAGGAGCATCCCAGATGGTGTACATGACTTTTCTTGTGGAGCCCTACATATACCATGTTGGGTTGTGGGGCACAAGTTGTTTTCACTCCAATAGACAGGTGCACTTTTAAGTTCATAAACTGTAGCAGACAGTATCCTAATATGTTCACAATGTTCAGCTGTTCACATTTTCGTAAACTGATAGATAAAGAAATTAATTGATGCTTTCAAACCATGTGCAGCTCACCTATCCCGACTAAGGGAAAGATTTGCCCTGCTCACTATGCGCTCTTAACGTTTCACAATCCTGACTAGGTGATTCTTCCCCAGAACACCCTTGGTATCAGGTGACCTCTGTCCTGTGTGACAGTGTGACACTTACGACCAACCTTATTGCACTTGTGATTTCTAGTGACCTTATAGAGGTTTACAAAATTATGAGGGGCATGGATAGGGTAAATAGACAAAGTCTTTTCCCTGGAGTCGGGAGTCCAGAACTAGAGGGCATAGGTTTAGTGTGAGAGGGGAAAGATATAAAAGAGACCTAAGGGGCAACCTTTTCACACAGAGGATGGTGCGTGTATGGAATGAGCTGCCAGAAGAAGTGGTGGAGGCTGGTATAATTTCAACATTTAAGAGGCATCTGGATGAGTATATGAATAGGAAGGGTTTGGAGGCGTATGGGACAGGTGATGGCAAGTGGGACTAGATGGGTTGGGATATCTGGTCGGCATGGACGGGTTGGACCGAAGGGTCTGTTTCCATGCTGCACATCTCTATGACTCTATGAACTGATTTATGGAGCAGAGCCATTGCTGTTAAAGGGGAGGGGCCATTTGCACTTCTGCAAACAACGGTAAAGGGGAAAGAAAATAAAGCTCTGCATTTAAAAACTGCCATTATCTGCAGAGGGCATTTTTAACTTGCAGCATAGTTCTGCAGGTATGGCAGTGTTAGTCAGAAGGGAGTAGGATCTGAGGGCTGACACTGTGGGCTGAGCCAGAACGAACAATGTAGTGAGAGCTCGAATTCTGTGTGGGACCAGGGTCTTGCATTAGTAAGGCCTAAAACTGTGTGACAGACTGGGTTCTGAAGTTAGAGAGAGCCAGAACTCTGTGTGTGGGACCACCAGGATCTCATGTCACGGTTCCTATAATCCAGTGATTTTCAACAGCGTTGCAGAACCCTCTTTGACCCATTCTTGGATTTGTCGCCAAAAGAGAATATCGATACAATGGAAGGAACTGGAAGGCAGTGATGACTCCAGCAGCCATATTTGGGAAAACTGGAACTTTCAGCAAGAAATGGAAGCAAATGGAACCCAAGCCTGTGAGGTGGTCTTTAGGGTTTGTAGTGGAAGGAATTTCTTGTGGTTTCTGTGATTTCAAAGCAATCTGGTTATTGGATAGAAATTCTTAAGTTTGCAAATCACTCAGCTTGGGGGAATACTGAGAAATTGTGCAGTTGTATATATTTATTTCTAACGTCAGCAGTTTTCCATTCTCCAAAGACTGGTGCACTCATCTCTATACTAAAAATTAAGCCTTCTGTTAACTTTTTAGAAAATAGATGAAATATATATGTGGTCCTACACAGAGTCTGGTTCTCACTAATTTCAGAGCCCAGACTGACACACAGTTGTGGTTTTCACTCATGTCCCTGGTCTCACACACACTCCTGCCTCTCACTAATGTCAGACCCTAGTCCCACACTCAATTCTGATTCTCACTACAGTATTAAACCCTGGTCAAAAACACAGTTCTAGCTCTCACTAATTGATTCAGAATCTAAAAATATTTACGTAAATAAGTGGCATTTATACTTAACTACATTCTATAGATCAATCACACTATCCATCACTTCCTCAGAAACTACCAAGACAATGTTGTTGAGATAGATCATGGCGTTCACCTCCAGGTAAATGATCCTCTTCACTCCACACCTTGAGCCCCTACTCATACCATCTCTCTGTTCCTTCAGTTCTTACTGACACTCTGCTCTATTATCCCAGCCCTCACCTCTCTCACCTTACATTGATTCACTCCTCCCTTCATTTACATTAACTGACTTCTGTTTCTCCTTCTTCAGAGAAATCAGCACTGAGGAATCAGACAAATCTATGTAAACCAGGGAGAAAGAGAGGACTGTAGATGTTGAAGATCAGAGTCAAAACGTGTAATGCTGGATAAGTATAGCAGGTCAGGCAGCATCCGAGGAGCAGGAGAGTCGATGTTTCGAGCATAAGCCCTTCATTGAGCATAAGTTCTTCAAACCACACTATGTAAACCAGGTCCAGGCACTTGTAAAACATGGCATTAGCACTGTGAAGGGTGAGGGGGCAGGGAGAGGGTTAAAAAAAATCAAAGTTTCTTTGACTGTATCCAATTATGGGCATATTTTCTATTGCTGCCATAGAAGACTTGGTGAGTAGCTGCAGTCTATCTGGTAGATGATACACACTGCTTTCACTGTGCAAAGTGGTGGAGTGAGTGAGTGTTGAAAGTGTTGGATTCACTGTCAATCAAGTGATCAAGCTTTACCTTTGATGGTTCAAGATTCTTAGATAGATGATTGAAGCCCCTACAACTTGCAAGAACCTTATCACACTTACCCAGCAAAATTCTTTATTGATCTGTCTTCAAAATAAAATGCTTGTGCCTCAGCGCTAGGGTATATAGAAGGAGCATATCTTTGATCTGCTGCTTTACTTCATTGAATTCAGTATATTTTGGACCAAAGAATATAATATGGTGAGTTCAAATTAAACAAAATCATAAAAGTAGTTAATGAATAATTTTTTTTTGTATGAAATCCTATGAGGTTTAACTACTGGCTAAAACAGAGTTTTCTTTGTCATCTTGAAAAGTACTGCCAACTCAATGGTCATGATCAGGAACTTCAAGGCGTTGTTTGCAATTCTTACAACAATATTGGGACTGAACCACAGCAGGAAGCAGTTTTGCAATATTAATCCATCCTATAGTTTTATTGCCCACTGGCTTGTGCGCTTCCCTAACCGAGAGTTAATCCTTAAATTGGAGCACTGTTAGGTCAATTTAAATGGTAATATCACAGTTGAGTGTGAGGCACAGATGTTCTCTCCAGATGATGCCATGAATAGTTTATGAGAAATCTGGAGCTTTGCATGTAAGTAATAAAGTATTACATTTAAAATTTTTTAAGCATTTTGTAAATAATATTAATCATTTTTAAGTCCTGAGCCAGCAATATGTAGAAAGAATGAAATAACTTTTTTCCTTTCTTCGGCTACTTTTCACAACCTCAGGACATCCCAAAGCACTTTACAGCTGATTAAATATTTTAATATATGGCAATGTTACTAACTCAACAGTCAATTTGCACTCCAGTCCTGCAATGAGCAATGTGATAATGGTCAGATTATCTGTGCGTTTTGTTTTTTAGTGTCAATATTGCATTAACCTCCCCTGATCCTCTTCAGCTGGTAGAAAGTGAGCACTGCAGATGCTGGAGATCAGAGTCGAGAGTGTGGTGCTGGAAAAGCACAGCCGGTCAGGCAGCACCCTCGGATTCTCCAGCTCCTCGGATGCTGCCTGACCTGCTGTGTTTTTTCAGCAGCACACTCTCGACTTCTTCAGCTGGTGAATTAAGTCAGCATTTCATTTTAAAGTTTCATGTGAAAGACGTCATCTTTGGATATGCAGAATTGGGTTTGGTGCTCAGGGCTGTGCACCACAAACTTCAGATTCATTATGAGTAAAGATGTGATGGCACATACAACATGGAATGCCAATATTAATCCCAAACTAAACTAGTCCCACTTGCCTGCACTTGGCCCACATTCTTCCAAACATTTTTTTATTCATGTACTTATTCAAATGTCTTTTAAACATTGTAACTGTATCTGCATCTGAATGTGTAATAACATCTTTAAACGGATTGATTCGAAAATGCCTAGCGTTTGCTAACTTTGCGATGCAAAAGCAGTAGCAGATTTATTGATAACTGGTCACTTAGAAAGAAGAAGGATTGGCATTGCAATTCTCTGTGGCTGTGGAAGGCTACATAAAAGCCCTTTACAATCAACTAAATATTTTAAAACGGACATCTTGAGCAGAACAAACTTGTATGAACAACAATGTGTTCACTTTGAAATGTGGTTTCATGATATTGGTTGAAAAATAAATATTGAAATCATTAAAAAAAAACTGGTACATAGTACTTAGCCTGTACCAACTATGAAGTGAGCATTTACAGTATGGCATAGTTCTGCTTTCATTACAGTGTCAGACCCTGGTCTCACACACAGTTCCTACTTTCATGATGGTGTCAGACTGTTGTCTGACACAATGCCAACTATAAAGCGAGCCTTTACAATGTGACATATTCTTGCTGAGTTAAGACTTGAACTGAAAACCTTAATGATGTTTTTGCAGTCTACACAAAATCATTGGTCTTATGGCAAAATGGTAGTATCCCTACCACAAGACCAGGTGGCCTGGGTTCATGTCCCACTTCTCTAAAGATATGTTATGGCAACTCTGAAGAGGTTGACCAGAAAGTATCTATATAAAGTCAGTAAGCAATCAGTGCTCCTTGAAGTGAATTATATTTATTGGCCTTGCAGTAAGGTAGAGATACAATTGCGCAGTATACAGACTGGTGAGAGGGCTCTTGTGATAACATGCTTACCTGTGGGTCTGAAGGGCTGGGTTCAAGTCTTACCTGCTCTAGACATATGTCATTACATGTCTGAACATATTGACCATAAATACCTACAGATTTGTGTCATTCTATTTGGTACTTTTCTTTACAATTGACTGGAAATTAATAAAGTCACATTGTTCAGTTAAAACCAATTAATTTATAATTTATAATATAATTTGAAAATTATATGTTGAACAAAATATAATTTATAAATGGACAAGATCATATGATGGTCTGAGACTTTTGAAGACTAAAGCACAAAGTCATGAGTTGGTCACAATAACACAAACTATCCTACTGTAGTAGAACTGATTCCATGATGTGGTAAACAAATGACCATTATATGAAGATTGAGCATATGAAGACATTACATTGCATGTTCCTTACAAGTACTGACATCTTGTTTACATAACAAAGCAAAGAACTGCAGATACTGAAAATCTGAAACTAAAACATAAATTGTTGCAAAACTCAGCAGGTCAGACAGCATCTGTGGAAAGAAAACAGAGTTAATATTTCAAGTCCAGTGGCTCTACTTCAGAATGGTAACATGGACCCTGTTTTCTCTCCATAGCTGCTGCTAGAGTTTCTCCAATTATGTTGTTGTTCTTAATATCACGCACAACAGCAGCAATTTGTACAATTTACAAGATACACAGCAATGACTGACTAATGTTCCTTAAACGGTACCATCAAAACCCATGCCTACTACCACCTAGAATCACAAAGGCAACAACACTTGAAAGTTTCCCTCCAAGCGACAAAGCATCCTGACTTGGGAATATATTAATGCTACTTCACGGTTACTGGGTCATAATCCTAGAATTCCCTTTGCAATGGTATTGTGGGTCTACCTACAACAATTGGACTGCAACTGTTCAAGAAAGCAGTACACCACCACCTCCTCAAGAACCAAGAGGGACAGACAACAAGTCTGGCCCAGCCAGTGACATCCGTATCCATGAATGAATAAAATAATATATTTCAATACTAAATAGGTACTTGCGTGAGGAAATATTATTTCCAAATTGCATCTAATAGGAAATCAGATCGAGTCTTAGAACTTTAAAGCTGGTTGATACAGTTCAGCACTAATTTCTTGTATAATTTCTCCTATTGTAACCAATATGTGCTTGTTTCAGAAATAATTCCTTAGTTGTGGCTGATATGTCCTTTATGCAAGATTCATGGATGATATTTTTTTAAATAGGACATCCTCCATGAAATTTACAGAATTTATAACAAAAATATGAAAGAATTTATAAATGGACAAAATTATAAGATGATCTGAGACATTTAAAGACTAAAGCATAAAGTCATGAGTTGGTCACAATAACATGAACTGTCCTACTATAGTAGAACTGATTCCATCGTGTGGTAAATAAATACCCATTCTATGATTATCTTCCTTATGAAGACATTACACGGGTATTATATGTTCCTTACAAGTACTGGCATCTTGTCACTTTAAATGTAGCAGCTTCCTTACTCATTGTCATTTTCCAGTGAGGAAGAATATATGATTTCAACTGAAGATAATAGATTGTGATTCCACATGAATCACTCAGTTTGGTTTTAGTTTTCCACTCCACATAATCTCCTTAAAGCTCTGGCAACACTGATGCATTTCCTCATGGCATTTGGAGTGAAAAGAATCCCTAAAGTGTAGAAGGAGGCCATTTGGCCCAGTGAGTCATACTGACCCTCCAAAGAACGTGCTACTCACACCCAACCCTATCCGTGTAACTCTGCATTTCCCAGGGCCAGTCCGCCAAACGTGCACATTTCTGACTGTGTGAGGAAATCAGAACACCCAGAGAAAATTCACACAGACACGGGGAGAATGCGCAAACTCTGTACAGACAGTTGCTTGAGGCTGGAATCGAACCTGGTCCCTGGCACTGTGAGGCAGCAGTGCTAACCAGTCAGTGTATTGATAACGACACATATAACTTGCAAAATAAAGGGTTAATTTTGCATTCATTCCAATAATAGCCACTGTGTAGCAGGAGCAATGTCATGGAGACATCAGATCCCACAAAACTGGAGCCGATTAAGAGTTTAATTTGATTAGATTCCCTACAGTGTGGAAACAGGCCCTTCAGGCCAGCCAGTCCACACCGACCCTCCGAAGAGTAACCCACCCAGACCCATCTCCCTCTGACTAATGCACCTAACACTACAGGCGATTTAGCATGGCCAATTCACCTGACCTGCACATCTTTGGACTGTGGGAGGAAACTGGAGCACCCGGAGGAAACCCACGCAGACATGGGGAGAATGTGCAAACTCCACACAGAGAGTCACCCCAGGCCGGAAGCATAGTTCTAGAAACATGATCTGCCTAACCATGAAATAGTTATATTAATATAAGTTTGACAGTGCTTACTCATGAGTATCTGTGCCATGGCTAATGGTAACCAGACTCTCAGAACTGGGGATCAGCGATATTGCTCAATGTGAAGCTCAGAAACAGTCCAGTGTTATTGGTACACCAGCCCAGTGATCTGACTCAAGGAGCAACTGAAGAGAAGCTCAGTAAGGGTAGGGATCAATGATTGATGGACTTCAACAGCCAACCTCAGCATTGAACCATGGATAATCAAAGCTTCCCTGGAGATGAACAACTGCAGTGGAAAGGCCAGGGCAAAGATCATGGCAGAGCAACAAAAAAAAAAGAAAAAAATTCAATTGGCCACAATAAGTAACAAATTAGTTTTGAAAAAAGGACTTCACAAGTTTTATAATGTGCAATAGCAGAGCCCTGTGCTACAGTCTGTGGAGAAAGAGAGAGAGAGAGAGAGAAGAGAGAGCGAGAAAGAGACAGAAAGAAAGAGAGAGAGGGAAAATAAGCAGAAAAGCTGAAAAATCAAACCCCACAGGAAGCATTCTGGTAATCATAGCCCATATTGTTAATACTCTATCTGTGTAAAGCGATTTGCTTGGTCCAGACCCTCATAAAATAAAATGCACAGACCGTCTACCAAATCATGCATTGGCTGACATGTTACCAACAGTTTATCAAAAACCATATTGCTTCAGATTTCAAATCAAAGCCAGAGAGCAGGTCAGTATATTATTGTAGGCAGTCAATGGCACTGCTGTTCACCCCAGCCAAGGTATAGCCAAAGGAACAGCATCATATTAAGATTAAATTTTTTTTTAAAAAAACCCTATTACAGAACTGACAAAGTTTAATTAGTGCAGTTTAAAGCCAGGAGATCCTCTGAATCCACTATAAATAATCTACACTGTCTCATGGATAATTCATCATAGAGAATCATAGAATCTCTACAGTATGGAAGCAGGTCATTCAACCCATCGAGTCCACACCAACTCTCCAAAAAGCATCCCACCTAGACCCACCCCCTATAACTCTACATTTCCCATGGCTAATCCATCCAACTACCACATCCCTGGACACTATGGGCAAATTAGCTTGGCCAATCTACCTAGCCTGCACATCTTTTGACTGTGGGACGAAACCAGAGCACCTGGAAAAAAGCCTGCGCAGACATGGGGAGAATGTGTAAAATCCACACAGAATCACCCAAGGGTAGAATTGAACCCAGGTCCCTGACAGTGTGAGGCAGCAGTGCCAACCACTGAGTTGCAACGAGGCTACACTGCAGTGGTGGTACCGGACATAACCTTTCTTGAATGTTTACCTATTAAAAAAATACTTTACATTCCCACACGTTTGCCATCAGCAAGCAACACAGACTTTCCTTCTGAGGGGATAGAGTGTTATCCTGGAGTCAACCCACCAAATGCGACATGTTCTACATTGTTAATCTGAGGGTTATTAATAGAACAAAGAACAAAGAAAAATTACAGCTCAGGAACAGACCCTTCGGCCCTTCAAATCTGAGCCGATCCAAATGTTCTGCCTAACCTGTCAGTCAATTCCTAAGCATCTGTATCCCTCTGCTCCCCACCTACTCCTGCATCTGTCCAGACACATCTTAAATGCATCTACCGTGCCTGCCTCTACCACCTCTGCTGGCAACGTGTTCCAAACGCCCACCACCTTCTGTGTGAAGTACTTGCCGCATGTATCCCCCTTACACTTTCCACCTCTCACCTTGAAAGCATGATCTCTCGTTATTGAATCTTTCACCCTGGGATAAAGCTTGTCTCTATCCACCCTGTCTATACCCTTCATGATTTTGTAGACCTCAATCAGGTCCCGTCTCAATCTCCTTTTTTCTAGTGAAAATAAATAGAACCTACCCAACCTCTCTTCATAGCTAGCATCTTTCATACCAGGCAACATCCTCGTAAACCTTCTCTGCACCCTCTCCAAAGCATCCACATCCTTTTGGTAATGTGGCAACCAGAACTGTACACAGTATTCTAAATGCAGCCGAACCAATGTCTTGTACAATTTTAACATGACTTGCCAGCTCTTATACTCAAAACCCCGTTCAATGAAGGCAAGCAAATTAAATGCCTTCTTGACCACTCTATCCACCTGTGCAGCAACCTTCAGGGTACAATGGATCTACACTACCAGATCTCTATTGCCATCAACTTTTCCCAAGGTTCTTCCATTCATTGTATAATTCACTCTAGAATTAGACTTGCCTAAATGCATCACCTCTCATTTGTCTGGATTTAAAGCCATCTGCCACTTTTCCACCCAACTCTCTAATCTATCTATATCCTCCTGTATTCTCTGACAGTCCCTTATGCTTTCTGCTACTCCACCAATCTTTATGTCATAGAACATAGAACATAGAAGAATACAGCGCAGTACAGGACCTTTGGCCCTCGATGTTGCGCTGATCCAAGCCCACCTAACCTACACTAACCCACTATCCTCCATATGCCTATCCAATGCCCGCTTAAATGCCAATAAAGAGGGAGAGTCCACCACTACTACTGGCAGGGCATTCCATGAACTCACGACTCGCTGAGTAAAGAACCTACCCCTAACATCTGTCCTATACCTACCACCCCTTAATTTAAAGCTACGCCCCCTTGTAATAGCTGACTCCTTACGTGGAAAAAGGTTCTCACGGTCAACCCTATCTAAACCCCTAATCATCTTGTACACCTCTATCAAGTCACCCCTAAACCTTCTTTTCTCCAATGAGAACAGCCCCAAGTGCCTCAGCCTTTCCTCATACGATCTTCCTACCATACCAGGCAACATCCTGGTAAACCTCCTCTGCACCCGTTCCAGTGCCTCCACATCCTTCCTATAGTATGGCGACCAAAACTGCACACAATACTCCAGATGCGGCCGCACCAGAGTCTTATACAACTGCAACATGACCTCAGGACTCCGGAACTCAATTCCTCTATCAATAAAAGCCAGTACGCCATATGCCTTCTTCACCGCACTATTTACCTGGGTGGCAACTTTCAACGATCTGTGTACAAAAACTTGTGTGCAAACTTGCTGATTATACCAACAGTGCCCTCTTCTAGATCATTTATGTATATTACAAACAAAAGTGGCCCCAACACTGACCCCTTACCTTTCTCCATTTCAAGAAACTCCCTTCAACTACGACTATCTCCTGTTGCTCAACCAGTTCTTTTTCCATCTAGCTAGAACACTCTGCACACCATGTGACTTCACTTTCTCCATTAGTCTACAATGGGGAACCTTATCAAAGGCCTTACTAAAGTCCATGTATATGACATCTAAACCCTTCCTTCATCTATCAACTGGTCACACCCTCAAAGAACTCTAATAAGTTGGTAAGGCAT
This sequence comes from Chiloscyllium punctatum, assembly GCF_047496795.1. Classification (NCBI taxonomy): domain Eukaryota; kingdom Metazoa; phylum Chordata; class Chondrichthyes; order Orectolobiformes; family Hemiscylliidae; genus Chiloscyllium; species Chiloscyllium punctatum. The sequence continues at coordinate 70,450,008 of NC_092770.1, read as the reverse complement.
GATCTCCCCCACACAACCCATGTTGCCTATCACTGATAAGCTCATTCTTTTCTAAATATAAATAGATCCTATCTCTCAGTACCCTCTCCAGCAACTTCCCCACCACCAACGTCAGGCTCACTGGTTTGTAGTTACCTGGAATATCCCTACTACCCTTCCTGTACAGGGGGACAACATGAGCAACCTTCCAGTCCTCCGGCACCTCACTTGTATTTAAAGATGCCACAAAGATATCTGTCAGGGCCCCAGCTATTTCCTCTCTTGCCTCCCTCAGCAATCTGGGATAGATCTCATCCAGTCCTGGGGATTTGTCCACCTTAATAACCTCTAGCATACCCAACACATCTACCCTACTTATGCCAACATGATCCAGACTATTCAAACTTCTATCTCTAATCTCAAGATTCATCATGTTCCTCCCCTCAGTGAACACTGACGCAAAGTAATCATTCAGAATCCCACCCATTCTCTCAGGTTTGGCACACAGCCTTCCTTCATTATCTTTTAGTGGACCAATCCTTTCTCTAGTTACCCACTTGCTTCTTATATAAGAATAAAATGCTTTGGGATTTTGCTTAATTCTGCTTGCTAAAGCTATTTCATGACCCCTTTTAGCCTGCTTGATTCCTTGTTTAAGACTTGTTCTACTCTTCCGATATTCCTCCAGGGCCCGTTCTGTTCTCAGCAGCCTGGACCTTATGTATGCTTCCCTTTTCCTCTTGGCTAGTTGTACAATTTCTCCTGTCATCCACGGTTCATGAATTTTGCCCTTCCTATCCTTTGCCTTCAACGGGACATGTCTATCCTGCACTACCGTTAACCTATCTTTGAAAGCCTCCCACATCTCAAATTTGGAAATCCCTTCTAATAGCTGTGTCCAATCCACATTTCTGAGCTCCTGCCTAATTTTGATAGAATTGGCCTTGGCCCAGTTTAGTACTCTTCCCTTAGGACCACTCTCTTCTTTATCTATGAGTATTCTAAAACTTACAGAATTGTGGTCACTGTTCCCAAAGAAATCCCCCACCGCAACTTCTACCACCTGGCCTGGCTCGTTCCCCAGTACCAGGTCCAATATGGCCCCTTCCCTTGTCAGACTGTTGACACACTGCTCTAGAAATCTCTCCTGGATGCTTCGTACAAATTCTACTCCATCCAAACCTCTGACGCTCAGTGTATCCCAGTCAATGTTGGGAAAATTAAAATCTCCCATCACCACTACCCTATTGCCTCTACATTTATTCATAATCTGTTTACCTATTTTTTTCTTCTACCTCATGCTCACTGTTGGGAGGTCTCTAATATAGCCCCAACAACGTAACTGCACCCTTCTTATTTCTCAGCTCCACCCATAATGCCCGCTACCCAAGACCACCATAGTGTCCTCTTTTAGCACAGCTGTGATAACGTCCCCTGACCAGCAATGCATCTCCACCCCGTCTTTAACTTCCCTCCCTGTCCTGTCTGAAGCGTCTCTATCCTGGAACATTTAGTTGCCAATCATCATGCCCTTCCTTCAACCAAGTCTCTGTGATGGCAATAACATCATACTCCCAGGCACCAATCCAAGCCCAAAGTTCATATTAAAGTAGATGCATTTCAGGCCACCAGTTCTTTTGTGCACACCTGCTCTCTGCCTATTCTTCCCTTTATTAACGCTACCTTCATGATTCTTACAGTCTCCAGTCTCCACCTCACTGACTACTTGCTTTCTCTTCTGGTTCCCAGTCCTCTGCCACATTAGTTTAAAACCTCCCCAACAGCAGTAGCAAAAACTCCCCCAAGGACATTGGTTCCAGTTTGGTTCAGATGTAGACCGTCCCTTTTGTAATAGTCCCACCTTCCCCAGAACCGGTCCCAAAGTCCAACAAATCTGAATCCCTCCCTCCTACACCATCTCCCAATGAGCCAAGAAGATGACAGTCACAAGGAACAAAGTGTCTGTTGCACAATTGCTTCTTGTCCCACTTGTGGTGGAAAACCCCATGTCAACACCGAACATGTCCAGCTATCAATGCTGAATCCCACCCATATTATATAAAGAGCCATTTTTTAGTGGTATGTCAAAGCACCAAATAGAGCTTTCAATCTACGGCAAGAAAATTTCAAAACAGACTATCTCTGTCTGCAACTGATCAAGAAGTAAATGCTACTGAAGACCAAAAGACATTTATCTCCTTGAAAGAAGTAATAACTCAAAATGGCAAGGAAAATAGTGAAGTAAAAGCTTTCACGGCAAAGGAGACGTTTAAATTGGGTTGGATCAAGCTCATATTCAAAATTCAAAATTTTTTCCTCTTCAAATTAGCCAACAAAAGCTTGCGATGAAATCTTATCTTCTGAAGCTTCTCTCAGCAAATAAAACAGAACTATGACATTTTTCAAGACACAAATGCCTTTGTGACAATTAGGACTGAAGTTTATAAAAGGCCCAGAATAGATTAATATTAAATAAGAAGTGCAGTATCCTAACTACCTTGGTTCGTTAAAAACCAATGGCTCACAGTGATATTTAGGCCAATCCAAATCTTCACTTGAATTAATGAACGATGGTCCTGTAGTTTAAAAAAAAATCCTCTTCACAGAAAGAACAAGAATCTTCCTTTCGGATCAAAGAGATGTGAACACTTGCTGAGTGCATAGATCACCTACAGAAAGTAGGATGATCTTTTGGGAAAAAACTGACTAAGAAGCACAAGAAGTCACCTAACTGGTCATCCAGTCGGCAGACTACAGTACTTTGTGGGCATATTCTACATAAGTCCTGATCCAGAAGGGAATTCTCCCACAAATGATGACAGATTTCTACTTCCTAATGGAATTCTAGGTAGATCCTTGTCTACAGAATAGTGACTCTCCCGCTCTGTGTACATTTAGCCTCCCAGGCAATAAAAAAAATGCATATACATTATTTTCTGTCTTCGAAGAAAGCTTTGAAAATTGATGCCTCAAACCAGCGAGACTTGTGAAGGAAGAAGAGTGTGTGAGTTGTTAAATGTTAAATGTTTATGGTTCAATGTTATCGTTAAATGAGGAACCATAAAATAATTTTGGAGATGTAGACTGAAGGGCTAACTATATCTTTACTCTAAGAATAGTTACTGAGTTTGTGCTACATCTTTGTGTTATAGACCAGACTAAACCTCATCAAAATAAATTAAGAAGATAACCTAGACCCAAACATTTTATTTTTAAAGGCAAGCATAAGGTGTAGTCTTCAGAATACAATTTGATTGGTCAAACTAGCAGGCTTGAAGCAAAAACACATTTTTATTCAAATACTACAGTTAAAATACAAACAAATTTGGAATACCAACTCCATTGGAAAACTTAACAGAATAACATTATCGAGTTGCTAAACAGTAACTATTCCTATATTGTAATATGGCATAAACACACCCCGAGCAAAGGCAAACTCAGTAAAATAGATTGTCTCACATGCAACTCTCCATTACAGAAAGAAAGAACATCAAGCGAAAACTCAGAGAGAGAGAGAACTCAAGCGTTGTGCTGTAGCAGGGAGAGATGTACAGCAGCTTCCAAACCCTAAAAGCTACTGAAGGTTAAACTAAAATCCTGGTTTTGTGGTAGCTTGACCCCACCTCTTCATACTGCTTCTATTATTCGAACATTTAAAAAGTTGTTTACTTTATTGGCTTGGAACAGATCACTCAAGACCTCTGTCTCAACCTTTCTTCATAAAAAAAAGACAAAATTCACTTCTTAAAGCCATAATACTGTCACAATAGTGATGCCAGATTATCTAGAACGGAAGCTTGTGGCTTCAAGTCTGCAAAGTGAATCATTTCTTCCCATGGAATATAAATAGATACATGTATAAAACTTGTTAAAGTTCAGTCACGAGAGTGCAGATTCTGCCCTTCTAAAGCAACCAAACTAAAAATGGATATGTCATCTTATTTATAAAGACAGTAATGTTAGAATCTAGTCAGCTAGGCAAGACATGGAATTATTGTGATGGGTGTTATTCAAATAGACAGCTGACATGCTCTGTTACGTTGACATATAGATCAAAATCAGACAATAAGCAGCGAAAAAGAAAATAAAATGGGAAAGCAGGTTGAAAGACACCAATAGAAAGATGCATGTATCTAATTTCTTTCACAAACTCAGGATGCCCCAAAGTGCATTGCATTCAATTTTTAGAGTGTAGCTACTTTTGAAATGCAGAAAATGTGGCAGACGTCTTGGGTAAAGCCAAGAGCTACGGATGTCAAAACAGTATTTACCAGGAAATATGTGTTATTTTTAAATTCAACATATTGGTTGAGGGATAAATATTGGCCAGGATACCATTGAGAATTTACCATTTTTTTCTTTGAAACAGTGCTATAGGATCTTTTAAGTCCATTTATAAGGGTGGTCAGGACTTCAATTTAACATCTTACTTGAAAGATGGAACCACCAACAGGATAGCACTGGGGCATCAGCCTGGACTTTTGCGTTCAAGTTTTTTATTTGGAAAACAAAGATATGGAATATAAAGTTCACGAAAGCACATTCTGGAATACATTATCTTACAGCCTGTCCTGAAGTTTGGATTATTCGAGCATAAAGACCATCTTCACGGCTGAATAAATTAACTTTTGCTTTTGATTACAAGTATAACATTTGGATAAATGTTTAATTAGATCAGTCTACTTCCATTTTTTTTTTCTAGACAGGCCTCCCTACAGCAGAAATCTTAATGCAAAGCTAATAATCATCGCTCAGCATTAGTTTCACAGTGCAAGGTCTTATAATAATGGAATATATATCATATTATTAGGCTTGGAAGCTGGAGGTAGACTAAAATGGGCTGTTCCTTTAAGGCCATAGCAACTAATTATTCAACCAAACACAATCCAAGGTAAATTGGAGCTTAGAGTCAGTTGGTGAGGGATGTTTGCAGGCTCAAAGGTACACATAAAGCGCTGCCCCAGGCATAAACCAGAAATAAACAGTCTTACTTGACAGTTTTTCATTGTTTTTCTAATACATTTTTAGACACACTGAAGTAATGAATTTTTTGCAAATCTCTCCAACCAAGCGGTGTTTTTTTTCCAAAGAACATTGGAATATATCTAAACCATTTAATGTAAACAAAAAACTGCTATTGGATGTTGTGGATAATGATAAATACTATTGATCTTGTGAAACTCCTGTAATATAATATGCAGTGATATGATTCGACATGGTCTTTTAACAGCACTTTCCAAGCGGTCTACCATCCTTTTGGCATTAATGCTGAGTTGGTTATGTACAGTGTGCCAATATGAATGAAGAAGTTCAACAATTGATTAATCATTTAAGATTTCACAAACTAAATTTATGAAGACCATTTCTGACTCTTGATGAATGCTATTGGAGAATTTTAAATTAAACTTTTTTTTAAAAAAACTGCAAACAGGATTGAATTAACCATGCATAACAGGAAGGCTAATGTTAGGAGGGCACATGTTGCTGATAAGAAAAACATATTGAAATGCATTAACCAGAAAAATGAATGACAAGCCAATAACTTCCCTTGACAAAGTTACACCTTCCAACAGCTCAGCAAAAAGAACAGACAGCTGACTAGGGTACAAACAAAAGATGAGCATGTTCAACAACATTATGCTTGAGGCATAAGGTCCAATAAAATATTGAAGAGAAATTCCAAAGATTCTAACATGTCTGTACAAAGACAATTTTTAGCCTTTACAAAGGGACCAAGGAAGGTGCTATCTGCTCCAACAGAGATGAAGGATTTTGAGAACAGCAGAGAATGAACATGTGAAACAAACATCAGCTTGGTGATCCAAGAAAAAGTCATTATAACTGGTGGAATCATCATAACAGAGAATGTCAAGCAGAGCTAATGATATAAAATGAAGGTGTCATTTCATTGCTTCTCAAGGTTTCATGGGAGGCCCAGGTCGGATTGAAGTTAATAAAAATTCTTCCCAAACAGTATAGCCTAAAAAGATTAAAATTACAAACACCAAATTCCATACAAATCTTATTTGTTCTGTGCAAGAATAACAAATGGACCTTTCCTTCTAGGACCAGTGTGCCAGTGGCTTATTCAACCTTCTCAGGAAATAGAGGGCAAATCATCTCCCACTCACCCTTATTTTCTGCATGAGTTTAACTGTGCACCACGTATTTAATCTGTTACCTTGAACTGGGTTTCCAGTGTCACAGTTTTCTACTCTGTGTTTTCAGTATGACATCTAACTTGTCATTATGGCTCCTGCTCCATCCCTGTCATATTTACACTCCAGCTCTCATCCTTCATCAAGACCTCCTGCCTTGAATTTTCCACATTTCCCCCCAAATCCTGAACCACCCTAAACAAACCATTACTGCTCCAAAACTCCAGTGGGCAGATCAAAACCAGCATGGTTTTGCTGTTCCAAAAAGAATGATTTGAAAATCCTAATTCTCATTTACAAGTCTTTTCAAAGGGCTCATCCCAAACTTCCTCCACAGTCTCCTTCCACCTGCGCTTAAGCTTGCAGCCTCAGGTATTCTGGTGTGGCTTCACCATCCAAAGTAGAGAAAGCTGTCAGTCTTCATCCGCAGTATCTGTGATTCCCCATCTCCTACCCCTCGCTATCTTTCAATATCTGCTTGCTCTCCTTGTGAGGCCAAATGGAAATTTTTCAAGATCATTCTAGGCTTTGGGTGTGGAAAAGTGAAATTCTATCTCTGCAACCCAAAAAATCAATTGAAAATTTCAAATCTTGGATTAGTTTGTCAGGTAAGCATATTAAGTTGGGTAAATAGATTTGATACAGATCTGCCATGATCTAACTGACTGATGAAAGATGCTTGAAGGGTTGGATGACCTATTTCTATTCTTATGCTCTGCACGTTATTGTTTACAACAGCAACACTTCTGAGACACAAAAGTCTAACTGTATTCTTCCAAAAAACTTTCATGCAAGAGCTTAATTTGGCAAGTGTTTCATCGTCATTCAGCCATGTCACGCAAAACTCCCCTCAGCTTTTCGTCATTGTTAAAACATCAAGCCCCAGGGCTGCCTGTCACTCCAATTTTCTTACTTAACTGGGCAAATGTAAATCAATACTCATCTGGCCTGCTGAATGATCGGTCATGCAGAGGTGAAGTGCTCTGTCTTTGTGGGAGAAAGCAATGTTATGGACCCAGTCACCCAAAATGAATATAATAAAATAGAGTAGCAATTTATTGTCACATGTATTCTTTAAAAAATATACAGTGAAGAGTTTTATAAGTTGTCAAACCATGGTGCCTAAGTGACAAAAATCATAAAAATAATAAGAAAATAATGTTAAAGTGAAATGAAATATACCTGCTGCCGACCAAAATATAGTGCTTATGCTGTCTGACCTGTGAGTGAGAGAAGTAGAGGAAAACAACACTTTCCCATTAATTTCAGAGTATATACTTGCCATTGGTGCTGCAGTGTTTGATGTTCAGGATCTGTGTTCCAGATGATGCATGGCCTCAAAGAGCAATTGATTAAAAAACTCATTTAGCTCAAGTACTGACTGCAATCCTGATGAGCAACTTGATTGACCATTAGTTAATGTAACCAAAATGATGAAGCTACACATCAGATGCAGGTTTAATTACTTCTGTTATTTCATTAGTGTCGGTTACTTCCAAGACGTAATCAATACTTGCAATGATATATGGAATTAATGTACGATATTTCAATTTTTATCTTGGGTTGAAGCATGCTACAGACATTTTGGAATGTTTCCTTGGAACATCTGACAACAATATAGCTTCTCCCCTTCTTGCCTAGTCAATTATACATTAATAACTACCTGCAAGAAAAACAAATGTATACAACTGAAAATTCTTGGACAGAAGAAATAACAGGGTTAGGCATTCGTGGCTAGAAATGATAAGCAAGATTCTTTGTATCCTCTTTGGCCACAGGTGAGATCCCAAAGGACTGGAGACTAGCCAATGTTGTCTCATTGTTTATGAAAGGCAACAAGGATGATCCTGGAAATTACAGGTCTGTGAGTTTCGCATTGGTGGTAGGGAAATTATTGGAAAAGATTCTCAGGGACAAGATCTATATACATTTAGAAGCAAATGGACTGATTAGCGGTAGACAGCATGGTTTGTGCGGGGGAGATCGTGCCTCACTAACTTAATCAAGTCTTTTGAGGAGGTGATGAAGATAATTGATGAGGGAAAAGTGGTTGATGTCTACATGGACTGCAGTAAAGACTTTAATAAGGTCTCCCATGGTAGACTGGTACAAAAGGTGAAGTCATATGGCATCGGGGTGAGCTAGCAAGATGGATACAGAATTGGCTCAGTCACAGGAGATAAAGGATAACGATGGATGGATGATTTTCGGAATGGAAGGTTGTGACTAGTGGTGTTCCATAGGAGTCAGTGATGGGACCTCTGTTGTTTGTGATCTGCATAAAATGATTTGGAGGAAAACATGGCTGGTCTAATTAGTAAGTTTACGGACAATACAAAGATTGGTGGAGTTGTGGATAGTGAGGAGGATTGTCAAAGGATACAGCAGGATATAGATCAGTTGGAGACATGGGCAGAAAAAAATGACAAAGGAATTTAATCCAGACAAATGTGAGGTGTTGCATTTTGGAAGGTCAAGTACAGGTGGAAATTATACAGTGAGTGGCAGCACCCTTAGGAGTATTGATATGCAGGTGGATCTGGGTGTGCAAGTCCACAGATCACTGAAGGTGGCAGTGCATGTAGATAAGGTAGTAAAAAAGGTTTATGGCATGCTTGCTTTCATTGGAAGGAGCATTGAGTATAAAAATAGAACTTTAATGTGGCCACACTTCGAATATTGTGTACAGTTTTGGTCACAACGCTACCAGAAGGATGTCAATGCTTTGGAGAGGATACAGAAAAGGTTTACCAGGATGTTGCCTGATATGGGGATTTTAGCTATGAAGAAAGGTTGGATAGACTGGGTTTGTTTTCACGAGAATGCAGAAAATTGAGGGGGGTGGGGGGAAGCTAATTGAAATTTATAACATTGTGAATGGCATGGATAGTGTGGAACATAGGAGGATTTTTCCCAGGGTGGAGGAGTCAATTATGCAGGGACACAGGTTCAGGTGCAGAGGGGGAAAATTTAAGAGAGATGTGCGAGGCAGGTCTTTCACATAAAGGATGGTGAGTTCCATGCTCTCACAACTCTCTGCGTAAAGAACCTGCCTCTGACATCCCCTCTATACTTTCTGCCAAACAGCTTAAAAGTATGACCCCTCATCTTAACAATTTCTGCCCTGGGAAAAAGTCTCTGGCTATCAACTCTATCTATGCCTCTCATTATCTTGTACACCTGAATTAGGCCCCATTTTTCTCTTCTTCAGTCCAATGAAAAAAGTCCGAGCTCAGTCAACCTCTCTTCATAAGAAAAGCCCTCCATTCCAGACAGCATCCTGGTAAACCTCCTCTGAACCCACTCCAAAGCATCCACATCTTTCTTATAATACAGCGTCCAGAACTGGACATAGTATTCTGAGTGCAGTCTAACCAAAGTTTTATAGAGCTGCAACAAGATCTCTCAATTCTTAAACTCAATCCCCTGTTAATGAAAGCCAAAACACCATATGTTTTCTTAACAACCCTGTCCACTTGGGTGGCAATTTTAAGGGATCTATGTACCTGCACACCAAGATCCCACTGTTCCTCCACACTGCCACGAACTCTGTCTTTAATCCTGTACTCAACTTCCAATTTCGACCTTCCAAAATGCATCGCTTTGCATTTACCCAGATTGAACTCCATCTGCCACCTCTCAGCCCATCTCTGCATCCCGTCAATGTCACGCTGCAGCCTACAACAGTCCTCTATACTGTCAACGACACCTCCAACCTTTGTGTCTCTGCAAACTTGCTAACCCATCCTTCAATCTCCTCATCCAAGTCATTAATAAAAATTACAAAGAGTAGAGGCCCAAGAACAGAGCCCTATGGAACACCACTCACCACTGAATTCCAGGCAGAATACTTTCCTTCCACTACCACTTGCTGTCTTCTGTCGACCAGCCAATTCTGTATCCAGACAGCTAAATTTCCCTGTATCCCATTACTCCTGACCTTCTGAATGAGCCTACCATGGGGATACACACCACATCTACCGCTCAATCCTCATCAACTTGTCGAGTAACATCCTCAAAGAACTCAATAAGGTTTGTGAGGCATGACCTGCCCCTCACAAAGCCGTGCTGACTGCATTTAATCAAGCCATGCTCTCCCAGATGGTCATAAATCTTATCCCTCAGAATCCTTTCTAACACCTTGCCGATGACAGACGTGAGAATGACTGGTCTGTAATTGCCGGGGATTTCCCTATTTTTCTTGAAGAGAGGAATTACATTTGCCTTCCTCCAGTCCTCAGGTACGACTCCGTTGGAGAGCAAAAAGGCAAAGATCTTCGCAAGCGGCAAAGCAATCACATTTCTCACTTCCCAAAGCAGCCGAGGTCAAATCTGGTCTGGCCCTGGCGACTTGTCAGTCTTAATGTTTGTCAAAATTTTCAGCACATCAGCTTCCTCAATCTCTATCTGTTCCAGCATGCTCACCTGCTCCTCAATGGTTTCATTCATTACAAGATCCTTTTCTTTAGTAAAGACAGAAGCAAAAAACTCATTTAGGGCTTCCCCTACCTCCTCAGACTCTATACACAAGTTCCCTAGGCTATCCCTGATCGGCCCTACTTTTTATTTGATCATTTTCTTATTCCTCACATATGAGTAAAACGCCTTTGGATTCTCCCTAATTCTTCCTGCCAAGCCTTTTTTGTGTCCCCTCCTGGCTCTCCTCAGACTATTTTTGAGCTCCTTCCTCACCTGCCTGTAATCCTCTAGAGCTGAGCAAGACCCTAGCTTCCTCCACCTTACGTAAGCTGCCTTCTCTCTTTTGACAAGAAGCTCCTCCACTCTCGTCATCCAAGGCTCCTTCATCTTACCCCTTCTTGCCTGTCTCAGAGGAACACATTTATGCATCACTCGCAACAACAGTTCCTTAAACAGTCTCCACGTGTCTATAGTGCCCTTTCCATGGAACAATTGCTCCCAGTCAATGCTTCCCAAATCACGTCTGATAGCATCATAGTTTCCTTTTCCCCAATTAAATATCTTCCCATTGTGCCTGCTTCTCTCCTTCTCCAAAGCTATGTAGAATGTGAGGCAGTTGTGGTCACTATCACCAAAATGCTCTCCCACTGCAAGATCTGACACTTGCCCCGGCTCATTGCTGAGCACCAAATCCAAAATGGCCTCTCCCTTCATCGGCCTGTCATTGTTCTGAGTCAGGAAACCCTTCTGAACACACCTTACAAAAACAGCTCCTTCCAAACCATCTACTCAAAGGAGGTTCCAATCAATATTGGGAAAGTTAAAGTCACCCATTACAACAACCCTACTACGTCCACACTTTTGCAAACTCTGCCGACCTATGCTTTCTTCCATCTCCCTGCTGCTATTGGGGGGCCTGTAGTAAACCCCTAATGAGGTGACTGCTCCCTTACTGTTCCTAATTTCCACCCATACTGACTCAGTAGGCAGACCCTCCTCGACAATGGTAACTTCTGTAGCTGTGATACCCTCTCTGATTAGCAGTGCTACACCCCCTCCTCTTTCTCCCCCCTCCCTATTCTTTTTAAATGTTGTAAACCCTGGAACATCCAGCAACTATTCCTGCCCCTGAGAAACCCACGTCTCTGTTATGGCCACAACATCATAGCACCAGGTACTGATTCATGCTTTAAGCTCATCACTTTTATTCCTGATACTCCTTGCATTAAAGCAAACACACTTTAACTGATCCCTTGGTTCTTTCCCAAGAATTTCCTTCCCACTGGCTGTGCTACCTCTTGCTATTGCCTCATCTCCATCAACTCTCACCACCGGGATATAGCTCAGGTTCCCACCCCCCTGCCATACTAGTTTAAACCCTCCTGAACCACTTGAGCAAACCTTTCACCCAGGACATTCGTCCCCTTCCAGTTCAGGTGCAACCCGTCCTTCTTGTACAGGTCCCACCTTCCCCAGAAGGCATCCCAATTATCTACATATCTGAAGCCCTCCCTCCAACACCAGCTGTGCAGCCACGTGTTGAGCTGCACCAGCTCCCTGTTCCTCGCCTCGCTATCTCGTGGCACCGGTGGTAACCCAAGAACACTCTCAGTGATGAAGGTATGCTGTATTAGGACAGTTGTCTCCATGCCAGTGTCTTTCTGGCCTGCTGTTTGTAACTCTTCTATCTTTCATTTTCAATGAATCAAAAGACTGGCTTACATCTCCTCTGTGTTGTACACGGATTGTAAAGGTCTGAAAGGTTAATTCTGAAGTGTACATTAAACATGGCTTAAGATGATGATGTCACATTGTTTCAAGCAGGGAACAGCTCTGGACCATGAAAGAGTAAGATTTAATTTTGACGTGTCCCTCGTGGTCTCAGTAACAAGCAGTTAAACCTTTTTTTTTGATCAAGTGCAAATTGCACAAAGTTTTGGAGGGTTTTTTTTTGTCCCAATGCCTGGCAGGTTTTATCACTGTGACTAACCAAATTCACCTCATTAACTACCTGCCATCCCAATAATGCCTCTCTCCCATCCGATTCTACCCATCCTGACATACGCCATTCCCGGAACAACCCACCACTCACTCGATATCCTGGAATTAATCACCATCTTACACCATCCTTAAAAGCCCATTGCACCCAGGACAAGGACTATTGGCCTAGAACGGCCCTACACACTTCCTGACATTTACCCCAGACAGAGTAAACAAAGGGAGATTGGCATACCCTCGCAGGCAGGGCTGTGGAAGCCCTGATGAACAGAATGGTGCACTCTTCACCCACCACATTATGCCAGTCTGGTCCAAGTTTGCTACCTGGATCAGTGTAATCTGAGCATCCAAAGGAATGCAAGACACTGTAGAAAGAATATCAATGACCTTCTCCCATTCCCCAGCATGAGTCCTATTACCTCTATCTCACATTTACTCGATCACTGCTAATATATCTGAATTCCAAAAACGCTCATTCTCTACCACTCTCACTATTGCCTGCAACATCTTCCTCACTCATTCTCGACACTAACCCCCTACAAAATTAATCCTGCGTGCCCATTGTGCAGGTGGGCACCTCCCCACCTGTAGCAAAAGTACAGCAATGGCATCACTTCCAACTCCTGAAAATCCTGCTTCCAGGAAGAAGACAGCCCACAATAAGGCAGGAAAAATTAAGATTGATGGTGGGTTATCCGAAATTCAGCTCGTTACCTTTGACATGGGAAGTATCTTGACATTGACAGTCCCAAATGGCTGACAGATCATGGCCAAGCCTCTGGACTGGTATTGAAAAAGCCCATCTGCTAGCACTCCTTTTGCAAAAGCTGTCGCCCATAAGAGTCATAGAATCATAGAGATGTACAGCATGGAAACAGGCCCTTCGGTCCAACATGTCCATGCCAATCAGATATCCCAACCCAATCTAGTCCCACCTGCCAGCACCTGGCCCATATCCCTCCAAACCCTTCCTATTCATATACCCATCCAAATGCATCTTAAATGTTTCAATTGTACCAGCTTCCACCACATCCTCTGGCAGCTCATTCCATACACATACCACCCTTTGCATGAAAAAGTTGCCCCTTAGGTCTCTTTTATATCTTTCCCCTCTCACCCAAAACCTATGCACTCTAGTTCTGGACTCCCCCACCCCAGGGAAAAGACTTTGTCTATTTATCCTTTCCATGCCCCTCATAATTTTGTAAACCTCTATAAGGTCACCCCTCAACCTCCGATGCTCCAGGGAAAACAGCCCCAGCCTGTTTAGCCTCTCCCTGTAGATCAAATCCTCCAACCCTGGCAACATCCTTGTAAATCTTTTCTGAACCCTTTCAAGTTTCACAACATCTTTCTGATAGGAAGGAGACCAGAATTGCATGCAATATTCAAACAGTGGCCTAACCAATGTCCTGTACAGCCGCAACATGACCTCCCAACTTATGTACTCAATACTCTGACCAATAAAGGAAAGCATACCAAATGCCTTCTTCACTATCCTATCTACCTGCGACTCCACTTTCAAGGAGCTATGAACCTGCACTCCAAGGTCTCTTTGTTCAGCAACACTCCCTAGGACTTTACCATAAAGTGTGTAAGTCCTGTTCTGATTTGCTTTCCCAAAATACAGCACCTCGCATTTATCTGAATTAAACTCCATCTGCCACTCCTCAGCCCATTGGCCCATCTGGTCCAGATCCTGGTGTAATCTGAGGTAACCCTCTTCGCTGTCAACTACTCCTCCAATTTTGGTGTCACCTGCAAACTTACTAACTGTACCTGTTATGCTCGCCTCCAAATCATTTATGTAAATGACAAAAAGTAGAGGACCCAGCACCAATTCTTGTGGCACTCCACTGCTCACAGGCCACCAGTCTGAAAACAACCCTCCATCACCACCCTCTGTTTTCTATCTTTGAGCCAGTTCTGTATCCAAATGGCTCGTTCTCCCTGTATTCCAAGAGATCTAACCTTGCTAATCAGTCTCCCATGGGGAACCTGGTCGAACGCCTTACTGAAGTCCATATAGATTGCATCTACTGCTCTGCCCTCATCAATCTTCTTTGTTACTTCTTCAAAAAACTCAATCAAGTTTGTGAGACATGATTTCCCATGCACAAAGCCATGTTGACGATCCTGAATCAGTCCTTGCCTTTCCAAATACATGTACCGTCCCTCAGGATTCCCTCCAACAACTTGCCCACCACTGAGGTCAGGCTCACCGGTCTATAGCTCCCTGGCTTCTCTTTACAGCCCTTCTTAAACACGTTTGCACCACGTTTGCCAACCTCCAGTCTTCCGGCACCTCACCTGTGACTATCAATGGTTCAAATATCTCTGCAAGACAGCAATCACTTCTCCACCTTCCCACAGAGTCCTCTGGTACACCTAATCAGGTCCTGGGGATTTATCCACCTTTAACCATTTCAAGACATCCAGCACTTCCTCCTCAGTAATCTGGACATTTTACAAGATGTCACCATCTATTTCCCTACAGTCTATATCTTCCATATCCTTTTCCACAGTAAGTACTGATGCAAAATATTCATTTAGTATCTCCCCCATTTTCTGTGGCTCCACACAAAGGCCGCCTTGCTGATCTTTGAGGTGCCCTATTCTCTCCCTAGTTACCCTTTTGTCCTTAATGTATTTGTAAAAACTCTTTGGATTCTCCTGAATTCTATTTGCCAAAGCTATCTCATGTCCCCGTTTTGCCCTCCTGATTTCCCTCTTAAGTATACTCCTACTTTCTTTATACTCTTCTAAGGATTCACTCGATCTATCCTGTCTGTACCTGACATATGCTTCCTTCTTTTTCTTAACCAAACCCTCAATTTCTTTAGATTAGATTACTTACAGTGTGGAAACAGGCCCTTCAGCCCAACAAGTCCACACCGACCTCCAAAGAGCAACCCACCCAGACCCATTCCCCTACATTTACCTCTTCACCTAACACTATGGGCAATTTAGTGTGGCCAATTCACCTAACCTGCACATTTTTGGACTGTGGGAGGAAACTGGAGCACCCGGAGGAAACCCACGCAGACACAGGGAGAATGTGCAAACGCCACACAGACAGTTGCCTGAGGCAGGAATTGAACCCGGGTCTCTGGCGCTGTGAGGCAGCAGTGCTAACCACTGTGTCACCGTGTTGCCCAGCACCCTTAGTCATCCAGCATTCCCTATACCTACCAGCCTTCCCTTTCACCCTGACAGGAATATACTTTCTCTGGACTCTTGTTATCTCATTTCTGAAGGCTTCCCATTTTCCAGCTGTCCCTTTACCTGCGAACATCTGCCTCCAATCAGATTTTGAAAGCTCTTGCCTAATACCGTCAAAATTAGCCTTTCTCCAATTTAGAACTTCAACTTTTAGATCTAGTCTATCCTTTTCCATCACTATTTTAAAATGAATAGAATTATGGTCGCTGGCCCCAAAGTGCTCCCCCACTGACACCTCTGGCACCTGCCCTGCCTTATTTCCCAAGAGTAGGTAAGAGTACCACCTTCTCTGGTAGGTACATCCACATACTGAATCAGAAAATTGTCTTGTACACACTTAAGAAATTCCTCTCCATCTAAACCATTAACACTATGGCAGTCCCAATCGATGTTTGGAAAGTTAAAATCCCCTACCATAACCACCCTATTATTCTTAAAGATTGCTGAGATCTCCTTACAAGTTTGTTTCTCAATTTCCCTCTGACTATTGGGGGGTCTATAATATAATCCCAATAAGGTGATCACCCCTTTCTTATTTCTCAGTTCTACCCAAATAACTTCCCTGGATGTATTTCCGGGAATATCCTCCCTCAGCACAGCTGTAATGCAATCCCTTACCAAAAATGCCACTTCCCCTCTTCTCTTGCCTCCCTTTCTATCCTTCCTGTAGCATTTGTATCCTGGAACATTAAGCTGCCAGTCCTGCCCATCCCTGAGCCATGTTTCTGTAATTGCTATGATATCCCAGTCCCATGTTCCCAACCATGCCCTGAGTTCATCCGCCTTCCCTGTTAGGCCCCTTGCATTGAAATAAATGCAGTTTAATTTATTAGTCCTACCTTGTCCCTGCCTGCCCTGACTGTTTGACTCACTTCTGTTCTCAGCTGTACCAGTCTCAGATCGATCTCTTTCCTCACTATCTCCCTGGGTCCCCCCCACCCCCCCCCCCCCACCTTACCAGTTCAAATCCTCCTGAGCAGCTCTAGCAAATTTCCCTGCCAGTATATTAGTCGCCTTCCAATTTAGGTACAATCCGGCCTTCTTGTACAGGTCACTTCTACCCCAAAAGAGATTCCACTGATCCAAAAATGTGAATCCTTCTCCCATACACCAGCTCCTCAGCCATGCATTCATCTGCTCTATCCTCCTATTCCTGCCCTCACTAGTTCATAGCCCTGGGAGTAATCCAGATATTACTACCCTTGAGGACCTCCTTTTTAAATTCCTGCCTAACTCTCTGTAATCTCCCTTCAGAGTCTCAACCTTTTCCCTTCCTATGTTGTCAGGTCCAATATAGGCAATGACCTCCTGCTGATCCCTCTCCCCCATGAGAACATTCTGCACCCTCTCTGACACATCCTTGATCCTGACACTAGGGAAACAACACACCATTCTGCTTTTTCTCTGCTGGCCACAGAAACGTCTGTCTGTACCTCGGACTACCGAATCCCCTAACGCAATTGATCTCTTGGAAGCCGACATACCCCTCGCTGTGTTAGAGCCAGTCTCAATTCCTGAAACTTGGCTGTTTGTGCTACGTTCCCCTGCGAATCCATCGCCCCCTACATTTTCCAAAACAGCATACCCGTTTGAAATGGGTATATCCACAAAAGACTCCTGCACTAGCTGCATACCTCTCTTACCCTTCCTGGAGTTAACCCATCTATGTGACAGTATCTGAGACTTGACCTAACCATGACAAGCTCCCGAGTGTCTGTATTAACAACAAGATAAGACAGAAGGAATGTGTGCCTGGTATCTTTGGCTGAGAGGGCAGAATGCAAAAAGAAAGGCATGGCAATGCAAAGCCAAGTGGGCTTCAGAGTGAATGAGTGCTCTGAAGGCAAGTGAACAAGCTGGAGATACAGCCTGATCCAACCCATGAGTTGAGCATGTGGTCCTTCAGTGCACAATGTCCTTCCTGCAGCATTTCAATGATAATTGATGGTGCAGCAACAATAGCATGCAGAAGTATGCTGTAAGTAGGTCAGAGCAATGCCATGATGGTTCTCAGATCATGTTGCATGTTGTCCATCAATCATAACCTGAGCTATTGGTGCCCAATGTCCAACTTGGAGGTCTTTTGGGTAAGCGGTGAGCTGATGTCACCAGCTACCCCCTCGTTCTCCATGTTACAGATTCCTGATGACTATCTTGCTTGGTTCATTTGGGAAGATAGGAAGCTAGATATGAGGCAGGTTTTGGTGATAATAAGGCATTTAACAAGTGCTAGGCCTCCTTAACTGGGAATTCACCTTGTCGCTCTGCAAAAGCATGGAAGGGTGCAGCAAGTTGCAGGACATCTTGCGTAATTCTGCCATAGCACATTTCACTCAAGCCCCTGTAAGATTCCACCCAAATGTCTATCATACCAAATGTCACTAGTCCCTAAACTGGAATAAACTGCATTTTGTTTAACACAAGACTTTCTTCTCATTAGACTACCAAGTTGTTTCCCTCTACCACACTAGGCTAAACTGTAGATCACAACAGGGGAAGAAATTGGGGTGGAAAATCTCCAATGGAGATCATGATGAATGTAAGTGAGGAGTCACCTTACAACAAGACTCATTTATGCTCCAGATTTACCAAAATATTTAAATACACATGCCGCTCATTCCAATGTGTTCTGAGTGTATTCTTTTCATTTTTATGGTCTATTTCATAAGGGAGCTGGGCAAGTTCTCTTATGTAGCCTTTGGCTATGTCTTTGCTATTTATGTATGTCTTCATTGTTGCAATGTAGTACCTTTGATAAACATGCTTTGATATCAAAGTGATGCCACTCTGCCACATGACCATTAGCTTGGATCTTGATAAGGCTGTAAGATTTTAATTCTCTGTAACGAGTCACTTATTTGTGAGGGACCGTGCCCCTTTGATTCTCAGCTGCAGCCATGAGTAGCTATTCATTACATTCCCTACATATATGTCAAAATGCAAATTATTGGCATTAGCTGACCCTTTTGAATCTGACAAGTAGCAATTTACACTCCTGCTGGGCAAGGGTGAAAATAGATACGTAATAAATTGAAGAATGTTGGACTGAAACTACTAATAATGAGACATTTCCAGCTATTGCACATAAACTAAATGCCTAATGTTAAATAATTGAAGATAGCTTCTGTTTATAGTTTTATTTGCCACTTCTCTGAAATATTATGAACAAATAAATCATTTATTGAACAAGCTGATTAACTCTTATTAGCCCGAGAGGCTTGGGGCCCCAAGGGACAGGTTCCAATCAATTTAGAATGCAAAATCTTCCCAAATATCACTTGACCTCACTGAAAGCTATAATAGGGTTAGTAAACAAAGAAATGGTTACTTTGAAAATATTGTTAAGTTCCAAATTTTAAATTAACTTATCAGAATCTAAAAAAGAAGAGTAGTCCATTCAGTCCTAAGAACATGTCCTGTACATTGTTGTATGTTGATCTAAAAGGTTAATACTGACACATTCCTGATGAAGGGCTTCTGCCCAGAATGTTGATTTTCCTGCTCCTCAGATGCTGCCTGACTAGCTGTGCGTTTCCACCGCCACACTTTTTGACTCTGATCTCCAGCGTCTGCAGTCCTCACTTTCTCCTAATGCTGCATAAGTGACCACCTACAATGATGTGGACTTGTAAGCAAAACAGCTTAGGATGTTGAAGGAGAGAGACCCAACATCTAATCTTCCACAATCAATGTAACAATATCTATCATCTCAACGTAATGTGGACTCCAACACACGATTCACCATATCTTGAGAACAAGAGACTCTTCCAAGTTACTCCAGGAAGTGCTTTTCATCCTCAAAATGAGTGTAGAGGGTCCTGCAGCATTTAAAGAGGGTGATGACAGCAAGCTTCATCTTGTGCAGCAGCACATACATCATAGTGAGCTGGCATGCCCATACAACACCGTCATATTGCAGTGAATCAAGAATACAGTTTAATTTATCTGTTTATGTTCCATAACCCTAACGTTCTTACCTAATAAAATGTTCTCCATACTAGCTCTCAACAAATTTACATCATTTTGAAGAAAGAGAATTTTAGATTTCCACTATCATTCCTTTTTAGAAACGTTTCTGGATTTTGCTTCTAATACCTGAGCTCGAAACTTGAGATTGCACTGCCTATTTTGCTGATTCCTCCACCCGAAGATTATTTAACCAAATGCTTTTATCATTTAAATATTTCATTCAGATAATGCCTCAAACTTTAAGACTTGAAAAAATACAAACTAATTTTATCTAATTGTGTGCAACTATAGTCCTCTTAATTGTACCCTTTCTATCATTATGATGAGTGTGCATTATAACCTCTTCCAAGATAACAAAGGGTTGCAACACTTGACAAGATGGTCAAATTTACATAATAATCTGGTTACTAACATTTTGTGTAAAGTATATGAAGCTCAAGATCCCAGGTACTTATTAAGAGAATGATGCCACAAGATTTGTTTTGAACAAATAAAATAAACTTTATCAGGTTTAAAAAGTGGCTCAATTAAACTCTAACATTCAGGTTTACCAAGAGGCAAATATTCACTAACAGACAAAGAATTCTGCATTTTAAATGGCCAATTTGGCAAAGGCAGATCCTATCCAGACATTAGGGAGACTGTGGGACCCAAACCTCATTGCAGTACTCGTTCCTTTCCAAGGGATTTCAATTATTCATCTTCAAAGATTTAGCTTTGGAAGTGTTGGCTCATGTTTTGGTAATTCAATCTTTTCTTCCTGAGACTGCACTCCAACAACAACTCACAAGTACAATTATAGTCCCTTTTTTGAGAGTTAGCTTCAATCAGTTGCCACTACTATTGGGTTTCATTGTACCAAGCCAGTTCTGGTTGTAGCCTTCTTCAAAGGCATATTTTTAAAATTGTTGGTAGAATGTGGGCATCACTGCCCGGCTAGCATTTATTTCCCGTCCCTCATTATCCAAGGGAAGGTGGTGGTGAGCTGCCTTCTTGAACCGATGCAATCCATGTGCTGTGGGTTAACCCACAATGCCCTTCAAAAGGGAATTCCAGGATTTTGATCCAGTGATAGTGAAGGATCAGCGATATCTTTCCAAGTTAGGATGGTGAGTAGCTTGGATGGGAACTTGAAGGTGCTGGTTTTCCTGTTTATCTGTTGCCCCTATCCTTCTAGATGGAAGTGGTCATAGGTTTGGAAGATGCTGTCTTAGGATCTTGGGTGAATTTCTACATTGCAGCTTGGAAATGGCACACACTGCTGCTCCTGAGCATGGCGAGTGGAGGGAGTGGATTCTTGTGGCTGTGGTGCCAAAGTGGGCTGTTTCATCCTGGATGGAATCAAGCTTCTTGAGTGTTGTTGGAGTTGCACCCACCCAGACACATGCAGAGTATTTCATCACATTCCTGACTTGGACCATAGGCCTTTCTCATTCGAAAGAGATGACTGGTAACACTTTAACCGAAGGATCACCATGCTTCAGGTAAGGGGAGTGATTGAGCCAGTGCAAGAATCGAACCCATGCTGTTAGCTTCATGCTGCATCACAAACTAGCTATCTAGTCAGATGGCCTAACTGACCCCCATCAATATTAGTATTCCCCTGTTAATAAATTCATTCAAAAAGATGTCTTGCCACGATGTATGATTAATTTTATAAAATAATTTAACAACTGAGGTCTTCAGTTTAATGTTTATACTCATATCTGTTTCTTAAGTTCATAGAGATGACTGCTAAGTTTCAAACAAATAACCACCTCTATTTATAATATTGATTCTGAAGACATGCCCCAATGATATTGAAGGGTGGCCTCAGAACTAGAGTAGCGACACATTGTTTACACATAGTGGCTTGATAGAAACTGTCACTGGACAAATCTTGCTGTGTGTAAAGATGTTCCGGCAGTTTCTCTTCAACTGATTGGGAAAGCCTTTCACTGACCAGGGAATGGTTTCATTTAATCTTGACAGATGGATGAAAATATTAGATTTCCCATCATGAGTTCCAAGAAGGCAGTCACAGCCAAATGCTTTGAGCACATTCCAGGTGCCTTTTCTGCCAAACGTACAATATGATCAGAGGAACTAATAAATCCCTTGCACTGTCACTGAGTACAATGGCCAGAAATTACAAACTCAAACATTATTAACTTTAGTGCAAACTTTTAGAATGAAAGGATCAGGAGAGCAGCCAACATCTCTGATCTTCTCATGCAGCAAAACAAAATATCCATGGGCCAAATGAGTCACGTTTTCTTCCTGCTATTTCAGATATTGCTCTAAACAGATAATGGGAAGGCTTTTGTAAGAATTGATAATTCTGTCCTTTACTTTTAGCCATTAGCTCCACTTCAATGTCCACAATGGTTTATACCACACAAAGGAGTTTCTTTGCTGCAGATCAGTACCAGCAGCATCCTACAAAAATAGTCAAGCAACACCTTCCAGAATTAACAAAACCCACAGATGTCCCTGACTTTGAAATAAAAGACTGTGCATTGCCAAAAAGAAAAATCAGCCAAAGCTGAGATAAGAGGAAGTCCACAAGTGATGGACAGAAGAACAACAGAACATTGATATGCATGAGCATGTCATTAAGTGCTGGTCAGCCAGCGATGCCCACATCCCACAAACAAACTTTAACAAGTTAACTTAAAGATATACAGATCAGTCTCTCAATTGTTTTGTGAAGAGCAAATAGTTGAATGTTACTGCCACTTTCGAGATGTTACTGGTGGTGTTGATGTTGGTAGTGAAACAGTCGATTTTTGAGATTCTTGCCTTTGTATAATAATTGAAACTATTTTGTCCCAATTCCTTTCATCAGAGTCTGACTGGCAGCACTCAGACTGAGACAGAGTACAATACTGGTGTATTGAAATCATTGTTCTCAGAGCTGTGACCCTCCTAGCACACTATTCACACACTAGGATGGCAGGATACCAACCCACTCAGATTAGTGCTACAGTTGGTTTTTAACATCTTTTTAGTGTGTTCCTGGAAGGCTAAAACAAAATAATTATACAAGAGTTGGCTTTCTGTTAAGAAGATGTATAATCAGTCAGACCCCTCATTAACTCTTCCTGCTTGTTTCTTTCTCTTTGAGGTTTTCCTGACACTTTATAGGTGCAATGTTCTAGGAGTCCCACTCTGGGAATTTACTGGATAGTTTATATCAGCAGTCTTTTTTTGGCTATCGCAGATTTCTCTTTTTAAACAATAACTAGTTTTGGAGTTATAAGCTAACACTGTCTGTGATGCTTCAAGGTTCTGATCTGTCATCTTGACACATAATTGGCCTTTAACTTTGTTAATTAGCAACCCATCCATAAATTAGGAAAACAGCTCAGGGACGGAATATCGTCAGAAAACTAGCAGATGGCCAGCAGCATGTAATTGCACACCTACCCACAGGCAATCTCAACCCTGGCTTGAGATGGAAGTTGTCCAGAAAGGAGACAGCAGCAACATTATTGGAGAACAGAGAGAGGGTGCCGGGGCCTTATCCACCTATTTTCTTCAGAAAGCACTACCCCTACATTCATAACAGTCCAGACTAGCTAATGAGGACGATCGCACATCAAAGAAATGGTCATAATTCTTTTGAGTCCTCAAATAACAAAGAGTCAGATCTCAGCTCTTATTCTGTTCTGGAAGGTTTGAATTATAAACAAAAGCTGGACTTTTCTTACTGGAGCGTAAGAGGTTGAGAGGTGATCTGATAGAAGTTCAAAAAATAATAAGAGATATAGATGGAGTTCATGGTGGTTGTCTTTTACTGAAGATGGGGAATTTCAAGACTAGGGGCACATTTTTAAGGTGAGAGGAGAGAGATTTAAAAATGACATAAGTGGCAATTTTTGTTACCCAGAGGGTGGTTCGAGTGTGGAATGAACTTCCTGAGGAAATGGTGGATGTGGGTAAAGTTACAACATTAAAAAGACATTCGGAAGAACACGTGAATAGGAAAGGTTTGGAGGGGGATGGGCCAGGCATGAGCAGGTGAGACAAATTTAGTTTTGAATTGTGTCTGGCATGGACTGGTTGGACTGAAGGGTCTGCTTCTGTGCTGTATGACTCTATGACCCTATGAAACATTTTATATATTATTTCAGTGTTCCATCCTGCTGTCATGTTATCAGTCACATAGTACACTTTGAGCACTTTTGCTACAGCTCTATATGTATAAGGAATATTCCCTATTTCTTAGGAAAATTAGCAACGTTTCCCTATCATTCCCTATTTCTTAGGAAAACCAGAGAGCTCATGCTCAAAACATTGACTCTCCTGCACCTCGGACGCTGCCTGACCTGCCATGTTTTTCCAGCACCATACCCTGATCTCCAGCATCTACAGTCCTCACTTACTCCTGGGTTACAAGATCTATCAGGATTATGAATGGCCTAGGGAACCACTGGTGGCATTGGCCACGCAAATTCCTCCTTTAATCTTGGTGGTGTTCGGCAGTGTGCAGCTCACTGCTGGCAGTGCACCACAATGCTGTTCAGCAGGTTATCACCATATATTTATAATCAGGCACTCATTTTCCAAAGGTAGTGTGTATACCAGACAAGTAAGAGAGATAGGCCAAAGGCAGATATATGGAGTCAGGCCACAGATCAGCCATGATCTCATTGCATGGCAAAAAAGATTCAAGGGGCAGAATGGTCTACTCCTGTTTCTATATTCTGATGTAGGTGACAAGGATAACTTCTGAGGCCGTGGCTTACAAACATCTCAGAATCCCACAAGGCTAGAGAAGCACCCGTGTAATACGAACCAATCCACCACCCTGCAGTCTTGGGAAGTCTCCAGATTCCTGGTGACTTGCTGCATGTTCCAAAATTCTGAGAGGACTGGACACTGCAATTGTATCAGTGGATCAGGTTTCAGAGCTACATGAGGAGGTGGAGATTCAGGACAAGGATGACTATGAGGGGGTGTAGGGTGACCAGATATGTAGGAGTGATGCTAACTATCATTAAACTGAAAACTGCTTTTGAGACTTGTCCTCCAACATCAGACTCCAGAGCACCTTTGCCACATGCCTCATCTTCCAGGACCCATCAGGAAATCCAGGATCTTTCAACCCCTTCCACATGAAGAACAACCACCAAATCCACCCCCATCTAATTACCATAGTCCCTCTTTATTTACAGCAAAAGAAAACAATGAAAAATGATTCAAGTCACAGATATGAAATTATTCACTCTGCTGCTAACCCACAGTGACTATGCTATGACTTATTTCTTATTCTGATGTTTCTACAAAATGCAAGCCAATTGGTAGAAAGCGAGGTGAGATTTTTGGAATGAGCTGGTCATTTGCTAGCTGCAATGAGAGATTGTGGGTCACGGTGATCTACTGATCAGACTGGACCATCTCAGCATTGACTGGTGCAATCTGTGAGGCGTGACTGTCAAATAAGTGCAAGGGAAACGGTGAAGTGGCAAGACAGGAGTAGCTAAGGTCAACATGGAGGATGCAATGGAGACTGATTGGGTTTCTGTCTGCTGACTGTCTGCAATATTTTGTCATTTCATAGAAACTAGTTAATTTTCCACAGGGTCTCCAATGTCTATGGTGGAAGCTACCACCTCAGTCATCAGAATATGAACAATATTCTGCTTCCCAAGTCACTGGCTGTGGTTGACCAGCCTCCACAAGGTGGACAGCAGCTTTTCCCAGCTGTATCAAGCCAACTTGAGATGTAATTCACCTTCTCCCAAGCCAGATTGGCTTTCAGATGGGCCGATCATTGCACTGGGGAGCCTTGTGTGAAAAACATTCAGCATTATTCGGAATCTTGGCCCTTCAAGATCCTCCATAGCAAAACTAATGTGCAACTTGGCAAGATGGCACATTGGCATCCCTCCCACCAGGCTTAGTTCAGCATGGCGTTTGCTCTACGCTATTCTTTAGGTTAACATGATGCTCTTGGCGTAAGGTGGTATGGGTGATAGAGATAACTACTGATGCAGTGCCAGCTTCCTACTCTCTTCCATGTGTATGATCCTTCTTCCAGTTGAGTAATTGTGTTTGGACTGATTAGTACTCGTGAAGGGTGTGATAATGTGGGCTGTGTGAATTTCAATGTGTAGTGAGATGGTGGGCTGATGATATTGATAGTGCAGTTATTGAGTAATGTGCATTTGAGAGATGGCCATTTATCCTGACCAGTTGTGCCAAAGCATTCCACTTCTGCAGCATTAGAACCACAGCATCGGGCCATTACCTCCCAAGAATTTCTTGTTTCATCCTACTCACTTGCTGCCTTTGATGCTCCTAGCCCTCTGTACATCTTCCTCTAGATTTCTTCTACCAAGACCTTCTGTCCTTATTGTAGAACCTATACACCCCTCTCCCTGTCTCTGAACACCCTTTGCCTTCCAACCCAGTCCTGCCAGAGTGGTGTATGCACAGGTTACAAATACTGCTCCACACACACTGCTAATGATCAGCGCTTGAGTATTGAAAGTGCAGGTTCTTACCTTATCGTGGTTTAAACCTGGTCAGACATGTTTATCAGTAATTAGTTCCCAATTATTTGCGAGGCCAGTCTTTTAACAATTGTTTCTTATTAGCACAGCACTCATTTACTTCCTGCTTTCAACAAAATTAAACTGTTTAAATTTAGGCGTTCCTCCTGTGAAGGCTGGAATTATCTGTTTGCTATAATCGGTTTTAATCACCACAAACCAAATGATGTTAGTTTAGTTTTTAATTGGTACATGAGAATCATCAAATCCCTACAGTGGGAAAAGAGACCATTCGGTCCAGTGAGTCTGCACCGACCCTCCGGGGAGAATCCCACCCAGACCCAACACCTTATACTATCCCGTAACCTCCCCACTTTCCAGGGTTAATCCACCCAGCCTATACATCCCTGGATACATGGACAAGTTAGCGTGGCCAATCCACCTAGCCTAATGTACTTCTGCATTACACTGAAACACTGGAGTAATCCCTGGAAGCATCTTTGGTCCATATATATTCTTCTCGCATTTTGAACAACCAGCGGTTTTCTGTGAATGTGGTTGTTTTTTTCATGGTCTTTATCAATTGTGTAGGTGTATGGTTGGAAATGAGATCCCAGGTCAATAAAGATGATCCAGTTTTGAAATAGAAACCATTGTTGCCGCAATTGCGAGTGTAATCATCTGAAGCACATAAACAATTACTCCTCGTGTGCAAGAATGCAAATGTGGACAGCCATCAAACTTTAATCAATTCACTCTGCTATTTAAACTAACTTTAAATTGCTCATAAAATAGCTGTTTTAATTATTTAGGCAAATCATTTCTCCAGTCATTTGCCATAGCTTTCAGCACTGATAAATTTAATGTGTGCTTGAGTATGGCAAATCCTTTACCCTTTTCTGTCTATCTTGGACAAAAGTTATAAGCATGGAATAGACTGAACAATCATCCACTGCTGATGAATGTGTCATTATATCCAACTTTTGCCTTAACTTGCCACTGACAAGCTCACTGATAATCAAAATGCGAAAGTCACTCAGCATTGGAATAATTGTTATCTGTCTGACAATCAGAGAAGACATTTACTCCCATTCTTCTCCAACGCAAATTGGAGAGTTATAAACACAAAACCAAACTCAAAATCTCACATATAGAGATTAGCCTGTATTCCTTTCTCAGCCATCATTTTCTGATCATCTTCTCAATACGAAAAGATGTGTTTTGAATTTACGTACATGTTTTATTGTGCTCATTACAAATACACATTTGAAAAGGAACATTTTGCAGGATCGTGGGGAAGAACGGGCAGTGGCACTAATTCGATAGCTCCACCAAACACTTGTCACTGTATCTTCCTCGATATATGTGGCAATAAAATCATTCATTCAAAAGAGCCAGAATTGATACAATGGGCTGAATAGCCTCATTCTGCATGAGTGATTTCGCAAACTTTGAGTTCAGCCTCACCCAGCATTCCTGCAAACAGTGTAACCCAGAGGATATGATGATGAACTCCTATGTTCCAAATGGACAAAACACATTGTTGATGTGATCAAGGAGGTAAGCACATTCTATTGTGGTGGGTACAACTGACAACTGAATTTTTAAAAATCTATGAATGAGCATTTATAGTAAAGTGTGGTGATATTAATAGTGTAGTAAGTGACAAAAAGAGGCCTATTTATTTTTGGCACAACCAAGTGCTTGGTGCTAAACCTATGAAGGAATCTCCCGCTTGATGTGGCTGACTTTAGCACCCTGTTCTGGTGGATTATCTGTCCTTTCTTAACTGAACTGAAAGCCGTGGGCTAGATCCCTGACATTACCACACCTTTCCCCTCTCAGGAATGGTCAGGGGAATTGTCAATTAAATTGGCTTCAGTGTTTCAGCTTCCCTTGAGGTTGTCATTTTTAGGATTTCCATTAAAGATACCAATCTAACATACTTTATACAACTATCTTGACAAGTGCATTGTCTCAGTTTTCTGTGGGTTACAATGGGTGTTTCATTTGGATTTGACCTGCTTCCCAAAAGCCTTTACATGCTACCTATAATAGAGTAAACTGAAAATTAATCATAACTTGATTAAGGTTTTTAAAAAATATATTTCTTCAGAGTACGTAGGAATCATTGCATTTATTGCTCATCCCGAATGGTTCTCAAGAAGATAGCTGTGAGCTGCCTTATTGAACCATTGCCATCCTTGCGGTGGAGGTACACCCACAGTGCTGTTAAGGGATAGAGTTCCAGGGTTTTGATTCAGTGACAGAGATGGAATAGCAGTATATTTCCAAGTCGGGATAGTATGTGGCTTTGGAGGAAACTTGCAGGAGATGATGTGCCCATGTATCTCATGACCTTAAGGTGGCAGCAGTCATGGGGGTGTAAGAAACTGTCGAAGAGCTTTGGTGAGTTGGTGTAGTGCAACTTATTGATGGTGTACACTTGGCAACTAAGTGTCGTCGAAGCTGAAATCATCAGGACAAGTGAAGAGGAAATCCTGATGTGTGGCTTGGAAAGGCATGGGGGAGACAGGAGATAAGTTACTTGTTACAGCGTATGACCTGTTCTTATAACTCCAGTATTTATATGGCTGGTCTAAGTTGGTTTCAGGCCAACAGTAACCCCCAGGATGTTATTATGGAGGGACTCAACAAAGCATGCCATTGAATGCCAAGAGCAGGTGGTTAAATTGTTTGTTGGTTAAACTCCTCCAGGTCAAATGATTTTATAAAGTGGAACAAAACAACAAAGGCCAAACAAAATGAATTTAAATCTGAACCAAATCTATTATTGTCATTTGTGTGCCATGGTCACAGAAACAGCATCGCAAACAAATAAAACTCGAATGCATGCTGTGAAGTATGTGGCATGAATCTATTTTAATATATCATTTGCTATTAATGTGCAATATACGTAGAGGTTAAAGTTAGAACTATTAAAAGTTTGGTTAAGCCAAGTCAATTCAGCAAGAAACACTAAACCGGATGTTTCCTACTCTAAAATTAAGTACATATTTAATGTTAGAGAATGATTCAAAGATGTTGCAATGGTTTGAGAGTGATATAACATTCTCAAGGATGCTTTGACTGTATATTATTTAGCATTGCTTTTCCATATGTAATTTAATTTGTGGTAAACACTACCTACACCTCTGGAAGTGATGGGGAAAATGTTTTCTTCGGTCTGACAGAACCTCTGGGAGTGATGGGAAAAATGTTTCCTTCTCTCTGACACTGTAAGGGTCTACGGTCCATTGCCAAAATTGGCAGAGTTACAGATAGTGAGGAGGGTTGTCAAAGGATACAGTGGGATATAGATAGATTGGAGATTTGGGCAGAGAAATGGCAGACGGAGGTTAATCTGGACAAAAGCGAAGTGATGCATTTTGCAAGGTCAAATTCAGGTGTGAAATATGCAATCAATTAGGGACATTGACAGACAGAGGGCTCTGTGTGTACAGGTACACAGATTCCTGAAAGTGGCAACACAGGCAGATATGGTTGTCAAGAAGGCATACAGCGCGCTTGCCGATATTGGCCAGGGCATCGAGTATAAACGTTTGCATATTAACAAATTGCCCAGGTATAAAAGTTGGCAAGTTATGTTACAGCTGTACAAACTTTTAGCTAGGCCACATTTGGAATACTATGTGCAGTTCTGGTCGTCACACAACCAGAGGGATGGAGATGATTTGGGGAGGGTCCAGAGAAGGTTTACCAGAATGTTGCCTGGTCTGGAGGGTTTTAGTTATGAGGAGAGGTTGGATAAACTCGGATTGTTTTCACTGGAAAGACAGAGGCTGAGATCTAATAGAGGTCTACAAAATTATGGGAGGCATAAATAGGGTGGATAGGCAAAGGCTTTTTTCCCAGGATGGAAAGGTCTACTATAAGAGGGCACAGGTTCAAGTTGAGAGAGGGTAAGTTTAGGGGATAAATGCAGGGAGATGTTTTCATAGAGTGGGTAGTGGGTGCCTGGACCGCAATCCCAGCGGAGATGGTGGAAGCAGGCATGTTAGCAACATTCAAGGTGCATGAATGGGAAGCGAACAGAGGGATAGAAACTGCGTATGGGGAATATGCATCAGGTCTAAATAGTAATAGGAATTGGTGCAGGCTTGTTGGGCTGAAGGACCTGTTCCTGTGCTGTATTATTGTATTGCATTGCATTGACTCTGAACTAATTGCCACCAAGTCAACAAGATCTGGCAATGGAACATAGAGACCAGTGCAAGACATGGAAAAATCAAGAGAATAGATATCCATCTCAGATTGGAAAACATTGTTGGTGCATGCTGAGACTACCAATACCTGGGCAATTTTTTTTTGCTGCTTTTAATTCATGCCCCCAAAATGGAAAGTGTCACCAATTTTAATATCCATCACTTTGATGAGTAACAAAAATGTAGACGATCTACCATTACATTCAATGGTAAGGCTGGATTTCTTCTTAGCAATTAGGCAATAGCACAATCTTGTTTCAGTGAGGATGGGGGAACAGGGAAAGCTGGAAAGGTTAGGAGTCTGTAAGATAATTGAGCGGGCAGAATTCGCAAGATAGCTTGAAAACACTCAAAAATTAGGTCCCTTCACCTACAATACCATTCCCCCTGCCAGCAACACATCTGCTACCCTACCACCATCAAAAGTTAAAAAAAAGGCAGAACAGATGATTTCATCCTACCCTGAAAGTTCCTCAGGGCAGGATTATCTAGCCTCATAATTACAAGTGAAAAAAAACAATGTTCCAAATTATTCCATATTATTGAACATTTTCGTGACAAAATCTAGCAACAATCATTTCAAACCACTCTCCACATTTCTCTCTCTGACACACGGACACTCTCCCACACTATTTCAATCAGTTTTCTTAGATTTCAGATCTGACAGCAAACCATTAACCAACAGCTCTCCTCTCAGACATAATCAGCTGTGCTTTTTTGCTATAACTGGTGTGTTATGCAATATTATATAAAATTACAGCCCTCATAATAATATCAGGTATTAAAGAAAAAATAAGCTTCCATTAGGTGTGAACTGTGGCTCAGTTGGCAGTACTCTGCCTGCTCAGTCCCTGTCTCCAGAAACCTGAGAATCAAATCCAGGCCAACCCTCCAATGAGGTGCTGAGGGAGTGCCTCATGGTTTGAAATGCTATCTTTCAGATGAGGCATGACATCAATGCTCCACCCGCCTTCCCAACAACATAACTTGAAAAGCAAGGGGATCTTCTGCCCAATATTTATCCATCAGTTTACATATTACCGTAGATTATCTAGTCATTGTCACGTTGTTTGTGGAATTTTACTGAGTGTACATTGGTTGCCTGTACAGTGACTGTACTTCAATGTATCTAATTGGCTGGAAGGCACTTTTGGAGTTTGTGACAGCTTCACAAAGTAACAAAAAGTGCTACATAAATGTAAATCTTCCTTTACAGTGATGACTCCTCTCTTAGGCTTCAATTATTTCTTTTGCTTAATTTTTCACTTTAATGTAACAGTGTGGTTGCAAAGGGCAATTAGGTGTCAGTAATTGGAAGTCAATGTTTGGAGCCTTGAGATTCAATACTGTACCCAAAATAAATCTGGTCAGAATCTTCCCAATAACACCTTTCCCTATTTCTGCTCAAAATTCTGTCAATGAACATGTTGAAAGAAATACTGATATCATTTATTAACAATCAAATATAGCAATGTGTAATCTCATGTAAAGTCTTTTTTGATTCTATCAGCAAGGCTCTTCACAACAACTCCTGAGTGGAATAAAACATGTCATCGGATAACTTGAAAGCTATATTCTCTTCATGCCATCACATGGCACTCACAGAAGAGGAGGGGAGCAGGAACCACTGATCTAAATATTTTTAATCAAACTGCTCAGGCATATTATGACTCCTCTAATGTAGGCAGAACTTGAATCTGGACTTAAATAAAAAAGCTAAAGAACCACAGATGCTGTAAATCAGAAAGAAAAACGGAAATGGATGGCAAAGCTCAGCAGGTCTGGTAGCATCTGTGGAGAGAATGCAGAGTTATTGTTTCGGGTCTGGTGACCCTTCCTTAGAACTGAGGAACTCAGTTGAGGTACCTGCTGAGTTCTTCCAGCAATTTCTGTTTTTGATTTTGAGTCTGGACTTTCTGAGCTTGAGGTAAGGATATTACCGGTCCACCACAAGACCCCTGATATCTCAAACTATGCTGATACTTGCACTTCAGAAAAGCCTTCCCCCACCTTTTTTATCTCATCTCATTAATATAAATGTCCTCCTCGCTTACCTCATTGGATCCCACTTAAGCATATCCCAATAACTGCCCCAACTACTTCCTCTGATAGTAAGTTTCACCTTCTAACCACTCTGTTGGTAAAACGATTTTTCCCAAGTCTTTATCAGATTGTTCTTCCATCTTAAATTTATAACCAAATTTACGACACTCTCAGCAGATACATTTTGTCTCCATTTACCCTATGAGACATCTTGTCACCATTTTCAAATTATGTGTCAGATCACTTGGCATCTTTTATATCACTGTCTTTGTCACAGCACCTTTGGTGTTTTTTATCTGGAGATATGTCTTCTGGTTTGGCTTTTTTTTTCAGCTTTTTCACCCGCAACTGGAGTGGGAGGAGGGACAGCGAGGACCAGAGGCCCAATGGGAAAGTAAATTTAAAGGAGATAAAAACTTACCTCATGTGTAGGGGGAGGGCACGCTGAGTGGGGGTGGACGTGGCACTGCTGGGTAAGTGAGGCTTTATATTTGGGTGCTTGCTTTACCCGAAAGACTACTTGGTACTGTCTCCCACCTGTCCTCCTCTTCTAACCAAAACAAAATGGTTCTGCAAGCTGGATTGGTAAGGTGACTAGTTTCTTTTTTTCTCTATGATTTGGAGATGCCGGTGTTGAATTAGCTTTCAGAGCAATGCTCCTTCATCAGGCGACACTACCACCTGATGAAGGAGCAGTGCTCCGAAAGCTAGTGTGCTTCCAATTAAACCTGTTGGACTATAACCTGGTGTTGTGTGATTTTTAACTTTTTTTTCAGTTTTTCCAATAGCCTTGTTGGGAATTTAGAATAACGGGGAATGGAGGTTAGGGCAGTTGAATGTTCCTCCTGCAGAATGTGGGAGGTAAGGTCACCTCTAGTGTCCCTGCTGACTGCATCGATGGGAATGCATCCAACTCCAGCTTCTCGAGAACCGTGTTAGGGAACTGGAGCTGGAGCTGGATGAACTTCGGATCATTCAGGAGGCGGAGGGGTTTATTGAGAGGAATTACATGGAGGTAGTCACACCTCAGGTAAAAGAAGAAGGTAGATGGGTTACCGTCAGGAGACAGAAAGGGAACCGGCAGGCAGTGCAGGGATACCCTGTGGCCATTACCCTCAATAACAGTATAGCTTTTTGAATACTGTCTGGGGGGACAACTTACCAGAGGTAAGCAATGGGGCACAGGTCTCTGACACAGAGTCCATCCCTGTTGCTCAGAAGGGAAGAGGAAAGAGGAGCAGAGTATTAGTCACTGGGGACTCCATAGTTAGGAGGACAGATAGGAGGTTCTGTGGGAATGAGAGAGACTCACGGTTGGTGTGTTGCCTCCCAGGTGCCTGGGTACATGATGTCTCTGATCGTGTTTTCAGGATCCTTGAGGTGGAGGGGGAGCAGCCTGAAGTCATGGTCCGCATAAGCACCAATGACATAGGTAGGAAGAGAGATAGTAGAAATTCAGGGAGCTAGGGTGGAAGCTTAGAGCTAGACCAAACAGAGTTGTTATCTCTGGTTTGTTGCCCGTGCCACCTGCTAGCGAGGCAAGGAACAGGGAGAGAGAGGAGTTGAACACACGGCTATAGGGATGGTGCAGGAGGGAGGGTTTTGTATTCCTAGATAACTAGGGCTTTTTCTGGGGTAGGTAGGGCCTCTCCAAACAGGACAGTTTTCACCTGAACCAGAGGGTACCAATATCCTGAGGAGGAAATTTGCTAATGCTCTTCAGGTGGGTTTAACCTAATTCAGCAGGGGAATGGGAACATAAATTGTAGTTCAAGTACACAGGAGGTTGAGAGTAGTGAGGTCAGAAATAAGGTTTCAAGGTCGCACGAAGGCACCGGCAAGCAAGAAGTTGGTTTGAAGTGTGCGTTCTCAATGCGAGGAGCATCCAGAATAAGGTGGGTGAACTTGCAGCATGGGATAATACCTGAGATTTCGATGTTGTGGCCATTTCAGAGACATGGGTAGAGCAGGGTCAGGAATGATTATTGCACCTTTTGGGATTTAGACATTTCAGGGTTGTGGTGGTGGTGGGGTGGTGGGGTGGGGTGGGGTGGGGAGGTGGTTATTGTTGTGACATTGTTAGTAAAGGACAGTATTACACTTGCAGAAAGGATGTTTGATGACTTGTCTTTTTAAGTAGTATGGGCTGAGGTTAGGAACAGGAAAGGAGAGGTCATCCTGTTGGGAGTTTTCTATAGAACTCTGAACAGTTCTAAAGATCCTCGATAGGAGCGAGACTGACACGGTAGTTGTTATAGGGGACGTTAACTTCACAAATATTGACTGGGAATACTATAGTTCAAGTACTTTAGATTGGTCAGGTTTTGTCCAATGTGTGCAGGAGGGTTTTCTGACACAGTATGTAAAGAGGTCAACAAGGGGCGAGGCCACATTAGACTTGGTACTGGGTAATGAACCCGGCCAGTTGTTAGATTTGGAGGTAGGTGAGCACCCTGGTGATAATAATGACTACAATTTCATTATGTTTACTTTAGTGATGGAAAGGGATAGGTATATACCACAGGGCAAGAGTTATAGCTGGGGAAAAGGCAATTATGATGCAATCAGGCAAGAATTAGGATGCATTGGATAGGGAAGGAAACTGCAGGGGATGGGCTCAAATGAAATGTGAAGCTTATTCAAGGAACAGCCACTGCGGATCCTTGATAAGTATGTACCTGTCAGGCAGAGAGGATGTTGTGGAGTGTGGGAGCCATGGTTTACTAAGGAAGTTGAATCTCTTGTCAAGAGGAAGAAGAAGGCTTATGTTAGGATAAGATGTGATGGCTCAGTTAGGACACTCGAGAGATACAAGTTAGCCAGAAAAGATCAAAAGAGAGAGCGAAGAAGAGCCAGGAGGAGACATGAGAAGTTGTTGGCAGATAGGATCAAGGAAAACCCTAAGGCTTTCTATAGGAACATCAGGAATAAAAGAATAACTAGAGTAAGATTACGGCCAGTAAAGGACTGTAGCGGGAAGTTGGGCATGGAGTCAGAAGAGAAAGGAAAATCGCTAAATGAATACTTTTCATCAGTATTCACCCTGGAAAAAGACAATGTTGTTGAGGAGAATACTTAAGTACAGGCTACTAGACTAGATGGGATTGAGGTTCACAAGGAGGAGGTGTTAGCAATTCTGGAAAGTGTACAAATTGATAAATTCCCTGGGCCGGTTGAGATTTATCCTAGGATTATCTGGGAAGCCAGGGAGGAGATTGCCGAGCCTTTGTCTTTGATCTTTATGTTGTCATTGTCAACAGGAATAATGTCAGAAGACTGGAGGATAGCAAATGTTGTCCTCTTGTTCAAGAAGGGGAGTAGAGACAATTCTGGTAATTATAGACCAGTGAACCTTACTTCGGTTGTGGGTAAAGTGTTGGAAAGGATTATAAGAGAGAGGATTTATAATCATCTAGAAAGGAATAAGTTGTTTAGGGATAGTCAACAGTTCTGTGAAGGGTAGGTCTTACCTCACAAACCTTATTGAATTCTTTGAGAAGGTGACCAAACAGTTGGATGAGGGTAGAGTGGTTGATGTGGTGTATATGGATTTCAGTAAGGCGTTTAATAAGGTTCCCCACGGCAGGCTATTGCACAAAATATGGAGGCATAGGATTGAGGCTGACTTAGTGGTTTGGGTCAGAAATTGGCGAGCTGAAAGAAGACAAATGGTGGTGGATGATGGGAAATATTCATCCTGAAGTTCAGTTACCAGTGGTGTACTGCAAGGATCTATTTTGCAGCCACTGCTGTTTGTCATTTTCATAAGTGACCTGGATGAGGGCACAGAAGGATGGGTTAGTAAATTTGCAGTTGACACTAAGGTCAGTAGAATTATGGATAGTGCCGAGCTGCAGCTGCAGATAAGCGGCAGAGCTGAGCTGAGAGGTGGCAAATGGAATTTAATGCAGAAAGGTGTGAGGTGATTCACTTTGGAAGGGGTAACAGGAATGCAGAGTACTGGGATAATGGTAAGATTCTTGTGGATGAGCAGAGCGATCTCGGTGTCCATGTACATAAATCCTTGAAAGTTGCCACCCAGGTTGATAGGGTTGTTAAGAAGGCATACAGTCTGCTCGTTTTTATTGGCAGAGGGACTGAGTTTCAGAAGCATGAGGTTATGCTGCAGCTGTACAAAACTCTGGTGCAGTCACACTTGGAGTATTGTGTACAGTTCTGGTCACTGCATTATAGGAAGGATGTGGAAGCTTTGGAAAGGGTTCAGAGGAGATTTACTAGGATGTTGCCTGGTATGGAGGAAAGGCTGAGGGACCTGAGGCTGTTTTTGTTAGAGAGAAGAAGGTTGAGAAGTGACTTAATTGAGACACATAAGATAATCAGAGGGTTAGATAGGGTGGACAGGGAGAGCCTTTTTCCTCTGATGGTGATGGTTAGAATGAGGGGCATAGCTTTAAACTGAGGGGTGATAGTTATAGGACAGATGTCAGTAGTTTCTTTACTCAGAGTAGTAGGGACATGGAACACACTGCCTGCAGCAGTAGTAGACTTGCTAACTTTAAGGCCATTTAAATAGTCATTGGATAAGCATTTGAATGAGAATGGAATAGTATAGGTTAGATGAGCTTCAAATTGGTTTTACAGATCGATGCAACATCGATGACCGAAGGGTCAGTACTGTGCTGTAATGTTCTATGTTCTACTTTAACCTCCACTATGAATTACTGCTGTGCAGCAATGAAAGTGGATTGAGACAGATAGGACTTAATCATGGTACATGGTTCATTGAGTGGCTGGCACTATTCTAATCTGTATTTTACTGAGTGAGTCTGAGCTGTTTAGACTGGGATCAAAATAAACAAGTGATGGAAAAGGCCATGGCAGGATGCTTGCTTAACAAATTCGACTTAACCGCTGTTGCCACGAGACAGTAATAAGCTATATACCATTAAGGGCCACCAAGGTGCAAACCATCATCTCATGAGAGGAAGGCTGCCAAAGGAAATAATATCAAAGATTAAATGTGGCTCCATCACAACTGTTGCACTGATGTAACTATACAGCACTGTCAATGTGCGACATACTTTAAAGTCTCCAGAGCAAATTCAGTCGGCCAGAAACTGAAAAGGCACTTGTAATGCCTCAACTATTTGCTCCCAGCAATGATCCATTGTTTAGTTGGGATACTGGTGAAAAATGTATGTGAGAAGCCATAATAGAGGTAGGAAATGTTCATAATGGCACATTATCTCAAGAGTTAGCTGATAAGATCTTCAGAAACTCTCAGCTGTGTGTGCCTAAACAGAGGTCAAATAATATAACCAAGTATAAACTCTGACGAGGCTAAGCAACGAAGTGACTGGGGAGTATTCTGGAACAGTAGCAGTGCTCCTAACTGGACCTGGGTTCTCATCCCACCTGTTCCAGAGGTATGGACTTTTCCATAAGTTGCTGAACCAAGGTCCTATCAACTGTCTAAATTCTCGTGGAGCTGTTTCAAAGAGCAGGGAAGTCATTTCCTTTTCCTTGGCCAACATTTGCCCCTTGTTCAAAATCCCTATCACATAATGGGTTGTGGGAGCTTATTGTGTGCAAACTGTCTACTACAATTCCGACATGACAACAGTAACTATAATTCAAAAGTACTTCATTGACAATAAAGTGCTTAGGGGTATTCTGAAGTTGTGGATGATGACATATAAATGGAAGTTTTGACTGCTTGTATGCACAGTTTCATCTGTCTTCACATACTTAGCAGCATTGCAAACCCCATACTAACATCTCATGGCTCAAATACTGTCAGCTAATCAACACACACAGGCACCTCACTCAAACACTTTGCACCACAGTCTCTGATACACTCCGCTCATCTTTGTCGCCTAAGATGTTCTGGACTCCATGAAGAACATAGTGGTCTCCACCAACAGCTTGGCTAGTTCTGCGTCAGTAACTCGTGATAATGCTGAGACATCCAAGGGAACGGTACGTTCACACCTCATCCACCATTTCACATGTCACTTTCTCCTCATCCCCTAACTCTTCCAAGAGATGGCGCAAGCATGGACCAATTGCTCCACCTTCATTTAATTTTACTTCAATGCTGTAACGTGACAGAGCAGAATTAGGCCATTCAGCCCATTAAGTCTGTTCGCCATTCAATGAGATTATGGATGATCTGAATCTTCAGTTCCTCTTTCCTGGATTTTGTGCAAAACCCTTGTTTCCCTTACTAGTTAAGAATCTGACTATCTAGGTTCTGAACATACTTAATGGCTCAACCTTCACAGCCATCTGTGGCAAAGAATTCCACAGAGCCACAACTCTCCTCACCTCTGTCTTATAGATGCAACCCCTTACTCTGAAGTTATGCCTCTGGTCCTAGACTATCCCACAAGGAGAAACAGTCCCTCCGCATCGACCCTGTCAATTCCCTGAGGAACCTTGTATGTTTCAATAAAGTCACCTCTCATTCTTATAAATTCCAAAGAGTACAGACTCAACCTACTCCACATCTCCTTGTGAGACAATTCCTCCAGACCTGGGATTAGCCAAATGAACCTTCACTGGACTGCCTCCAATGGCAATATACCTTTCCTTAGAGAAGGGGATGAAAACTACTCACTGTATTCCAGCTGTGGTCTGACTAGTGCCTGGAATGATTTTAGCAAAACCTCCCCTACTCTCATGCCTTTCTTCTTTCAACACCCGAGGAATTGGAACTTGACCAGGTAGCATGTGAGTTTGAAGGGGAGTGGAACATCGATTATAAAGAAACAATGTCACTCAATCTCACCACACAGCCACCATTTCAGTGGTTAACACTGCTGCCTCACAGCACCAGGGATCCGGGTTCAATTTCACCCTCCTTTAACTGTATGGAGTTTGCACATTGTCTGTGTTGGTTCACTTCCACTTTCTAAAGATGTGCAGGTTAGGTGGATCGGCCCAGTATCCAGGCGTATGCAGACTAGATTGATTAGCCGTGGGAAATGCAGGGGTGATGGGTGGGTCAGAGGCTCAGTTTGGGTTGAATGACCTGCTTCCACACTGTGGGATTCTAATTCAGAAATTGCTATTTTTGAACTTTACAGGGTTTTAAACATCACAGAGTTTTGAACTTTATAGGGTGGCATTATGGATGGATCTTCGTGGTGTATGTCATTAGTTGGGAATGGAATACAGCCTGGGTGGGTTTTCAGGGGGAGGTGGGGAGGAGGATAGTGTAGATACCTGATTCCTGGTGGATGAGGCTGTGCCCAAGGATTCAGTTGAGGGCTTCGATGGAGCTGCCAGAAAGCTGAACGCCATCTTCGAGAAACGCAGAGGAGTCCACAACCAACTTGAAAAAAAGGGTTCTGTGGAGAGTTTAGAACTCGTCCTTTCCAGTATGAAAGTTATGGCCAGCTCCAGCGCAACACTTGTGAAAGTGACCACAGTGCAGTGTCTGAAAGTTGATGTCTCAGCTTCCTCAGCAGCACAAATGGTCACCACCAACTGACAGTCTGAGTGCTACACAGAAAGCTCAGTGATCATGGAATCCCAGCTCATTACCATGTAGCCACTAAGACTGTGGATGCCAGTACTGGTTTTTTACTCATTCATACAAAACGGGTGACACTGACTGGGCTAGCATTTATTGCACATCCCTAGTTGCCCTTGAGAAGCTGGTGGTAAGCTGCCTTCATGAACCACAGCAGTCCATGGGCTGTACGCAGTCCCGATTATGCTGTTAAAGAGAGAGTTTCAAGATTTTCATCCAGTGATAGTGAACGAACAGTAATATTCTCCAAAGCAGGACAGCGAGGGTTACTTGCAAGAGAGGGTGTTTCCATGTCCTTGTTCCATATGGTACATTTTGTAAGCTTCAACAGTAGTATTAAAGGAATCACTTTGAGTTAGAGCAGTGCATCATAGAGACAGCACACACTGTGCATGGGTAGTGGAGAGGTGTGAATGTTTAAGGTGGCCAAGGTGCACGGCAGACACCATGTAAATGTCCAAGGGTGGCTTGTGATATGAAATGGCTGTGGTTTCCTTCAAAAGGGAACTAATGGCTCGGACCCAGAGGGGTGAAAAGATACAATAACGTAGAATGGGGGCTTGGGGAGGTGGCATTGAATTAGACAAGAAGACAAGAAGGTGGATCTCCCTGCCTCCTCCCTTCCTCTTCTTCATGAAGTTGTTACCATTTCTGTGGTGATGAGGGCTGTGAGTGTACTCATGATGGCCAGGGTGTGAAGAATGCTGCAAACCACCATAAACCCAGGTGCATTACTGAAGATAATAGAACCTTTAGATTAGATTCTCTACAGTGTGGAAACAGGCCCTTCAGCCCAACAAGGCCACACCAACCCACCAAAGAGGAACCCACCCACTCCCATTTCCCTCTCACTAATGCACCTAACACTATGGGCAACTCAGCATGGCCAATTCACCTAACCTGCACATATTTGGACTATGGGAGGAAACTGGAGGATTCAGAGGAAACCCACACAGACACAGGGAGAATGTGCAAACTCCACACAGACAGTCAGTCGAAGCTGGAATCAAACCTGGGACCCTGGTGCTGTGAGGTAGCAGTGCTAACCACTGAGCCACCGTGCCACCCTTTACTGCAGTACCAAATCATGCATTTCCCTATTTCCCATTGCAGAAACCCATTCTACCAACACGTGGTTAGGCTGTATAGGAGAGACATCCCCAGTTGTAGAGAAGATGGCGCTTTGCATCCAGACATCACCCTCTGGTTTAATCTGACGGCTGAAAGATTTTAGAAGCAGTGTGCTAGAGCAGGAAGTAAGCATTGAGATTGTGGCGAAGATATGAATATGGTCACACAACAATTGCAGTACTGTGATGGAGGCATAAGGCAGCATTGAGGTCAGAATGTCACATTTATGAGTCAATGGCAGCCTGTATAATGGGTGATCCCACTATCGTGGTAAAACCACATACATGCTTCACTTGCTTCTCTCTGTTGTAATAGAGGGGGTGTAAAGATAAACAAACCACAAATCCCATCTTTTACTGTACATAATCAGCGTGTTTATTATTTGGAAGGTAAATGTATATTTCTAAACCCCTACAGCGTGTGGTCAATTTAAAGAAATAATGAAAGACTTTTGGGGGTATCAAAATAAAGAAGGTTATTTATTCACACACCCACCCAGAGTCCAAATGCTGCATCAATTAGTCAGCACCTATGCACACACACTCGGGAGAAATACAGCTGAAGAGAATCAAGCACTTTTACATGTTGTAAACCAAAGAATAGTTCAGAGCTTGCTCACTGTCAAGCTCATTGAAGGCAGGTCTTTTGTGGGTTTGGTAAAGAAGGAAGTATTTTTCACTTGATTTGGTGGGTTTAGATGAGCTCAGTTTGCTCGAGTCAAACATCAGGATTATTGAAAGATTCCCTCACAGAAATGAATGTTTAGCAGGTCATTAAGTTGAACTTTTTGACTTTCCTATCAGCAGGTGCAATTTCTCTGCAGATGGACTTAGGTTTAGGAATTAGGTTAGAACATTTTTGAAGATGTTACAGTTTTATGTTCATAAAGACAAAACTGCCACAATATTGCTGCAGCTATTGTGTTTCCCAGGGTCTTCTACAGAAAGCCAAGGTCATCTTTGGGTCTTTAAGGCAAAACCCAATATCTTCAGTCAGTTTTGATCACAAGAATAAAATTGGGGAATTTTGCACACATGTAAGAAGCCTTTAACTGTTTTAATGACTCTTGGAACAGAATGACAGAACACTGCCTCAGTCATGCATGGCACCAACTACGTTTCTAGTGTTAAAATCTTACTAACGTTAAAATGAAACAATACCAAATGGAATTCAATTTAAATGTGGAGTACTATATAATACAGATTTCACCTTTTGTATTTCATCTTGCTTGAAATAAAAGGCCAATATTTGCATTTCCATTTCCTTTAGTACTGCCACCATTTTAATGATTCTCCTATTGGGATCTCTGAATCTCCCCCTTCATTCAACATTTCATCATTTTTAGATTTGACAAAACCTATAGGCATGCATGCTTATAATTACACTCCTTTGACAAAAGCAAACATGAAAATTAGCAGAGTTCAGTAAAGTTATTGCTCTGGAACTTTGTAAGAAATATCCTTTGTCAAGCTTCACTGATCCCCCCACTATGTACTAACAGCAAAGGAGTTTGCTCATGTGTATTACATACATTTACCTAATAGGAAGATCAATCACTCAGATTTGTTCCTCATACACCAATACAATTGGCTACAATGTAAGTGACTTGTATTTGTTTTTGAGGGAAACATTTGAAGTTTCTTCAACATTGTGCTGAATCATTGGTTGCTGACTCAGATCGTTTACTGATGACCAGTGGGGCAGTTTGAAAAGTTACAGGAAGTATAGTGAAGCATGAATTTGGAGAGATTGACCTTGACCAAGTCAGCTTAAAACTGAGCTTTGAGAATTACATTGCTGTTTCAACAGTGAATTAGATGGTTCAGGCTCATCTAGTTAGAGAAAATATCTTTTACGTTCAAGGGCATTAGTATCACGTGCAAAGGAATTGGAGTTGTCCCATCAAAGATGCAATTAATGCCAATTTGTTCAATGAAGGTTTTTAGTAGAACCCTTGTTTTAACTAAAATGTATCACGATAAATGACAAAGGCATTGAAATAAGTCAAAATAATAAAGGTGTTAGCATGTTAATTGGTCTTAGCTGGTCATTGCCAGTTCAGCTCTGTTGGTAATGCCTGTGCTCTAAGTGCTGAGTCAGAACATTGTAAGTTTAGACTCTACAATGCATGTGAAAACATCATCTGCTCTGAATGTGTGAATGCAATATTGGTAAACATTTGGATGAGGCAAAAGTGCTGACTAACTAACAGGTAAAAGATCACTGGCAGCGTTCAAAGAAGAATGAGGAATTCTCTCATGTCCTTTCATTCTCTCACAATATTCCTTTCCGGCATTAAAATCAGACTATTTGGTTGCTCAACTGTCTCATTGACTCATCTTTTAGTCACCTGCTCTTAGATGTCTTCATGTGAGTTAGTATCAAATTATACCTGTTAATGCTCAAGTGAATACCTTGAGATGTATTTAGCACATTAAAGTTGCCATATAAATGGATTTTGTTGCTTTTTACTGACTTTGTTTTATTACATGATAAGAAAGATTTCACTACAAAAACTAAGACTATCCTCTGGTGATTAGGTGCTTTGGCACATCTAGAGCATTAAGGGACTACATAAATCCTAAACTTAAATAAAAACAGAATTACTCTTTCTTTTGTTAATTAATCTTATTTCTTGGACAGTTCTGTAACTGGATACCTATCTTAAGCCAGGAACCAACTTTGCAAAATAGCACAAGAGCTTCTAAGCTTAATTTGGGATATCTTATGAAATAATAAACCTATATATCTGAAATAATTAGAAAATTAAGTAAACATTTCATGGAGAACATACAACAATTGTTTATCAATTATGTACATGATGAGAGGTTAAAGTAGACTTACAAAGGTGAATTCAGCGAAACACTAAGTGGAACACATTCGTAGTTATGGCACACAAAGATTATCAAAATGTTAATGCACTTACCCTTTCTGCGGACTGAGCTGTGCCAAAAAATATTGGAATAAAAGCTAACCAAATTATGCAGGTGGTGTACATGGTAAATCCAATAGGTTTGGCTTCATTGAAGGTCTCTGGGACTCCTCTTGTTTTAATTGCATACACAGTGCATGTGACCATCAGCAGAATGCTGTATCCCAGGGAACAGATGAGAGAAAGGTCGGAAATGTCACATTTCAGAATGCCCCTGGCTTTTTCTGGATCAACAGTTCGTTGCTCCCCATAGTCTACAATAGTGTGCGGAG
Organism: Chiloscyllium punctatum; assembly: GCF_047496795.1. Taxonomy (NCBI): domain Eukaryota; kingdom Metazoa; phylum Chordata; class Chondrichthyes; order Orectolobiformes; family Hemiscylliidae; genus Chiloscyllium; species Chiloscyllium punctatum. Next base: position 70,405,682 of record NC_092770.1, on the reverse strand, counting down.
GATCAACGGCAAACCAGATAAAGACTCCCAGGAGCTGCAGAGAGATTAGGCTAAAGGTGATTGCCAGCTGGGAAGCTGGACTGATAAATCTCGGAGCAGAGACAGACGTCTTACCTTGCTCAAATATTCTGTGAATTCTGTTAGTCTTTGTGAGCAGTGCTGCATAACTAATACACATGCCCAGTCCTAAGAAAATGCGTCGGAAAGAGCAAAGAACTGTGTCAGGAGTTGCAATCATTAGGAAGGTTACAGCATAGCACAAGAATATTCCAGTCAGCAAGACATAGCTTAACTCTCGGCCAGATGCCCTTACTATCGGTGTGTCGTTATAACGAATAAAGGTTGCAATAACAAATGTGGTGGCTATAATTCCAAGCATAGCTATGAAGACAGGAACTATGGCCCAAGGTGAATGCCATTCTAGCTTGATTATGGGGATCAGTTGGCAGTCTGTGCCATTTGCATTTGGTTTCCTATTAAATGGACACATTTGACAAGTTGTCTCATCGATCTGGTACTGATAGCCTTCACAACGTTCACAATGCCAACAGCAGGGCACACCCTTTACGGTTTTCTTTCTCTCACCAGACTTGCATGGTTGGCTGCAAACTGACTGTGGAATCCTGTGTTCTCCTCTGCCCCACTGCATGTTCTTCACCTGTGAAGAGGTAAATGAGTGAGCCCTTCAGTGATAACTACATAACTGTCCATGTATAGAACTGAATGAAATTCAAGACAAACACTGAGTTCACCCTGAGTCTACTCTGATCCCCTTCTAGTCCCCAATTTGAATTGTATTAATGTGATCACCCATCTTTCATCTTTTAGTTTTGCAACACCAAGCTCAAACAGTTCAGGAATATCAATTAATTCATCTGCTTTGCTGACAATAAGTTTGATAATTCCATGTTGTTTGGAGTAATGGTTACATCACTGCATGAATAATCAGGGGAACACAGATTAAAATCTCGGATGACTGTCTGTGAATTTGAAATCAGTTCCAAATTGTGTAAAATTAGAAGAGTGTTGTTCACCATAACACAAAGCAGCTTCGTTGATGGAGAAGGAAACAACTGAGGGAATCTGCCATCTTCATTCAGTCTGGCCTGAATGTGATATCAATCCCACACCAAAATGCTTGACTCTTAAACTGCCATCTGTAACGGCTGAGCAAGCCGACACTTTCCCAGACCACCTCTGGGTGTTCAATAAATGCCGACCTGTCTAGCAATGTTCTCATCCTGAGATTGAAGTATAATGCAATGTAAAGATGACTCCGTTGAGATGTTCAAACTCTCAAAACGAATATTCTAAATGAATTTGAAATAAACTTTTTGACTAGGTTAAAAGACTGACAGAGTACAGAAAATTGCTGCACAGAAAATGGTGGTAATAACAATAACAGCATTTTCTTTGTGCATAGACATTATTACTAACTCAATGGATCTTATTACTAACCCATCCATCATTCACAATTGAAAGGAGCAGCTCAGAGGCTGGTAATGACAGTAATATCCTCTATTTGATGAATTAAGTTATTGCTTTAATATGAATTTCTTACAATGGGACAATGCACATTATCCAATGTTCCAAAAAGCAAATTTATATCATAGTAAGGTTGAGAGCACAATCTGAGCACATCAAGGAATGGTGAAAGCATATTAAAGATATTTCATGTCTGGCTAGATCTGACAACATCCAGCCTTCATTGAGTCAAATGCACAAGATGCCTGCAAAAAGAAAGTTTAGCTTCCCAAAGAATGAAAACTTCAATGCAGATTCAGGGGAAACAAAGAACTTTTGCTTACATTCAAATGAAGGTAATCAGTCCACTGTCCGATAACCTTATATTCATGAGAGGTGAGATTGGAAACCTGATACTGGTAAATGTCGTATCGTCCAGGAGCATCTCCATTTTCATTGAACGTCACAGGGGTTCCAGCACTTCCTACAAAAACAAAGTACATGGGGGAACCATGAGTGAACACAACTAAAATTTGATTATTATGTGCAACAAGGAATACATCATTTGATATGTGAATGAATGAATGGTGGAAGACTCTGCGAATAGACATGGATCTCACAATTCAAACTCATTATCCAATGTCATAAATTAACTAATTTTCATTTGACTGCAAGAAGAAAAGGCAGATGATAAGAAATACGTTTCACACAGTTGCAAAGTTACATATTACTTTAAGTACAACGTGATGTGAGATAAACTTGCATCTTCTGTGACTGATTTTTATTTTCAATTCCTGGGAGAATATGTCAAAATAAAACAGCATTAATGTAGTACACAGGTATTGGTGAAGGAAGGTTGTGACAGCTGTGTTAAAACCTAGATTGACTCTACATTTGAATTACTTTGTGTCAGAAAGTGTGTGAAACCAGGGCAATCCCTGATGTAAAGGAAGTATTTTTGTCAATGATCCAAATGACATCAGTGACAAAAATCAACACAAAAACTTGCATTCCAAAGCTGCAAGTGACACAAGTGAGCGTTTTTTTTATTCCTGTGGTTCAAATTCAACCTTGACTCGGGGGTTTCAATTTTCACTTGTCAGCTATCAGACATGACGAAGTCCATGCACAAACATCTTAGCCCTGAACCTGGCATGAAGCCGTGGCACTAAATCCCTCAAGCATAGATCATCTCCCTGCAAGAATAAGCAAGGAAAATTGTTAAGGAGATGTTGCATTGCTACGCTGGACAAGTTATTGGCAAGATTGAAGTTAAAATAATATTGGCACAAAGTATTGGGACTGATTCGTCCTTGGGCTGTATTTGGTTTGGTTGTTTCGAATCTGTAATTTGGCACTAAAGTGGCATAGTGAAAACAAAAAGGCTCTCCTCAGATGTCAATAAAGGCTCTGATTTCCACTTATGTGGAATATGATATAATTCTGGTGAGTAAGAAAGGCTGCTCATCAGTTATCCTCTCATACCCCATCCCTCCCAGTCATTGGTGATGTGGATATAGTGCAGTCAGAGACAATGCATGGGCTAATGACCAGGCACGGTGGCTCAGTGGTTAGCACTCCTGGCTCCCAGCACCAGGGTCCCAGGTTCAATTCCAGCCTCGAGCAACTCTTTGTGTGTAGTTTGCACATTCTCTCTATGTCTGAGCGGATTTCCTCCCATAGTCCAAAAGGTGTGTAGGTTAGGTGAATTGGCTGTGTTAAATTGTCCATTGTGTCTAAGGATGTGTAGGTTGGGTGCATTAGTCAGGGGTAAATGTAAGGGAATGGGTCTGTATGGATTACTCTTTGGAGGATCAGCTTGGACGTGTTGGGATGAAGGGCCTGTTTCCACACTGTAGGGATTCCATGATTATTTGCCCTTTCCCCCACCTAATTGTGCTTGTAAGGGAGGGGAAAATTCGATGCAATTTCTATCATTATTCTTTAACAAGGCAAGATACAAGATACATGTTCCCATGTCTGGAGCAGTTATGGATCTTGGATGCAGGATATTTGTGTAGGTCAGGAACAGTTAGAATTGAAATAGTTTGCAATCATCTAATGACTGATCTCAGAGCAAAGGATAGCTGGTTTCATTATATTTTTTGAAAATTTGTTCTGACACCAGTTGGACAAGCAACAAACAACAAAGTACTTAGATAAATTGACATTCCCCCATCCCCAACCTCTTACAGACACTCATTTTAACACTGTAAAAACCCTTGGAACCAAGCCTTACCATAACAGGGATGCCGTACCCCCTTGAGGATGATGTTGGGGACAGGTAAGAGGTGAGTAGAATCCCTTTCCCCTTAAAAATAAACCTCCATTCAGGTTGGAACAAGCATCTACCTTGAACTGGTTCATTACTGGGGAGAGGAGGGGGGATGTGGAAACAGCAGAAGAATGTGTATAACAGCGCTCAGCTTAAAGGAAGTCTCTGGTTTCACCGTTCCTACATCTGCCTTGTTCATGTGGCCACTGAATTCTGTGGCAGGTTTCTCGGGCCTACAGAATATGTTGGCATCTCATGCATTTGTATCGTTCTTTCTGCTCGTTGCAGGCTCCAGTACAGGTACATCCACTCTCTAGCGTGAATGACACCTTATTAGATTGCAGGCAGCACTGTATGAATTGCATAGCAATGGTGAGGATGTTTTGTTTTCCTGTGTGGATTGACGCCAGACTCAGAGTCTGGGTTTGAGGCAGACTGGTCGAGGATAAGGAAAAGTCAAGAACTGTCCTCAGGCTTAGACTTCAAAGTAATACTATTTCTTATATATTAAAACTGAATACTACTGTATAAGATCATAGACTTCATCATTGTATCCTTACAGCGTGGAAGCAGGCCATTTGATCCACCAAGTCCCCACTGGCCCTCTGAAGAGCATCCCACCCAGACCCACTCCTCTCCCTGTAACCCTGCATTCCCCATGGCTATTCCACCAGCTGCACACAACCCTGGATACATGGGCAATTTAGCATGGCCGATGCACCTAATTTGCACAACCTTGGAGGAAACTGGAGGAAAGTGCAGACACAAACAGAATGTGTAAACTCCATACCGACAGTTGCCCAGGGCTGGAATTAAACCTGGGTCCTAGGAGCTGTGAGGCAGCCGTGCTAACCACTGAGCCACCATGCTGCCCCGATAGATAATGATAGAAAATTATTGTTACATTACATAGGGACTAAACTATTTTTTTCACGTATTCAGGCCTATGTACTCATGTGAGTCTTCCCATCCAGAATGGTGCAGAGGTGATGAATTGCTCGTGTAGAGTCTAAAGTAATGTGGTCTAAATCTGTCCATATTATGTTATTTATGCACAGTGATGCGCAGCTTTGTGACATCATCACAAGATTGCTCCAAGTTCCAGAAGCTCTTACACAACAATGAGCACTTGGCAATGATAGTGCATGAGAATGAATTACGATATACCTGATAATGTAACTGATATTAAGGGTCACACATTATTTGAGACTTGAGGAAGATTAGTTTAGATTAGATTAGATTCCCTACAGTATGGAAACAGGCCCTTTGGCCCAACAAGTCCACACTAACCCTCCGAAGAGTAACCCACCCAGACCCAGTCCCCTACCCTATATTTACCTCTGACTAATGCACCAAACACTATGGGCAATTTAGCCTGAGAGGGCATGGAAAACTGTTGGAGAAACCTCTACATCAGTATTTCTACATCAGAATGCAAATAAGCAGTTTACAGGAACTCCTGAGAAGAAGACAATAATCAGTCTTCGAGAATGTAGAGATGCAGCAGACACAAGAAAGATTGATCTATCTAACTTCTGCAGTGTCAGGAGTGTAGAACAGACACTCAGCATCCAGACCTTATGCCAAGCAGCACCCATGAGGGCACAATAACACAGGTTTAACCAGCATTAGCACAAATCATGGGAGCCAAAAGGTGTGGTGCTGGAAAAGCACAGCAGGCCAGGCAGCATCCGAGAAGCAGGAGAATCAACATTTTGAGCATAAGCCCTTCATCTGGAACTTAGGAACAATAGGACCAAGTGCACAGTGCCTGCCTGTAAGATAATCCATCTATCATCGGGGATCATTTACTGCTGTACACAATATCACACAAAGTCTGACGACAGTTGTGCCAGGTCCATACTCGTTTTTTAAGGGCAGTCACTTGTACTACTATATCATTGAGCTTATGCTCAAAACATTGACTCTCGTGCTCCTCAGATGCTGACTGGCTGACTGTGCTTTTCCAGCTCTGATCTCCAGCATCTGCAGCCCTCACTTACTCCTAACAAATCATGGGAGCCACCACTATAAGAACAAATGCACAGTGCCTGTCTATAAGATAATCCATCTATCATCAGGGATCATTTACTGCTGTACACAATATCACACAAAGTCTGACGACAGTTGTGCCAGGTCAATAATCTATTTTTGAGTGCAATCACTTGCAGTGTTATATCATCGTTTTAAGTGGAAAGTTTCTTCAGGTTAGTAGTGACGTCTATTGGGAATAAGGGGTAAATTATTGGAGCTAAATTCCGAGGAACTCAAACAGATGGAAACAATGCAATGTCAAAACAAACCAGAGTGCAGAAAGTAAGAGGCTGTTTTTATCAATAGATTGTAATTAGTATCTAAAGTAGGTGAAGCTAAGGTAGGCAGAGGCAAACACTTACATAGCAAGAGTTTTGAAATCATTCTAAAGTCATTAGAAAATACCCTTGCAATTTGGTCAGGAAATCAAACATCAAAATAAGCTACAGCTAAAGAATTGTTCGAACAAACTTACATGAGAAAAGTAACATTTGCCAGAGCATCTGTTTTTAAAATTACCCTTGATCCACCCAAAATTATGCAGTGAACTATCTACATTTAATATTGGTTTCTGCAAAGCAGGATGGAGATTTGCATGGCTCCATTAAACCATCTTAAACTGTCAGATCACAGGTTTGTGTAAGTAGTTGGTAGAAGATTGAATCTGTTACAAGATACAAGGACCAAGTACAGGCCATTCTGCTATAGCGCGCATTTGTTAACGCAAATTAGCTATAACACGATTGACAAATTGGCACACGGTTTCTAAAGCGCAAACTTTTAAAGCGTGTATTGGTGAGAATGCGATTCTGGCTCCATTAGTTTAAATGGTGCTGCTATTCTGCAATTTTCTTATAACATGGGATTGCATGAGAATGGAACTACTGCGTTATAACAGAATGGATTGTCTAGTTGCTGATGATTATTGTGTGAGGAGCAATCAATACGTATTCATGCTAACTGATGTGCCAGCTGTAAACAGTTCTGAATTTAAAAGGTCAAACTCCCTGGGAAAGCTGGTGCTCCAACTGATGATGTGAGTAGCTCAGCATCCCATAGACAGATCAGCAACATTACTCAGCAGGAGAGAATTTGAGTTCAGACAATTGGCAGTGGAAGAGGAGTTACCTGGAGTAAATTACATTTCCCTCTCAAATTAACCTTACTCAACTGAAGCAAAGTTTGTATGAAATATCTTCCTTACAGGTGACTTTAATTATGAGGGCTGGCTAGCACAAGTTGTGCAAGCTGATCAATAGAAAGGAAAGGAAAATAATGAAAGGAAAATGTGAAAGTTGTAGAAATCAGAACCAGTTTGATCTTATTGAATTTGAGGTCCTTGATTGGAGTTGTTAACCTGGGACAGTCAGGGAGACCTGGCTGACTGATATAAACAGGGTATTCAGAGTCTTCTCAATTTAGGGGACTGACTCTGAGCTGGCTGGGCCCCAGTCAGTGTGTTACTGTTACTGTTGGTTTCTGCTTTCTTTTTTTTTGGGGGGGGTGGAATGCCTGATTCCTGAACTGGCTGAATTATTTAGCCAGTTTGTTAACTGGTATTCCTTTAGTGAGGACATATTTCTAAATTGCCTGATCCACACAATGTGTTTCAGGAGTAACTCAGTTCCCATTAGGGGATTGTTGTTTCACTGGCTCGTTACAGCCTATGTGTCATTCTTTTCTCTTTTACTTTTGAGAAAGGGACAATGTTGATTTTGTGGCAGGGCTTAGCCCTTGGACTCTATTTTTCTTTGTTTTTGATATGTGTCTTCACTGTTCTTTTTGGTGTTTGGACTGAGCCTTTGTGAAAATATATCTTACCAGAGGAGCTGTTCCTATGGCGAAGCCTAGCCTGGGACTGGGCCTCTGAAGACTGAACACCTTGTGTGTGATGGGAGGTGAGCACTTGCTGTATCCTGGAGTTTTGGAGTGGATCTGCCTTTGGGAGTGGACCAAAGTCCCATGGGTTAACTGCAACTTTACAATGTGCTATGTTTCTGTGAGTGGGCCCAGTTTTCTATGGATGGGCGAGGATTCTATGGAGATTGAATACCTGTGTGCTGTTGGGTGTGCATTTGCTGTCTTCAGGAGCGGATTCTGCCCTCTGTTTTGAGCAATGGACTCTGCAGTTTGGAGAGGACTCCATTTCTGACAATGCACCTTGTATACTGGAGTGGACTCTGTTCCTGGGAGTGGACTCTACATTTCGAAGACAACTGTTTATGGTATTGGACTCTGTGTACCAGAAAGGAATCTGTTTGCTGATAATTGAGTCTGTTATGTTGTTTGTTGGGGTTATCATATGCATGGTCTTCTGTGTCCCTGGGTCTGGCAGGCCTTACTGTGAGCTAGAAGGCTCATAGGTCGTCCTGAAAGCTGTCACCCTGAAAGCCGGAGGGTGGATAGGCCATCCAGTGAAACTGAAGGTTGGTAGGCTGTCCCGAAAGCTGGAGGGTAGGTAGGCCACCCTGATGCCAGTCGCCCCGATAGCCAGAAGGTGGGTAGGCCGTTCTGAACGCTGTCGTCCTGAGAAGAGGCAATCGGGACGGGCTGTCCTAGAGGTGGTCAGAAAGTGTGTCAGAGCAGCCAAGAGCCAGAAGGCACATAGGGATAGGCCTAGATCTGGAAGGCTTGTGGGCTGCCCTGCACGCTGTCGTCCCGGGGAAAGGGACGGGCTGTCCAAGAGGTGGCCAGTAGGTGTGTCAGGGCAGTCCACAGGCCAGACGGCAGATTAGGGTGGGTGAGAGCCCAAAGGTATGTAGGGGCAGACCGGGAACTGGAAGTTGGGTAGGCCATCCTCAGTACTGTCACCCCGGGCGGGTACTGGGGCGGGCTGTCCTCGAGGTGGTCGGAAGGTGCTGAGGGCGGTTAGTGAAGCCGGAAGGTGGGTCGGCTGTCCTGACTGCTATCACCCCGGGCAGGTACCGGGCCGAGCTGTCCTAGAGGTGGTCAAAAGGTATGTCAGGGCGGACCGAGAACTGGAAGGGACATGGGGTGGACCGAGAGCCAGAAGGTGTGTAGGGGTGGGTTGTCTTAGAGTGTCTGGAAGATGGTAGGGACAGGGGCTTGCTGGGTTTCTGGGGTCTATATTGTATGCACTGTTTCTTATGTAATTAGACTGTCTTGTGTGTACAAATGTCATTGTTACTGTTTTATAATGATTGAAACTGGGGTTTGAGGCTCCTCATTTCCCTGTAAACTGGTTGAACGGTAGGGTTTGGGGCCTGGCTTTGCTGCTCCTCTTCCTTGTAAAATTGCTGTTTCTCTGTATACAGCTGTTAATGTTAATTCTTTTGTAAATTGTGAATTGTTTAATAAAATTTTTAAAACTAAGCAGGAGATTCAGAGAGTTTCCTGACTTCAGGGACTGAGTCTGAGCTGACTGGCCACAACGAGTGTACTGTGCACATGTAAATAAAGGTGACTTGGTGATGGGACAGCGGCCTCTGTGCAGTTATTTCATAAGTCAATATAGTTACAGCTGTTGGGAAGGTGCTATGGCATTTTTCTAAAACATTTTCAGCCACAATAGTTATAGAGAATGAATACCACTGCCATTTTGATGAAGACATTTTAAACTGCAATACAGTATTTGAAATTATTTTGGCCTAATTTTTCAACCTGTTGTAAGTTATCAAGTCACATGTTACTCTAGGTTGTATGTAGGAGTTATTTTACAGTAGGAGCTGAAAATGTGTTGCTGGAAAAGCGCAGCAGGTCAGGCAGCATCCAAGGAGTAGGAGAATCGACATTTCAGGCATGAGCCCTTCTTCAGCTTCTCCTGCTCCTTGGATGCTGCCTGACCTGCTGCGCTTTTCCAGCAACACATTTTCAGCTCTGATCTCCAGCATCTGCAGTCCTCACTTTCTCCTCGATTATTTTACAGTATATCAATTATGTATTATAAGAACTCTCGATTATGACCCATTGCAATTGATTTGAATTGAGCAAATAACCACAAATGTAATTGAAATTAAACTCCCACCATCAACAACAGATTTTAAAATTTGTCAATTCTGTAGCGCTCCCCTAGTGACAGGAAATTAGACACTCTAGCTATTTAACAATTCAGTTGTTACTGAGCACTGAAAACATTAAACCTATACCTCATCCCATCTATAGTACTTTATTATTAATTCTCTGAAGTTTCATGATCGTCAGCGAAAAGCATTCAAAGATGATTTCTATGCCTCAGCAATGACCATGATTCTTGGAGAGAAGGAAAGTGGTTGTGTGGTAATTTTAAAGAAACCCATCAAGTCGTGTAGGTCTCTGAGAGGCCAGGCACCCATTTCACTTTGAGTCGGTTTGCTTTATCTGGTCATCCCACTGCTGGAACAGTGCACGATGGAAGACCACCTCCATTTTCATCTTGACTTAAATTAGAAGTTAGGGAAAGAAGTTAGGGAAAGAAAAGCAAAGGAACTGAAGGGTGCAGGAAAACACAGAAAATTAATGGTTATAGAGGAGAAAAAGAAATCAAGGTCAGTGCCTCCCCGAACCAGGATACTCTAATTCAGCTCAAAATTCAGTCTTGGGACTCAATGGAAAACCAGTGTGAGGAAGTCTAACTTCTGTCCCACACAGAGAGCTGAGGAGGAAACAAAACAAGACTCCGTAATGAAAAAAAAAGAGTTTGAAGTATACACATGGAGGCATGGATATTACATTATACATTACAGCTAGTATTTACTCTCGTCTTCATGTACTCTCACTTCTGTGAAAGCAATGAAATACTGGACAAATACATGAATTATCTGGGAGCTCTATGTTAATCTTATATACATCATATGTTATTTATAATAGAAATGCCATTTGCCCAAACAGCAGAAAGCAATAAATATGTGTCTTCTGATGAAGCACCATTACTTATAATCACATTTAAATAAATGTTGGAATCATTCATCATCTCATATGTTCTTGACAAGTGCAAGTTGCAACTCAATTATTTTTATTTGCTGTGTACAAAATCAGCTCTCAATAAAAGTGAATTGTCATGTAAATTACATGGTACTCTGGCAATCAAAAGTTGGGAACATTATTTCTTCATTTCTGTGTCAATCAGTGGCACTAAATAAGGAAGGAAATATCAAGTAAGGCAATAGATTTAGGAATAAAAAAGGGCATTAAGATATTATACAACAGAATCTTCTTTATTAGTAGTGTGGCACTCTAACAATGGTGCCAAAGGTATCTAAACAGATTCTCACAGAGAGATACAAACTGTTATTAATTGGCTTTTTCTTCATAGCAATGCCAAGGGGAGTGCTGCACTAATGAAGGTGCTGCCTAAAACAGGAGATGTCCAACCATATTTCACATTTCATTTTTCAGAATCACCCTTGGTTTTTCGCAATTCCACCAGGAGACAACCTTAAAAGTTTTGAAATGGTAAATAAATCCCTAATTTCTGTAAACATAAGTTAGTGCAGGGGCAGGATTCAGCCGAACAGAAAAAGGAAGAGAAAAACTCTTCACTGCTCACCATCACCCTGCATGCCTCTATTCCATGGGCAGAAATTAGGGGCTGAATTTTAATTTTCAGATGCACTTAGGGCAGGATAGGTTGGAGATACCATAGGCACTCAACACATTGAAAACCCAGCAGCGTCTGTATTTTATATACTTTTTAATGCAGACTGTTAAAGAAAATCTCGAGAGACAAACCTTGAGTATTGACCAGTTTATTACACGGTGCATCACGGGGAGACCACTGTCCTAAGTATGGCTCAGCAGAACTCCGGAGGACAGCAGAAAGTTACAGGATTATATAGAAAACAACACTCAGGCTGACACACAGGCTGACCATTAATTATAAAGTGTCAGAATGGTCTGAGGTGGTACCAAATCAGGGGTCAGCTCTAAATAATGCTACACATTTGACAAGTGGACAGAAGTGAAAGTTATCACCTAACATTTGTTGCAGGGATCCACAACAAATGTAGGACAGACGTCCTTAACTAGAAGAATAACACACATTGGCAATACACCGTAACTAATTGACGGGGCTAAGTAAGCTTGAACAACTAAGCTACATACTCTAACAATACATCACAGTGGGGAAACATTGAGCAGGCCAACTGTGGAACCTTGAACAGATAAGCTACACTTTAGCATTATCGCATAGTGAGAGCTATGCGAGGCAGCTGTGAGACAGCCACAGCTAACTTGCCGAATAAATTGTTCTGCTGGGGTGAGGGGCACTTGAGCAAAATAATTCCTTAACCGGGAGGGAAGCCATAGCCAAGACAATGGCTTCCATGCTGACACTCAACTTGCAACAAATGCCTGGTTTCCCAACCAAGTAGAACAAGTGCACTTCATAAAATCCTACTGCAGACTCATTTCAGCTCCATTACTTATAGGATCCCTATGAGGATCCACATTGAAAGAGGATAGCGGTTTATTGATAGAGTTGCAGTGTGAACAGAAGGAGGTTCAAAGAGACAAGGCAGCAGCTGGTTTCAGTGACCTGGCTCTGGAGATGAAAGTTCAGGCTGCAAGGCATGCTGGACTGATACTGATCCCTGTGGTTGCAAGGAAGAAGTTTGCCTCAGAGAGCAGGCAGGTGTGGATCAAAGTTGCAGAAGAGGTCAGTGAAGGAAGTGTGGTGTTTTCCTCATGGATCCAATGCTGCAAGATGTTTGATGACCTGACCTCCCAGAAAGCAAAACAATAAAAAACTAGGAACACTTTAAACTATATGTACTGGTCCCCAATAATGAAGCATACAAGGCAACTCCAGTTAGAACGGTTTTTGCTGTGCCTTTTCTGGGCTGGGCAGGAAAGGTATGTGGCATGTGAAATTCATCTCCAACCACCCCACTTTTGCCTTCTCATGTCATTATCCATCTCTGTCGAGACATTTCCTCCAATCCCATTTGACCACTGACGTTCACCTTCAATTTATTTCTGTGTCAGATCCATCCCTCAGAGTTACCCTCCGCAAGTATTGTCCCCCCGGTTCTTCAGAACCGCTCACACTCATGGCTTTGGCCTTTCTCTCCTTGCAGAAGGGGATGGGTGTGGAGCTGAAGGTGGCCCTCAGGTTCTAGCGACCTTGACAGATCCAGAGGAGGGAGTGCTGGAGAGAGACCTGGCCCCTGTATGCATGTCCATCAGTAATGGAAAGATGACAACCTCCCAGCTACCAGATAACAGAATTAAATCTCACACATCCACATTGCACACAGCACCATTCATGTTGATTTGATCTCATTACCCTGTGAAATATGATCATACGCACCTTAATGGCAAAGCCTCTCACCTTGTCAGTGCTAATTCATGTCTATCATCTCCCATAGACCCTTTCAATGTCTCTTGCAGCAGTGCACGAGGATGATGAAGCAAACACAGAAAAGGTCACTTTTTATGAGGATGCATCACCACTGGACTCGTCTGCATCGTCCACCAGCCCAGGAGACATCCACTTCAGCAGGATTATCAAGACAGTTGGTTGATTGTCATGTGACATCAAAAACATCATAACTGAGTAACAGCATTCAAAGTTTGGGAGAAGATTTGTAGCTCGGGTGCTCGTTGTTGTGGTTCTGTTCGCCGAGCTGGGAATTTGTCTTGCAAACGTTTCGTCCCCTGTCTAGGTGACATCCTCAGTGCTTGGGAGCCTCCTGTGAAGCGCTTCTGTGCTGTTTTCTCCAGCAATTATAGTGGCCTGTCTCTGCTGCTTCCGGTTGTCAGTTCGAGCTGTCCGCTGTAGTGGCCGGTATATTGGGTCCAGGTCGATGTGTTTGTTGATAGAGTCTGTGGATGTTCTTAACATAATTATACTACCAGCAGACAAAGGCAGAATGACGGTCATCCTGGTCAAAGCAGAGTACATGCAAAAAGCACAACTACTTGCAGATACCAACACCTACCAAAAGAGGGAGTTTGACCCCACCCCACAGCTCACCAATAGGATAAACAACACACTGAGGAATCTACAAAGAAACGGACAGATAACCAGGTCTGACCTACAAAGAATGAAACCTGAAAGCAACAACACCCCCAGATTCTATGGATTACTCAAAGTGCACAAACCAGACATCCCACTCAGACCCATAGTATCACTACCAGGGACACCATCACACAAACTGGCCAAAGAACTACAGCAGAAACTGAAACACCTGATCAGCGGATCCAGACAATCTATACAATCGACACAGGAATTCTTGGACATCATCAGAAATATACACATAGACAAGGAAGAAACCATGGTCTCATTCGATGTAATGGCACTGTTCACCACCATTGACAAAACCCTAGCCAAAGAAACAATAGCCAACCTGCTGGACAGATGTAACAGACAACAGGACGTTGAACCTATCAACAAAGATGGCATACTTAAACTACTGGACTTGTGCCTCACAAAACACTTCACATTCAACAACCAAATATATGAACAAATCAACAGAACACCCATGGGCTCACCCATCTCTGGACTCATAGCAGAAGCAGTAATGCAAAGGCTAGAACAAACAATCTTACCACAAATTCAACCCAAACTCTGGGTCAGATACGTGGATGACACCTTTGTAATAATTAAAAACACAGAAATAGAGAACACACACCAGATCATCAACGCCACACTCACAGGAATCCGATTCACTAGAGAGGAAGACTAGGACAACCAACTCCCATTCCTAGATGTAATGGTACAGAGAACACCGAACGGAGAATTCACCACAAAGGTTTACAGGAAATCCACACACACAGACCAAGTCCTAAACTATGAAAGCAACCACCCCAACACAGACAAACGAAGTTACATCAGGACACTATTCAAAAGGGCCACAACACACTGCAGCACACCAGAACTGCAAAAAGAGGAAGAGGAACACCTATACAAGGTATTCGCCAAAAACGGATACCCTCGCAATTTCATCAACAGATGCCTAAGGGAGAGACAACGGAACGAGGACATGCCGCAACCCAAAGGACTAGCCATACTACCATACATCAGGAACATTTCTGAACATGGCATACTGCGACCACTAGGACTCATAACAGCACACAAACCAACAGCCACGCTCAGACAACGACTCACCAGAATGAAGGACCCGATACCCAACATGAGCAAAACTAATGTAGTGTACAAAATCCCATGCAAGGACTGCACTACATCGGACAAACAGGAAGACAGTTAACGATCCGTATACATGAACACCAACTAGCCACGAAACGACACGACCAGCTATCCTTAGTAGCCACACACACTGACGACAAGCAACATGAATTCGACTGGGACAACACTCCTATTATAGGACAAGCCAAACAGAGAACAGCCAGGGAATTCCTAGAGGCATGGCATATGAGTAACAGCATATGGGGATGAAAGGGATAGCAGTGAAGAGTTCCCAGTAAGGGTTGCAGGACACTTTGAGCTCTGCTTAGCTTATTGTGAATGTAGGAATGTTAGCAAAGCGGACTTTTCTGGGGAAGCACCAGAAAACGTATGAGGCCTGTCAGCTGTTCCAGGTATAGTGCTCAGGTATGCCTTAGGCCTTTGTGCAGTTGTCTATGTCCATGGAAAGGGAGCATCAAATGCAGCAATCAGTTAAGTGCATGCTGGCTCTGTCTGACATCGCTACCTTTAGCTGGATTGAGGAATGCTGATCATCGAGTGCCTCAGTGAACTGCAGCATGGGGCTCTCTATATCTTGGCTTAGAGATAGGTCTGGGTGGGTCCGGGAAGGAGCACTCACTCTGGGACACTCTAATTCTTGACCTTTTTCCCACCCCTTATTCAGAATTCCACGTGTCACTTCCTGCCTTGAGGCAAAATCGGCCATCGCAGAGATGCAAGGCATCGGTCAGGACCGCCCAAGCTCCAAGGCCTAAGGAGAGTAAGACTGCCTGGTCTTTCTGGCTGGCCTTGTTGATCGAAAAGTACTTGCAAATGCCAGACCTTGCAAACACAGATGAGATTCCCTACAGTATGGAAACAGGCCCATCGGCCCAACAAGTTCACGCTGACCCTCTGAAGAGTAACCCTCCCAGACCCATTCTCCTACCCTATATTTATCCCTGACTAATACACCTAGCACAATGGGCAATTTATCATAGTCAATTCACTTGACCTGCACATCTTTGTATTGCGGGAGGAAACCGGAGCACCCAGAGGAAACCAACGCAGACACAGGGAGGATGTGCAAACTCCACACAGACAGGCACCCAAGATGGGACTCGAACCTGATGTGAAGCAGCATTGCTAACCACTGAGCCACCGTGTGCCACTCCAACATAGTTACATGGGGAGACATTTGTGCGCGCCAGACTATGACATTCAACCGATACCACCAATAGATTCCTGAATGAACCAAGAGAATTAAAAAAGGGCTGACATGATCTTCACTAACATTGGCAATGCCCACCTGGGCATCTGGTCTGTTTGTCAGGACATCTTCCTCCATGAGGCTGCAACACCTAATGGGAACCTGTGAGTTCCCCTGAGGCAATGGTTCTTGGTCACATCATCTGAAATCATCTGCACTGCTTTGAGAACATTGTCAGGTTTATTACTTACTTTTGAGTTGGAAGTGCAAGCTCATTCCCTTTGTTTTGAGGAGCAACAGGTAACTGAGAAAGGTGCAGCTGCTCCTGCTTTTGCTAGTCCTGTCGCACCTCTTGATGTCCACGCTGGAGGTTAATCAGTAAGTACTGATCTGTAACTTAGCATCATGAAGATCACAGACAAAAAAATTCAAGGTAGCATAAGCGACCTCCAAGGTATTGGAAATCACCTCTGAAGCAGGGAAGGCAGAGTCTCAGAGCAGGGCACTTGTAGGCAAGGCAATATCCCTCATACATTATTATTTAAAACATATTTTGCCTGCCTATTGTCCAGCCTGTTAAATCCTACCATGGTCTCACTTTGCTTTCCAGGCAATTTCCATGATGTTAAAGTCAGAATTCTGGGTTTAAACAGCAGCTGAGAACTTTACATATTTAAATAGAAGATTACTCCTTTCCCCACCATTGCACTTTCCCATAGGGGTTTTCCACATGTTCTGGATCGCACTCAATTTAAAGTTGAAAATTGGTCCATTGTTTCTAATTTCCCAATAGTTGCAGTTACTTTAACCTGCCATGCGCTCAGAAATGCTCTCTCCATGACAGGTTTAAACTCCCTCCTAAAGTATGTGAAGAAAGTACAGTCCAAAATGTTGGTCAGAAATCAACACTTAGTTTCTCAACAAAAGCACCAATACAAGAAACAGGCTGAAAAAGAATATGAGCCCTGCAGTATTGATGCCTTGTGTAAACAAAGCATTCCTTCATTCACTGTGACAGCTCACAACAATCTAAGAAATAATATATTCCTAAAGGCAAGGTGATGCTTCACAGTTTTAAGTACACTATTCTTTACATGGTTCGAAAATGTTGGAAAGCTAACCTTCCCAAAACAAAAGCTTGGCAGTCAGTGAAGAGAGAACATTCAACATACAGATCAAGGTGGGCTTATTATTATGTTCTAGAAGTACACATCAATACAGTTCTTGGAAAATACAGAAATGAGTCACATTAGAATGTCTGATCTTCATTCTGTGACACACTGAAATCTGAAAACTTGAAGTTACAAAAATGTGGGACTTGCTATTGGTAATGTGGCAGTCGTCTCACAATATGTAGATCTTCCTCTATATATCCTCTTAGGTCTGTGCCAATACCCGAGCTGGTGCCTGTGAGTATGAAATCACATATCCTTCTTGTGCATCTTAAAATGAAAAAGGTACAAGGGTAAAGTTATGGTGGGAAGAGGAAATGTAACTGGTATTTATATAGTGCCTTTCATGTCATAAAATGTCCCAAGGTGTCTTACAATTGAGTTGTCAAACAAAATGTGATACCAAGTCACAAAAAGAGATAATAGGGCAGATGGACCATAGCTTGATTAAAATGGGTTTGCTAAAAGAAGGAAAGACAGGTCGAGACAGGGTGAGGTTTAGGGTAGGAATTCCAGAGTTTAGAGTTTGGCAACTGAAGACAAGGCAACCAATTGTGAGGTGATTAAATTCAGGGATGCTCAAGGGACGAGAAGTAGAGGGCAGATATTTTAAAGGCTGGTGGGGTTAGAGGAGATTAGGAGGAGCAAAACCATAAAGGACTTAGCAGACTGCCTATGTCAGTGCTAGAAAATCACAGCAGGTCAGGCAGCATCTGAAAAGCAGGAGAATCGAAGTTTCAGGCAACAGTCCTTGATGAAGGGCTGTTGCCCGAAATGTCAATTCTCCTCGTCCTCGAATGCTGCCTGACCTGCTGTGCTTTTCCAGCACCACACTCTCGACTCTGATCTCCAGCATCTGCAGTGCTCACTTTCTCTTAGCCTATGTAAGTGTCTGAGCACAAGTTTTGTTTTATTCATTCACAGGATGAGGGCATCGCTGACTAGGCCAGCTTCATTGCCCATCCCCAATTGCCCAGAGGACTGTTAAGAGTCAATCACATTGCCATGAGTCTGGAGTCATGTGTAGGCCAGACCAGGTTAACGATGGCAGTTTCCTTTCCCAGCGGACATTAGTGAACCAGATCAGCCTTCCTGACAACCAACAATAGATTCATGGTCCATAGACTTTTAATTCCAGATTTTTTCTGTTATTCAATACAAATTCCGCCATCTGCCATTTTGGAATTCGAACCTGGATCCCGGAACATTCCAAGGTCTTTGGATTAACAGTCTAGCGATAATACCACTTGACTTCACCTCACCAAATTTTATTCAGTTATTTATTTTTCCTCTTTTATATACTTTAGCATCAGTTCCAATACTATTCTAAACCATGAAAATAGATTAAATTTTAATCACTTATCAGGTATTCACCAAACATTTGCTTCCTCTAAAGGGGACTGTGAAGCAATTCCTAAAGGGTGAACAAGTTGGAAAAAGCAAAGCAAAGGAACTAATCCTGTCCCTAAGTCTTTTACTCCCTTAGCTCAGAACTTTGTTAAAGTTATACTCCAAACTAGGTTGCACAGAGAAGGCTCTGAGTATATGCTCTGAGGTAGCTTAGCCCCAGGAATAGGACAACCAATGTAAGCCCTGTTTCTTCAATTACTTAGCTTTATTGCTCCCAAATAGAGACATGCATATATCTCTGTTCAAGCTTGATTGAAATTTAGAATTTGAACAATAAATTACAGATAAGTATTCAATGCAAAATACAAACAGAATTAAGATTTCATTACTCACCTCATTCACAGCACTCTATTCAAAGACACATTTGGTGCTTTCATGGTTAGTCATGTACCTTGATCCCAGTGCTTCTTTTCAGATGCTATGCAATTTCAGCATTATTAACTCTAGCAATGAACACTCTCAGATTACTTCACTGAAGTGCTATCAGTGACTATGCCTGCAAAAGCTGGAATAAATCTTGAACTTGCAACCTTCAAACTCAGAGGTGAGAAAACACTTACTGATTACATTGACCCTCACTTTGCAGGATGTGAATTGGATTTTTGTTCTATCAGAATGAAAGACCAATCAATTTCATATAAATGGGAGCATTAAGCTATGGTATGCAGGGTACTGATATTAATACAGCGACATTTCAAAATCTTGTTGGATATTTTTGCTTTTGGGAAATATTTGTAATCTTCTTAGTTTTTAAGATTTTGTGGAACTTTATGATTAAACACAGCCAATGAGAAAGATTTGGTTTTAATATAATCCTGTGGAAAATCTGTTCAAGCTTGTCTTGAACAATGAAATAAAAAAAAACTCTATTTCTACCACTTCTATCAAAAGATGTTGCTGATGATTTCTGACACATTACCAATAGTGAGTCCCACATTTTTGTATTTTCAAGTTTTCACATTTCATTGTGTTACAAAATGAAGATCAGCCACTCTAATGTGACTCATCTCTGTATTTTCCAAGAACTGTACTGATGTGTGCTTGTAGAACATAATAAGCCCACCTCGATCTGTAAATTGAATGTTCTCTCTTCACTGACTGCCAAGCTTTTCTTTTGGGAAGGTTAGCTTTCCAATATGTTCAAACCATGTCAAGAAGAGTGTACTTAAAACTGTCATTATGGCCAAAGACAGTAGTGTTCAATAGAATTTGCAGAATGTCACAGTGATCTACCATCCAACATGTTGCTAAGACTTGGGCCTGGGGCAGTGACACTAACTCCATGAAGCACAAAGCTGTTCAAAGCTTTTCTGGGAATTAAAGTGTGCCCCAAGCAGTGCCCTTGCTGTAATCTATTTGACAGCCTGCCTACTCTGTAGCCACCCATTGCTACCCACACATTGTTCAGATGCTACACTCCAAAGATGGGCCTTCCAAGCCTTCATTGCTCAAGTTCATTCAGCAATGTAAGTCCCTTCATTGAAACTTAGCAGCCATTCAACAGCTCGGCAACAGTCACTAGGGTAGTACTTTCAGAGAGCACTGGGCAAGCCTAGACACCCACACAATAGGTACATTGAGTTTAAAATGTTTATGTTACGATGAATTTTAGTTTCGCATTTCGGCCAAGAGGATGATATGATCATCAGTGAGAGTGAATAGACAAGGAGTGTGGGGCTGTTCGGGAATGAGAAGTTTAGATTGACGTTTGGCTGACTTAATTGAACTGAGTTAATGCACAGGCTGAGCAGAAAGTGATAATCTAAGTTGCAATCTCCTTTCCTCTCCCACCATCTCTTCTCTCACATTCACTTTCTCCTCCTTTGTCCCACCCCTCCAACTGTAACAAGGCCTCCACCCTCAGACCCCACCCCTCCAACCGTAACAAGGATAGAACGCCCCTGGTGCTCTCCTTCCACCTCACCAACCTTCGCATAAACCAAATCATCCGCCGACATTTCCACCACCTCCAAAAAGACCCCACCACCAGGGATATATTTCCCTCCCCATCCCTTTCCGCCTTCTGTAAAGACCGTTCCCTCCGTGACTACCTGGTCAGGTCCACACCCCCCTACGACCCACCCTCCCATCCTGGCGCCTTCCCCTGCCACCGCAGGAACTGTAAAACCTGTGCCCACACCTCCTCCCTCACCTCTATCCAAGGCCCTAAAGGAGCCTTCTACATCCATCAAAGTTTTACCTGCATATCCACCAATATCATTTATTGTATCTGTTGCTCCCGATGCGGTCTCCTCTACATTGGGGAGACTGGGCGCCTCCTAGCAGAGCGCTTTAGGGAACATCTCCGGGACACCCGCACCAATCAACCAAACCGCCCCGTGGCCCAACATTTCAACTCCTCCTCCCACTCTGCCGAGGACATGGAGGTCCTGGGCCTCCTTCACCGCCGCTCCCTCACCACCAGACACCTGGAGGAAGAACACCTCATCTTCCACCTCGGAACACTTCAACCCCAGGGCATCAATGTGGACTTCAACAGCTTCCTCATTTCCCCTTCCCCCAACCCACCCTAGTTCCAAACTTTCAGCTCAACACTGTCCCCATGACTTTTCCGGACTTGTCCTACCTGCTTATCTCCTTTTCCACCTATCCACTCCACCCTCCCCCCCGACCTATCACCTTCATCCCCCCCCCCCCCTCCGACCCATTGTACTCTATGGTACTTTCTCCCCACCCCAACCCTCCTCTAGCTTATCTCTCCACGCTTCAGACTGACTGCCTTTATTCCTGATGAAGGGCTTTTGCCCGATACGTCGATTTCGCTGCTCCTTGGATGCTGCCTGAACTGCTGTGCTCTTCCAGCACCACTAATCCAGAATCTGGTTTCCAGCATCTGCAGTCATTGTTTTTACCCAGCTGCATGTTGTGTCTGGCAAGGACTGTTCCTTCATGATGGCAAAGTAGTGGCACTGCATGCAGCAGATCACCATGAACCTACAGGTGTGTGTGTGTGTGTGTGTGTGTGTGTGTGTCTGTGTGTGTGTGTGTGTGTGTCTGTGTGTGTGTGTGTGTGTGTGAGTGTGACAGAGAGAGAGAGAGAGAGAGAGAGAGATTGGAACAAGCCCTTTTCTGAGGCTCCAGTAGAGTCATAGCAACACAGAATCACATAGCACAGAAACAGACCCTTTGGTCCAACTCATTCATGTCAACCAAGTTTCCCAAATATAACAAGTCCCATTTTTTTGCATTTGGCTATGGAAGTTGACATATTTCAGCGATGACCTCCTTAGCAAAGAACCGTGTCACAAACATTGACCTTTGCTGAGGTTTCATGGAAGAGAACTGCTCACTGATTATCCTAGGCAGAAACTTCCTCCTTTTGAGAGCCATTTTCCACCACCACCCAGCCCCCGGACCCCCACCCCCACCCCCCACCCCACCCGCCTTGCAGTTTGTCCTGGTCTGTTTGACTTCTGTTTATCCTCCCAGTCATATCTATTTCAAACAAAAATCCTACTAGTACATCTATGCATGATAGAACAACTGATTTATGAAGAAACCTTAAAGTCAGCAAAACAGCCCTTCACTTTCTCATTCTTAATACTAGAAATAGTTAAGCAAGGCATCACAACCATTTGGAATTTCAGCAGCAAGATATCAACCACCAACTACCTTTTAACTAGTAGATAGTCTCTTTAATTGGTGAGGGAGCTGATGACTGTTTATTTCATTTGAGTCATAGTGGATTTACCTCCATGTGGTCCTGCTGGTAATGAGGTGCATTCACATGTGATCCATTGGCTGATTTAGTTGCAGGTATAGTCAGTCTTACCATGTTGGTGAAAGGTTGCTGAAATCGCTCCCTGATGGGTGGTTATTAACCAGGATACCAATCCGGTTAGAAAGAAAATATGGAAGATCCTTCAAGATTTGAGCCTTGCAGAAGGAATTCCACCTTAACTATCCCTGCTTTTATTATTAATCCAGTTGACAGATGATAAGTATTATAAATATTCCTGCTAGTGGTCTAATCTAACAGATTTATAAGTACTCAAACAAGTGAAGACATCTTTATAAAGCCATTTATACATTGCTACGATTACACAAGAAGTCATAGCTTTTTGTCTTGCATTCTTCAGGAGTAGGAAACAAGAAACAGACTTCACAAAAAGGGACTCCAAGTTGTATAGCATGGGAGGAGGGTGCTGATTGGTTGGGCCTTTGCTGGCATGGATATGCAGCAGGAACAGTTACATATTTCTCAGAGCAGGTACATAGACTCTGATGAGTCAGGGTGTTACCATGGGAGTACAGCAGAGATTGGTGGTCTCCAGATCCCTTTTCTTTTCCCATGAAAATGGTATAATGTAGGTACAAATTCCCTTTGCCTACATAAAATAGTGTCATGTGGTAATATATGTAGCTGCTAATTCATTTATTTAGACCATTAAGATAATGGAGTCACAGAATTAGGAGTTAAATGATAGTCATGAAAACAAGAATGCCTTCTTCTTTTGAGAAAGGCTAACTTGATATGTTATAATGTAGAGTTTAGATTACTTCCAGTGTGGAAACAGGCCCTTCGGCCCAACAAGTCCACACTGACCCTTTGAAGAGCAACCCACCCAGACCCATTCCACTATGGGCAATTTAGCATGGCCAATTCACCTGGCATACACATTTTTTTAGGACTGCGGGAGGAAACCCACACAGACATGAGGAGAATATGCAAACTCTACACAGACAGTTGCCAGAGGCAGGAATTGAACCTGGGTTTCTGGCACTGTAAGGTAGCAGTGCTAACCACTGTGCCACCATTGGGGATTATATTGGAGTCTTTCTTAAATCAAACTAATAAAGGAAGTGTAGAAGTTGAATTTGACATTGGAATTTACACTGAAAATACAGTGCCCCCCATCCCCCAAAAATAGCAGAATACAGAACAATACCTACAATAATGTAAAGATTTATTACCCAAGTGACCATCTTAATAGTGTTGAAAGCTGAGGAGTTTATAATTTGATGGCCCTCTTTAAAAAAATACATTAAGGGTAGGCATATGATCAACAAAATTATAGTTATATATAAGTATTCAAACAAGTGATGACACCTTTGTAAAACCATTTATACATATCTACCATGAAAAATATCTACCATGCAATTGTATGTCATTATGGAAAGTGTAAGGATCTGTTTGTTAATAGTAGAGAGATAAAATACAATAGTTGTGGAAGGATAGATATAAAGTTTTAAACCAAAAGTAGCTTAGAGCAGAATGAAAGACATAGGCATGCAGAAGTTTATAGGAGTGAAAGATTAATTAAAACTGTGGATCTAAGTAAAATGATGAAAAGTCAATTTGGATTAAAGAATCCCCCATCTTTAAGAGCTAGAAAATTAATGGCCATCAATGCTAAGAGAAAAACTGGGTGTCATGGTGGCACAGTGGTTAACACTGCTGCCTCACAATGCCAGAGACCTGGGTTCAATTCCCACCTCAGGTGACTGATTGTGTGGAGCTTGCACATTCTGTGTGGGTTTCTTCCAGATGCTCTGCTTCCTTCCCACAGTCTAAAGATGTGTATGCCAGGTGAATTGGCCATGCTAAATTGCACGTAGTGTTAGGTGTAGGGATGGGTGGGTTGCGCTTTGGCGGGTCGGTGTGGACTTGTTGGGCCGAAGGGCCTGTTTCCATGTTGTAAGTAGTCTAATCTATAAACCTCAGAGTCTAATTATGCCTCCATAACTAGTAATCATCAATGAAATTAAAGACTCTATTAAAATGGGATGAAATTGAATATGTTATAATGAAGAGCACTGAAATTGTAGCTGAAAATGTAAATTTGTAAGACTGATTCAAGAACATTGCACAAAGGAAAACAACATAATAGAATTCATCAAGGCTAATGTACAGTTAATAGTAAGGATAGAAAATCCTTTAGTAGGATGAATGAAAATGAAAATTTAATAACTGAAGGAAATAAGCCAAATTTAAGTAGTAGATAATAAGAACCGGCCAAGTAAGGTAGATGTGAACAGAAAGTTTTTACAATTTTCAGCATGAGAAAAAGATTTGCCTGAAAAAAAAAGTCCACATTCAGACCAACACAATCATTTTATTAAAAGGACAAGAGGAGGCTGGCGAGAAGAGTTATGGGTGACTGATTAAATTGACCTAGAATTACGTTTAAATTAAATTATCTATCAGTAACAACAAAGCTGATATTGGGAGGTTCTCAATCAGTAATAATTATACCAATGAGAACTATCACTAATAGATGATATTGCTGAAAATTAGGTGAGAGGGAGTATTGAGGAACTGAAAATCAGTATTGCCTCCTGCCCAAATAAATTAATACAATAGACATCAAATACTTATTTATTTCAAATCCAACTCTCCCTTTTTTTTGTTAAGTCTTTCGATTCAAGTTTTGAAGGGAGGATGGTTTAATTTCAAAATTTGAAGAACCACTCATTTTTAGAAAATTGATCATTGGAGGCTTATTACAATTGGCTTTGTTTTATTGCATTCATTTATTACAATCATGGATAAAAGATTGTCAAAACTAATTAGTATTAGCCCTTCATAAAAAGAATTTGCAGCCAGTGCAACTGTGTGCAATGAAAATGTTACAACCCTACAAAATTGTTTATAGTGTGCAAAAAGAAAGAAGCTGTCACGTTTGTTCATATGTCAAGAGTGTGGTGCTGGAAAAGCACAGCAGGTCAGACAGCATCCAAGGAGCTGGAGAATCGATGTTTCCGGCTGGAGCCCTTCATCATCATATGGCCATGCTTCTTGATACTGATAGTCACAAATTGATTCTTGAAATTTTACAAAGATTCAGCGCATATTCTAAATTGTTTAAATTTACTCAAAATGTAACATGATTTTATGTGCTTGTGTGTATATAGCTACACAAGTATATGATTAGATTACTTACAGTGTGGAAACAGGCCCTTCGGCCCAACAAGTCCACACCGCCCCGCTGAAGCGCAACCCACCCATACCCCTACATCTACCCCTTACCTAACACTATGGGCAATTTTAGCATAGCCAATTCACCTGACCTGCACATCTTTGTGACTGTGGGAGGAAACCGGAGCACCCGGAGGAAACCCACGCAGACACGGGGAGAATGTGCAAACTCCACACAGTCAGTCGCCTGAGGCGGGAATTGAACCCAGGTCTCTGGCTCGGTGAGGCAGCAGTGCTAACCACTGTGCCACCGTGCCGTCCACGGTGATATAGTTATGATATAGTTATGGAATGTGGCAATAATTAACAATGTTAGTTTTAATCCTTAAAGGACCTAAGCAGTGATCCTCTGTCATCACCGTTATTTAATGTTATTATGGTTGTTTGGTAATGCATTGTAAAGGAGAAATACACCAGCTATCAAAATTGGCAACAGCAGTAATTCGGTAAATTGTACTTTCCTTTTTCCTGACAATTTTATTTAAAGCAACTCACACTTAGTATGACTACAAATCTTTGGATTTTTACAAATTTCTGCTAAAGACAGTCCTGAAAGTTAACATCAAAAAGATTTCTTTGTTTTATATATTTAGTAAAAACAAATAATTTCATTTTTAAAATGAGAAACCGTAGCTCTTAAATAAACTGTATTAGCTCAATAGATTTCAGGAATATTGCAGGGGCCCATAGTGATCACTGAGTAGGAATTAAAGATGATAACTGGGAAAGTGTATTGCAAAATTGGATTAATAATTTTATGGAATTAGTGTTAAAATTTATCCAGCAGTTAGCAATGTTAAAATTATATTTGATTCCAATGTTCTATTACTTCTTAATATTTAATGAGGTATCCCAAATATTCTTATTACATTTGATATCATTTTCAAAAAATAATAAAGATTAAGCTATGAGTCCTGCCATAATTACTGATTCTCTGCACAAGCCACTGGGATAGTGGCTTGGAACTTCCAAATACTTTTGACAAAAATAAGATATTGGAGTCCTTGAATGAATCATCAGACTCTATGATGCAGGCTTTATTTACTCACAGCAGCATGAACCTGGTCAGTAGGACTGGAGAGTTTAAAAGCTTAAGATTTCTAAAAGAGTTACAAAGGAATTATACTGTCCAAGTGGCGAGAGTGCTCACAGTATGATCGAAACTTCAGCCAGTGAGATTATCGGGACTTTAATAAACCAAGCCAAAAGAAGAACCAAACAGATCAGCGTGGTCAATTGGGGGTGGGTGGGGAGGGTGGACCTTCAAACATAGTCTACTTCAAAGGTCCATGGTGTGGGTTTCTCAGTGTTTTGACATCTATTATCCAATAAATGATATCAATTCAGTTTTCTGAAGAAATCTTCGTTCATCAAGACATTATAAGTTCAAGCATATACCCGACAAGGTATTCATCATCTTTTGACAGGAAAGGGCAAAACAGAAGCTGCGGGTGTGCTTTTGACAAGGAAACACCTCCTCGTGCCTTCAGAAGTTGTCTATTTGTCAAGAACCCAAGGATTCATCACCATAATAAGAACAAGAATATGTTGAATGAGTAAGTTGTAAAACATGGATAGACAGCTTTCATTGAACTGTAATTTAGGTCTAAGGACAGTAATCTCTGAAAACCTGATTGTTATTTGTGAAATATAACAATGTCACAATGGTTGATGTCATGGTCTGGTTCAAAGAGAGGAACACATCGTTGGAGAAGTGACAAACTGAGAAAATCACAAACTATCAACATCTTAAATCCCTGATTGTTGAATTGACAAAAGGCACCAACATTCAATTGTTCATAACCCAGGGTAAATGGTTCAACCTAAAAGTATACCCTGTTGATTTTCTTACAGATGACAAGCTATAACATTACCATCAGTCAGGCAACAAGATTAGCCATGCTACTATCTTTGGACATTTTAAAGATTTTTATGGATACTAAACTATCAATTTTATATCTTGCATAGTAATGAATGCAGTTTACAACAGTTTTACTTTTGAATTTAGATTTTACATTAATTTAGCATAAGATTTTCATTAATAAAATTCTTATTTTTTTCTATTTTATATCTCTGCCTATTTAGTTTTAGCAATCGTACTCCCATTTCTTAGAAGGACAACTTGATATAATTCTCAGTTCTTCACTGTTATTTTATCTCTGCTCTTTTACAGTACTGAATATGACATCAGAGCCAAGCTCTTATGGAAGAGCCATGTTAATGTACAAATAATGTATCTGTAACTTTTGATTTATTTTGTTGCGTAAATCAATATCACTAGGTAGTACTGTCCTTCATGCTGCTTTACATGTTCTGCTGCGTGGAGGATGTGGAAGTGAAGCATCACTGGTTGGGCCAACATTTTTAGCTCATCCCTAATTGCCCTTGAAACGGTGTTGGTGAGCTGTCTTCCTGAAATGCTGCCGTTCATTTGGTGTAGGGACAACCATAGTACTGTTAGAAGGACGATTATGGCCCAGTGACAATGAAGAAATGACAAGTTCAAAGTCAGGCTGGAAGAGGAAGTTGCAGGTGATTGAGTTCCTGTGCATCTATTGCCTTGTACTTCAAAGGTGGTGGAGGTCATGGTGCTGTCAAAGAACTTTGGTAAATCACTACACTGCATCAGTGAAGGAGGGAGTGAAGGTTGAAGGTCATGGATGAGGTGCCAAACAGGCAAGTTGGTTTGTCCTGAATATTGTTGGTGGTCTAGGCATACACAGCTTATTCTTTCACACTCCTGTCTTGATAGGTAGTTGATAACATTCCTGGAGACAGGAGGTGAGTTACTTGCTGCAGAATTACAAAATCCTCTGACATACTCTTGTAGCCATAGTAGGTGTATGGCTGCTCCATTTCAGTTTCTGGTCAATGATAATCTCCAGGATGTTGGTATTGGTGGTTACAGCGATGGCGATGATATTAACTGCCAAGGGGAAATGGTTAAATTCTCCATTGCCGAAGGCAGTCATTGCTTGATAATTGTATGACCAAGACTATTTGTCACTTAACGCCCCAAAGCCTTTGACAGATTAGTTTTACATAATGATTGAGCTTATGATCCTGCCTACTGTGCATTCAGAAATACTAATATATGCAATAAGGACATAACTAGGTCATTCAGGCCATCAAAGCTGCATTGCCAGTCAATAAGATCATGACTGATTTGTTTACATTTTGATTTAGCATGGACCCCACATAATCTTGATTCTACCTCTGCCTTGAAAATATTCAATGACCCCATGTTCACCATCCTCTGAGAGTGAGTTCTAAAGCCACTCAACCATCTGAGAGAAAACAATTCGCCTCATCTCTGTCCCAAAATGTGACCTCCAATTTCAAACAATGTCTCCTAGTTCTGCACTCAGCCACAAGAGGAAGCGTTCTTTTCATGACACCCCCACCCCCCATTAAGTCTCTTCAAGTTCTTATATACCTCAATCAACCATTAAAAAGAATCAATGAAGTCACTCCTCACTATTCCAACATTCTTGTGAGAGTCATAATGTATGCCATTTCCAAGATGTCATCTGCTCAGCTAATTACAGTATAGGTATGCATGAGAATATATTTTTTTTATTTCAAAAATATACTTTATTCATAAAATGATTTGATGGTCTGTACATTTGGTCATGCGATACATATGTCAACATTTACAAACACAGATCAGAATTTACCATTGTCATATACAGGTTTGTGCATTTCTCAATCTTATGCATATATTTGGCTGACGCATCAGCAGAGCCCAAAAAAACGTCCGCATGGGCCCCCTGTTCTTCTTTAGGCAGGCAGATGTTACACGGTGGTCTTTCCCCACCGCGCCTTGGCAGCAGCTGCCCCAAGCTTCAGCGCGTCCCTCAACACGTAGTCTTGGACCTTGGAATGTGCCAGTCTGCAACACTCAGTCGGGGTCAACTCCTTCAGCTGGAAGATCAACAGGTTTCGGACCGCCCAGAGAGCATCCTTCACCGAGTTGATGATCCTCCAGGCGCAGTTAATGTTCGTCTCGGTGTGAGTCCCGGGGAACAGGCCGTAGAGCACGGAGTCCCGCGTCACGGCACTGCTCGGGACGAACCTCGACAAACACCACTGCATTCCTCTCCAGACTTCGTCTGCATAGGCACATTCCAGAAGGAGGTGTGTGACAGTCTCGTCCCCACCGCAGCCACTTCGAGGGTAGCGTGCGGTGCGGCAGAGAGTCCGGGCGTGCATGAAGGATCTCACAGGCAGAGCCCTTCTCACCACCAGCCAAGCCACGTCTTGGTGCTTGTTGGAAAGTTCTGGCAATGAGGCATTCTGCCAAATGGCTTTGACAGTCTGCTCAGGGAACCACTTGACAGGATCCGCCCTCTCCTTTTCCCAAAGGGTCTCAAGGACGCTACGTGCTGACCACTTCCTGATGGACTTGTGGTCAAAGGTGTTTTTCCTCATAAATTTCTCCACAAAGGACAGGTGATACGGAACGGTCCAACTACTCAGAGGGTTCCGCGGCAGCAAGGCCAGGCCCATCCATCGCAACACCGGGGACAGGTAGAACCTCAGTACATAGTAACTAACATGATTTGGATCCCTAATACCTCTCACAGCACCCTGAAAATTGGTACTATCAGCCCCAATTTCTCTCCAACCACCTTTCTAATGTATTGTCCAACTGAGGATCTCTCGGTCTGTTCAAATTCATAAGTCTTATTTTCCTATTGGAGAATACCACGAAGTTGCTCCAAATAACCTTCACTCCTTAAACAGAACATATTATCAATCAAGTTCACTCTATGAGAATTTTGCTGTATGCAAATTAGATACCATTCTTACTTTTGCAACAACAGTGATTATACTTTAAGGCTCATTTGGTGGTGTTTCTTTTTGATTTTCTCATGAGCATCATTGGCTAAACTACGTTTATTGTTCATCCCCAATTAAGTTTGAAAAGGTTGTAGAGGTTAGAGCTGTTTAGTAGATGTAAAAGATGCTGCATTGACAAATATTACCTCCCTTTTAAAATATACATCAGAAAAAAATACACTATACCAATTATGGAGTTTCAATGTTATGTCTCAAGAAACTAACTCATACTTAACATTGTGCCATTCCCTCAGCCCCTTTCAAAGCACATCTCTTTTCTAAATGATGTCCGCAGTAGTACAATTATATTGCTATCACTCCTTGAATGAAAGAATGGAGTCACATCTACATTGGAATCTCTCAAGGCAATGGAAGGTGCAAAGTGCTGCAGTTAATGAATTACTTTTCATCAAGCAGTCGCTATGGCCTCAAGTTTTTGTGTTCCTGCTGAGAACAAAATTGGATCTGAGAAGATTTGTCTGAAGGTCCTACAAAATGAAGACAGCTCATTCCTGCAATTCATGTTCATTATCAACACTGTACCTTCCAGTATTCTGAGTGTGTAAATGAGTTCATCAAATAGATATTACTTATTGCTTGAGAAATAGTCAGTCTCAAGTCATTAAACTGGTGATTGAATTTCATAACCCACCTCTTCCTTCAACCAAACAGCCTCTCCTGCAATTGTTTGGGTGGCTAGAGGCTATTTACCTCAGCAAAGCATATCTCATTACTCCAACGATCACTCAGATGATCTGAGCTACAAGAGACCCCCTTCCCACATGCATTTTCATTCAGTACTGCACTCTTAACCCAAATCCCAACCTCACTTGTACATTCCCTTGTTTTCCAGCCATTGAGCATCTAACACCTTTCTCTACAGTCTCCCTTCAATTTCCCCAGTTCCTCACTTCTCCCCTGCTCAGTACCTCATTTCCTCCCTACCCTCTAACTATCCAAATCTCTATCCTTCCTTTGCTTTAGCCTCCATTACAATTGCAGTTGACCTAAGGTAGTGACCTTATTTTTGACTTTACATGCATAATGGACACATCAAATGATGTGAAGAAGTCTATTTGAGTTTGCATCTTAAGATGTCACACATCTCTGGTGTCACAAATCCCATTTTAATAGCTTGCTTATTAATTTGCCAGTCTGAAACTCTAGAATAATTTGGGAGAGTTTTAAATATATTTGAGGTTGTAAATTTTAACGATTGAGTGGGGCTGCGGATTGGTTTCACCACCATTACCTCTGGCCCTTTACCACTTTTGAGATTTAAGGTAACTGGCAAACGAAGCCATGGAGACATAGATGAGGGGAAACCTTTTTCACGGAGTGAGTGGTTAACATTTGGATAGAACTGACTGACAGTGCAGTGGAGGCAGATTCCACAAGACACTGCAGAGAAGTTTAGATTATTATCGGAAAAAGTAGCAAGTGCAGGACTAAAAGATGAAGGGGGCGCAGTGGCAGTAGATGGTAAGCAATTTGGAAAGTCAGCACAGACACAACAAATTGAATGGCTTCTTTGTTGTAATCATTTTGTGATCTTATGTTGGATTGTGAGTGTGTGAGATGACTGCCCGGTAGATCCCAGTTGGATAAAGATTTCAGAAACATTGAACATAACAGCAAGAGTAGGCCATTCAGTCCTTTAAGCCTGCCTCACCATTCAATATGATCATAGATGACCATCCTTTGTTCCCACTTTTGCCCTGTACCTTTTGATCCCTTTAGTACTAAGAGGTATATCTAACTCTGTCTTCAAAACATTCAATGTTTTAAACTCAACTGTCTTCTGAGGCAGAGAATTTCTCAAGTTCACCACACTTTGGGTGAAGGAATTTCTCCGCATCACAGTCGGAAATGGCCTATCCAGTATTCTTAGACTGTGACCCCAGGTTCCGGACTCCCTGGTCAATGAGAACATCCTTCCAGTGTTTACCCTGCCTAATTCTGTTAGTTGTTTGTGGGTTTCTGTGAGAATCCCCTCATTCTTCAAACCTCCAGTGAATATAGTCCCAAACAATCCAACTGTTCACACATCAGTCCCGCCATCCTAGGAATCAGTCTGGTCTAGTTTTTTTTTTGTTAATCTTGCATTTTCTTATTCATAAGTTATATTTGAATATATATTTCCTTTTACCCTTTTCCCTGATTCCAGGTCTCTTCTGGGGCTGATTTTCTTTTGCCTTTCCTGATAGGTTCTCTTGATTTCTCTATTCTCAGTCATACTCCTTAAGGCACCTTGGCCATTCCTGGTGGTTGATTCTGACCCAAAGCTGCACTCTCCTGATTGGATCTTGGTGACTGCTGCTCACCAGCAATGGTTTGGCAGCCCATTGTAGCTCACAAATGTTCCTTGTAGCTTTGATTTGAAAAAGTATTGACAAGTTCCATCTCTAGCAGATCTAGTCCCACTGTCAGTACCAATGAAACTAAACTTGGAACCCACAACCCTTGAAGCTGTATAAAACCATCACCAGTCCATGCAAAACAGAGCCAAAAGCAAAACAACACAGAGTGAAAATGGGCGGTGTCAAAAAGTGTGGTGGTGGAAAAGCACAGCAGGTCAGGCAGTATACGAGAAACAGGAGAATCGACGTTTTGGGCATAAGAGCTTCTGATTGAAGCGTGATTCTCCTGCTCCTCGGATGCTGCGTGATCTGCTGTGCTTTTCCAGCGCCACACTTTTCAACTCTGACTGTCCAGCATCTGCAGTCCTCACTTTCTCCTAAAAATGGAGAGTCACTTGAATAGAAATTCTTCTCTCAATCCAAAACAGCTCAGCTTTACTAGCACTCACATCACCAAGATTAAAAATCACACGACACCAGGTTATAGTCCAACAGGTTTAATTGGAAGCACTAGCTTTCGGAGCACTGCTCCTTCATCAGGTAGCTGTGGAACAGGATCATAATGCACACAATTTATAGGAAAAGATTACGGTGTCATACAGCTGAAATGATATTTTGAACAAACCAAGATTTCAGCTGCATAACACTGGAATCTTTTGCTTTAAATTCTGTGTCTTATGATCCTGTTCCACAGCTATCTGATGAAGGAGTGGTGCTTCGAAAGCTAATGCTTCCAAATAAACCTGTTGGACTATAACCTGGTGTTATGTGATGTTTAACTTTGTCCAGCCCAGTCCATCACCTGCACCCCTACATCATGATGCCCAAGACTGACGGATTCTCATTGTGCAGCGTGTTAAGGGTTATTGAACATAGGCTGGAAATTAGGATGCAGATACTATTCAGTCATCATCAAAATGAATGGTAGAACCCACCCAAGATATTGAATGGCAGACTGATGAGAGCAGGAGGATATCGCACTGAGGAGACCCTCTATCATGCTGTATGATACTATTATTGTGCTAGATGGACTGGGCATTCTTGAGGGTTTTAGCCCAGCAGCAGCAGAACCTTTACTCAAACATAATCTGCATCCTCATGACCTGGCATGTCTCACCACTCCAGAGGGGGACAATTAAACAACTCACTAGAGGAGGAGGCTCCACAAATATCCCCCATCCTCAACGATAGGGGAATTCAACACTTCAGTGCAAATGATAGGGCTGAAGCATTTGCAACAATTTTCATCCAGAAGTGTAGAGTGGATGATCCATCTCAGTTTCCTCCAGTGGTCCCCAGCATCACAGATGCCAGTCTTCAGCCAATTCAATTCACTCCACACGATATCAAGAAACAGTTGGAGACTCTGGATAGCGCAAAGGCAATCAGCTGTGGCAACATTCTGGCAATGGTAATGGAGACTCTAGAACTTTCTGTCCCCCTAGCTATGCTGTTAGAGTAGAGTTACAACACTAGCATCTATTGGACAATGTGGAAAATTGCCCAGGTATGGCCTATATGGAAAACCCAGGAAAAATCCAACCTAGCCAATTACCGCTCCATCATTCTACTCTTGGTCATCAGTAAAGTGATGGAAGGTGTTCACTAGGGGGAGGAGGTTGCAGGATTTTGACCCAGTGACAACGAAGGAGCTGTGATTTATTTCTAAGTCAGGATTCATTCACTTCAGCAAGGTGGCTCACCTCCAACTTCTCAAGCTCAGTCGGGGACAGGCAATAATTGCTAGACCAGCCACTGATGACCACATCCCATGAATGAATAAATAAAAAGGATTGGCAGGGATCTTGGCTTATGCTCAGGCAATAGCTTCATTGTAGAATAAGCGATGGTATGCTTAAGGATTAGACTCAGAAGCAGTTTATTTCCTACTTGATACGGCAAATCTTGCACAAATTCAAGATCCTGTAATAGTTTCCATTTGTAACCAAGAGAAATTGTGAAAAAGGGCTTTTCATCTGTCCTCTTAACATACTCATATCCAAATCTGACGTGCTTTCAAAAGAAAAGGTTATTGTTTCAAACTATGCTGAAGTTATCAGGAATGCTTGAGGCACCAAGATTTCAGTAAATTTAACAGAAACATATTTGTCAACACCTGATAGTCATATTCCAAATGTCACCATTGCAATAATGTTTGCTTACATGCAACAATTCTGAATGCAAGATTTTGAGTAGCCAGTCAGTATCATGCCAGAATTATCAACCAAATATAAAAGGTGCATCCTATAAGTTACACGGCATAACCTGTCCATATTTAACCTGACTTTGCCTGCTCCAAGTTAGAACTTGAAGGAAAGATTTTCATTCTTTTAGGATAACTGACTCGACAACATAAATAATAGCTATTGACAGAGGTGTAAAAATTGTCAGCATAAATACTTTAAGGGATGAACCCAGCATTCCCGTGGGAATAAAGATAAGCCAGGATGGTGTTCAACTCCAAAGGAAGCTCCACAGGTCACAAGTTCTACTACTCCTCCTATTTCTTATTTTCTTACCCAGAAGGTATTCAATATGATAATCAAATGCTCTTGGAAAAGTGAAGCTGAAAACATTTTCAATCTTAACGTTATTTCACCGTCACTGAGCAATGTCAACTTATGCGAGTTATTCACCACATGAATAGGATTGTCAAAAACAGAGACAAGTCAAAAGTGACCCCCAAACTGAGGACATTATCCATAGTTTGTCTCACCCATTTTCAATTATGTCAACTCTAAGATAAATTAAAATACAGAATTAAAATAGGAAAATTCAGAGGAAAACATGTCAGCATATTAAATGAGAATTCACAAAAGAATTTTTGCAAGGTTTGTGAAGGTTGTTCCTCAAGAACAAACCACGACAAGCAGACCTAACACAGCCAGAAACCCTAACCACCTTACCATACATCAAAGAAGTTTCAGAAATGACAGCCAGACTACTAAGACCCCTCGGAATCCTAGTAGCACACAAACCCACCAACACTCCCAAACAAAAACTAACAAACTTAAAAGACCCAGTACAACCCTTGGACAAAATCAACTTCATCTACAAAATTCCATGCAAGGACTGCCGGAAATACCACGTAGGACAAACAGGAAGAAAGTTAGCCACCAGGATACACGAACACCAGCCAGCCACAAAAAGACACGATCCTCTCTCCCTCGTAGCCCTACACACGGAGGAAAACAAAAACCGCCATATCGACTGGGACAAAACATCTATCCTGGGACAGGCTAAGCAAAGATATGCCAGAGAATTCCTAGAGGCCTGGCACTCCAACCACAACGCCATAAACAAACACATAGATCTAGATACCATCTATCAACCCCTCAGAAAACGAACAGGAAATGACATCACCACAAACCCCAGAAACCCCATCCAGGACAAACATATAAATAGAAAGCAGGAGACAACAGCTTCGCTTCACTTGGAGGATGCCACTGATTATCTTACCTAGCCAGGTAATGAAACGTCTGGATATCAAACCTACAGCTCAGCGAGCAAACCTACACCCTAAAGTCACATAAGAATATTAACAAGATTACTGTGCAGTTCATTAACAACACATTATCATAGGTGGCATTTAGTAAATTGAGGAAAATCCTATAATCTGGTTGTACAGTAAGAGTAAAGTCACACTATATCTCAATTCCTGATTAAAATCTCACAATTAGCCCCAGTGGAATGTGGGTCTAAATTCACTGTACCTCAATGTCCAAAAGAATAGGAAGCCTGAAATCACACAACTAAAGGCCCATGAAAGTCTGATCCTCAGCAGGTAGTTCACGGTGGTAACAAGGACTACAGCGATAATTATACCAATTGAAGTTAAGAGCATGCAGATGGATGGCACGGTATTAAGTGAACAGTTTTTTAAGCATGTATAAGAAATGATGGTGTAAAGCCAGGGGATAGACGCCTGCAATCTTTCACCTTGAGAATAAATCTCTTTACGTTATTTGCTGACACGCACAACCACAGGCAAATGCCAATGTGCACAAATCCAGAAAGGGGCATGCGCACATTTCCAGTTAGTATTTCATCATGTAGAATGTCTGTGTGCTTTTGAAATGGGGTTCAGCAGCAGAGTGTCAGGGCCTGGAAGGAGGATATGGTTGGCGGGGGGGGGGTGGGGAGGGTGGTGAGGGGGGAGAAAGAAATGAGTAGTGAGAATGATTTGCAGAGAGAGAGGTAATTGTGAAGCGAGAGGGTCTGATGGGGGGGGGGGGGGGGGGGGGGGGGGGGTGGGGGGTTGGGGGGAGTGAATTGGTGGGGAAAGAGCCACCCCTTCACCTGGTGTTCCGACAACCCCCCTCCCCCAGTCACAAATCCCACCTCCAAGCTCCCAGGCCACGTCCTCCGAAACCAATTAAATGTGGATGCATAATTTAAGGCAACCCATGCACTGGTTTCAGCATTCGGAGCCCAAATCCATCCCATGTAAACACTAGCTCCCCCCTTTCACCAACTGCCGACTGGATTCCAACACACAACGAAAATGTTTCCAAACATAAGCAGGACAACAATGTTTGAGTAGAGCAGCAAATGAATACACTTACCAGTGAAGTTTACAGCTCGAATATACCGCAGCAACTCCTTGCCATCCACAGAGCTCATTGTGGGACAGAGACCAACATAACCAGGGCACAGTTCTTTGTGCATATTGTGTAATGCATGGGCCATTGAGTACACAGCATCGATGACAAACTGCACTTTTCCTTCCTGCTCATACGATGAATCCCTTCCAATTCTTTCCAATCCTATAAATAAAGTGAATAGGTTTAGCATTAATTTTTTTTAATACCTAATCAGTGCCCAATGAATGCAAAGTTGCTTATGGTATTCAATAATTCAAGTTTAGCTTGGTGCTTCACTTCAAACAGCTTCTCTCCATTGCTGCCTCATTCCAGCAGATCATTGTTCATTAATCTGCACCTTACCACAAAACCAAATGCTACTCACTCTCCATGTGTGCCTTTTATCACCAATAATCCAAATACAAGCAAGATCCTCAATGCCTCAGGGACTGGTACCTCAAGTCGGTAGTTAAGTAGGATACTGTTCAGATGGTGCTGCACAATGTTTCCATGTGTGCAGGATATCAATGAGAAATTACAACATTTAACTCTGATGGAATGGAATTGCATGATGGCAATATGTCCCTGCACGAAAACATGAGTTTCAATGTTACGTGTGAAAAATATTTATTGGTCAGTTTCATCATGTTAAAAGGCTTTATGATTTCTACTCATGAAACTACAAATAAGCACCTGCAATATGCTACAACAGCTGGTTTGCCAAATGTTACTAATTCCACAGTGATGTGAATTATCTAATGGAAATAAAGAGAGTGTGCCCACACATTACTGATTACCTACAAGAAAGCTTACATATTCTGTAAAGATTGGCACAATGTACTACAGAGACCCTGCATCACCACCATCAGCTATGACTGAGGAGGTGCAAAACAAGCCCGGTAAATTTTTTGCATGCTTCAGCAAGGGGTATTTAAGGTCAGGCAAACAGAAATTAATGTAAAATGCTGCGAAGCAGATCTAAATTTTCTGTTCACACTGTTTTCACTTATACTTGCTTTAATATAATGTTGGGATGAGTGATCAAACTTTAGCCTCAGCTCATAAATAATAAACGCTAATGATTTGGAGACTGAATGTTGGAAGTTCTGTATTTCTGAAGAACATTCAATAATTCAAGAGCTAGTGAAGTCCAAGCTACCAATCATCAGAAGTGGTAAAGGACCTCTGATTCAAATTGCAGAGTTTCCTGCTATTGACACCACTGGCTTACATTTGAGGATTACATCAAGTTTCTTATTTCATTCATGAGAAATTCATCCATTTTCCTAACCCAATGAGGATCGCTTTTTGCCAATTTCTAAGGAGACTCACAACCATACAGCTCAGCGAGCAAACCTACACCCTACATAACCATACGCCAAGTAATTCTTGGAATTCAGAAGGCTATGGATGCCAAGTCACTGATTATAGTCATGAAAGAGACAGAGATATATTTTTACATTTTAAAGGCATCAAGTGGTATGAGAGAAAGCGAGAGTGTGGGATTGGGATAGAGAAACAGCCATGATCATATTCAATAGTGTCGCAGTCTTTGAAGAACCAAATGGCCAACTCCTGCTCTAAATCTCTATGTTTGTGAAAAGTTTAGGGGTAGAGCTTGAAATGTTACGAGGGTTTGTAAATATGAGACATTATTTTGCCCTTGCTTTCCAAGGATTATTTCATCACCTTTAGGAATGCAACACCAATTCCTCTGCATATCATGTTGGATGGCTCTCATCATCTATTCATCATCAAGAAGCCAATATCTTACCTCGTACCTGAAATAGTGATGAGCCATCTACCCGACATATCTTCACGAGATGGGCAATAATTTATGGTCCTGCTAGTGATGCCGAGGGTGTGAAGAAAATGTTGCTTTGTTGTTTATTCAGAAATTAAAAGCCAATTTGTTGCAAAATTCGGAATTAATTGGTTCCTACAACCGCTTCCATCTTTGGTGCAAAACCTATGAAATTAGTGATCTACAAACATTTGTTCTCATTATATTCTGGTATATAAACAAATGCAATTCAAAACCCGAAACAAGAAATAAAGGAAAATACTTTCTTATTGTTACAAAGAAGAGTAAATTATTTGTCTAATACATTGTCAGAAGGGTGAGATTTTTGTGAAGTAACAAACCTAAACCTATGGAGATATACATATATTGGATTCAGTGGGTGCATTGTGTTCTTTATTATTCATTAGCAATGACATCAGATCAAAGGAGATAACTAAGTTTCCATATTAATGTCAATACACATTGCTTTACAGTCAGAATTACTGCAATTTGAGCAGATTAATGGGAAATTATTCATAACATTTATGATCAGTTAGACTTTTTTTGAAGTGACATTAAAGATGACTTGTGCATTTTTCAGCATTGTACAGGTTGTAACTTGGCAAGAAATAATTATGCTCAGTATTCCATGATTTTTTTTATTATCCAAGAATTGTTAGGCAACCTGCCTTGTATTACTTTTGCCAGAACTAATGAAAATATTATTGCATAAAGAGGGAATTCAACTTCTTTAATCTGTGTCCATTCTTGCTCCATAATAAGAACTGAATTTTTTTATGTATATATTTATTGAAAAAGTTTTCACTCTTTACAAAAAAACCCAAAGTTATAAAAGTACAAAAGTACAGAAAAGTAGAAATAATATCATACTATTATATTACAGTAACGTTAACAATAAACTGCCTACTCCTTTTCAAGGTACAGTCATCTCATATTTACTTAACTTAACCCAAGTTAGAATAAACTCAAATTAAATAATATAACATTAAGATAAATTACAGTCCACTAACATTTAATTACATTGCACTAAACTACATTACATTACTTTACTCGCTGCATCTTCACCAAAGCTCCCGTACATGGGAGCAACAGTTATTATACCCGTAGTTACCTGGTCTCCCCACTCCTGGGATCCCCCACCACCATATATGGCCCTCATGGCAGTATAAAGGTCCTAATCAGTACCAATAGGTCCATGTCTATGTTAGTTAGGAAGGGCCACCATGTCTTATAAAATTCCATGGTGCACCACACTTGTCAGATAATCTTGACGGTTATGCTCCATCTTAAATCTGTGCCACCTTGCAAGACCTGAAGGATTTTCTGATATCCAATTCATTAGGATGTTCTTCCTCACACAGTATGTAAGAATGTTGAATAACCTCTTCCCATGCTCACCCAAAGAGGGCAGATTCGATAGTCCCAAAAGCAGTGATACCAGATCTTCCTGAACTTCCATTCCCAGGATCTTCGCCAGCTCATTCACTCTGGTATCCCAATATCCGCAAATCATGTAGCAGGACCAAAAGCAATGTGTGAGGGTGCCGATGCTGATTTTACATTTGGGACATTTCGGAGAAGATCCTTTCTTAAACTTTGCTAAACTCTCTGGCGCCATATGGCCCTGTGGAGGATCTTCAACTGCACCGCTTGTGCCTTATTGCATTTTGAGACTTTCTTTACATTTCCTCACCCCCCCCCTCCCCATATCCTCCCATGTTTCTGATGAGATTTCTTCCCCTAACTCCTGATTCCAAATCTCATGGTGTTTCTCCATATCCGTCAAGGCATTCCCTCTCTGCAGATGATATATGGTACTAACTGAGAGAGAGCCACCACATCAGAATACTCTTATTTCTATATCCGACTTATAGGGTTGGGCCATGAGCGTGGTCATCTTCTATATATAATCCCTAACCTGGAAGTCTTGGAAAAGGTCCCTCTTAGGGATCCCATATTTCTGACCTACTTGATTGAAAGACATCAAGACCTCTCCCTTGAATAAATCTCCCTTTCCATTGCCCTCCCATGCTCTGAAGCCAAAGTCCATTGACCCCAGTCTAAATCTGAGGCTCCCACTAATGGGGTGAATGACGAAGTCTTAAGCAAAGTGCCCTCACCCTGCCGCATTATTCTCCGAGCTTTCACTATATTTATAATAATTGGACTCTCACAGTGCTCAACTACAGATCTCATCTTATCCATAAACAGTAAGTTTATTAGGGGGCTTCTCGCCTGCAAGGCCTCAACATCAAGCCATATTGATTTAGAGTCGTTGCACACCCATTTGCCTACATATAACAACAGGGTGCCTATTTGGTATCTCTTCAGATCTGGGAGGTTCAACAACCCCACCATTATCCTGCAGAAGTTGCAACTTGGTGAATTTAATTTGGGGGTGCCTATGGCACCAAATAAATGATCCAAGCCACCCAGCAAACTTCCGCAGCACCTGTTTGGGTAATGACAACGGGAGCATCCTCATGGGATATAACAACCGTTGAAGAACATTCATTTTAATCAAGGCTATACGGCCTTGCCATGATATGGGTAGTCCCTCCCGTCGCTGCAAGTCCTGCTTTATTCTCTCAAACAGCTGCACAAAGTTAGCTCCATACAGTTGCCGGAAGGTAGGGTACTAAAAATTCCCAGATACAGAAAACCTTTCTGTGACCTTCTGAAAGGAAATTCCATTCCATCCTCCAGCTTCGGTACTTCCACCACCACTCCCCCCTCCCCACAGGCATGACATCTGACTTTGTAAAATTTATCCTGTTTCCCTGAAAAGCTGCTGAATAGTTTATTTTTTTGTATTAGGCAGGGTATGGAGTTTTCGGAGTTAGCCAAAAACAGAAGGACATTCTCCACAGAGGGAGTAATTTTGTGTTCCCCAACTCTCACCTTTGGTTCTACTATTTCAGGGTCCTTTCAAATGGTCTCTGCCAAGGATTCAAGTACCGAGGTAAACAGTAGTGGTGATAGGGGAATCCCTGTTGGCTGCCGCTCCACACACCAAAATTGCTTGATTTAACCCCATTCATGATAACCACTGCCTTGGTGTCTGTATATAACACTGCCACCCACCTGGCACAGGCCAGTCCCAGGCCAAAGTGATCTAGACCAGCAAAGAGACATGACCATTCTACCCAATCAAAGCCTTTTCTGCATTCAGGGAGACCACCAAACAGGAATCATTCTCTGCTGACATAGTTGCACTATGTTCAGTACCCATCTGATATTGTTGGAGGACCTGCAGCCTTTGATAAAACCCATCTGGTCCTCTTTTATAATAAAAGGGCAGCACCTTCTCCAACCTCAGAGCCATCACCTTTGATAGGATTTCAAAATCCACATTCAACAACGAGATGGGTCTATACGATGTGCAATCCTCAGGGTCTTTCTCTTTCTTTAAAATAAGGGAGATATTGGCCTCCCTAAGAGAGGGTGGAAAGCAGTCCTGACTACATCTCCAGAAATGGTTCAGCTAACGGGTGTATAATCTCCTTGTAAAATTCACTCGGGAACCCATCTAGACCAGGTGCCTTACCACCTTGGAGCTGCCTTACCATCTCTTGCACCTCCTGTACTGTCAGAGGTACATTTAAAAGGGAAGCCTGATCTGCCTTTATACCAGGAAGGTCCAGATTTTCAAAAATGGATTCCATTCTTGCTATTCCATCTCCACAGCCCTCCGATTGGTATAACTCTGCATAGAATTTCCGAAATCTGGTACTGATCATTTTTAGTTTGCGAGTGATGCCGCCAGTTCTCACCCTACCAGACACAATGGACGGTGGAGCACTTTTCTTCCTAGCCAGGTTAAGCCAGGTATCTACCTGGCTTATCCCCATATTCAAACAGCCTTTGTTTTGCACA
Organism: Chiloscyllium punctatum; assembly: GCF_047496795.1. NCBI lineage: Eukaryota > Metazoa > Chordata > Chondrichthyes > Orectolobiformes > Hemiscylliidae > Chiloscyllium > Chiloscyllium punctatum. The sequence continues at coordinate 70,362,648 of NC_092770.1, read as the reverse complement.
GGAGGCCTCCTTCTTCGCCGCTTGTGTGAGTGCTGAGTCCAGAGCAGCTCGGAGAGCCGTGACCCAATGCAATTTGACCACAGATAATATGCCAACTCAGGCCTCAGCACCTGCTGCTGCTCCCCTCTCTGCCTCCTCTTGTTGTTGAGTATGACATAATCAGAATGATTTGGTGGTCTCCTAGAGCATTGATCGATTGCTGGTCGTACCCTGACTGATGTCCCAAAAAGCCCTGAACTCCCTTGTAATATACTGTACAAAGTCATGATCCTTCAACAGAAATAGACTTACCATGTGCCTACTCCACTACCCTTGGTCTTAACATCTAAATACACCGCTACATGGTCTGAAATAGTTATGCACCCAATCCTGCAGGCCAACACCAAATCCAAACAAACTGACGGAACAAAGAACATATCAATTCTTATGTGGCACTACTGCGGGTTAGAGTAAAAGGTAAAGTCCCTCCCATTAGGGTGGAGATACCTCCCACTAACTGTCTAGGCTGCAGAGGTGTACCTGACAGTCATCCTTGATTTGATCTGTCACCTGAAATGGGGGGTTCCTTCATACCAGTATGGCCACTCTTCTGCTTTTGGAGTTGAAGGAGGAAAGAATACACTATCATAACCCCAGTGATGTAACTTCAGATGATCACTATCAGTCAAATATGTTTCTTGCAACAGAGTGATGTCAACCTTTTCCTTCTTAAGATTTGAAAGCACCTTTTTTCCTTTTAATATGGGAATGGCTCCCCTTCATATTCCAGGTGCAGCACCTGAACAGATCGCTAGCCGTACCCACACACTACAACTCACGATCCCCCGAGAGGAAGAAGCCCATTCAATGTACGGTGAGTGGAAAAAACACAGCCTTTAAATTTCACAAAGACTATTCCTACAAACACTACGAAAACTACTAAAAGTAAGAAACTACACACCACTCCTAACTTGAACAAATAAATGCAAAAAGCCTAAACCTCCAGAGATCACCCCCCTTGCCCATAGGGGGCACTCACTCCCAACCTTACAGCCAGCCCAGCACCTTCCAGTTAAGGCTGCGTCCTAAACCCAAGCAATGGAGAAAAAAACATGTTATGTACTCTCCTGCAAATTAACAATGGACGCCCACACCATCCCCTCCACATCTCAACCCTACACATCTTTACATCAAAGAAGTAACCACCCCTCACCCAACAAAAACAGAACAGTAGAAGAACATGGTGGCTCAGTGGCTAGCACTGCTGCCTCACAGCACCAGGGTCCCAGGTTCAATTCCAGCCTTGCGTGACTGTCTGCGTGGAGTTTTTACGTTCTCCCTGTGTCTGTGCGGGTTTCCTCCCACAGTCCAAAAGATGTGCAGGTAAGGTGAATTGGCCATGCTAAATTACCCATAGTGTTAGGTGCATTAGTTAGGGGGGAATGGGTTTGGGTGTGTTGCTCATTGGAAGGTCGGTGTGGACTTGTTGGGGCGAAGGGCCTGTTTCTACACTGTAGTGAATCTAATCTAATCAGATATAATATAAAACATACCATATTTTACACCAAAGCAATACCAAACCTATAAGGCCTGAGACCCCACAAGGGAAAAGAACAAAGAAAGAGAAGATAAAAAAAATACATTATGCCATTGTCCCCACACATCTTTCCCCTTTGGTCATAATCTATTATTTCAGCAAATTCAAAAATTCTTTTACTTTTTCCGCTGAGACGCATTTGTAGACAGATCCCTCATAATTGAAATGTAGCACTGCCAGGTACCTCAGAGAGTACGGAGTGTTTAAATCTTTTAGATTTTTCTTTACATCATCAAAGGTCTTCCTTTTCTTAATTATGGCCCCAGAAAAGTCATGAAAAACATTATCCTCGAACCTTTATAAATCCAAGTCTGTGGATTGCCTCCCAGTCTTCTGGCTGTTTCTACTATTAATTGCTGTTCTTTATAATGCGAGAGTCACACGAGGACTGGGCAGGGCGCTGAGCCGAATCAAATCTGCGCATCACGATCTGGCGGACCCATTTCACACTCACCCAGCCTGACTAGATTTCCAGCCCCAGCAACTTCAGAAGCCACCTCCTGAGAAACTCAGCAAGGTTTTTACCTTCCTCACGCCCCAAAGGACCCACGATCCATAAGGTTTTATCTCCGACTTTGGTTTTCAAGGTCATCTGCTTGTTCCAGCAAGGCCCGAACCTGGCCTTCCATGTTTCAGACACGCCCCTTGGAGATCTCCTTCTAGGTCTCTGAGGCCGCATTCCTTTGTTCCACCGCTTCTATGTGCCAATCCAGAGCAAACTCTGTGAGTAGATGCTGCTACTTCACTGAACTTAAAGTCATCGCTACAAGAGTTGAGGTAACGGCTGCGGGTGTGCCCGACATAGTGCCTTGCCTGCTACACTCCCCTAGCTCCCTTTACTTTAGATGTTTTCATTTCAGCTCCAGATCTTCAAAATCCTAATTTAAAAGGGCTCTAGGTGCTCTACCTACTTTATACTACAAAGGGGTGACTAATGTGGGGGGGTTGAGCCCACCTTGCCTGGGGGATTGCACAAAGCCCAGCACAACAGACTGTTCAGACTGCCGCCATTTTGAATCTCCTAAAAAATATCTTAATGCAGTACTCAGGTGCGTACATGAAAGCTATGCTAACTGCCTTAATCTTACTAATCAGATACTAGGTATAACTAATTGCTGGGATGGTGGTGACTTACTTTTCTTTCCCCAAGTAAACCAGAAAGGCAGTTTTTGCGAAGTTAAAACCAGTTGCTAAATCTAGATCAGCCCTTTAGTATTTGCATGAATTCTGTATGCAAGTTTGCTCGCAGAGCTGGAAAGTTCATTTTCAGATGTTTCATCACCATTCTAGGTAACATCATCAGTGGTGTCCCAGTCGAAGTGGTGTCCTTTCTCATCTGTATGTAAGGATACTGGTGAGAGTGGGTCATGTCTTTTTGTGGCTAATTGATGTTCATGTATCATGGTGGCTAGTTTTCTGCCTGTTTGTCCAATGTAGTGTTTGTTAGAGTTTTTGCAAGGTATTTAGTAAATGACATTAGTTTTGCTTGCTGTCTGTATGGGGTTTTTCAAGTTCATTAGCCACTGCTTTAGTGTGTTGGTGGGTTTGTGGGCTACCATGATACCAAGAGGTCTGAATAGTCTGGCAGTCATTTCTGAGATGCCTTTGATGTAGGGGAAAGTGGCTATGGTTTTTGGATGCATTTTGTCTGCTTGTTTGGGTTTGTTGCTGAGAAATCGGAGGATCATGTTCATTGGGTACACGTTCTTTTTGAATACGCTGTACAGGTGATCTTCCTCTGCTCTTCATTGTTCCTCTGTGCTGCAGTGTGTGGTGGCTCATTGAAATAATGTTCTTCGTTTGAGGGTGTTGGGATGATTGCTTCTGTAGTTCAATATTTGGTCAGTATGTGTTGTTCTCCTGTAGACGCTGGTTTGAAGTTCCCCATTTGCATGAATGGAGCTAAATGAAGTCAGCAAAGCAGGAGAGATGTTAAAAACAATCAGCACTTGACTGTGGTACATTTTACATCAAATGCCCTTTTCTAGTTTTGGTTTATATTGAGTGACGGCCCAAAGGACAAAGCTTTTGAGATCCTTGCAAACATTGTTACGACAGTAAAAAACATATTCATTCAGTGTTGCACTGACATTAATGCCCCTTGGGTGGCATCTGTCCCTCGACAAAAATATTTTTTTGACAACCAGAATTTGTCTTTCAAATTCTATTTCCAAGCCCAGGCACTAAATGTACTTTGTTCCTCAAGTGACTATCACTTATGTATTAAATTTGCTATGTGGAGCACATAGTACATTGATAAAACATTGTAAATGCCTGCAATGCTTGTTACTCTTAAAGTGCCACTCTAGGAAAAATGCAACAGCTTCAAAATTCTCATTGACTACCTCAACTTGTGATTGCACAAAGTGATTCCCAGTTCCTCGAAATTACTCAAAGTGTCTCCTGTTTTATTTTCTCATTCTGCATGTTTCTCATCAGTAACTGAAATTTCTAATGTACAAAATTATATTTAAACCAAAATAAAAAGAACTCAAATTTCATATTTCTAGATGATCAAATTTAACAACTGAATTATTTTTTAATGTCTTTAATGTCTTTCTTAAAACTCTTGCTCAATGTTCTCCATTGCTTTCAAAGGTTTGGTCATGACATGATATATTTACTCAGGACTAAGACTCCGAGCTGAATTTAGATTATACTGACTGAGGCTCAGCAGAATGCCTCAATTTTCACTGTGACTCATTATCCGTCAGCTTTGCTAAGAAGCAGAGAACTGGTGAACACCTGAAATTAAATCTGAAAAAGTAGATGCCTGGCCATGTATTCAAACTGTTTATGACAATACAGTTGTTAGATGACCTCATTAGGAATGCTTGGCTCTGAGACTAGCTAATAGATTCTGTTCAATAGGACAATGGTATCATAGCATGAAAGGCAGTATTAGCTTTGTTTTAAAGACAACTTTGTGAAGTTAACATAAGTTATTTTTTTCATTTTTTTTCATGCCTGCTTGTCTATTTAAAATAGAAAATTAAAAGTTAAAGTCATTACTACTATGAATGGCTATTATTGAATGACATTTTAATGCAGTTGCGAGTTGAGCAATACTCTTTTCCAACTGTGTTGCCTTATTTTATCAGTTTCAGAAACACTTCCAAGACCTTCCAGACTTGTCAATGGGATTAATTATTCCGTACACAGTTGATAATGGAGGTGTGGTGCACATGCACATGGAGAAGGCGTGGAGCTGAGGACGATGGGGCCTTAAAAACAGACAAAGACTGGTCTGATGTCACAGGGAATGGAGATGGGAACTTCAAATCAATTTTACCCCAGCACTCAGCTCCTTCACTACCTCATGCCTGGTGAGGGAAGCAATAGATCAGCAACAGCAAACATAGCCTACCTGCAGTAAACAGAAATAAAAAATATCATGGGAGTGAAAGGACCTGATGGGATAAAGGGAAGAATTGAATTCATGCTCTCTTTGACAGAGACTGCTGCCTTTTTAAAACTATTTAAAAATTCTTCTTAAATTCATAACAAGGAAAGACATATCATCAAAACTATACCCATTAAATCCATTTTGTATACTCAAAGGAGCAGAAACTTCATTCCAACGTACTTATTTGGCAATAATATAAATGCATTTTTGCACTCAGGCAGTGATAACAGTACAATTATAATCCTACAATTTTGCTAGCATTCCAGTTAGCAAAGCTGGAAGAATGTTGTGAAACCTAAAGCGTTCAGAAAAGTTTTACAAGGATGTTGCCAGGGTTAGAGGGTTTGAGGTGGAGGTGGGTACTGCAGATGCTGGAAATCAGACTCAAGATTAGAGTGGTGCTGGAAAAGCACAGCAGGTCAGGCAACATCCGAGGAGCAGGAAGATCAACGTTTCGGGCAAAAGCCCTTCATCAGGAATTAGAGGGTTTGAGATATAGGGAGAGCCTGAATTGGCTGGGGCTGTTTTCCCTGGAGCATCAGAGGCTGATAGAGATTTTTAAAATCATGAGGGGCATGGATAGGGTAAATAGACAAGATCTTTTCCTTGGGGTGGGGAAGCCAAGAACTACAGAGCATTGATTTAGCATGAAAGGGGAAAAAAATTAAAAAGGACCTCAGGGGCAACTTTTTCACACAGAGGGTGGTGTGAGTAAGGAATGAGCTGCCAGAGGAAGTGGTGGAATCTGATACAATCACAACATTTACAAGACATTTTGATGGGTACATGAATAGGAAAGGTTTGGGTGGATATGGACCATGTGCTGGCAAATGGGACTAGATTAGTTTAGGATATCTGGTCAGCATTCACGGGTTGGACTGATGGGTCTGTTTTCATGCTGTACACCTCTTTGACTCTAAGTCCTTCAAGTTAATCACTTATTCATTAAACCATGGCTGAAATCTTAGGCATATCAGTCAGTAGTACAGATAAGTGTTGTGTGCGCACAGGACCACTGACTCCTCTGTGCTGTGTCTTTCTTGAAGAGGTTGTAAGGTGTGTGGACTACATGGTGGAGGTCATGTGATGTTGGCAGACAAGGAAGGACATTTCAACAAGATTGCAAATCCGAACAACTCCTGACCTCAGCAAACAGAAAGAAAACTGCATGCAGTATTGATAACTGAGTTACCCAAGTTACACAGCGTACAAACATGCTTCAAATTTACAAACTTATCACTAATTTTATGTAAAGGCAGCTGCATACTACTTTTGAGCACCTCTATAAACTTGACCGGTTTGACGGTTGCAACTTGCAGATGCTAGACCATCATTTTGGTACCATGTTCATGGTATTAACAATGATGGTTGTTCCTTACACCAAGCCTGTTTCTTCTCAATGAGGGAAGCAGATAACAACAGCATGCACCAAGTATGGCTTTTAAGAATTCAATAATCAATTTATAACCCACTCACAATTTGAAAATGTCTGTTTTGAAAAGGTCCAGGTGTATGCTGCAGGACAAGTAACATTGGATATGAAAAGGAGCTTCAGTTCATGCAGCTGCCTTCATTATATAGGTCTCATTTTAGGATATTATTGACCCACCTCATTATTATCTCCCTTTCCTTCTCTTCTTGTACACGTCAGGCATTGATCCTATTCTCCTCAAAAAAAGTGAATTGTGTTTTCTGTATGCATAAGCTGCTTTGTCCAAGGACACAAACCAAGATATAACTTCCAGCTGTCTGCCCATCTCTGGCTGCTGGACCTCACTCGCATCAGAATAAAACTGTACATCTTCTTCTACCTGTTCATGGGACAGAGGCATCACTGGCTCGGCCAGCATTAACTGCCCACCTCCCTAATTGCCATTGACAAGGTGTTGTTGAGCCACCATCTTCAACTGCTACCATCTTTAGCAACACCCCAATGACGTTAAAAAGGGAGTCCCAAGATGTTGGTTTAGTTATAGTGAAGAAACAGCAATGTATTTCCAAGTCAGGATGATGTGTGGCTTGGAAGGGGAATTGCAGGTGGTCATCTTCCCTTGTATCTGCTGGCCTTGTCCTTCTAGATGGTAAATGGCATGAGTTTGGAAGGCGCTGCCTAAGGAGCCCGTATTAGTTATTACCATACATCTTGTTGATGGTACACAGTGCTGCCACTTGTGTGTTGGTGGCCAAGGGAGTAAATTTTGAAGTAGGTAGACAGGATACCACTGAAGCTGAGGTCACCCTTCAGCCTCCAACGCTTCAGGGAAAACAGCCCTGGCCTGTTCAGCCTCTCCTTATAGCTCAAATCCTCCAACCTTGGCAACATCCTTGTAAATCTTTTCTGAACCCTTTCAAGTTTCACAACACCTTTCCGATAGTTTTGAGGCCACTGGTCAAGGAAACAGCTGCATGGAAGAACGTGTTCCATGCTAAACTCTCTCTGCCATCTCTCTTTCCTGTAAGACCCTGTGTGTTTGATTTTACCTTTTGTGCCAAGGGGTGTTTACAGGGATTTTTGCTAGAAATTGGAACAGCATCATTAAGTTGAGATAATCTGTTGGGTTTTTGGATAAAGTTATTCTATATTCTGTTCTCTTATGTTCATGTTTCATTCGGTAATCTTACAAATAAATTCTATTTTGTTTAAAACTAAGTGGTTGGGCCAGCTGCATCACTCCTGGAATATCCACTTTACACCAGCTTAAAACAATCAGAAAAGTTAGGCTCTGGGCTATTCCTTGAAATGTTTTAAGGGGGCCTGGCCCGGTCCATAACACTAGTCATTGTCTGGCACTCGCGGGCATGAATATTACCACTGTAGAACTGAGCAAAAATCCCCATCATGTAAAGTACTGGACCAAAAGCCTGGACTTTTAAAAAAACTTTTAACAGAAAGGGGACAGTTGGGCTAAGGTTTGGAAAACTACACAGACTCAGTGTTAGCTGCCTGGAACCATTGTTCAGCTTGGAATTCCAATTTACACTTCCACTCTAAGAGAACTATCAACCAAACCTAACACTTAAGACTGAAACTAACTTTTACACCTCAAACTACCCAATACAGACTGAATGGGGCCTATACAGATACCAGACATTCAACTTCAATCAATATTCATTCACAAAGATATTGGGCATTCACCTTCAATCAAAATCCATGTACACATACTCTTAACTATCAGGAAGCCAACTGACTTCAAAGGTAAAAATCACACAACACCAGGTTATAGTCAAACAGGTTTATTTGGAAGCACCAGCTTTCGGAGCACTGCTCCTTCATTAGTTCCTTCACTCGGCTCTGAAAGCTAGTGCTTCCAAATAAACCTGCTGGACTATAACCTAGTGTTGTATGATTTTTTTAACTTTGTACACCCCAATCCAACACCGGCAACTCCAAATCATGACTTCAAAGACAGCACAATGGCATGTCGAGATTTGACATGAAGATAAGAGGTTCACAATTAGTATCATAGCAGGCCCCAATCCTACCTGAAGGAGCGATCGCCACAGAAGAAGGATCCCAAGCAGCAATCTCCCCCCAGAAGCTGTTCCCCAGGAGGCATTCCAAACAGCCATCCCTAGTAGAAGAATACCAACAGATAATTCCAGAGGCTATTTCCAAGAGCTACCTCCAGAAGGGGGATTCTGACAGCAATTCCGAAACTTATAGACGTAAGCTTGTTCCAAACCAGGGGAGCCAAATGCAGCCAACTATGAACTGAAAAACTCCAAAGATCACCGACTGAACTGACACCATGGGACCTTGGGTGCTCCGGTTTCCTCTCACAATCCAAAAAAAAAGTGAAGGTTAGGTGAATTGGCCATGCTAAATTGCCTGCAGTGTTAGGTGTAGGGAAATGGGTCTGGGTAGGTTGCGCTTCGGCGGGTTGGTATGGACTTGTTGGGCTGAAGGGCCTGTTTCCACACTGTAAGTAATCTAAAAAAATGTAATCTACATCCTGAGGTGAAAACCGGCCCACAAAACACAAGAAAGTAAGGAAAACCAAGTACTCAGCCGATGAATCCAGTACGTGACCTACCGCATCAGCGGACTCAATCCAGGCTGAAGGCCCAACAGTCTGAAGTCTTTATCAAGGCACTGGGTACAGCAAGTAGGAATGGCCAGCTGTACTTCAAAATCACAATTCTCCCCAATGATGAGCTTAAATTCCCAAGTTTCCAACCTAAGCTAACAGGGTGGTAAACATGAGTGGTGATTGTGCAGGGAACCCCAAGAGTAGGATGCCTGATTAAAGTTTCTGATTAAAACTGCTGTCTAGCTTCTAATAGTGTTTAACCTGTGTCTAATTTAATAGTGTATTTAATTACTGCCCTCTGCATTATTAATCATGTCAATTTCACTGTTTTTTGCACTTGCCTTTATTTCTCGGATTATACTTACCTTTGGATTTAATAAACGCAGATTATTTTGCCTGAAACTGTCTACCGCCTTCTTCAGTTCACATTCCTAAAAAAGTCTAGTGTCAGAACCAGGGATCTGGGAGTGATTCAAAGCACCTAAAAAACCCAGCTAATTACGATTGCAGACCTACACTACACACATATCACTTCGAGCCTGAATTGTTCCCAGGTTTTGCTGCAAGTACTGCCACAAGGATGAGTGCTGGGTCTTCTACTTTTTGTCATTTACATAAATGATTTGGCTGCGAGCCTAAGAGGTACAGTTAGTAAGTTTTCAGATGACACCAAAATTGGAGGTGTAGTGGACAGCAAAGAAGGTTACCTCAGATTACAACAGGATCTTGACCAGATGGGCCAATGGGCTGAGAAGTGGCAGATGGAATTTAATTCAGATAATTGTGAGGTGCTGCATTTTGGGAAAGCAAATCTTAGCAGGACTTATACACTTAATGGTAAGGTCCTAGGGAGTGTTGCTGAACAAAGAGACCTTGGAGTGCAGGTTCATAGCTCCTTGAAAGTGGAGTCGCAGGTAGATAGGATAGTGAAGAAGGTGTTTGGTATGCTTTCCTTTTTTGGTCAGAGTATTGAGTACAGAAGTTGGGAGGTCATGTTGCGGCTGTACAGGACATTGGTTAGGCCACTGTTGGAATACTGCATGCAATTCTGGTCTCCTTCCTATTGGAAAGATGTTGTGAAACTTGAAAAGTTCAGAGAAGATTTACAAGGATGTTGCCAGGCTTGTAGGATCTGAGCTAAAGGGAGAGGCTGAACAGGCTGAGGCTGTTTTCCTTGGAGCGTCAGAGGCTGAGGGGTGACCTGATAGAGGTTTACAAAATTATGAGGGGCATGGATAGGGTAAATAGGCAAAGTCTTTTCCCTGGGGACAGGGAGTCCAGAACTAGAGGGCATAAGTTTAGGGTGAGAGGGGAAAGATATAAAAGAGACCGAAGGGGCAACTTTTTCACATAGAGGGTGGTACGCGTATGGAATGAGCTGCCAGAGGAAGTGGTGGAGGCTGATACAATTGCAACATTTAAGAGGCATTTGGATGGGTATATGAATAGCAAGGGTTTGGAGGGATATGGGCCGGGTGCTGGCTGGTGGGACTAGATTGGGTTGGGATATCTGATCGGTATGGATGGGTTGGACCAAAGAGTCCATTTCCATGCTGTACATCTCTATGACTGTAAGTGGACGCAAACTGTTCAGTATCACAAATGGTGCAGAATATCATGCAATCATCAAAGAACAATTGCACTCCTGGATGGTGGAAAGGTCATTGAAAATAATTTGGCCTAGGACACCACCCTAGAGGCATTCTTGCAGTGATGTCCTGGCACTAAGTTGATAGACCTTCAAAGCTACAACCATCCTCCTTTGTGCTAGATTTGACTCCAGGCAGTGAAGAGATTTCCCCCTTATTTCCACTGACACCAATTTTGCTGATTTTCTTGATGCCATCCATTGTCAAAGGACAGGCAATCTTATCTTTCCTCTGTATTTCAGCTCTTTTTTCCTTATTTGGAGGAGGCTATAATGAGAAGAGGAGTTGAATGGCCTTGATAGAACCTAAACTAGATAGATTACTCATTTGTAAGTGCTGCTAGACAGAATTGTTAATGACCCCCTTCCAATACTCTACAGACGATCAAGAGCATACTGAAGGCGTGATAAATGACGTAACTGGATATCTCTTGCACTTTGTGAATAGGATATACCTGGCAAATTCTCCACATGGCCAGGTAGAAGCCAATGTTATAGTTGTACTGAAATGACTTGGCTAGGAAAGTGGCAAGCCCTCGGACTCAAGTCTTCAGTTCGATAACCAGAGTGTTATCAGAGCTCATAGCCGTTGCAATAACCAGGGCCTTCACATGATATTAAGAAATGGCTGAAGTGATTCGAATTGACAGATGCTGCCATCTGTGATGCTCAGAAATTTAGACCAGTTTGGATTACCACTTGGTACTCTGGCTGAAGATGGATGCAAGTGCTTGAGCTTGTCCTTTGCTGATGGTGCTGAGGTGGAAATGGTTGAGAGCTAGGGGTAAATATCATAAATGATCTGTCCTGGTCCATCCATGTTAACACTACAGTCAAGAAAGCACACCAACATCTCTATTTCCTCAAAGGGATAAGGAAATTTGTCATGACTCTGAACAATTTTTAAAGATGCACCATAGAAAGCATCTTATCTGCATACATCACAGCTTGAAATGGCCCAGGACCTCAAGAAATTACAGAGAACTGTGAACACAGCCCAGTCTATCACGAAATCTGTTTTCCATCCATTGACTCTGTCTATACTTCCCACTGCCTCAGGAAAGCAGTGAAGATCATCAAAGACCCCTCCCACCCCTTCCACCCTCTTCCATCAGGCAGATGGTACAAAACAGAGTCTTCCCCACTGTTATCAGACTTTTGAATGGATCTCTCATATATTAAAGTTGATCTTTCTCCACGCACACTCAAGAGACAGGATTCTTCAGAAGTTAATCAATAAATCTTCAGCTTTAACACACCATCCAAAAGACTGCAGCTTTAACAATGCAGCATTCTCTCAGTGCTGCTCTGAAGTGTCAGGTTAGATGATGTGCTTAACTATAGGCATGGAGCCTGAACCCAAACACTTCTCAGTCAGGAGTAAGTATACTGTCAAGCTGCAAATAGAGATTGTGAATGCTAGAGCTGTGTGTTATTGCTTTTGGATTACTCCAGTGATCATCACTGCTCACAAGAACTGGAAGTGAACTTTTAATCTTCTTTCCTCTTATTCAGCCAATTTGGCTTATCCCAAGAACTTTCAGTTAGCTACAAATCTTTCAATATGGTCTTGATCGAATAGACCCTGAAAGCTAAAGTGATCTGATATCCACTTTATTGCCGTTAAGTCAGTACTGTTCCTTCCAACATAATTACAGTTACTCGGAAAAGCCTGACCTTTCTTTCCCGAGCTCAATGTATTGGAAATTTTGTCTTCACTCTTCTTGAATATCCTTGAACGGTTTCCCTTTAAAATAAATATAATGCTTTCCAGATTACAGGATTCAAGCCAACAGGGGCCTACAGTTATGTAACTGCTGTTCATGAGCATGTTATTGTTAATTGGAACATTGGCTTTTGTTCCCAATTGTCTGTTATTAATAAAATTACGTTCCAGCTCATCACCTAAGATTAATATGGCCATGTTTCTCATCTGTTGGGGTTCTTTTGATTATATCAGTGATTGCTAAGGCCTGAAAGGTTCTGCTCTGAGGTTTTGTTGCAAGTACAACAAGATGCCATAGACATCAAGTTTTCAATGAGTTGCTGACTCAGGATATCTTCTCTTTGCATGTTTCCTCGGCCTCATCTTAAACTCACTGGCTTTTCAAACACCACTGTCGACTTGGGAGCAGTGATCCTGAGTGAGAGTTTCACCAAGACTTGAACATGATGTCAAAACTCCTAAGTGAAGCCTTTTCAGTGTTCTTGTTGCAACTTCGTTGACCACCATCAGAGTAGATTCCTTAATCAAGTTCTCAGTAAAAGCTTCACTTTGGTAAGGGCGGCATGGTGGCTCAGTGGTTAGCACTGCAGCCTCACAGCACCAGGGTCCCAGGTTCAATTCTAGCCTCAGGTGACTGTCTATGTGGAGTTTGCATGTTGTCTGCGTGGGTTTCCTCCCACAGTCCAAAGATGTGCATGTCAGGTGAATTAGCCATGCTAAATTGTCCATAGTATTAGGTCATTAATCAGAGGGAAATGGGTCTGGGTGGGTTACTCTTCGGAGGGTCGGTGTGGACTGGTTGGGCCAAAGGACCTGTTTCCACACTGTAGAGAATCTAATGTAATTGGATGTCAAAGGCATTCTAGCTATGTGTCCAACCAAATGGTATGACACAGACAGTACCATTGGTCCATTGTGCTGACTCATTTGAACTAACTCTTGAATTCACTTCTCTCCCCTGCTGCTTCGCCAGTGCCCTTCAAATCATTTCTTTTCAAATACAAATCCAATGTTCTTTTGAAAGTTACCACCAAATTTGTTCCCACCACTCTCTCAGATAGTGTATTCCAGATCACTGCATCAAAAACATAATCGTCTCTGTTCAAAAAGAAAATGGATGGATGAGAGAATTGTTTAAGGTTATGGATATCTGGCTGTACAGGAGATTTGATTACTTAACATTTGTCTTACTCACCCAACTTGACTGTAGCTTCTCTTCATTTACTTCATCAAAACTCTGCATAATTCTGAATACCTAGTTTCCTCTGCTGCATGTTCCAATTCCAGCTTCTCCAGCCTATTCGCATGACTGAAACACCTCATCTTTAGTATGCTTTTAGTAAATCTCCTCCACCATCTAATCAAAGTACGTAGCATCTTTTTTGGCTCCATCCAGATTTTCTAATCCTGAGTTCTCAGTTCCTGTCCTTTACTGTTTTGAGTAATAAAGAGATTCAGGCTTGGTTCTCTTTACTTCTGCCCAGGTTTCCTTAGTGCACTAAGACCACTTCTTATTGCTTCCTTTGATGTGTTAGAGTTCAGGTGTTCCATTACTGTCACATCAGTGCTCCTTCACATTAGCTACAGTACACTGCCCTGCCCCTCCTATACACTCTGCTGGCCATTTACTTCAAAAGCTTCATCCTACTTTATAACTATCTTGATGCCTTTACTTCACCCAGAGGCTGAAATCTGCTCTCTATCCCCAAATCTCTATAGAGTCAACTCAATTTACATTTTCATCACGTTTGTCTGTCCATTCTTTTGAGTTTAATTATTGGTAAATAACAAGTACCCTCCTCCATACATACAGCCCTGTGAAATTTTCCAAAGTTTACTCTTATCCTAACCTCAATTCTCTTCTTCAAAAACTTTGTCTATTGTATTGTCTTTGGTTGTGTGTCTAACTTCCAGAATTTTCTGTTCAGTAACTGATCAGCCACCCTATGGGAAAAAAAAATTGGGATGCTTCACTACAAAAGGAGTTTTGCAAATGGATCTTTTGGTCATTATTCTTCTCACATACATATCTTGCTCAGCTCAGTCAGTAGTTTCTAAGATGCCTCTTCCAATTTCATTAGCCTGTGGGGAACTCGCATGATCAGATTGGTTGTTCATTTTTATACATGGCTCAATTTTACTTTCCACTGGCTTTTGATCTGATTGCATCAATTTTAACACCAGATGTTTTCCCATTACCATAAGGCAACGTCCTTAAATTAGAAACAGTGCTGGTCCCAGAACTAAGGAACATCACTCAATACCTTACCTTGCATTATAAGACTCCTCTAATAGATGATCATTGATTCTGACCTTTAAACATTCTTCTTGTCCATGGTCTTGGCCTGAAACCACACAGCTTAGAAATGGATGAGTTGAAAAAAGGCTGGACTCCAGTTTGAGATTTTTAAAAACATACCTGACACAACACAAAAACATTATTCAAAGCTACTCTCAAAAATTTGAAATAAATGCCCACAATGCTTGTGGTGGAAGGAGTCATCAATACCCACAATGCTTGTGGTGGAAGGATTATCAAACATGACTGACAGCACTATGAAATATTCCTCATTTGTCTGCACACCACCAACGCTGAAGAACTTGACACCATCCAGGATATATCATCCACTTGATTGGTATCCCATCTAAATAGTCACTACGTCCTCCATTGATATGCAGTGGCAATGATAGGTACCATCTTCAAGATGTTCTACAACAACTCACCAAAGCTCCTCTGGCAGCCCTTCAAAACCCAACAAACATTGCCATATAGAACAATGAGGAGAGCAGATGCATTGAAATTTTATCACTTCTCAATTCCTCTCCAAGGCACACACCATACTGAGTTGGGACTATGTCGCTGTCCATTCAGTGTCACTGGGTCAAAATGCTGGAAACCCCTTTCTAACATGAATTGACCAGCAGCTCACCATCACCTTCTCTCAGACAGTTGGAGATAGGCAACAAACTTCGGCCTAGTCAATGATGGCCATATCCTGTAAATGAATAAATAGTAAATAAAAAAACAGGCTGAATACTGAATGACCGAAATGTGCAGCAGGTTGTTGAGTGCATTTTTTACAATGTTCTGGATCCTGCAGTTTCAAAATCAGTGAAGTGTTCTGCCTGTGTTGCTGCTGGATGTCAGAGTGACCTAGCAACTTTGAGAGCACTTGCACTGTGACACATAAATCTAGAAGCTGTTGCATACACAACCAATGCCACTGCTGAGGGCTTACGACATCTAATGGCAAGTATAAAACCACCATGAATGTAACCCTCTTGCCTACAAATTACTGATTATTTGCACATACAAAATATGGATTTTGTATTTCCAGGATTTAAGATGGCTCCTCTAATTTTGTGAATACTTAATAAGAAGGGCCATCATTCCCTTGAACTCATTGTAAGAATATTGCACTAACCTTTTTTGAAGCATTGTAAGAAGATTTATCATGCGTTTACATTGTTTTTATGTATGAGAGCTATTTAAACATATCATGTAATTCTATGGCATTAGAAAAAAGACAACACTTTTTCCTCTCTGCTTTCCACCCTATTGCAATATGCTTCAGCTTTCCACATCTAATAGCTTATCTTTTGCAGGATAGCTCACAGTTATTCAACAGTCTTAATAATTTTCATGCTGATTATTTAATTTGATCAAGAGTTTTGTCTACTGTGAGTCATGGTCCACTTATACTTCATAAAACATTAATTGCATGATTTGATTTTCTTGGTTCATTTGCCATTTGATTTTAATTTAGAATTTTAACATTTGTCAGGTTATTTATTTTTGAATTTAAATGTAAATTTTCATCTGGGGTTGCCACATTTCCAGTATGATATTTGCAACTTTTCAGAATGTAGAATTCAGTGTTAATAAGATATCATAGGAAAAATTGTATAAGCTGGATTCAGCAAGACACTGGTGAATTGCAAGTTCTAGACCTACAAAAGTTAATGGTTAATTTATTCTTGGGAGATGCCTTGAGGAGAAATACATCAATTAATTTATTGGACAGTGTTGTGACAAAAGATGTCAAAAACAGGATCAAACAGATTCACAATTGCACATCATGTACTGCCGAGCTGAATGGCTTGTCTTACTGAGTCAGTTTAAAAGCACACAGTGACCATCTGCCTTCCTTTTCCATCAAACTCACTTCAGTTAACACAACATGAGGTCAATTAATAATAGATATTAACAGAACACTTCAGTATTTATTCAATATCAGTATAGCTCATTAACCTGGGCCACAAGCATGTTAGGTAAGCAAAGGCAGCTTCGGGTGTAATATCAGGAACACAAGTACTGTTCAAGCCATTTCTGCAATACTCATTCACGCTTTTCCCTTTCCATAGACGATATGTACCTATTACATGCCCACGATATGTTACATAGATCAAGATGGTATCACATTTTTGTTTTGCTTTCAAAAATCACAGTATGAAACATATAATCATAATGTAACCTGTGAGCTCTTGGTATGTAAGAAGGCTGCCATATTTTCTTGTATTATGGTGGTGACTTCCCTTTAAAAGTATTTGGTTGGCTGCAAAGCACTGGAGGATTTACTTAGTCCCTGAAAGGTACATTATAAATGTACGTTTCTCTTTCGACTTCAAATGATAGTCTTTACAAGTTAAAATGACCCTGTGATTTTGTTAGGATTAGAGTGGTGCTGGAAAAGCACAGCAGGTCAGGCAGCATCTGAGGAGCAGGAAAATCAACGTTTCGGGCAAAAGCCCTTCGTCAGGAATAGAGGCAGGGCGCCTGCAGAGTGGGGAGATTTTGTTATCCTGTTGTCCGCATTTGTCGATATTTTCTAAAAGCATACAGAATACTGTGCTATCTTCTCCCACAAATTCTATCAATTTGCTTTTGGTGCTATTAAAGTGTCATCAGATGCAAACCCTTTAGTTAATACATATATTTTCCAAAAAGATACAGAATACTATCTTCCAGCAAATGCAGCAATTCTACCAATTTGCTACTGGTGATGTTAAAATGTCACCAGATGCAAATCCATGAGTTCATACATATTTTCTGTGATAGGGTATGGATGAATTTTCACTTTATACAGTGATGAGATATACTCCATCTCCTGTCCTCTTTCTCCCCTCTCCAACCCCGTTATGAACAATTAACCCAACAGCCACAGCAGGTAACAACAAACTCGTATAATACAGCAGCACAAACCAAGTACTTTCTTAGTAAGCTACCCAGCAAGAAAATGAATCCATAGAAAAGTTGCTGGTCTCACACCAGTTCTCATGTCAGTGGTAAACTATTGACTGTGTCTGTGATGCTGTAACAGAGTATGGGATGAAATTACAGAAAAATCGTTTTGAATAGGAACAGATAACCAACAAAGGAAATCCAAATTAAGCAAATTTATAAGATTTACAATTTACGTGAAACAACTCAATTTTGGCTCTTAGTCCTATAATTTTAGGACTATTTGGCTTTCTCAGTATTTGAAAAGGATATTTATTTGAAACACTTACACATGGCAATGCAGTCCACTCAATAAAGTTATTGATTCACTGCATATTCCAAATTATGTTTGCTCTCAATAAAATGAGTAATTAGTTTTATAGGCCTCTTGTGAAACTGTATGAGGCATACCTTGAACAGTCGTGTGTGTCGTGCTGAACTTAGGAATGAAACTTGGTCGGGAGAAAGCTTGTGAGATCAACGCCAATAAATTACTGGCATCCTCCTTATTAGTCAAAGCTCCTTCAACATCTAAACACAGATGAGCTCTTCATTATCCAGCAAGAGGGAAACACCTAGAGGCAATGGTATCATTTTAATGTTGGGAGATAGGTCCTATTTGCCATCCATAACCTAAACTGTTTTGCTTTCTTTCCCATTAAAAGAATGAAGAAAATCATCGAATCCCTACGGTGTAGAAGCAAACCATCTAGCCCACATCGACCTTCTGAAGAGCATCCCACCCAGACCTTATCCCCGTTAACCCGCAACTCCCATAGCTAACCTACCAAGGCTGCACATCCCTGAACACTATGGGCAATTCAGCATGGACAATCCATCTAACCTCCACATCTTTGGACATCAGAAGAAAACCAGAGCACCTGGAGAGGATGTAAAAATTCCAAATAGACAGTCACCCAAGGCTGGAATCAAATCTAGATCCCTGGTGCTGTGAAGCGGCAGTGCTAACTATTGAGCCAGCATGCCATCATATCTACGGCCTCCTAACCACCCTCTTTTTTCATTATGCACATACAAATGAATTGGACTGAATTCATAGAATATATTGAGGCACTTAATTGTTCAAGCCATCTGGGTAAACTGTCATATTGTGAGCTTATCATGTTTAACACTCAAAAGAAATTATTTGTTATACAAGCAAGGATATTTTCTATCAGATAGGAAAGCACAGTTCAACCAAAGGGCTTGCCTCTGCACAGGAAACAAATGGTTAAGCAGTGAGTCACACTACACAGGCAACTATTACAATGAAGTGAAAGGTTTGATGAAAGGCAGTTGTGCTGCATTTCCAAAATGTTGATTAAATTCACACTATCCTTTTGAAAACACCAGGGGGAAATGGACTTTGCCTCATCCAAAAGACGCTGGAAAGGTGATTAAGTTTACTGAAATGTCAATTTAATAATTTTTGGTGTTTTCTCTGATAGTGAAATCCATAGTGTCGATAAACAAAATTAAAAGTGTTTGTAAAGTCATAATGAAGCAAGTCACCTGTCTTATGGACCGAAGGGAACAGGATAAAATGACAGGAGAATAAAAAGGGAGAAATTGAGATGGAAAATTGCCTTTGTTTATACTGGGAAACTTAAAGCATTCTTATCATTTTCCATATTTTCTTTCCCATTCAAATATAAGAATAATGGTTAAGGCTCAGATTAACAGAGTAACTTCAGTTAGGTGTGCTGTTGTGATAATGGATAGAATCCTATGACATGCCAAGATGCAGAAACAGCATGATCATGTCACATCTGAGTCACCTCTGGCCTCCACCAGAATTAATGAAGGCTGGGAAGACCCATGCTCCCACCTCTCACTCTGCTGTCAATCAATGCCCTCAAATGAACAAAGTAACTATGGTATGAGATTGATGTGCATCACGCCATTGCAACTGATCACAAGACTGACATCAATAGGGTAAAGACAGCTCTCTAAAATGTGGGCATGAAGAGAGGTCTTAGATCTACTGGGGAGAAAGAGCTGTAAACCCAGTAAGTACAAAGGTAAATAAAAGGAGTGTTACAATATATGAGGAGATAGAGATGTCTTAGAGATGTACAGCACAGAAATAGACCCTTCAGTCCAATTTGTCCATGCCAACCAGATATCCCAACTCAATTTAGTCCCACCTGCCAGCACCTGGCCCATATCCCTCCAAACCCTTCCCATTAATATACCCATCAAGCAGCCTTTTAAATGTTGCAATTGTACCAGCCTCCACCACTTCCTCTGGCAGCTCATTCCATACACGTACCATCCTCTATCTGAAAAAGTTGCCCCTTAGGTCCCTTTTAAATCTTTCCCCTCTCACCCTAAATCTATGCCCTCTAGATTTCAACTCCCCTACCCCAGGGAAAAGACTTGTCTATTTACCCTATCCATGTCCCTCATGATTTTATAAACCTCTATAAGGTCACCCCTCAGCCACCAATGCTCCAGAGAAATTCAGCCTCTCCCTATAGCTCAAACCCTCCAATCTTGGCAACATCCTTGTAAATCTTTTCTGAACCCTTTCAAGTTTCACAGCATCCTTCCGATGGGAGGGAGACCAGAATTAAACACAATATTCCAAAAGTGACCTAACCAATGTCCAGTACAGCGGTAGCATGACTTCCTAACTCCAACACTCACTGCTCTGACCAATAAAGGAAAGCATACTAAATGCCTTTTTCACTATTCTATCTACCTGAGACTTTACTGTCATGAAACTATGAACCTGCACTCCAGGGTCTCTTGGTTCAGCAACACTGCCCAGGACCTTACCATTAAGCGTATAAGTCCAGCTCTGATTTGCATGTCCAAAATGCAGCACCTCACATTCATCTAAATTGAACTCCATTTGCCACTCCTTGGCCCATTGGCCCATCTGATCAAGAAAAGGAGCAAACAGTCTCAGGATCAATGTATGTGCAGACACACACAGCCCAGATAATACCCCACAATGATATCCCAAAGCGCAGGGAGCAGTATTACCTTAAAGCACAAGACAAAGCAGAAGCTTTCAACAGCAGAGCGTGGTGTATATGATATTGATTAGAGATCTTTCAGGTGTAGGGAGACCTGGGTTCAACTACCCTATCAATCTCAATGATCAGTCCAAGGCAGCCAACTAAAGCTGTCAGTGTTCTGAACAACAACCATTGGTTGTGGAGGGTGTGCCAGGGTCCACAAATCCTGTTTCTTTTATTTTCAGATGCTTGGGTTTGGGATTGGACATGGTTAGAGGCTGCAGTGATGTATGGCAAGGTAAACTGAAGTAGCCAGTGCCTCAACTCTACATGTGAAGACACTTCTTGGCCTCAGTGGTGTAACTGGCCCTGTCCTGGGTCATTCCAACAAGACATTTTGATTTGATTTGATTTGATTTATTATTGTCACATGTACCGAGGTAAAGGTTTTGTTTTGCTCGCAGTGCAGGCTGATCACACCATACAAAGTGAATGCGGTTAAGAGAACAGAACGAGGAATACAATGTTATGGCAGCAGAGGAGATGCACAAAGTGTGAGATCAACATTTAAATTTAAAATTTGAGAGGTCCATTCAGAAATCTGAGAACAGTGGGGATGAAGCTATTCTTAAATCTGTTGCTACATGTGTTTAAACTTTTGTAATTTCTGCCGGACGGAAGAGGTTAGAAGAGTTTATAATCTTCACAAAACGTAAAAGAGGAGACAAAATCTAAATGAAAGAAACTTTAGATAAAAGTTCCAGGAACCACCTCAGCAGTTTTTCTTCCCTTCAATGTTGGTGTCTGCCAATCAATTGAAAACCTGGCCTTGGGAAGCTTTATTAGCATTCAGCTCTGGAGTGCTTTGTCCAATGATACTCAGCAGATTGAGAACGCCTGACAACACAGACAGTGCATGAAGCTGAAAATGATCTCAGATTCGATTCCACAGCACAGTGCGCCTTTCGGTGCTGGAGAGTCAGCCTAGATTAGGTGGCCAAATCTCTTAGAGTGGAACTTGATCCACAATATTCTTATTCAGAGTCAAGACAGCAGGCACTGAACCATTTGCTGAGATTTAAAGATGTTCCACCTTTCACAGCATGGTGAATCTTGCAAAAGTCTTAATTCAGAACAACACAGGGCAGAGTCAGCATGGATGTCTGAAGGGAAATCATGTTTGACAAACTCATCGGACTTCTTTTTTTAAACAGAGAAGATAAGGAGGGAAATAAGAGGAGGCGATGGCCGAGTGGTATTATTGTTAGACAATTAATCCAGCAACCTAGGTAACTCACCCAGGACTCATGTTCAATTCCCACTGTGGCAGACGATGCTAATTTGTTAAAAAGTTGCAGTTAAGAGTATAATAAGAACCATGAACTGATTGTCAGGGAATAACTGATCTCGTTCAGTAATGTCCTTAGCTAGTCTGGCTATTATATAACTCCATAACTGCCCTCTGGGCAATTAGTGGTAGATGCTAAATGCAATAATTTCTTTTTAGAACAGTGAATGTGTTGTATTTTGATTTTCAGAAGGCTTTTACTAAGTCCCATGCAGGAAGTTGGTAAAACAAAAGTAGAACACAGGGATAGAGGGTAATACGTTAGCATGAATTAAGGATTGCTTATCAGAAAGAAGACAGAGCAGGAATAAATAAGTCTCTCTCAGGATGACAGGCTAAGGCCAGTTGGGGTACCATACAGATCAGAACTCAGACCCTAAGCTGCTCACAATTTATAATCATGATTTAGATGGGGGGGGGGTGGGGGGCCGTGTGGTACCAAAAGTAATATTTTCAAGTTCACAGGTGATACTAGGCAAGATTGGAAGGACAGTGGTGACGATGATGCAGTGAAGCTTCAAGGATATTTTGTCAGGCTGAGTGAATGGACTAGAACATGGATAAGAGGTCATTCACTTAGTAGGCGGAACAGAGGCATCCTTAGACTTCTTAAAGGATGAAAGGTTTGAGAGTGTTTATATCCAAAAGGACCTGGGTGTCTTCATTTTTTTTAATGTGCCTGAAAGCTAACTTGAAGGTACAGCAAAAATTAAGAAGGGAAATGGTGTTGGCCTTTATTGCAGGAAGATTTGAGTACAGGAGTAACAAAGCATCAATTGTACAGAGTCTTGGTAAGACCACACTTGAAGTATTATATGCAGATGTATTCCCCTTACCTAAGGAGCAATATACTTTCTGCAGAGGGAATTCAGTGGAGACTACCACCCAGACTAACCCCTGGTTGGTGGGACTGTCCTATAAGTAGAGATTGAGGACATGGCTCATATTTTCTAGAATTTAGAAAAGCGACAGAGGGCCTTATCGAATCTTACAGAATCCTTGAGGGTTGACAAGGAACGTATGCTTCCCCCCGGGTTGGGATAGTGGTTGTGCTTGGAGGGGAGGTGGGGATCTATAACCGGGGACACTTTCAGAATAAAGGTTAATCCATTTAGGGCCAAGCTCAGGGTGGTGATGATTTGCAGTTCTCTAACCCTGGGGACTACGAAAGCTCAGTCTTTGATAATGCTCGAGATAGTGATCAGTAGGTTTCCAGATACTAATGACACCAAGGAATATGGAGATTGCATGGGGAAATGGCTTTGAGGCAGATGATCAGCCATGAACTATACTGCCAAAGTAAGCTCGGGGGATTGAACAGCCAACCCTTGCTCCAATGCCCCTAAACATGGAATTTTTAATGAAGAGGGAATGGTTCAAGATTTGACCTTAGATTATAGTAGAACACAGAACATAGAACATTCCAGTGCAGTACAGGCTCTTCGACCCTTGATGTTGTGCCGGCCTTGGAACCAATCTGAAGCCCATCTAACCTACACCATTCCATTCTCTCCAATATGCCTAGCCAATGACCATTTAAATGCCCTGAAAGGTGGAAAGTCTACTACTGTTGCAAATGTTTAAGTAGAAAATGTTTAACATCAGCTCTAATACCCCTTCAATATTGTGCCGGTTGAATGGAACTTGGATGAAAACAAGCTGAAGAAATATTTCAAAGACATTCAAGTTAATAGAATATGACTTGTGATATTACTCAAAGTCAAAGTTACATCTTCTATCTCTGAAAGATTGTTCACACAAAATTCAGGATTGCAGTCTTTCTTGTACTTTTTCCCTGTCAATGTTACAGGGTGATTGCAGGACATCAGCTTGTTTGTCAAGAACTGTTGCATTCATTTTAAAATTGATGGTGCATGGTTGCTAACAAAATGAAAAGAACTGCACTAAAAGATGTACAGATAGAGTAAGCATGTGTCATGTTTCTTCCAATAGTGTCAAAACTGTCTTCTCCAGTTCCCAACCTCTCAAATAATTGGCACCAACACTAGTGCTCCTGGCACGCCAACCAACTTCACTTTGTCAACTTCAATTTAGAATATCAATTAATATGTGTTCAACAGAGTATTTTCATTTGTACATAGGTTGACTGAATTTTGAACACAACGTGCAATAAACTACATTTACTGACTGAATCATATTATTCTAGTTTTAAGATGTAGATTTTCTAAAAATTCTAAAAGTAATTATTTTAACTGCTGTTATTTTAACGATCTTCACCACTGACCACCGCGTTGTATGAGGCTGCCTTCACTATTGATCACCAGGGCACAAGATGGCTACTGGCAGGCTCTTTTCATGTAAGGAGCAATAGGGTCCATTGCTGAAAGGATGTTTCCTCTTCTGGGAGAATCTCTAACCGGGGTCATAGTTTAAAAATAAAAGGGGGTGCATTTCAGTCGGTGATGAGGGAACATTTGTTTTCTCTCAGAAGGTCTCTGGTGAGTCTTTGGAATTCCCATCTTCAAAAGATAGGAATGTAGAATTTAAAAGGCTCTTAAGGCTGAAGTAGATAGATTCTTGATTACCCAGGGGATGAAAGACTATTGGTGATATATAAGAATGTAGAGTTGAGGGTAAAAGTAATTAGCCACGATATCATTGAATGAGGAGCAGGCTCAAAGGCCTCCTTTTGGTCCTCATTTATACAGTCATACCTGCTTTGGTGTGGATGAGGAAAACTACTTGTTTATCTAATGAGAACAGATCCTTGTCTTAAATATTATAGAGTTCGAAGGGATTCAGGAGAGATTTTCCAGGATGTTGCCATGAATGGAAGGTTTGCATTATAAAGAAAGGCTGGATAGGGTCTGTCTGTTTTCATTGGAGTATAGAAGATTAAGAGACGACTGGATAGAAGTTTAAAAAATAATGAAAGGTATAGATAGTGTTAATGGTAGTTGTATTTTCCCTAGGATGGGGGATTTCAAGATTAAGGGGCACATTTTTAAGGTGAGAAGAGAGAGATTTTAAAAAGACATGAGGGGCAAATTATTTTACACAGTGGGTAGTTCACATGTGGAATGAACCTCCAGAGGAAGTGATGGATGTGGGTACGATTACAATGTTTAAAAGACATTTGGATGGAGACATGAATAGGAAGGATTTCAGGAGATATGGACCAGGAATAGGCAGGTGGGATTAGTTTAATTTGAGATTATGTTCAGCATGGGCTGGTTGGACCAAAGAGTCTATTTCCATGCTGTTTGGCTCTATGGCTCTATGACATGTGGTTCACTGCGTGTTAATAATTAAGTATAAGTTACACTGATAAGGTAGACATTGTTACAGATAGATGAGGAGGACTTAGATGTTAGGTCTGACTCCTTCAAGATCCTCATCTGTTCTTTAATGAAATCCATATGACAACATCATAGTGAGTGGTGCTTAAGACACTTTCAACAATAGACTCAATTCTCTCAGACTCTTTACTGTTATACAATAATCATCATTCCTTCAATGACAGATAACATCTATCTCATTGTTAAAGTAGTAGCAGTGGTGGTGAGCTTATGATGGTCCATAGAAGCTGTTTTTATCTTGGAATGTGAGCAGCACTGCATAACACTGAGCAGAAAGATAAAGTAACAGAATAGGTTTAACAAATCCATTGCGAGTACAGGCAGAAGCATTGTTTTTGAAGAGTCAGCCACAGCAGAGGGATCAGTGCTGGTGTGGATTCATGTTTTCAACTTTTAGTAACAGTGCAGTTTTGGAGATAATTTTGGATTGGACAGAGTGAAATGTTAACAGCCATTTTGTCAACTAGTCAAGAGAAGAGGTTCTATTTTGGTGTAAAATTAAAAATACTGTGCTGTTGTTAGCCAGTTAAGTTGCTGGTTATAAAAGAAGTTTATCCCAAGCAAGAGCTATAGAATCATAGATGTTTACAGCATGGAAACAGGCCCTTTGGTCCAACTTGTCTATGCTATCCAATTATCACGATCAATCTAGTCCCATTTGCGTGTGTTTAGTCCATATCCCTTCATACCTATTCCATCCATGTACCTGTCTAAATGTTTCTTAAATGACAAAATTGTACTCGCCTCCACCTCCATCTCTGGCAGCCCATTCCAGAGCCTCACCACTCTCTGTGTGAAAAAATTACCCCTCTGGACCCTTTTGTATTGCTCTCCTCTCACCTTAAACCCATGCCCTTTAGTTTTCGACTCCCCTGCCATGGGAAAAAGCTGTTAGCTATCTACCTTATCTATGCCTCTCATGATATTATAGATCTGTACTGGGTCACCCCTCAGTCTCCCGTGCTCCAGGAAAAACTTCTCAGCCTATCCAAGCTCTGCTTATACCTCAAACCTTCCAGTCCAGATAGCATCCTAGTAAATCTTTTCTACAATAGCCAAATGGAACACAATAAACAAACTTTCTAAAGCTTAATCCAGAGAGTCTTTGATCTTCAATGAGTAGCATCACTATTATGCTGCTCACAATTAAGGAAATGCTACAAGGCTCATCAATAGTAAGTGATCAGGTGTAACAAGGAAAGGGTAAACATGGAAAACCTGGAATGGGTGAAGAGGAGAATTTTGAAAACCTGAGTGCAAATGACAAGGCAAAGAGAATTGGGAAACTTAAACCTGAGTTGAGAGTTTAAATCCAGCCCAGATTAATCAGTTAAAGGATTCCATCCACGGACTCCAAGCTCCCTTCTTGAAATATCTTTGGGTCAACCTTGACTCAAATCCCATAGTAGCTAGTTAGTCATAATTTGGGGCAGATTGGCACTAGACTGTTAATCTTTTTCCTTAGTAGAAACAGTGGATGCTAGTATGGGAATTTACAATAATGGATTACTTTCCGAAGACTAAAAGACATCATTGGAACTAAACCAGGTTTTGTTCAGTATCTCACTGTGCTGTACCTATTCTGACTCAGATGCCTTGGTATTAGGAGCAGACTCAAAAATCGTAAACACTTTGCTCCCTCACATCAATTTCTCTCTGCTTGTCAACAGTTGCTTTCCAGATTTAAAAAAATACAACAAATGTAATAAGGAACAAACTTCCTTGGAGAAGCTTTCAAAATGAACCAGTATTTGTAAAGAAGAATTCTAAAATGTGTCGTGACAGAGCTTATTCATGTAATTTCGTAAAAATATGGATGGGAGTACCATTTAGAAAGGATTGCAAATATGGAAATAATATTTAAATTCACTGGATGGAAGCCATGCAAGGATGAATTAATCAGATATAAAGTCAATGAGAATAAACAGAAACAAGCACAAAACTGCAAGGTTACAAAGCTTTTCTGGTAAAAGTTAAAACTCGTAAGGACAGCAAGACATCTTTGGAGGACGCCAAACTTGGTTTTGAAAAGAGTAAGAACAAATTACTTCAGATGCTGGATTCTGACTGAAAACACAAAATTCTGGAAATCACAGCAGGTCAGGCAGCATCAGAGAGATGAACTAATGCTTTGCTAGCATTGCTTCCCCTTCTACACTTCACATCAGCTCTGATGAAGAGTCATCTAGACTCGAAACATTAGCTTGCTCTGTCTCCACGGATGCTGCCTGATCCAGCATTTTTTGTTTGAAAAGAGGATGCTGATGAAATAAACCAATACTGAAATAAATAGTACTATTTCCCACAACAGTAAATGAACAGAAAGCGAAGTCACATTTATTCAATCTGCATAATTTCTTACAATTTTCTTAATTACAATCTTACTTACTCTGGCAGAACTTAGAGAGTTAATTTCAAAGGAACAATGATCAAAGTGCTGAGAGAGAGAACTAGAATAACAGGAAAGAGAAAATAAAAGAATAAATGGAAGTTAAAAATAAGAAAATGATGCCCATCAAATGGCAGTTCTTTTCTTGCATCCTATTGCATTTTTGATTTTTTAATACATATACAATTTGCAGAAGAGTTACTTTTAATACAATTGTGAGATGTTAATAAGAAAAACTGCAGCAATTGGAATTCAGTGGAGGTACATTTGAGATTATCCATTTTGTACTTAAGAAAGTTAGATCAGAATACATTTGAAATGGTGAGATGCCAGAAACTACGAAGGAGCAGAGATTTGGGGATCAAAGTGCACAAAGCATTATAATCTAGTGGCCAACTGTAAATCATCATTTACAAGACTAATGAAGTGCTGGTTATTATCTCCAAAGGGTAGAATATATGAGGGCCAAAGCTTTCATACAATTTTGCAAAACTCCAATTAGATCCAATTTCAATCATTGCATTATATCTTGGTACTATCCCTCTGGAAGGAGGGGAATGAGACCAGAATTACACTGGACCTAAAAGAGATAAGTTATGAGGTCAGGCTGTGCCATTAAAATGCTTGCAGATGAGTTCTTAAGAAGGGTTACTGGACCAGAAGCATTGACCCTGCTCTCTCTCTCTCTTCACAGGT
The DNA here is from genome assembly GCF_047496795.1 of Chiloscyllium punctatum. Lineage (NCBI taxonomy): Eukaryota > Metazoa > Chordata > Chondrichthyes > Orectolobiformes > Hemiscylliidae > Chiloscyllium > Chiloscyllium punctatum. Next base: position 70,334,321 of record NC_092770.1, on the reverse strand, counting down.
GCTGCCAGACCTGCTGAGTTTTTCCAGCAGCTGCTGTTTTTGTTTTTGGTTTTAAGCTTCTGCAGTTCTTTCTGCTTTTTGTTGATTTGAAATGTTTGATCTGATTAATGGTGTGGAATTGGAAAGAAAATTCAAAGCATAAACTTAAACAACAGCTACCTCACAGCACCAGGGACTCAGGTTTGATTCCAGCCTCGGGGCACCTGTCTGTGTGGATTTTGCACATTGTCCCCTTGTCTGTGTGGGTTTCCTCCAGGTGGTCTGGTTTCCTCCCAAACTCCAAAGATATGCAGGTCAGGTGAATTGGCCATGCTAAATTGCCCATAGTGTTTAGAGATGTGTAGGCTCGGTGCATTAGTTCAGGTAAATGTAGGATAATAGGGGAGGAGAATGGATCTGGGTTGATTACTCTTCGGAGAGTCCTAAGGGTCTGTTTCCACACTGTAGGGATTCAATGATTCAGCTATACCATTCAGAGGTGATGTTGAATTTGCTTGAAGCTAGAAGTCTGTCCCAGAATCTATTGATTATCTCATGTCAGGTCCAAAATTAAAAACAGATTCATAGGTCTTCGACAACCAAGAAAATTATGTGTTATGGAAGCTAAGTGGATAGAGTTTAGATGCAGATCAGACTTGACCTATCTGAATGGCACTCACCCATCAGCGGAAACATGTTTCCTGCCTCCAGAGTGTCCAATCCTTTAATAATCTTTTATGTCTCAATCAGATCCCCTCTCAGTCTTCTAAACTCAAGGGTATACAAGCCCAGTCGCTCCAGTCTTTCAGCGTAAGGTAGTCCCGCCATTCCAGGAATTGACCTCGTGAACCTACGCTGCACTCCCTCAATAGCCAGAATGTCTTTCCTCAAATTTGGAGACCAGAACTGCACACAGTACTCTAGGTGTGGTCTCACCAGGGCCCAGTACAGCTGCAGAAGAACCTCTTTGCTTCTATACTCAATCCCTCTTGTTATGAAGGCCAGCATGCTATTAGCCTTCTTCACTACCTGCTGTACCTGCATGTTTACCTTCATTGACTGGTGTACAAGAACACCCAGATCTCTTTGTACTGCCCCTTTACCTAAATTGATTCCATTTAGGTAGTAATCTGCCTTCCTGTTCTTGCCACCAAAGTGGATAACCATACATTTATCCACATTAAACTGCATCTACCATGCATCTGACCACTCACCTAACCTGTCCAGGTCAACCTGTAATCTCCTAACATACTCCTCACATTTCACCCTGCCACCCAGCTTAGTATCATCAGCAAATTTGCTAATGTTATTACTAATACCATCTTCTATATCATTAATATATATTGTAAAAAGCTGCGGTCCCAGCACTGATCCCTGCGGTACCACACTGGTCACTGACTGCCATTCCGAAAGGGAGCCATTTGTCACTACTCTTTGTTTCCTGTCAGCCAACCAACTTTCAATCCAAGTTAGTACTTTGCCCCCAGTACCATGTGCCCTAATTTTGCTCACTAACCTCCTATGTGGGACTTTATCAAAAGCTTTCTGAAAGTCCAGGTACACTACATCTACTGGATCTCCCTCGTCTATCTTCAGAGTTACATCCTCAAAAAATTCCAGAAGATTAGTCAAGCATGGTTTCCCCTTCATAAATCCATGCTGACTCTGACCTATCCTGTTACTACTATCCAGATGTGTCATAATTTCATCCTTTATAATAGACTCCAACATCTTTCCCACCACTGAGGTCAGACTAACTGGTCTATAATTTCCTGTTTTCTCTCTCCCACCTTTCTTAAACATTAGCCACCCTCCAATCCGCAGGAACTGATCCTGAATCTATCGAACTCTGGAAAATAATCACCAACGCATCCACGACTTCTCAAGCCACCTCCTTCAGTACCCTGGGATGTAGACAATCAGGCCCCAGGAACTTAGCAACCTTCAGACCTAACAGTCTCTCCAACACCAATTCCTGGCAAATATAAATTCTCTTCAGTTCAGGTCCTTCACCACTGTTACCTCAGGGAGATTGCTTGTGTCTGCCCCAGTGAACACAGATCTGAAGTACCAATTCAATTCTTCTGCCATTTCTTTGTTCCCCATAATATATTCCCCTGTTTCTGTCTTCAAAGGCCCAATTTTAGTCGTAACAATTTTTTTGCCTTTCACATACCTAAAAAAGCTTTTACTATCCTCCTTTATATTTTTGGCCAGTTTACCTTCATACCTCATTTTTTCTCTGCGTATTTCCTTCTGAGTAATCCTCTTTTGTTCTTTAAAAGCTTCCCAGTCCTCCTTTTTCCCACTTATCTTTGCTATGTTATACTTTTTCTCTTTTAATTTTATATGTTTCTTAACTTCCCTCATCAGCCACGGGCACCCATGCCTCCTCCCAGAATCTTTCTATTGTCTATTATATATAACATGGAATCCAAATGGTAAGTATTTTGAAAGTTTGTCTTTTGAACTAATATAAACCTCATGCCCAATACATTGGAAAGTCTTTAATTTAAATCTCTTTGTGATTATGAACTTAAAAATAAAGCTGAATGTCAAATACCTAATGTAAAGCTTTGAAATAGAAAGGCTAAATTGAGCAAAAAGGGTCCCAGCTCAGGCTACTTCAACAATCTGAATAAATTGATCTATTTTTAAGTGTAGCAATATGGCCCATGTAATGTGATACCATAATTTCATATGACCATATAAAGATAAAATAATTATTCTAAGAGATTCAGAGTATTATAATGACTGCGCTATTTATTCAGCTTCCTATGAATAAATCAGTTTAATAATTCAAATTAAAGGTATTCACGTGATCTGCCTTTGAAAATATTGATGAAACACAAATGTAAGGTATTTTTTCATCCACAGGTCTTGAGTAGAGACAGGGCAGTCTGAGACAACTGCCTTAAAAGTGCGATATTCAGATTGTTTGTGCGACAGTATGGAGCCATTAAACCTGAGAGAATATGTACAGTAATTCACATCACTGTCCAAGAGTGAAACGTGGGTCTAAAAGCACAGCAATAGACACTAAAGACTATTCAAATCAAGAATGGACATTATCTGCACGAGAGAAGTCTTGAACATAAAACAAACACATTAAAAACTAGAAACTCAATTGACTAAATCAAAACAGTGCAAAAGATCTCAGAACTTCACTTGAAGTCAGCGGAAATATTTAGCACACAAGTATTAATAGCTGAAGAAAAACTAACTTTGAGGACATCAGAAGTGGAACTTGTTGGTTTAGCTTGTGAGGCACTTGAAGACTTGAAGAGGATTTAGACGAGCACTTTTACAATCAAAAGATATGGAGCTGGCCAACATGCATTGAACTCTTCCAGAGTGATAAGAAAAAGGTGGGATTATGCCATCTGAAGTCATTTGATGAACCATCAGCAAAAAAAAAAGTTGATATGGTTGGATTATGAATCAAAGAAGTTATCTATAAGGAAAGTAACCAGAATGCAAGACTTTTGGAGCCCATGAATTAATGATATCCTGAAAACTCCAAATTTAATCATTTTATGGATTTGAGTTTAAAGGTTTGTGGGTACCCAGATCAATTTTTTAAAGAGGTCAATAAAAGGGCAAAGTTAAAAATCACACAACACCAGGTTATAGTCCAACAGCTTTAATTGGAAACACACTAGCTTTCGGAGCGTCGCTCCTTCATCAGGTGGTAGTGGAGGGTTCAATCCTAACACACCGAATTTATAGCAAAAATTTACAGTGTGATGTAACTGAAATTACACATTGAAAAATTGATTGTCTGTTAAGCCTTTCATCTGTTAGAATATCATGATAGTTTCACTTCTTTCATGTGAAAATCACAAAACCTTTTTTTAAAAAGTTGCATTCTCAGGTTAGCTGTTAACAATGGTGATAGCTAGACAATATGTTGAAGGTGTTAGCCCCTGTGTTCTCTGTCTATGCCATGATGTTTAGATTGATTCTAATCTAAGAAGTGAGAAATGGAGGTTTACATTAATTCATGCAGTTTTTGAGCTCAGAGTTCTACATGAATGCATGCAGTTTTTGAGCAAAGTACAATGTAACCCTGCAAGTACAAGTTCACCCCACAAAATATATGTGTGCATGTGGGTGGTCAGCTGTAATGTGACATGAACCCAAGGTCCCAGGTGAGGCCCTCCCTGTCACGGTGGACGCTGCAAGACGTGTCAGAGTGTGAACATAGTTACCACCACTATGCGTGGGGACACCTCCCACCTTGTACATAGCAGGTACTCGTGTGACTCAGCTAAAGTTGTCTATCTTATATGTTGCAAACAAGGATGCCCGGAGGCGTGGTACATTGGGGAAACCGAGCAAAGGCTACGACAATGAATGAATGGGCACCGCACAACAATCAACAGACAGGAGTGATCCCTCCCAGTTGGGGAACACTTCAGTGGTCCAGGTCATTCAACCTCTGACCTTCGGGTGACCATCCTCCAAGGTGGACTTCGGGACAGGCAGCAGCGAAAAATGACCAAGCAGAGGCTGATAGTTAAGTTCGGTCCCCATAGGGAGGGCCTCAACCTTGGGGTCATGGCACATTACAGGTGACCACCATTGCACTAGACACACACACACACACACAGGCACTCCTATACACACATACACACGGACACACATATACACAGATGCGCACACAGACACCCACACACCCCCTTACAGACACACACACTCATACATGCACCCCTCACAGACTTAAGACACTCTGCACTCACTACACACACACACACACACACATATGCTTTCTCACACTCACAACCCCCCAACCCAGACAGACACACATACAGACAGACGAAGACCCACATGCACACGTATATCTTGTGGGGTGAATTTGTACTTGCAGGATTACATTGTATTTTGCTCAAAAACTGCATGCATTCATGTAGAACTCCGTTATCTCATTCTTTAGATTAGAATCAATCTAAACATCATGGCATAGACAGAGAACACAGGGGGCTAACACCTTCAACATATTGTCTAGCTATCACCATTGTTAACAGCTAACCTGAGAATACAACTTTTTAAAAAAAGGTTTTGTGATTTTCACATGAAAGAAGTGAAACTATCATGATATTCTAACAGATGAAAGGCTTAACAGACAACCAATTTTTCAATGTGTAATTTCATTTACATCACACTGTAAATTTTTGCTATAAAGTCTGTGTGTTAGGATTGAACCCTCCACTACCACCTGATGAAGGAGCGATGCTCCGAAGGCTAGTGTGTTTCCAATTAAAGCTGTTGGACTATAACCTGGTGTTGTGTGATTTTTAACTTTGTACACCCCAGTCCAACACCGGCATCTCCAAATAATGAAAGGGCAGTAGAACATTGTTTAACAAGACACTCCTTCGTAATCACTTGTTTGTTAATCAAAACAAGCAGCCGAGATTTATGACTGTCAAGTTTGAAGCCCCGCTTTGGATATTGTTTGGAATAGTTTGGAAGAAGCCTGCTGAAAGAAACAAGCTTCCCAACTCAGCTGTCCTATTTCAGGAAATGAACCCTTGCTGTAAGTCCAGTCCCAGTATGATGCCTGGAGTCCTGATCCGAATGCTGTCGTGTGGGAATGCTCCGAAAGAGTTTATCAGTATTTCCAAAATGACTGCATCTCAGTTCCCAGGGGCAATTGCATGTGTTTAGAGTCATCTGTCTGGAGCAACGATCATCTGAACATCTCAAACCTTATCCTTTTGTCTTCAAGAACTAAAACTTATTGGCGAAAAGGATGTCTTTTTTTTCTTTAGAAATAAATACCTAAGGAGAAAATTCACGGGTTATTTAAAGTGATATATATTTATATGTTCAAATTACAAATTGAGTGTATTAACCAGTTTTGCACTCTTATTGAATAACTTTTGTTTGATCAAATTAAAAATCACACAACACCAGGTTATAGTCCAACAGGTTTCATTGGTAGCACTAGCTTTTGGAGTGCCGCTCCTTCATCAGGTAGTTGTGTTTATTAAAGAATCCTGGTTGATGGGCCTCTTTAGTCAAAGTCTTTAACTGAGAAGGTACCTGACTAGCCATTTCTGGAACGGTGTAAAATAAGTAACTTTATATGACACATGCAGTTGTGCGACTAGAGAAAGAGACTACACTTTACATCTTGGTGGTAAAGTAGCTTTAGTCCTACCAGACCATAGGGCTACTCTCTCATTAGAAAGAGATAGCTAGTAGTGAACTTAAGAAGAAGGCCACCATGCCTCAGGCAAGGGGAGAGGTTGAGAAGGAGAGTCCTTCACAGTAACCTCAGCTGATGCAGGAATTGAATCCATGCTGTTGGCTTCACCCTGTGCTGCAAAGCAGCCATCCAGCTAATTGAGCTAACTGGCCGCCAATTACTACATAGAAGATCAATATCTCAAAAACACTAAATAAGAATGTGAGAGAGCCATATAGTCACGAGTCTATGATGTCTTACTATCAAAACAATTTGCAACCTGGACATTTTAACTTGTGAATCTGTCAACTGCCTCAAGTAGGAATGTTCTGCTTCTGACCAATCCAACGAACCCATTACACCACAAACATTATGATTGGCTTTTCTTTTAGACATTATAATGATACTTTCTTGAGCACCATTAGTCAATGAGGAGACATGATCAATGTGACCTTAATTTGCAGATGAATCATCAAAGTAAATTTACTGTAGCCAATTATAGCACAGCAAGTGATGTTCTGTTCTTTAGAATCGGAGATTCCCTACCGAGTGGAAGCTGGTCATTCAGCCAAGGGACCCTCTGTAGAGCAGCCAACCCAGACCAATCCCTTAACTCTGCTAATCCACCTAGCCTGCACATCCCTGGACACTCTGGGCAATTAAGCATGGCCAATCCACCCTACCTGTGCATCTTTGGACTGTGGGAGGAAACCAGAACACCCGGAGGAAACCCACTCAGACACAGGGAGAATGTACGAACTCTACACAGACAGTCGCCTGAGGCTGGAATCGGACTTAGGTCCCTGACGCTGTGAGGCAGCAGTGCTAACCACTGAGCCACCTCAGTTTCCACTCAATCCCTTTTCGTGGCAGATTTTATTTGACAATAGAAATATGGCATATCTGGAGATAGTCAGTCAGATTCTATTCCTGAAATACAGGTGCAAATTGCATCATTAACTGAAAGTGGACAATAAATAGCTCCACCTAAAAACTGAATCTCCCAAATGAGCTCTTCTGTTTCGAAATGATCAGTTCAAATTCTTGCCCGTGGGAGGCCACCAAGGCATTTCCAGAATATTGGACAATGCTCCAGTCATCTCAGACAGATCATAGTTCGAAGTAGTAATGGGTTAAAGCTGATCCATTAAAACATTTTCATTGACAGCTGGTGTGTCAGGATTGTCAAAACTGCCACACCAGCAAGGAAGTGACAGGTTAGCCCAAGGACATAAATTATTATGTAACAACATGTAGGAAAAATGGTAGCGCAATTGTTACATCAGAGAACAGGTAGAATATTTCAGAGAGGTAAAAACAATGACTGCAGATGCTGAAAACCAAATACTGGATTAGTGGTGCTGGAAGAGCACAGCAGTTCAGGCAGCATCCAACGAGCAGTGAAATCTTCGCTGCTCGTTGGATGCTGCCTGAACTGCTGTGCTCTTCCAGCACCACTAATCGAATATTTCAGAGGCCACACTATGAACTGATATTAATTGTGGCAGCTCAAACGAGTAGGAATATTGTTACAAATAGGTGAGGAGGGGAAAAATCAATTGCCTTCTTTAAACCCGTCTCAGTCAGTTATAACAAAAATTAATTACTTCTTAGTGCACAAAATTACACTTCAATTAGGGATGCAGTTAACTAGATAAAATTGAAGGAGGCAATTATAACTTTATTTGAGTGAGAGAAAAGAATGTCATTGTCTACTAACCCCAAAGAAAAAATAATTAAAATGCAGCATCACACATACACACAGACACACATACAAAATTTAGAAAGGAACTGTATCTGGAAAACAGATAGTAAGCAAGATTTAAAGACTCTTTCTCACTCTCTCTTAGTCTCCCTTCTTCCCTCATTTTGGAAGACAGTGCCCAGTGAAAAGTGGGTCCACAATCATTCACTGTGAGCTCAAGGATATCTACAAATTTTGCCACTGCTGAGGATACCAGTCAACAAATAAACAAAGACAAAACACTACACAGCTTGAAGTGGCTGTCTGGAGGTATAATATTTTTAACCAGAGACCACAATTGTTTATTTGTCAATGGCTATTTTCAACAGTTGCGCTGTTTGTAGATGTCTTCGAGTTGTCAATGAATGGTTGTTTCCACAATAGGCATTTTAACCAGGCACTGTCTTCTGTGTTGACAAGAAAGACAAAGAGAGAGTAACAGTCTTCCAATTCTGTTTACAATTTATTTTCCTTCTTTATTTGGAATGTTAGAGTCATAGAGTCATAGAGATGTACAGCATGGAAACAGACCCTTCAATCCAACCCGTCCATGCCAACCCGATCTCCCAAATCAATCTAGTCCCACCCTCCAGCACCCGGCCCATATCCCTCCAAATCTTTCTTATTCATATACCCATCCAAATGTCTCTTAAATGTTGCAATTGTACCAGCCTCCACCACTTCCTCTGGCAGCTCATTCCATTCACGTACCACCCTCTGAGTGAAAAAGTTGCTTCTTGGGTCTCTTTTATTTCTTTCCCCTCTCACCCTTAAACCTATGCCTTTTAGTTCTGGACTCCCTGACCCCAGGGAAAATACTTTGCCTATTTACCCTATCCATCCCCTTCATAATTTTGTAAATCTCTATAAGGTCACCCCTCAGCCTCTGACGCTCCAGGGAAAACAGCCCCAGCCTGTTCAGCCTCTCCCTATAGCTCAAATCCTTCAACCTTGGAAGCATCCTTGTAAATCTTTTCTGAACCCTTTCAAGTTTTGCAACATCTTTCCAATAGATTGTGCACAATTCTGGTCTCCCTCCCATCGGAAGGATGTTGTGAAACTTGAAAGGGTTAAGAAAAGATTTACAAGGATGTTGCTAGGTTGGGAGGATTTGAGCTATAGGGAGAGGTTGAATAGGCTAGGGCTGTTTTCCCTGGAGCATTGGAGGCTGAGTGGTGACCTTATAGAGGTTTATGAAATCATGAGGGGCTTGGATAGGGTAAGTAGACAAGGTCTTTTCCCTGGGCTGGGGGAGTCCAGAACTAGAGGGCATAGGTTTAAGGTGAGAGGGGAAAGATATTGAAAGAGACCTAAGGAGCAACTTTTTCACGCAGAAGGTGGTGTGTGTATGGAAAAGGTTGCTAGAGGAAGTGGTGGAGGCTAGTATAATTGCAACATCTAAAAGGCATTTGGATGGGTATATGACTAGGAAGGGTCTGGAGGGATATGGGCTGGGTGTTGGCAAGTTGGACTAGATTAGGTTGGGATATCTGGTTGGCATGGACAAATTGGAGTGAAGGGTCTGTTTCCGTGCTGTACACCTCCATAACTCTATGACTGAATGACTCTGTGCACTGCTGCTGACAAACAGCTTCTGAAATATGATATGTTGCACATTCCTAAGCATAACTCTAATGTCTTTTCAAGCTGGCAAATTGGAAAGAGAACCTTTCATCTCCCACCCCGTGAAATCATCATACATGTATGAGTAAAAAGAGAGATGTGATTTGTTTTTGATACTGGCTCAGTTGCTGGTTTTGTTGTCTTTGGAAAAGATGGTAATTTCAGTGCTGACAATTTTGTTTATTCCACATGTAGCTCCTCAATCCATGGTCAGACACCTCCAGCAGTCTTCAGATTGTGACAGCCCAACATTGGAAGTTAAAATTTGATGCTCTATATTTATCACCATTGCAACAATGTCCATGTATTCCCAACACAGCACTATTCCTGAAGGAGGGGAATCTGTTTTACTGCACCAAGCAGGGCAGTATGTATCAGGAATGTTATTATATTACTCAGTTACAAGAAGTTGCCTTCTCAATGAGGATTGCAAAGGCGGCTGGCTTCCCTGCCATCACTTGCAAATTTGGTGCCCTCCCAAGGACTGGCAGGACTGCCCTAATACAAGCCATGCATCTTGAGCACTGGAAAAGCAGCGTCACAGCAATCCCTCAGGGCAGCTTGGACTACCAAGGTTCTCCATTCAATTATCCACACTCCGAGCAAATCTCAATTTTCTGGATAAAATATTGGGCAGAGTCTTTTCAGTGCCTAATGATGTCAGCTATGCCAGATGGCATAATCAAGCATGATGCCAACTTGTCGCCACGTCAGCACTAACATGCTACATCCATTAACCAAGTTGAGGGAGTCGTAAAAAAAAGCACACCTTTTTATTTTCCTGCGTTTTTGATTGTGGAATGTAAGAAGAATGGGATAATGAGAGTGGTGTTTGCTATATTGGACAGAGAATTGAGTATCAGTTAGGAGGTCATGTTGCGGCTGTACAGGACATTGGTAAGGCCACTTTTGGCATAAGTCTCCCTCCTATCAGAAGGATGTTGTGAAACTCGAAAGGGTTCAGAAAAGATTTACGAGGATATTGCCAGGGTTGATGGGTTTGAGAATTAGGGAGAAGCCGAATAGACTGGGGCTGTTTTCCTGGAGCATCGAAGGCTGAGGGGTGACCTTATAGAGGTTTATAAAATCATGAGGGGCATGGATCGGATAAATAAACAAAGTCTTTTCCCTGGGGTGGGGGAGGCCAGATCTAGAGGGCATAGGTTTAGGGTAAGAGATGAAATATTGAAAAGGCCCCTAAGGGGCAAATCTTTCATGCAGAGGGTGCTGCGTGCATGGGACATGCTGCCAGATGAAGTGGTGGAGGCTAGTACAATCACAAGATTTAAAAGGCACCTGGATGGGTATAATAGGAAGGGTCTAGCGGTATATAGGCCAAGTGCTGGCAAATGGGGCTAGAGTAGGTGAGGATATTTGATTAGATTCCCTACAGTGTGGAAACAGGCCCTTCGGCCCAATAAATCGACACTGACCCTCGAAGAGTAACCCACCCAGACCCATTTCCCTCTGACCAATGCAGCTAACACAATGGGCAACTTAGAATGGCCAATTCACCTAACCTGCACGTCTTTGGACTGTGGGAGAAAACCGGAGCACCCAGAGGAAACCCATATCTGGTTAGCATGAAAGAGTTGGATCAAAGGTTCTGTTTCCTTGCTGTGTATCTCTATGACTCTATGACTCTTAAGAAGAGGACTTTTTAAAAAGCCAATGATAGTTGAAGGATTGCCACATTTCTTAAAAACAAATCACCTTGACATTCATTGTAATTGCTGTTTACACAGTTGTTGGTTCAAGCAGTGGAGAAAGCCTCGTTAAAGCTGAGCTGGAGCCAGAATGCTGTGTACGAACAGTGATTTTGGCCACCAATATGTAGCTCATCTGTCATATGATGACCAGTTATTGATGATAAAGGCATACTGTGTGCAAACACCTATGTGATTGACTTCCAGGTAGCTGAACAGCTTGGGGCTGTGAATGCTTGAGGGAGAAGAAAAGAGTTGATCTTAGTCTTCAGTTAAAAAAAAAACTCAAGCCTGAATATAGCCAGTTTATTTCCATTCCTCAGTTGTTATACGTTATGACTATTTTACTTACAAGACAGAGACCTTGGTAATTGTGAACCAGTCACCCTGTGCTTCCTACAAACAAGTGAATTTATCTGAAAAGGAAGATTAAGAAATATTGTTCTTATCAGCAAAAAGGCTATTAGAGCAAATCCTGTGGACAGGGACCATGTGGGTTGCTGAACAAAGAGACCTTGGAGTGCAGGTTCATAGCTCCTTGAAAGTGGAGTCATAGGTAGATAGGATAGTGAAGAAAGCGTTTGGTATGCTTTCTTTTATTGGTCAGAGTATTGAGTACAAGAGTTTGGAGATCATGTTACGGCTGTACAGGACATTGGAGGCTGGTACAATTACAACATTTAAGAGGCATTTGGATGGGTATATGAATAGGAAGGGTTTGGAGGGATATGGCCAGGTGCTGGCAGGTGGGACTTGATTGGATTGGGATATCTGGTCGGCATGGACGGTTTGGACCAAAGGGTCTGTTTCCATGCTGTACCTCTCTATAAATCTATGACTCTGATTGCTTTTCCAATCCTTCTCATTCTCCGCAACTTTCAATGTTTTTTTTGTGCCTGTCTGTATGTGTGCATAGAGGGGAGATTTTAATAAGGTCAGAGTTTTAATAATGAGAGTTATATTTCAATAGTTTACATTTTTTATCTGTAGTTAAAATCAATTTGTAAAATAAAGTAATTCCTGTTAAATACTGAAAATCTGGTCTGCGCTTTTCATGAACCTGTGTTGAAATGATAGGGAATTTGAGGTATTCTGTGTGCTTTCTGTGATTTCCAGGAAGTCACCACAAATGGGTTGAAACAGAGTTGAGATGGAATTCCTTTTAGGAAATTGCCTATTCTGAGGGATTATTCCTTATAGCACAACTCATCTCATTGATGCCACTTCTATCCTACCATCCTTTGAAAATAAACTAAATTCTGAGCGTTCTCAAAATGGAACGCTTCACTTGTCCACTTCAGCTCACAGCTGGCTATGCGGAGCTGCCATGTTGCTCATCACATTATGGCATCTCAGCATCATCTGCACAGTCTCCTTGTCCACGGACATCCAATAATTGCCAATCCGTCAACATGCTCTTTTCACCTCTTCATTCCACCCCCAAAACAGTTAGGAAATTGGGGCCTCCATTGCAAGGTGCGCCAGCAACCAGCACTGAAGGACACTGGGAGGACACATTGCTCACAGGAACAGGTTTGGACCAGGCCGCATCTCAGGGCTGCTCTCAGTTCAATCACTCATTCACTGCCTGTCCATGTGCTTATAGCACCTGCCTTGCCTTGTGTGTGTTGGTGCTTCAGCCAGAACTTAAAGGTTATTGGAGCTGCTCTTTCATATGCTTATGTGCACTGTTGCACAGCGAGACTTACTGCTGGTCAGTCGGACCACATCCAGCATCTCAGAGAACTATAATGGCAAACCAAGACATCGGCCGAACACCTACAGCATTTGCCAGCAGTAGGCACACTACATTGTTGTTCAATTAAGTGACCATGTTGGAAATGACCATGAGTGGGGACTAATCCTCAGTCCCGTCAAAAAAGGGTGTGGGGGCGCTGTTGGTTGGGAATCAGCCTTGGACAAATGTATACTCTGGAGAACGGCCATGGACGTTTATCTGTTCAGGCTAGTCCGGTTGTATCTGGCACAGAGTGGGCAGCAGTCAGTCTGACAGGGCTATTGTCAGCAGTCAGGGGAATCATTTAGTTAGGGAGCCAGAATTACAGTGGTTGCTGGTTTCTGTTAGTCTTCTCTGGGGGCTGTTTGTTGAAGCCAGTCAGAGGGACGAATGCATTCCTGGGGATTAGTGCGTTGATCAGCAAGGAGGGTGCAAGGCCAGGGTGAGGCTCTTTGTCAAAACTGGTTGGGGCAATCAAGGCTTTGGGGGGGGGGGGGGGGGGGGGTGGCGAGGCCAAGGATGGTGATGGGGGAAAGTCAAGATACAAGAAGGGTATAGGGAATAGCATTGGAGGGCACGGCAGGGTATAAAGAGAAGGGTTTACCAGCGGTGACTGCCAGTGTGACCTTCACAAGTGGAGTGTAGAGGACCACTGTTCGCATCACTGATGTGCCATGTTGGGGCTCAGGAGGCTAGTTGGAGGCTACGTTCAATGTGCTGTGTCTGCACATGGATGGGGGATAGGGAGGAGGCTGTAGAAATGAGCTGTCAGGGTAGTGCGCAATAAGACAGAACATGGAGACTGCGGTGTGGGTTGATACTTGGAAAGCAGATGCAGCCCAGCGCAAAGGGTGGCCACTATGCATTGAATTCTCTGCCTTCATTTGCTGCTCACCTGATGCAAACACAATTGGAAAATACCTGGGACAAAACCCAGGGTGGTAGAGATGGTGCCCATTTGATGGTGAAAATGGGGGATTCACACAAGCTGGGCATGAGGACATTGAAGGAGCAAATGTATTAAGCATGTGTTTGAAAACCATAGCTCCACTTGTAATCACTTCCATCACCACTTGTAATGTACACAGAGTGAAGGTAAAGGTCAGATACTGGTCATCGGTAATTTGCACCATCCTATTGGTCCTTTGGCAAATCACGCAGTGATGTAATGATGTAGTGATTATGTGATTTTTTTTATGTAATGTGTTGGTCACTCCACCTACATGACATCTCACCTAGTTACAAAACATGCTGAATAAATGATGGAGATATTTCCCTATTTATCAAGGTACAGCATGGCTCACTGTTTGGAGGAGTGCATTCCACCCATTCATCTGAAGCTTACTCTACCCTGACTGCTCAGAGAGCTCCTCGTGTTCCCTACTCAAGTCATTTTCATTGAGAGACCTGCAGCCACCACTGGTGGGATGTCGGTCACTGTGGTTGTCTCCCAAAGAAGGAGAAGGCTGGTGCAGGAGGGACCTGGGCAAGTCCAGGAATGTTGGGGGACTGCTACAGGGAACGAGAAGCACCCAGCTCAGGCAGAGCTTGCAGCTGTAGGATGTGTTGAGGTGGCAGGAGAACTGAAGCTTTTCTCCAACTGACTCATTTTCCAGGGAACGAACCAGGCGCAGTGTCAATGCATGTTCTGTTTGTCCCAGGACACAGTGACAGAAGAAATGTGCTGAATGCTAGCATGGAACGGAAGCACTGCAGGAAGCTAGTCTCTGTTGGACCCCTGTGTAGGTGCCCTCCTTGTTGAACCTGAGTGCTACTAGCTCCTTCCAGGGAGTGTGTGTGGGGGCAAGTAACTTTATGGGATCTCACAATTGTATATCCACAAATACATCAGGACTGGAACCGACAGTACCTATGCAAGCTCACACTGTTTATTACCATCTCCCATGATGGGGTCAGTGTTGTATCCCTGGCAGCAGGATTCGGGAACACAGCTAGAATCCTCCGGGTGCAGGCTTCCATCGACTGGACACACATTGCACTGAGAGGGCCAGTGATCTATGATCACTGTTACCACTTCCTAGAGGAGCCTGCCCATCACGCTGGCAGCTAGCACAGCTCCTACATCCTGGAGTACTCTGGTGTGTTTGAGGATCCAGGTGCTTACAAGGCTGGCTACTAGGAGACAAGGGTTAGACCAAGTCTCATGACACAATAGCACAAGCCTAAGACTAATGCAGAACAGACATATAATCCTGTCTATGTTTTGACCATGATGGAGCAGATGGTAAGAGTGCAGAAGATGTGGTTCCACTGCTTGGACAGGATCTATGGGGGCTATCAATTATAGACTGGGCAGAATATGTTCACATCATTCTCTCGAACTATGTCCTGCGAAACTTTCAGCAGGCAATGAGGTGGGCTGTTGGATGCTGAGGAACTTGAGGAAAGGGAGCAGTCGTCCAAGGTGCAGAATGAGGACATTGGAGAGTGTGGAAGCTCTCCCGATGCCTAACAAAGCCCTGTTGCATGGGAAACAAATATAAACATTGCTGGAAAAGCTCAGCAGGTCTGGCAGCATCTGTGGAGAGAAATCAGAGTTAATATTTCAGGTCGAGTGATCCTTTCACAGAACCCTGTTGCTTGGGTGATACAAAACAGACAGGACCTGATTGGCACCCAGTTCCGATGAGTGATACTTGACTGCAGCAGATCATTGTGGACTGTAGAATATTCATTGGTTCATAACGTTATCATTTTAGTTTACATTATGCAGGCTCTTGGAATAAAGAATAAAGATCATCCCAAATCTCCCATCCACAACAATGCAAATGAATTCGCTATGATCACCTTCAAAGCTATTGTAAACTGTCAGTCTGGCACTGCTCTGAATTTCCAGTTATGGTTGTAGTAGCAGGCAGATTTTAATGAAGATCTCCTTCACAAAGCAAAAGTATTTATCACTGAGGTTTAATTTTTTTTCCAGAACACAGTAGGCAAATATGACCTCCCAGGAAAAGCCCTTTCTCTCTTCCTTCTCCCTGTCACAGAAGCTTGACTCGTTCTGTGTCACCTCTGTTTATTATCCCGATCATGCCAATACCCCCGAAATGTGGGTGGTATTGTACCATATCAAGGAGGAATCCATACCTTTCTGCAGAATGTTTGAACAAATCTGCCTCACTCTTTCTGTGAACTTTAGTAACTTCAAACAACTCAAGAAACACTGAAATATTCCTAAATGGAACAGCCAGTAAAAATCAATCAGCAGCCAAACTGAAAGTGATCCCTTTAAATAGTTTCAGCTCTGTTGTTGTTCCAGTGTATTCTCAGCCTGTATGTAAAAGTCAGAGCCCACTCTGCAGACTTCTGTCAACCACTATCTGCAAGCAAGCTAAACTCCTCACCAGAATGGTGTTCAACACAGCTAGCTCCCGAAGTGGCCCATATGTGGTAAACTGTACTCCACAGCATTGAAAAGAAACTTGCATGATCAAGCTGAATTTTATGGTCTGACAATGCTCTGCATTGTTCTAACACTTATAACTTACATGCTTTTTATAAAATAGAATCCCTCCAGTGTGGAAACAGGCCCTTTGGCCCAACAAGTCCACACTGACCCTCTGAAGAGTAAACTACCCAGGCCCATTCCCCTACCCAATATTTACCCCTGTCTAATGCACCTAACCTAAACTATGGGCAACTTAGCATGGCCAATTCACCTGACCTGCACATCTTTGGATTGTGGGAGGAAACCAAAGCACCCGAAGGAAACCCACGCAGACACG
Organism: Chiloscyllium punctatum; assembly: GCF_047496795.1. Classification (NCBI taxonomy): domain Eukaryota; kingdom Metazoa; phylum Chordata; class Chondrichthyes; order Orectolobiformes; family Hemiscylliidae; genus Chiloscyllium; species Chiloscyllium punctatum. The sequence continues at coordinate 70,317,592 of NC_092770.1, read as the reverse complement.
GGGAGAATGTGCAAACTCCACTTTCTTCTTGCTGATCTCTCTTGCAGAGTTAGGGCTGGAAAACCCCTTGCTCGATCTTATGCAGCTTGTTTTATTAAACATTTTCATCATTAATGAGCAGGAGAAACCTATTGCAGACAAACAAAACTCATCACGGGACAGTTACTATGATGTACTGTCTAAATAATTTTTGCATTTAGAATCTTTCTTATTTGAATTGCTATAGTTTGCAGTTAAATTGCATGAGGTGCAGAGGAAAATTAGAATTTTTTCAGGTGTTGAATTTTTGTATTTGCAAGTTATGATAGTAATGACTAACATGATGTGTATTGCTGAAAAGAATGAGAACCTTACAAACCTCAAGGCAATGATCAAGATAGATCAGCAGACTTTCCAGTAGATTTGATCACTGAGATAGATGTAGTCAAGCTCCTAATATCAATGTTTACTGATCCAGATTGGACTTTAGCTAGACAAACTTACAGATGGTGATCAACAAAGAGCTTTCTTCTTGTTTGCACACAAGCTGCTAGAAGCTATGAGGACTATGTCATCTGGTTAATTTTTGCCTAGATTTAGAAAATGAACTAATTTCCTCAGTGCTCCTTTCTGTTTTAATACTAACTAAATATTGTGTAACCGATGCTTCATTGGAACCAATGTTCAATCTGCAAGCTTTCCTTAAGGTGGGCTGAGATAGGACAGGAGATTCACACGGGCAGGACATAAGTTCACTTAATATTGGTTTTCAGTATGAATAGAAATAACTACAAACACATCATATGATTCTCTAACACTTTGATTTTATTTTTCCTATTATACCTGTTACTTAAATTGCAGAGACATTAAATAGACAGCTAACAAGCCATCAATTTTAGAAACCCTACATTGGGGAAGAGGCCATTCAAACCATCAAGTCAATATTGACCCTCTGAAGACCATCCCACCCTATCCCCACAGCTAACCACCTGACCTGCATATTCCTGGATAACTGAGAATTTAGCATGGCCAATCCACATGTGCACATCTTGGGACGTGGAAGGAAACTGGACCATGCAGAGGAAATCCTCACAAACACAGGGAGAATGTGCAAACTCTACATAGACAGTCACCTGAGGCTGGAATCGAACCTGGATGCCTGGTGCTGTTAAGCAGTAGTGCTGACCACTGGGCCATTATGCCACCCATAATGAATTGTCATCAGCTTTCCTTCATTATCAAAGAGGACAATTATTTGCGTGCACTTGAACCTGGCTTTGGTGCCTTGTATATAAACCTGTATGGTTTCCCACAGTGTGGACAATGATTAATCGTGTGATATTGTTTGGATTTGCCAGGCTTTCCAGCTTGCTTTTTGCACTTTGCTGTCTATATTATTTGCTGTTTGAAGTAAAGAACACCATTACTTGAGTTCACTTCCCTAGTAGCAATCAGGCACTTGTGATCTCGGCACTTTTCTCCCAATCTGTGGTAGACATGTCACATTTGCTTTCAAGAAGTCCTTGCACCATAACGTTGACCCACCTCAGAAGTAGTGTCTAAGTTTAAATTGTGAAGACACGTCCACTTTAGTTATCTTATCATTAGTTATATGTATTACATTCATACACCATTTGAGCTGAGCTTTCATGATGACTGCTCCAATTCCAGACCTGCCGGTACTTTGAAGTACCGCAGTGCTACCACTTTGTCTTCCTGTTTGATGACCATATGATTTGAATGCATTTCACGTGAAACTTATCCAACTGCTTAATATATCCAGTGCAGTCCATATCTCACAGGTAAGTATAAAGTTAGAATCACCACAGCTTTGAACACAGCTAGCTTTGTTATCATTTTGAGACTTCATTGCCTCCACAGTCTCTTCCATAAATGGACAAATGTTGAGCAATTCCATTTTACTGTACAGACATTTCTAGGAACTGTGTTTCTAAGATAAGTGAGGTTGCCTGCATCCTTTGGGGGTTGCGTCTTTGATCGTTATAGTAGGTGCTACATAGACAGGATTTGACAGTTAGATTAGATTAGATTACTTACAGTGTGGAAACAGGCCCTTCGGCCCAACATGTCCACACCGACCCGCTGAAGCGCAACCCACCCATACCCCTAAACTTACCCCTTCACCTAACATTACGGGCAATTTTAGCATGGCCAATTCACCTGACCTGCACATCTTTGGAGTGTGGGAGGAAACCGGAGCACCCGGAGGAAACCCATGCAGACAGGGGGAGAATGTGCAAACTCCACACAGAGAGTCGCCTGAGGCGGGAATTGAACCCGGGTCTCTGGCGCTGTGAGGCAGCAGTGCTAACCACTGTGCCACCGTGCCGCCCACAGTTGTTGGTGAGTATCTCTGTTTTCCTTAAGCTGATGATTAGTTCATGGTTATCAACCACTTTTGTAAAAGAATCCATGATCCTTTGCTTAGTACAGGTTTAATACGGAAGATCATTTGTACATCATACCTCGATTTATTTGTGCACACCAATTGCTGTGTGTCTATAGGGAATCGGTAGATATATGCAGCAGCATGCTTAAAAATAAACAGGAGACTGGTTAGAGCGAAGGAAGGGTCTTGTTTTGCAATTGCTGCTAAAGAATAAGTGCTTCATGCTTTTAAGCATGCTCATTAATGATTAAGTCAATCGTAATAATAGAGATTGGCAGGTGCCTGAGGTGTAAGGATAAATGAGGTATATTTATAAATCCCCACATGTTAACAGCTAGAAAATGGCATAAAGTAAATGATTTCCACTTCAAAGGATTTCAATTCAGTAAATGTAATTTTAAGAAAACACAAAAACTTTCCCCTTTCAACTTCAAGCATTATCCCAGTGCAGTGTAAAATAACTTCATATTTAGATTTTAGCTCTTTGTAGAAGTGTGTGCTCCTGAATTACTTTGTCGTGATGTTACGAACAAACAGGTCAGAGTATAACATCCATCACTTTCCCTCTGGTGCTCCACTGCAGTCTAAATAATTGGAGTACTTTAAAGTCACTGCCACCGCATTATCTGAAAGGAATTCACAGAAGCTGAATCAATATGACTATGACCAAGATACCTATCCCAGTCATGGCTCCACAGGTCTCTGATTCTGCCTTTGGGAATTAAAACCAATGAACAAACAGGATCCCTAGCAACCCAAAAGAATGAGATATGTTATCACACTGTAGTACATCCACACAGCAACACCATAAAATGTGTTAGATCTGTTTACTTGCACTTAGATAGATCAGTGTTATGCTGAAGGAATTAATGACAAAGATACTCTTTTGTAACAAACACCACTTGATTCTATTCATTTTCTTGCAGAAATTAAAACACCCTGATTAATTTTTGCTTCATAATCAAATGTTTATCATTAACCCTACAAGAAATCAAAAGGAAAGACTTGCATTTATATAGCATCTTCAATGATCACTGGCTGTTCCAAAATGCACTATAGCCAACATGGTATTTTTTTAATGTTGTTAACTGTAAGATGTAGGAAACATATTAACCAATTTGTACATTGCAAGCTCTGACAAGTAACAGTGTGATAATGATCAGGTAATCTATTTCCATGATGTTGAAATGAATATTGGTCAGAATACCAATGTTAACTTCCCAGCTTTTCTTCTATAACACCAGGGAACTGCTATTGCCACAAACGGCAGAAACTGCATTTATTTTATATCTGAAAGACAGCATCTCCTACAGTGCAGCAGCCCCTCAGTATCAGCCTAGATTTTGTGCTCAGGTCCTTGAGTGAGATTTGAACTCACAACTTTCTAATTCAGACTGCCTATTGAGCCACTTACTATTAGACTAAGATTAATATTGTAAATACATTTGAAATAGCCTTCACTGTGTCATTGAATCTATTGTATGAGGATCATTTTCTTGGAGTCTTTGTTCTCCTCCTCCCCTTCTCTTATTATAACGTCCACACGTCCTGGCAGCCTGGTTAGCTGAGGGGGTCAGGTAGGAGAAGTATTTAGGGTGGAGGGTTGGTCTTGATCACTGATGGCTGTGGAATCCAATATGGAGTTTGGTTGAAGGAGAGCAGATAGTGATCAGGATTGGTGTTTTCAATGGTGGTCAATCAATCAGATGATCATCATGTGGCAGTTACAAGTTCTAGTGATGGTTGGGGGTGACTGAGGTGGAAGGGTGCCACACTCAATAGGAGTTGGGTAATTACACCGCTAGTCAAGGGATTCTGTGGCTGTCAATGGAGTACAGATCACTGGCACCAGGGAATTTACTATACAACTTGTTAACCTTTACGATACACCTCTGCTCCTTCTAACCCACAAGGAGCAACAATGAGGTCAATAGTTACATGGATTCAAATTGTTTCACTTCCTTTTGGCTGTCACATTTTCAGAAACCTGGGAATTCTGTTCAATATGAGTTAAAACTAGCTCTATTGTCAGACTGAATTGGCAATAAGTGAAATGGTTGACCATATCCACAATCTGGTGGCTGGTGGCTGGTGGCTGTGTGGAATGCTCTTCCCAGAGGGCAGTGGAGGCCCAGTCTCTGGATTCATTTAAGAAAGAATTGGATAGAGCTCTTAAAGATAGTGGAGTCAAGGGTTATGGAGATAAGGCTGGAACAGGATACTGATTGGGAATGATCAGCCATGATCATATTGAATGGCGGTGCAGGCTCAAAGGGCTGAATGGCCTACTCCTGCATCTATTGTCTATTGTCTATTGTCTATCATTAAAATCTGAGGAACAAGATGGGTTGAGTTCTTGGTTCAGGTTTTTTTATATTCCACACAACTTACCCAACCCAAACTCACCGGTTTTGAGAGCTAAGCTTAAAATGTGCCAATTATTCTCATGAATTTGTCTCATATTATGTCACAGCAATAACTTTAAAAGGAACACATGTCCACACTTCAGAAGAGTGTAATACATAAGGGTAGATCTGCAGAACAGCCTAGTTAGTATTGTCGGGTAGCTCAGGAGTTGGCATTCCTGTTAACAGACCTACAGACACTCACTGACCTGCTCTCCAAAACTTAGTAACATGTTTGAAGATGTTCTTCAAGTGTCCGTGGAAGTTCTACCCCATTGTCATTTGCAAGATGTAGCTCCTGCACTTCAAAACATTCCTGAATGAGGTTTTATAAGTGAAACATTGATTCTCCTGCTCCGCGGATGCTGCCGGACCTGCTGTGCTTTTCCAGCACCACACTTTTCAACTGTGATCTCCAGCATTTGCAGTCCTCACTTTCTCCTAATCGCTGCATTTCAAAACGATCCTGTGACTTAACATGAACCTCACCAAAATATGCTTGCTAATAATTAAAAAGAAAATGGGCACCTCCTGCCAATCATGCTTACTCCATTTCTTGGTCAATCACAGTTTCGCGGTTACACAGAGGTTTTTGCATAACACCTTTTAAAAAGGAGACAGAGCAGATATTTTGAATGCAGACAGAAATCCTGCATGTCACACCAAATGCATGATATATGGAGGTCTTAGTTTGTGCTAACAGTTATACGTAACAGGACAACCAAAAAGGAAAATATACAGCTTAAGTGCAAGCACATTTGATGTGAATTCACTAATTGTTTAATTCAAAACAATTCCCTTAAAATTATTTTCACATTATCCTGAGACATCATATTGTGATGAGCTAAAGATGAGCTCTTATAATGATTAGTGCCGGCACAGCTGTCCTATGCTAATAAAACAGTTATTAGCTTCCAACACCATAATATATAGATTAGAAGTATAGCAGAAATATCGAAGGAGAAAAAGGATGAGATCTGGAAGATTTCATGCAGTGCTCAGTTCAGCTGTGAAAATCACAAGAGCAGTGATATTTCAGCTCTAATGATCAGAATGATCCATAGTCAGACTTAATGCAAGCATTTGTCAAAAGCATCATATGCAACAGTCAAAACTCATCAAAAAGTGTGGAATTCGCATACAGTCTAAATCAGAAGCACAAATAATTTTCATACTATATGTCTGATCTACTGCAGAATTGAACTCCATTGGTGAGCTAATGCGCATAAACACCATGTTAACAACAGCAAGGAGTACATCACGTCAGATTCATCTTTAAACATTTGTTATCCTCATGATGACTCTTTGGGGACCTACCATATAATGTATCCCCCTCAAAGCAGTTAGAAATTTGGAAGATATACCTCAGCTCATGACTCAGAATACAGATGAGGCTTTTGCTTCATCAATAATCCTGTTCCAAGATCTTCACATACATTGTTAAGAGCCAGTGTTAACTCAGTCGATGATTTTCCATCCATAAAAATCACAGCATTGCTAAAATAGCCAGCAGCACAAATCTCTCTTTGAATACCAATGTCTCAAAAGAACAAACTACATCCAAAAGTAAATTATATACTTGTAGATGAATATTTTTATCGAAGATGCATGTGATTTAGGTCAAGCAATAGCATACGTACAAATGATTCAACTTATTCACGATTGCCTCTATTATGAATTCTTCAGTCATCAAGCATTTCTTCCTATCCATTCACAAATCAACATGTACTATTCTCTTACTGCAGTCTTTATCAGTAATAACTATGTAACTAACATCACAAATCTTTGAGGCCTATATAGAGCAAGCATCGTTATGGTGATGGGAAGTTTGTTTGTGCAGTTGAGGATAGTTTAAATTAGCTTGGCAAGATGACAGGGAGCTCAGCTTGGAAGGAAGAGAAGTAAAGCTGGAAACATAAAGCAGGAAATTAGGCTGTAAGTGCAGAAGGCAATGGAAATTATGGTTATAAAACAGACAACAGAGTTTGACAGTGTTCAATGGTATACAGATATGTATACTGTAGTGACTAGAACAATGTCAGCCAGCTGGATCTCATAGAATATGAGTTCCCTTATTGGGCTGCTAACCTGGGTCAATCAGGGAGCCGGGGATGACAGATATAAACAGAAGTATCAGGGGTTCTAATCACTTTCGGAGCCAGCTCTGAGCCAGCTGGGTCAGTGTCTATGCGCGTGTATTGAAGGGCGACTTGGTGATACCAAGATTTTGTGGAATTATTTCATAAACCATGTAAAAAGTTTAGTAAATAGGCCAACTAAGGTTAGAGTAGAGTTAAACATCTGGAAGTATAATATAGCTATGACTGTACCACAGTTTCAAGAACAGCAACAATGCAGCTCACCATTCCTTCTTAATGGGGTTTCCTACCAGATAGATAGGAGGGGTATCATTAGATTGATGAGCAAAACTGTTGAAAGGAGAGTTATGGAAGGATCATCATTTGAGATTTAATAGTTTGAACTGAAGAACAAAACTGGGGTAAATGAGAGGATATTATGGGACAGAAGGACATACAAAACAAATATTTATGCAAATTTCTGAGAGCTACATAAACTACAGACAATTTTTTTTTAGATGACTTAATGATGTGGGATAAAATCAGTGTTACAGATATAAGAGAGCACATATTTCTTAAATTTAATTCAGGAGAACTATTTAAGCTTGTACGTAATACTCGATCAAGTGGACGGACAGTTCTAGACTTTATTTTAGGGAATGTATCTGGACAGATTGAGGTTGTATCTGGGGCTGTGATTACAAATCAATTAGTGTTAGTTTGGAAAGGGACAAAGATGTATCTGGGTAAAAATTCTATGAATGGGCCATTAAAATGAATCACACCATTTTTCTGGTATCAGGAAAGTTGCTGCCCAGTTCCTGCCTGTGGAAAATAGCTAACCCTGATTGCCTGGGCACCCATTTTACACTGTAGTCACCTGGTTTGGCTTCAGATAGATACACACATCTCCAAATTTTGTCACAGCCATGGTCACAGCATAGACGCAAGAGGTGAATGCTGGGAGGTAAGCAGAGCCTTGGCAAAGCTGATGTCACCAGAAAATGGTCACGGGCACGCTGCGACATTTTCCCTGATGGCTTTAGCCTTGTTTCAATCATCTTTAGCTACATCCTAAAGGCCAGGAATGAGACTATTCATTAACAGTTATAGTAGTGCTCAGCTCTATTCACAATTCCTACAGTCCTGAAGCAAACCAATTTGGCCTACATAATGACAGTAGCAACATGCTGACTTGGGATGAGAGGTGCTTGGTGACATATACACCACATGAATACCAGCTCCTACAGAAAATGTTCAACTGCCTTCCCCTGACTTTCAAAGGCACAACCATCAAGTCCCCAGTGACCAAAGAGTAAATCGTGATGGGGTCACCTGGACCAGCAATATGTTACGATGCAGTAACAGGATCATAGGCAATCTGAGAGAAGTAGGTCTAGTCCTAATCTGAAAGATTCTCTACATTCTATAAAACAATCTGCAGCAATGTAATGTCAGGTATGCAGCTTCCAAGGTACAATGCAACCATAGAAACTTTGAAATTGTTGTTCAGTGTTAGCTAACTGCCACTAGGAGATAATAATTTCCACCAAGATCAAGACCTAAATCTGTGGAAGCAGCCAACTGCAGCAAATAGTTTGTACTCTACTAAGGTCACTCCATTACCTGTGCATTTCTTGAGCTTGCTATTCCTTTTCCCATGCCAGCTTAATTTACAGTTGAAGTTTTCCTCCCAGAACTCGGCAAACCAAACGTTCCTTCTGTTGTTCTCCAGTGTACGGCTTCTGAAGTATCTATCAAAGCCTGAGGAAGAAACAAAATGGTCAGATATGTCAAACTGTGGACAGTGCACAAAAGTCTTTGAACCATCTAAGATGAGTGATGCAAGTCAATAAAATGATTGTGCTAGCAATAGTGTCACTTCTTTTTCTCTAGGGTTTATTACCAGTTAGATTTTTTATTTTAACAAATCCCGAAATTTATAACGCTGACAGTGCAGCTAACTCAGATAAGAAAATACAGGAAAACTTATCACTACTGTCCTGAGCTCTGACAGTCTGCAGTGTAAATAAATTAATGTGGTTTGTTGCCAATTTCCCTCAACACTGATCTTTTCACCTCTGGAGGGAAATATTACAGAGTGTGGCACTTTTCTGCTGAGCTCAGTCTCAGATCATGAATTTCAATCAGGTCATGGGAAAATGAGCAAGATGGTTCTCTGAGGAAGTTGTTCAGGTAATTCTACCTTCAATCGATGCTCTCTTGGGAAGAATGGTGACAGCTCCTTCAGCAACCTCTTCTTGCTGGTGCACCGGTGCGACCTTTGAACCCCAGCTGTCAGAGCCGACCCAGAGAAAGTGCTTGGTCTGATTGGATCTTTTGGCAGCCTCCAGCAAACGGCTGTGGAGAAGGTGCGAGCAACTGTGTTACTGATATTGCACTCGGAAACAATAGCAGCCCTTTTGGGTCATTCGCTCCTGCCCCACACATCAAAAAGGGCAAAAAGGAGCAATCCACTTAACCCATCGCATTGACAGCCCATCATATAAAAAGCAAACAGCAGGGACATCTGTTTGAAACATGCATCTGCATCACAGTAAATGGTCACCTAATCTGATCTAATTCATTCTGCCTGTCATGTTCACTTTGTCACCCATCTCCCACCTCAGCAGTTATTTTCCGAGCTATTGTATTTGCAAACATCAGAAAACCAGTTCTACTTCCCAAAGACTAAGGCTGCAGCCTGACATGTCATTGCATTAGAGCTCCCTGTGTCCCTCAGAGGAATCCACAGCCATTACAAATTGTTGTTTTCAACAGCTTTATTCATTTGCAATACTGCTGTGATCGAAAATCTGGCTGAAATCTGTGGCACCACCCCCAACTCCTCCCTGCCCCTTAGCAAAATAGAAATTGGCAACACATGGATGCGCAATTCCCAGGGATCCTGAACAAAATACAGTCAATAGTTCTTCAATTGGTATAATGCAATGAGTAATTCGCCTCCTGACTTCCCAAAGCCTGTCCACTATCTACAAGACACCAGTCAGGAGTGTGATGGAATATTTCCCACTTGCCTGGATGGGAGTAGCTCCAACAACATTCAAGAAGCTTGACACCATCCAGGGCAAAGCAGTCCATTTCATTGGCACCACATCCAAGAACATCCACACCCTCCACCACTGATGCTCAGTAGTAGCAGGGACTACTATCTACAACATGCACTGCAGAAATTCACCAAAGCTCCTCAGACACAACACCTTCCAAACCCATGACCGCTTCCATCAAGAAGGGCACGGGCAGCAGATAAGTGGTAACACCACCACCTGCAAGTTCCCCTCCAAACCATTCAACATCCTGATTTGGAAATATATCACTGTTGCTGGGTCAAAATCCTGAAACTCCCTCCCTAACAGCATGTGGACGGCAGCAGTTCAAGAAAGCAGCTCACCATCACCTTCTCAAGGGCACCTGAGGTGGGAAATAAGTGCTGACCTAGCCAGCGACGCCCATGTCCCACAAAGGAATCAAAACAAAACTTTTACATAAAGGAGTTATGCGCACCTGATGTCATCTTCATTTGCAAATATAATTATTCCACGAGCATTGGGGGTTTCCAGCAAGCGTTTGATGATTTTGTCAAATTCGCCTGGTTTTGGCTCTCGAGGGATTTTCAGTGACTGAGCAATGCAAACCCTACCTAAGGGAAAGAACATTGTCATGTTATTAACTAAATAATTGAAGCAGCTGCAATAGTTAATCACATATCTTACCATGTGTAGGAATTGGTGCCATCTAACCCATGTTAGTTTGTTCTGTTTGGCCTTACTATGAGTGTCAATGAACCATCCCAGGGCACCAATATAAGTGAACATAAGTGCCACGGCACCACTGATACAATAAAACAAGCAGACAGTCCAACTCTACTATTGTGTTTTAATTAAGTAACCAAATAGAATATAGCTGTGAAATATGAATGCAACAGAATTATTAAAGTCAGTGTTCTTGTCAAATAACTCATTCAACAGACTCTTATTGTGCAGCATACCTTTCCTGGTCAGAAAGTCAAGGATATCAGTGACAGATCTGGTCATGAGGCCTTGAGCTACCCCTGGCCTCACCTCTGGCCTGCAGGTAACCCCCAACTCCCCTTTACAACTAAACGAGGAGCTATAATATTTTCACACCATTCATCTATGCAGAACAGAGATTATATTTAAATTCATTCATGGGCTGTGGACATCACTGACTAGGCCAGCATTAATTGCACATCTCTAGATTAGATTACTTACAGTGTGGAAACAGGCCCTTCGGCCCAACAAGTCCACACCGTCCTGCCGAAGCGTAACCCACCCATACCCCTACATCTACATCTACCCCTTACCTAACACTACGGGCAATTTAGCATGGCCAATTCACCTGACCTGCACATCTTTGGACTGTGGGAGGAAACCGGAGCACCCGGAGGAAACCCACGCAGACACGGGGAGAATGTGCAAACTCCACACAGTCAGTCACCTGAGGCGGGAATTGAACCCGGGTCTCTGGCGCTGTGAGGCACTGTGCCACCGTGCCGCCCATCTAATTTCTCAGACTAATTTCCCAGAGGGCAGTTAAGAGTCACCCAGATTGCTGTAGGTCTGGAGTCAAATTTTGGGACAGACAAGGTAAGTATGACAGATTTCCTACCTAAAGAACATTAGTAAACCAGATGAGTTTTCCCCCAACAATAGTCATCATTAAACCCTTAGTTCCAAAGTGGTTATTAAAGTCAAATTCCATCACCTGCCATGGCTAGATTTGAACCCAGTTCCCCAAAATGTCAACTGAGTTTCTGGATTTATAGGTTGAGCAATAATGCCTCTGGGCTATTGCTTCCCCAGGGATATAGTCCTTGAGGATCCACAAGTATCCTACAAAATGCACTGCATGTCAGTTCTTCTTGCAAGATCCTGCACTGGATTCCCAATGCTGCAGAGAAGGTCACAGAATGAGAAGCACACACACACTATCATAGAGCTGTATAGCATGGAAACAGACCCTTTGGTCCAACTCATCCATGCCGACCGAATATCCTAAATTAATCTAGTTCCATTTGCCATCATTTGGCTCATATCCCTCTAAACCTTTCCTATTCATATACCTATCCATGCCTTTTAAATGTTGTAATTGTGCCTGCATCCACCACTTCCTCTGACAGCTCATTCCATACACACACCAACCTCTGCGTGGAAAAGTTGCCACTCAGGTCCCTTTTAAATCTTTCCTCTCTCACCTTAAACCTATACCACCCAGTTTTGGGCTCCTGCACCCCAGGGAAAAGACCCTGGCTTTTCACCCTATCCATGTCCCTCGTGATTTTATAAACCTCTATAAGATCACCCCTCAGCCTCCAATGCTCCATGTAAAATAGCACCAGCCTATTCAGCTACATCTGAGACAACTCTAAATCCAAATTACTCAAGGAAGAGATATGAGATGAAGGATACATCTTAGCAACAGTATTACTGGTTCAGAATACAATATCCAAGATGTGGTGCATCTCAATAAAGAGGTAGCACCCTAAGTACGAGTGAAGCATATGACTCTGGCTCATTTCACATCATTGACCAGACTACACTGACACTTGGGTTGTCAGTTGCCAGGCCTTTATTGATATAGTTCTGTCAGTTGAAAGAGGCACATGACAGCAGTTTAAGGTCCATCTAAACACCACCAACAACAACCCTATCCTTTTTACTTGTATTGATTTGATAAAGATTGGGAATTTAGTCAGAAATGAAGAAATTGAATTTATAATGTGCCTTTCACAACCTCAGGCCATCCCTAATGCAATTTATAGCCATTGAAGAACTTTCGAACTGTAGTCAATGCTGTCATGTAAAAACAAGCTAATTTTCATACAGCCATTATCCCATTAGCAGTAATGTGCTATTGGGTTGAGAATACAATTTTAGGTGTTGGTTAAGGGATAGATATTTACCAAGTCACCAAGGAGAATTCCCTAGCTCTTCGACAATACAGTGCTTTGGCATCTTTTGCATTCACCTCATGAGCAGACAGAACACTCTTAGTGCTGCACTGTATTATCAGAATGGAGTATGTCTTTGAATCTCTGAAAATTCACAACCTTCTCACACATTCAAGGGTGTTATCAGCTCTGAATCATGGCAACTATGCTTTCCTTCAATTAACAGTAAATTTAGAATATTGCTATGAGGTGGGATTTACATCACTGGGAACTGTGAAGGAAAGCAACCCCCACTGCACTCATGTGTCTTTTTTAAGCTTTATCTGCTGATGTTGTTATAACTTTCCTTGGAAGGATAGATCAATTAGGGTTAAGTATGACTAGTACTTTAAATATAATGGATTTGTACACTGATTCAAAACTCAATTTGCAATCATTAGTAACTCTTGCTAATTAAATTTCCCTTGGCTCAAACTGAACCATGTTTCAGAGATGAAAGGCCAGTGTTCTACCAAACCCATCTATCCAATTTTTCCATTGACAAGTTGCAGATTCAATTAATTAAACATTGATTATAAGATACAGCATTTACAAGAACAAGATTACATTGGCGTTGCAATGAATGTAAGATGTCAGCATCACTGTTGCCATGGATTGTAGCCTCAATGCTGAATTGGTTATGATGATTTTACTTTAGCCAAACTGACAAATGAGTTTTTTAAAATTTTGTTGAGGTGGGAAGATAAACTGACATTAGTGTTTACCTTATTTGCACCAAATAATTCTCCTGCAATAATCTGACTGCTAATCCAATGAAATGCCACTGACCTGAAACATTTAACTGCATCTCATTCCATAGATGCTGCCAGGCCTGTCAAGTCAAGGCATTTTCTGCTTTTATTTCAGATTTCCAGCGTAACCACAGTATTTTGCTTCTGTGCCCATGCCACTAATCCGTTCTGCTTCTCTTTGTTATCGATCAGTTAGCCAAGTGGGTGGCATGGTGGCACTGCTGCCTCACAGCGCCAGAAACCTGGGTTCAATTCCTGCCTCAGGTGTAGAGTTTGCACATTCTGCATAGGTTTCCTCCCACAATCCAAAAGTGTGCAGGTTAGGTGAATTGGCCATGCTAAATTGCCTGTAGGGGAATGGGTCTGGGTGGGTTGTGCTTTGATGGGTCGGTGTGGGCTTGTTGGGCCGAAGGGCCTGTTTCCACACTGTAAGTAATCTAAGTGTTTACTTTAATTAATAAGTAGCTAAAATGAGGCAACAGTGGAGTTTTCTTGAAGATTGTCTCCACTCCTGTTACTATTTACTTGAAAGACCAAAGGAATTCCCAGATTAAGCAAATTAAGGACCTGCGACTACCAAAGTTCGAACGATTTCTGAAGATATTAAGTTGCTGAATGAAACAACAAGCTTTTGAAATATTGCCTAGGCATTGTCATTAGCAAATGTCATTTCAAGGAGAGAAGAAATCTTCCAGCTGGAATGATCAAAACCCAAACCCTGTATCTTCTTGACCAACTCTATGACCCCAAATGCCTTTTGACTCAGGTTAAACGACGCACTTCACAACATAAGCTGCCCAATCAACTCTAAGGTAAGCTTTCGATCTCACACCTTCGCTGTCATGAAGACCTTACTGGGAACTGTGAAGGAAAGCAACCCCCACTGCACTCATGTGTCTTTTTTAAGCTTTATCTGCTGATGTTGTTACAACTTTCCTTGGAAGTATAGATCAATTAGGGTTAAGTATGACTAGTACTTTAAATATAATGGATTTGTACACTGATTCAAAACTCAATTTGCAATCATTAGTAACTCTTGCTAATTAAATTTCCCTTGGCTCAGACTGAACCATGTTTCAGAGATGAAAGGCCAGTGTTCTACCAAACCCATCTATCCAATTTTTCCATTGACAAGTTGCAAATTCGTAATGAAGACCATCTGGTTTCACCAAGTCAGGCTAATGGTTGTATGAGTAAAAGTAGGCCATTCAGCCCAGTGAGTCTTCTCTGCTATTCAGTTAGATCATGACTGATCTGATAATTCTCAAGTCCATTTTCCTGCCACTTTTCCATTGATTCATTACTGATTAAACATTATGCACTTAATACACTTAATAACCTGACCTCTTCAGTATGTTTTGAGAGAAGTGATTCCTCCTCTTCTCTTATATGGGTGACACCTTATGTTGAGATTATTCTCTTTGGTCACAGAATCTCCCACAAGGGATGACAATTTTTCTGCATCTACCCTGTCAAAACTTTAAAACATCTTGAATGTTTCATTAAGGTTGCCTCTTATTCTGCTCCCCTCCAATATGCATAGACTGGACCCAGTCAACCTTTCTTCCTAAGACTTTCCCTCCAGACCTGGTATTATCCTAATGAACCTTCTCTGGACTGACTCCAATGTCAGTATATCTCTCCTTAGATAAGAGACCCAAAACTGTACACAGTATTCTAGCTGTGGTCTGACTAGTGCCCAACACTCCCAACGTTCCTGATGAAGGGCTTGTGCCCGGAACATCGATGTTCCTGCTCCTTGGAACCTGCCTGACCTGTCATGCTTTTCCAGCACCACACTTTTCAACTGCCTATCTCTATACCCTATTTGTTTTTCTTATTACCTGCTGAACTTGAATGCTAGTTTTTTGTAACTTATGAACAAGGACTCCAAACCACTACCTGCTGTAGCCTTCTGCAGTCTTCCTCCAATTAAATAATATTCAGCTTGTCTATTTTTCCTGCCAAAATGTATAATCTCAACTTTTCCCACATCATATTCCATCTAGTAAGTTTTATCCCACTCACGTAACTGACTATACACCTCTGCAGACTCTGTGTTATCCTCATCATTTGCCCTCCCACCTATTTTTGAGTCATCCACAAACCTGGTTAGAGTACATTCAAATTGTCTCATCTAAGTCACTAATATATGTTATAAATAATTGTGGCCCCCGCACTGAACCTTGTGGTAGTTAACTAGTCACAGGTTGCCATCCTTTTCCCAACTCTCTCTTTTCTATTAATTAGCCAATCCTCTCTCTATACTGCCTCCAACATCCTGGGCTTTTATCTTTTTAAGTAGCTTAATGTTTGTAACTTATCAAAAGCCAATATTTTATGTACACTACTTCCTCTTCATCTATCCTGCTTGCTACCTCTTCAAAGAATTTTAATGAATTTGTCAGGCATGATTTCCCTTTTGTGAAGCCATCTGCTTGATCATATTATGTATTTCTCAATACTCTGCTACCGTACCCTTTATAATAGAATCCAACATGTTCCCAATAATAAATGCTAAGCTAACAGACTGAAAATTATCTATATTTTGTCTCCTTCCCTTTCTAATTAAAGATTGGCACAAGGTATCATGTTAAGGTTGCACATGAGATTGATGGGATCACTTTTGGTGTACTCTGTCTAGTTCTGGTCACTCTTTTATAGGAAGGATATTATTAAATTAGAGAGAGTTCTGAAAAGTGTTACCAGGATATTGCCAGGACTAGAGGGTCTGAGTAATAAGGAGAGATCAGATAGACTGGGGCTTTATTCTTTGGAGCATAGGTTGAGAGGTGACCTTTTGGAGGTTTAGTTATAAAATAAAAGGGACATAGATAAGGTGAACAGAAAAGATCTTTTCCCTAGGATGGGAGAGTTCAAAGCTAGGGGGCATATTTTTACAGTGAGGGGAGAAAGATAAAAGGGAGCTGAGGGGTAATGTTTTTACACACAGAATGGTTCATGTGTGGAATGAACTGCCAGAGGAAGTGGTGAATGCAGGTACAGTTACAACATTTAAAAGACATTTGGATAAGTATATGAATAGGAAAGGGTTAGAGAGATATGGGTCAAACACAGGTAAGTGAGACTAGTTAGTCTGGGAAAATTGGTTGGCATGGACAAGTTGGTCCAAAGGGTCTGTTTTCATGCTGTATGACTCTATGACTATGGCAATTTTCCAACAATTTGGGACTTTTCCAGAATTTTAGGATTTTTGGAAGAATACTACTAATGCATCTGTTATCTCTGTAGCTACTTCTGATAATATCAGAGGCTGCCTCCCATCAGGTCTAGGGGACATATCAGTTTTTGGCCCCATTAATTTCCCTAGTACTCCTTCTTCAGAGACATTTATTGTATTTATTTCCTCTTATCCATTTGCTCCTCTCTTGTTAAGTAATTTTGGAATGCAATTAATGTGTTCTGCTGTGAAGATTGATACAAAGTATTTATTCAATGCCTCTGCCATTGCCTGATTCTCCATTATTATCTCCTCAGCTTTGTTCTCTCAGGGGTCTATGTTCAATTTGGTCTTTCTTCCTTTCTATATATTTGAAGAAGCTCTTACTGTCCATGTTGACATTACTTGCAAGTTTATCCTTAAAGTTTATCTTCTCCTTATTATTGTTGGTCATCTTTTGTCACTTTTTAAAACTTTCACAAAGTTATTTTTTTTCCCTTTCAATCTGATATGTTCTTTAGCTTCCATGGTTGACCATATTTGGCCTTATCCCATCCCTAAAATCCTTCTTTCCAATTAGGGCCTATCTTTGTTGTGAGCTATGAACTATTTTCTTAAATATCTGATATTGTTCCTCAGCCAATTTTGCTGCTAAACTCCTTTCCCAGTCCACTCCAGCTAGCTCCTCACTCATCTCTGCCCCAACTTCATCCATTGGTAGTGAGATCCTTATCTATGCTGCTGTTGCCTAGAGATTTGGTTATTCCAAGCTCTCCTCTCTGCCATTCCTGCAAAAGCCACTGCACTCACCAGCACCCCAATACATCCCACTCCCAATCCATGTTCTGCAATTTATAGGTATCCAAGATTCTGCTGCCTGTTTTCCATCACACCCATTCCGGCTCTCCACCATCTTAAAATCCTCTTCTTTGTTTTTAAATCACTCCCCAAGGATCTTATAATTCATTATTTCATCATTATTCTTATGTGCTACTTCTCTGTTTCCCTGACTCTGAACTCTGTGCATTCCTCCCCATTTTGATCCACCATTCTGGCCATGTTTTCAGGCCCTCAGTGCTGTTTACACTCCATGTCTGTACTTCTTTTTTCTCTTTTGTTTGACGTTAATCACTTTTGAGCAAGCCTTTTATCAGCCCTCTGACATACATTTCAAGATGAAGGTTGGATCCAAAAGGTAAGGCCACAATATCTTGTCCTGGTTTTATTGATTCTTCCTTCTGTGCTGTGTACTATCAGCAAGCGATAGCAGTGAGGATGGACTGGCATACCTATCACCAAGCCTCCACTGTACCAAGAGGTGTGTTGATGCCAACCCTGTGATAAAATTCTCCTCCATCTTTTATTTACTCATTCAGAGGTGGCTCAACATTTATTGCTTCTCCCCAGTTGCCCTCAAGAAGGTGGTGACAAGCTGCCTTCTTCAACCACTGCAGTCCATTTGGCGGAGGTAGACCCTCAATCTTATTAGGGAGTGAGTTCCAGGATTGGGACTCAGTGACAATGAGCATTTGTTGTTATATTTCCAAGTGTCTGTGTGGTGAATGCCTTGAAGAGGAACCTGCAGTCCTTATCTGAGTTTATTACAAGGAAGAAATAGCAAGGCATCTTGATAAAAATTGTCCCATTGGGCAGACACAGTATGTGTTCATAAAGGGTAGGTCATGCTTCAAGATTCGAGCAAGGTGGACAATGGGGACCCAGCGGATGTGGTGTATCGAGATTTCCAAAAGGCCTTCGACAAGGTACCACACAAGAGGCTGCTGCATAATAGAAGGATGCATGGTGTTATGGCTAAAATATTAGCATGGATAGAGGATTGGTTGACTAACAGGAAACAAAGAGCAGGGATAAATGAATGCTATTTTGGCTGGCAATCAGTGACTGGTGGTGTGCCTCAGGGATCAGTGCTGGGACCACAAATATTCACAATTTATATTGATGACTTGGAGATGGGAACCACATATAGTGTGTCAAAGTTTACCAATGACACTAAGATGAGTGGCAGAGCAAAGTGTGCAGAGGACTGTGAAACTTTACAGAGGAACGTAGATACTTTGAGTGACTGGGCAAAGGTCTGGCAGATGGAATACAATGCTAATAAATATGAAGTCATACATTGTGGTAGGAGTCAAAGTAAAAAGAATTATTACTTGAATGGTAAACAGTTTCAGCATGTTGTTATGCAGAAGGACCAGGGTGTCCTTGTGTCTGAATCACAGAAGTTTGGTCTGCAGGTGCAACAAGTAATTAGGAAGGCAAATGGAATTTTGTCCTTCATTGTTAAAGGGATTGTGTTTAAAATCAGGGAGATTATGTTTCAGCTGTATAGGGTGCTGGTGAGGCCACACCTGGAGTACTGCATGCAGTTTTGGTCTTCTTACTTGAGAAAGGATGTACTGGCACTGGAGGGGACGCACAGGAGGTTCACTAGGTTGATTCCAGAGTTGAGGGGATTGATTTATGAGGAGAGACTGAGTAGATTGGGGTTATATTCATTGGAATTCAGGAGAATGAGGGGGGATCTTATTGAAACATATAAAATTATGAAGGGAATAGATAAGAAAGAAGTAGGGAGGATGTTTCCACTGGCAGGTGAAACTAGGACAAGAGGGCATGGCCTCAAGATTAGAGGAAGCAGATTTAGGAATGAAATGTAGAGGAACTTCTTCGCCCAGAGGGTGTATATTTGTGGAATTCCTTACCCAGGGAAGTAGTTGATGCTACTTCAGTAAACGTTTCTACAGTTAAGATAGATGTTTTTTTGAATAATAAAGGAATTAAGGGATACTGTGAGAGCGTAGGTAAGTGGATCCGAGCCCACAAAAAGTTCAGCCATGATCTTATTGAGTGGCAGAGCAGGCTCAAAGGGCCAGATGGCCAACTCCTGCTCTTAGTTCTTATGTTCTTAACCTGCTAGATGGAAGTATTGTAGTCATATATTTGGAAGGTGCTGTCTAAGAAGTCTTGGTGAATATCTGCAGTGCATCTTGTAGATGGTATGCACTGCCTCTGCACATTGCAGGTGAAGCAAGTGAATGATTGTGGATATGGTACCAATCATCAGGCTGCTTTGTCCTGGATCTTTGAGTGTTGTTGGGGCTGCACCCATCCAGGCAAGTGGGAGCATTCCATCACCCTCCTGACTTGTACGTTGTAGATGGTGCACAAGCTTAGGGGAGTAATGAGGTGTGTTACTTGCCGCAGGATTCCTAGCCTCTGATCTGCTCTTATAGCCGCATTATGTACTTGGTTAGTCCAGTTTGGATTCTGATCCATAGTAACCCCCCGGACAGTGCAGGATTCAGTGATGATAATACCTTTGAATGTCAAGGAGTAATGGATAGATTCTCTGTGAAAGATAGCCTTGTCCAGTGCACTTGTTGCATGAATTTTTCTTGTCATTTGTAAGCCTAAGCCTGCGTATTATCCAAACTTTCCTGCATTTGGACACAGTATTCAAGGTGTTGTGAATGGTACTGAACATTCTGTAATCATCAGCAAACATCCTTACATTGATATTATAAGCAAGGTAAGGTCAATGATGGAACAGCTGAAGATGCTTTGAGTTCTCTTACTCTGAGGACTCCTTGCAACCTCCAACAATCACAACCATCTTCCTCTGGGCAAGATACAACTTTAACCAGTGCTGATCCCCTACCTGGACAAGACTGGCACATCAAGCCTCCCTCTGCATATAGTGCTTTCATCCATTGAAGAATAGAGCACAGGAAAAACAAAGGGCTCCTGTGGCAGAGTGGTAGCATCCCTATCTCTGAGACAAGTGGTCCAGTTTCACACCCGACCTGTTCCAGAGGTGTTTAATGACAGTTCTGAACAGATTGATTGGAAAATATGTTGAACACAGGAAAATGTAGACGTGCGCTACAATAGTAGTCAACATCAATAATAGGTTATGTTTTGGTACAGATGACAGTCCGATACGATACTTAAACTCCCTTGACTGCAGCAAGAGACAACCATCTCAGGCAGTAATTGTACATTTTGGATTGTCTGTGCTCCATTACATCAAACGATAATCCAGATGCCTTTGATCAATGCCTCAGACCTTCCTGTATGCTGATATAATAACACAGTAGGAGTATCAGATGCAGGAAAGAGATCTACAGAACCAGTCTGCCAGCAGTGAAGGTCAAACTCCTTGAACACTCCAAGTTCAATCATTAAAAAGCAGACAGGAGGCAGCAACTAATTTTCAGAGAACCATCATTTACATCCCCTATTAACGAAACCAGAATATTTTTGAAGAGAAACCAAAAATGCGACAGGGAATTCCTTGGGTAACTCTATCCCGAGCAGTGCATACCCATCTACTAACCAGCATGAGATCCTAGCAGAGACCATCTCCTGGCAGCCAGACTCAAGAGCTATAAAGCAGGAATCCCGGGGTAAAAAGGTTTTGTCTCACATCCCAAACAAGGGACTGGTGGAAAGCTTAGGCTATTATATTTTACAGAGCAGTTTTCAAAAGGATTAGATGTATTAAACAATTTGACACCATAATATGATGCAGATAATTCACATGCTGATCTACCACTGGCTCAATTTTTTTTTTGTTGGTCACTAATTTAGGTAATTAATGTAAATTTTAATATTAAATTAGGCATTAAATAAGGTGGCACATTAAAGGTTACTGCACAAGACTTAAGTTCATACTGTATGGGGTAACATATTAAACCTGGCAGCCTGGCCTGACACTTCCACCTGAACCTGTGCAGTCTTCACAGAAGAATCGCCAGCAGGGTAGAAGGAAGGTCAATGACTCCACTGTGCCAGGATAAGTAGCACACTCTTCTCTGTGCTGTCTCTCAATCACTCTATCTCTGCTACTTCATCTATCTCCAACCAACAGTCCTCCTCTATCAATCTCACTATTACACACAGCATCTTCTCCCACTCACATTTGTTTCTTCCCTTCACCCTCCCCACCCCATGCCACTAACCCTGCCCGACATTTGTGCCCACTACTGACTCCATCCAGGACACCTAACACCTTTCAGCCACCTGAACATGCACAAACAGCCACGCAATCAACTCTCAACTCCCTCAATTCGTCGATTTCTCTCAATCCAGGAGAAAGCAGACTACAACAGGGCGGAAATGGTCCAGACAGGTGGAGTGTTCACAACATTGGAAGCACAATCTGGTGAGCACCTCCCTGTGTTCTGTATGCAATAACATGTCTGTGAATGGTGTAGGTCACAAAGTATATGGGCAGGGAGGTGTACAGCACACAGTTGGGTTGCCAAGGATTAGAGATCTCCCAGGTCTGTTTACCATATAGTACATGGGCTTTCCGTAATGTTTCCTTCCCTCATAGGTTGTGACACTTACTGTGCCCATTCTAGGTGTACAAAGTTAAAAATCACGCAACAAGAGGGTTATTTGGCAGTACCACCCACATCCACATCAGTCTAGGTGTGGTCATGGCCATTTTCTTGCTAATTCCGTAGCTTCGATTTCCACCCTGTTGGACAATGATGATCTTTAGGCAGTGATTTCCAGCCTCCACCTCTACATGGCAGTGAAAGCCTGAACATCCAGATTTCCCTCCTACTAGCCTTCCTCAAGACCTCCATCAGCTTCACAGCTCCCCAGATACTCACCCACCCAATCTACGTGAGTTTTACCCCCAGACATATGAGTTGACCATGCCAGGTATGATCCATACATTGTCTACCTTTAATGTCAGGGTGGTCTTAGCCATGGATGAATGCACCAGCCCCTCCTACATTACCAATTCCTATCCATGCTTTACTGTAAATGCCCCCCTTACAAATACAGTTGCCCCACTTCACAATTGTTGTCTCTTCTTCTCCCAGCCTGCAGCACCCATTCCTCACAATTAAGTTCCCAAATCTCCTTCCGCTAGCAGTGGCTCCCTTGATCCCCCTAGAAACACCTTTTCCCTAGTTTTCTGGATGGAGTTGACAGACTGACCATGGTCCAACCCCTTGAGAAAGATAAAGGGAACAAGAAGTCTCCAGACCCTTGACTGGCGACTGTACATATTGCCAACGGTGTTAGCCCTACCTCCTGCATTGGTTGCTACAGAGCCACAGAGACTGACTGTGACTACTCCCCAGACTGCAGAGGCCTGTTGACTGAGGCCACCTTGACTGGGCGCCTGACTATGGCTAATCCTCGGACTTCCATCAGAGACCTAGTATACCAGGACCCCACTGACAGACAGTGCATTTGGGAACTTTGGGGAGGACAATTTCCCCAAAAGCTTGGGGCATGGCTGCTTGCTTGCTTGCATGCTGTGTGCTTACCAAATGAGCTGGTATGTGGATGTTAGATTGATGTTACATATGACAAGCTGTCTTTTCCCCTGGCTGAGGATTACTGACCAGCAAAACAAACAGCCTGGTTGTGTGACTACTGTAACTGGCAAAGCAAGGCAAGCTGAGGATGCTGTGAGCAGGCAGGCAAATGCCAAGTGAGCGAGTTCAAAGGGAACAAGTGCACAGCCCTGTTCAAATTCATCAGAATATTAACAAGGCGAGGTGTGCGGTTAATACGTTTGTCAACAGCAATAATCCCACTTAATAGGCAACTCACTGGTCCGTAGTGAGAACCTTGCTTCAACATGCAGAACTTAGTTAAAAGATGCAGTGGGTTGCTCCCAAGGTCAAGATGTGTCTCATCAGACTTTTCACATGATTCTACCACAAATCCATGTCAAATGTCATATCACTTGCCCTTCACTCCTCCCTAGAACATCTTGACACCAAGAACAGTGAAGTAAGAATCCTACTCATTGACTACAGTTCAGCCTTCAACACTATTATCCCCTCAAGACTGATTACTAAACTTAGTGATCTCGGACTAAGCCCCATTCTCTGCAACTGAATCCTCAGTTTCCTGACCCACAGGCCACAATCAGTGAAGATTGGGGATAATATTTCATCGTCACTAACACTTGACATTGGAGCACTCCCCCAGGGGTGCACACTCAGCCCCCTACTGTACACACTGTATACCCATGACTATGTCGCCAAATACCAGACTAATGCCATTTACAAGTTCACTGATGACACCATTTTCGGTCGAATCTCAGATGGCAACGAAACAGACTACAGATGGGAGGTGGAAGACCTGGAAAAATGGTGCACTGAGAACAACCTAGCTCTCAATGTCAGCAAATCCAAGGAATTCATTACAGACTTCAGGCAGGATGTTGCTCATGCCCCCCTATACATTAACAGCACAGGGATGGAACGAGTGGAGAGTGTCAATCTCCTGGGAATGGTCATCCACAACAAGCTTTCTTAGACTCTTCATGTGGACGCACTGGTTACAAAGACCCAACAACATCTCTTCTTCCTCAGGCAGCTGAGGAAATTTGGCATGATGGCGAATACCCTTGCCAACTTTTATAGGTGTGCCATCAAGTGCATTCTGACTGGATGTATCACTACCTGTTATGGCAACTATACCATTCAAGATCAGAGATGGTTATAGAGATTGGTGAATTCGGCCCGGACAATCACAAAGGCCAGCCTCCCATCTATAGAATCCATCCACCAGGCCCACTGTCAAGGAAAGGCCACCATGGCAATGTTTTTCTACAACCTCTACCATCGGGGAGAAGGTACAGAAGCCTGAACATACGCACCAGGTGGTTTCACAGCAGTTTCTACCCTACTGTTGTTAGAATACTGAATGGACTCAAAAACTCTTAACGTTCGCCTGAACCAGTGTTTTTGTTTTTGCCGCTGTTTACCTTTTATTTACTACCTAAATTACTACCTTATTTATTATGCTATTTAACTCTGTGACCTGCCTGTATTGCTCGCAAGACAAAGCTTTTCACTGTGCCTCAGTACATGTGACAATAAATTCAATTCAAATCCTGCAATAGGCCATGTCGTTCAGGCCCTATCAGATTCTGCCCAATGAGGGTGATTGCATTGTTGGCCTGCATGATGCTTTTGTGAAAAACAAATAACAAACCGGCGAAAATAATGACACGACCATAATTTTATGAGTTTGTTCTAATGGTAAGCACTATTACATTTGAAAGAAGATAGTTTCTGTCAGTTTTACCAGCACCACCTACACTCCTAAAGGTAAACAGCACATCCTTAATATTCGCACACTAGTGAAAATGACAATATTCTTGCAACAGAAACAGAAATTGCTAGCAAAACTCATTAGGTCTGTCAGCATCTGTGGGGAGAAAGCAGAGTTAACATTTCATCAGAAATGTTCTGAAAAATACTCACTGGACTCAGAACCTTAACTCTTATTTCTCTCTACAGATGCTGCCAGACTTGATAGCTTCAACAGCAATTTCTAATTTTTCCAACATATGCAATTGTTTGTTTAATTATAATATTCTTGATCTTGTTATGCTGCCAAAAAGTATTTGTTCAAGTCTGCGGAGGGAAGGAGACTTGTCCTTTGGCTTCAATTTGCCACTTGGCTGCAAGAGAAAGCATGTGACATTGCATCACTTCCAATGAAGATGTAAAACTGTGATTCCTTCACATATCAGGCAGTTAGATTTAACCCCAAATACTGCCAAGACCTAAATTTAATTGCTGTTGAATCTCCATTTAAAATTAGATGTGCAGTATTGCATTACCTTGTTGTTACAAGGTAGAAGTAGTGCCATAATGTTGGAAACAGGAAGGAGAAATAGTGCAGAAATGTCAGAAAGGATGATTGATGGCCACTGGAACAGCAGCGGGTCTTTGAAGTCCAGAACAGCTCTGCTATTCAATATGGTCATGGCTGATCTGTAGCTCAACTTCATTCCCCTTTACTTAATACCTTTAGAGACCCTTAGCCAAGAGAAATGGTGCCACACACATTTTGAGGAGAGAGGTCCAGATTTCTCTGTGAAGAAGTAATGCCAAATTTCTCTGCAAAATTGGAGAGCACTAATTTTAGGTTTATGTCTCTTCACACTTGATGCCCCATTAGAGGGAAAACATACTCTGTTTCTTCTCTGATCCTTTTAACATTTAAACACTGCGGCCTCTTAGTCAGTACAAAATAGTCCCCTTCAGTGTCATGTTCCCAAAACATAGCCCGAATTTTTCTTTCGGATATCACTGAACTAGTTGAGCCCATCAACATTAGTGAGTCAATTGAACAATAACTTAGAATCCCTACAGCGTGGAAGCAGGCCATTCAGCCCATTGAGTCCACACCACTCCTCTGGAAACCATCCCACCCAGACTGATACCCTACCCTATCCTCGTAATCCCACGTTTCCTATGGCTAATTAAACCCGGTCTGCATATCCCTGGACACTGTGGGTAATTTAGATTATATTCGATTAGATTCCCCACGGCATGGAAACAGGCCCTTTGGCCCAACAAGTCCACACTGACCCTCTGAAGAATAACCCACCCAGACCCATTTCCCTCTGACTAATGCATTAACACTATGGGCAATTTAATATGGCCATTCCACCTAGCCTGTACATCTTTGGACTTCGGAAGGAAACTGGATCACCCAGAGACCCATGCAGATACGGGGAGAACGTGCAAACTCCACACAGACAGTCACCGGAGGCTGGAATCAAACCTGTGCGACTCCCACAGCTACCTCCTGCAAAAATGCCATCCCGTATTCCCAATTCCTCTGCCTCCACTGTATCTGCTCCCAGGAGGACCAGTTCCACCACAGAACTCAACAGATGGCCTCCTTCTTTAGAGACTGCAATTTCCCTTCCCACGTGGTTAAAGATGCCCTCCAACGCATCTCGTCCACATCCCGCACCTCCGCCCTCAGACCCCACCCCTCCAACCGTAACAAGGACAGAACGCCCCTGGTGCTCACCTTCCACCCTACCAACTTTCGCATAAACCAAATCATCCGCCGACATTTCTGCCACCACCAAACAGACCCCAACACCAGGGATATATTTCCCTCCCCACCCCTTTCCACCTTCCGCAAAGACCGTTCCCTCCGTGACTACCTGGTCAGGTCCACGCAACCCCCCCCTACAACCCACCCTCCCATCCTGGCACCTTCCCCTGCCACCACAGGAATTGCAAAACCTGCGCCCAAACTTCCTCCCTTACCTCCATCCAAGGCCCTAAAGGAGCCTTTCACATCCATCAAAGTTTACCTGCACATCCACTAATATCATTTATTGTATCCGTTGCTCCCAATGCGGTCTCCTCTACATTGGGGAGACTGGACGCCTCCTAGCAGAGCGCTTTAGGCAACATCTCCGGGACACCCGCACCAATCAACCACACCGGCCTGTGGCCCAACATTTCAACTCCCTCTCCCACTCTGCCGAGGACATGGAGGTCCTGGGCCTCCTTCACCGCCGCTCCCTCACCACCAGACGCCTAGAGAAAGAACGCCTCATCTTCCGCCTTGGAACACTTCAACCCCAGGGCATCAATGTGGACTTCAACAGTTTCCTCATTTTCCCTTCCCCCACCTCACCCTAGTTCCAAACTTCTAGCTCAGCACTGTCCCCATGATTTGTCTTACCGGCCTATCGTCTTTTCCACCTATCCACTCCACCCTCCCCCCCAGACCTATCACCTTCATCCCCTCCCCAACTCACCTATTGTACTCTATGCTACTCTCTCCCCACACCCACCCTCCTCTCACTTATCGCTCCACCCTTCAGGCTCTCTGCCTGTATTCCTAATGAAGGGCTTTTGCCCAAAATGTCAAATTTGCTGCTCCTCGGATGCTGCCTGAACTGCTGTGCTCTTCCAGCATCACTAATCCCGACCCTGATGCTGTGAGGCAGCAATGCTGACCACTGAGCCACCGTGCTACCTCTGGAGCCTATGCATGCACAGTTAAAACTAAAAATAAGGACGGAAATAAGTAAGCTGCCCTGCTTTTCCACAGGCGTTGCTGGACCAATACACCACTGAGAGACTTGGCAATCAATTACATGCAATCTGGATATGAAAGTACTGTACTTATCCACTGGTTTCCCACTTAAGTACGTTTTGAGGTGTTAAAACGGATCCCATGTGACTCAGCAAGGATTCTTCAATCAGATAAATTGCAGAGTCCTGCTACATCACAGATTCGCTATTGAGAGTTCCAGACTAGAAGCAATGTCTCGGGACAGTGCTTGATCACTTCAAAAGCCCACAAATAGTAAGTGGGTGGCAGTAAGTGTAATGAATGGTGAGCTCAGTTCCTTCACTGCTGACCACAAAACCTGAGCCCACATATTTGTCAACCACAATTTTGCTACTTCTCCTGGTAATTTATCATCCACTGTTTTCATTCCAACTTCAATAGGACTGATTTCTCTAGAGTGTAATCCACGACTTATAGAGAGAGCTGTGTGCAGCACGATTCAAATTGATTTCAGCCCACAAGACACAAGCTTATGAGTTATTCCGTTTGCTGAGTTTAGTACAAAAGATGAAGATTTGCAAATAAAACTGTAACTACTTTTATGGCAATTACATTTTTTACACTATTTTATCAATAGCATTGGAAAACCTATTTTCTTATTCATTCCTGTAACCATTCCTTTCATTATAGAGGTCCTTAAAGTCAGAATATATTGTTCAGCTTCTCTCAACTTAATGCGCAAACAAAAATAAAAGAATGAAACTCTTTACAATTAACTGTAACACTTCATCAGATGATTAACCTCCTCCTTTGATACCACCTTGACGATTGTCCGGCAATTATATAACATTCCCTTCATCTTTAGCTGCTTCTTCCATAGAACACAACTGCTCAGCTTTGATTTAAACCTTTTTTTATTACGTCTCCTACAAGGCAGATGGAACTCTGACTGCCAACACAATGACTTAAGGCATTATGAGGAAATAAATCAGACTTGAAATATGGATCAAAGGCTCAAAACCCCCAGGTTAGCATCCAATTGTATCATCTTATGGTGATTGTATTATTTCACATTCTCATGTTAGTTTTCAGGTACTGACAAAGATGTATTCACAACCTGATAGATTTGAGAGGCAAATCTGATCCAGCACATCAACTGCAGCTTGCATGACATCCACTTTCATCTCCTTACTGTGTCAAGCTCATGTCCAATGGGAAACATAAAATTTAACTTTTCTCATTGAAGCCAAAAGTGATTTTCAAGAAGAAAATCTTTAGAGAGCAGTATGCCAACCATTAATGCTCCACTACCGATAGGTCAGCACTGTCCTCAACTTTATAGGTTATTGGATTGGAATTATCACTTTCTTGGTGATTCAGCAGCTTGTTGAGGGCTGTCATGGGAAGGTGTCACAATAGTAATATAGCATCAACTTGGCTGCAAAACTGGACTCCTTGACACTTATTTAGCCACTGTAAATAGCATTTTGGTACCACAATAGTGGCCACAGTCTGCAAACACTCTCCCAATTTAGCCATGCCAGACACCATTTGCTGCAGGCTTTACTGCAGTCTTAGGAACATGTACTAATAACAAGATCAGAGCATCGGTCACATTTGAAGCTATTTTCAACCTCACCACTCCAACTAACAGCATCTCTCGAAGACATGCAGTTGAACACTACAGGAGAAAGGAATATTTACCAGCTCACTTTAAACAGGGCGTCTACCACTCCCAGGTTAGTTTCTGATTCATTTCTACTGGCTTGGCTTGAATTTGTGGAAGGGTTTGATGTTTTGTAGAATTGGCTGAAGTTGATGAAGTCAACAAGGTCAATGCAGGAGGTGAAAAAGGTCTTGGGAGCACAGGATAAGATTAGGCCATTCAGCCCCTTGAGCCTGCTCTGTCATTTTATATCATGGCTGACTACCTACCTTAACTACTATATATCACAGTATATCCATAGACCTTGATGTCCTAAATATCTATAAATCTATCAATTGCACTCTTGAACCTATTTGATAACTGATCTTCCACAAGCTCTGGAGTAGAGAATTCCAAACATTTAGCACCCTTTGAATGCAAACCCTGCAATCTTAGTCCCAAATGGCTTGCCATTCATTCTGAGGATATATCTCTTGAGTTCTTGATCCCACAGACTGTGGAAACATCTTTTCTACACCTCTATTGTCTATCACTTAAGAATTTTGGAAGTTTCTAAAAGATTAGCTCTCATTCTTCGAAACTCCAGGGAGTACAGAGCCAGCCTCGTCAAACTGTCTTCAAGGGTTAAACCACTCACTCCCATTCATGGGTAATGTAGTGACTACTTTATTTGGCCAACAGCAATGAGAGGAGGATGAAGCAGAGGCAGCAAAGAGGAGGAACCTTGCCACAGCCTGAGGTGCAATCTCAGAACATGGCAAAGATGGCACTGCCAGTAACTATGAAGTGACTGAGGTCTTGAAGTTCTTCATATTGGGATCCTGCCAGGCCATTCCAGGAAAATTGTGTTCATTTTGGTGTGTGTGTGTGTGTGTGTGTGTGTGTGTGTGTGTGTCTCTTCACCAAGATGATGAGCTTCTTTGGTGCAGGTAGTTATCAACTGCACACACATCCACTTGGCAAGATCCACTCCGCAATGCTGAGATATTCCGCAACTACACCACAAAGGTTGCTACTTGCTGCATGAGTATTTGTTTGGCATACCCAGCAGATCATGATGATGAATGCCTGTTATCCTGGTCGGAGTCCTGGTGTGATAATTCTGCACCAGCCAAATGTTCAATGATACTTGAGCCACAACATCAAATCAGAGGCCAGTCGCTTCGTAACAAGAGATGCCTGCTTCCTCCTTACTCATGTCTCCACTCTGCAACTAACTGCACAAAACCAGCAAGATTCCAATGAAGGTCATCCATTGTATTCTCAATAAGCAGCCATGATGGCACCTTAGGCTATGATACTAAGATTACAGCAACTCAGGAACAGGGGTGGGAGCAAAAGGAAGAGAAGAGACTACGACAAGATTAAACAACTGGCTGACGATCTGTCGTGACCTCATCAAACTAATGTTTCATGGAACACGATCTAAAATACAAAGGTCAAATAGCCACTCTGCAATTTCCTTACTGCTTATCATGTGGTAATGCTACAACACTCTCCATCAGCAGAGTTACTAGATGTCAAACTTTAAATTTGTTCTCTTCCTACAGATGCTGTGAGACCTGCTGAGTTTCACCAGCAATTTCTGTTTTTGTTTCAGATTCCTGGGAGGGCAGGACTAATCTACGATTAGGACTGTGTTCACTGGAATTTAGTCGAACGAGAAAGAATCTCATGGAAATCAGGACAATCCAGGATAAATGCAGGAAGGATGTTCCTGATCATTGGAGAGTCGAGAACCAGTGCTCATAGTCAAAGGATACGGGATAGACCATGTAGGATTGTGATGAGGAAATTTTTTTTACTCAGGGATTGGGGAACTTGTGGAATTCTTTGCTATAGAAAGCAGTTGAGCCCAAACATTGAATCTTCTCAAGAAAGAAATAGATGTAGTTCTTAGGGCTTAAGAGAGCAAAGGGTATAGGGGAACAGGGTACTGGGTTGGGTGAATTGGTGGAGCAGTCTAAAAAGGCTGAATGGCCTCCAGTTGCCCCTATTTTCTATGTTTCTATGTAATTACAATGGTAAATATAGCAATTGCACAAGACAAATTGAAGAGATATTTTGCATCTGTCTTCACTCCTGAGAATACAAATAATATCCCAGAAATAAATGTGAACCAAAATGTGAAGGACCGTGAGTAAAAGTAGGCAATTACAGTCACCAGGGAAAGGGTGATATGAAAATTGTGAAAACTAAAATCTGACAATTCACCTGGCTCCAATGGGATTCACCTGACAGTGTTAAAAGAAACAGCTGCTAAGTTAGTAGCTGCAATGGGGTTAATTTTCAACATTAGATTCCAGAAATGATACATTGATTCGAAAATAGCAAGAAAGGAGGGAGACAGAAAGCAGGAAACTGTCGACTAGTTGGCCTTACACCTGTCACAGAGAAACTGCTGGAATCTATTATTAAGGAGGTTAAAATAGAGCATTTATAAAGTCTTATTGCAGAGTTTAACATAGTTTTGTGAAAGGAAAATCATACTTGACTAATTTATCAAAAGTTTATTTGAGAAATTAAAAGACAACATTGATAAGGGGAAACCAGAGGATATATTACACTTAGATTTCCAGAAGGCATTTGACAAAGTGCCACATCAAATTAACTATGCAAAATGAGAGTTCATGGTCTAGGAAGTGGGAACACATTAGCATGGACATAAGATTGATTACAGTGTGGTGGGTCAGGTTCTTTCACACATGTAAGAAGCACCCAGAACAGCATTTAAATTGCCAGCTATGGAAGCATGTAAGCTATAGTGCATGTAAAAGGGATTGGCGTGGTTTGATGTCTGTTCATTGGTTGGCATGGACACAGTAAGCCAAAAGACTCTATGACTCTAACAAGTCTTCTATTTAAGACAGGGATAAGATAATTTGTTTTTATTCCAGGGTTCATGAGAGGCAGAGGCTGGGGCGTTGACTACTTTCAAGGCAGAGGTAGGTAGATACTTGGAGTCATAGAATCATAGAGATGTACAGTGTGAAAACAGACCCTTTGGCCCAACTCAACCATGCAGACCAGATATTCTAAATTAATCCAGTCCTATTTGCCAGCACTTGGCCCATGTCCCTTTAAACCATTCCTATACCTATACCCATCCCGATGCCTTTTAGATGTTGTAATTGTACTTGTACTAGACATTATACTTGAGCAGTGGCCAGGACTAACCACATATATAAACATGGCTACAAGTTATCTTTGATCAAACTTCATGCTCCTATCATAGGGAAATGGCAATAAATATCTGATGTGAATGTTTGTGAAATGATTGGTATTCCTCTTACCAAAGTGCATTTAAAGATCACAACTGCACATCAACTACAACTGAATACAATCAAATATGCTTAAAGTTGATCAAAAGCTGCACATGATCTTAAAATCCCTTCAATCTGCAAATTCAGTTCTGCAACCTTCTTCAATAACCGTCCAATTATGTCAACATGACTGTCCTGAGGCAAATTTCAATCAAATTAAAAACAAACCAGGATTGAAGACTCCATGTCATATTGTATCTAACAGTGTTCTATTGAATGATGACAATGCTTCTGATTTATTGAATTTACTTTCATCTATGTATTAATTACTTCCGCCCCAAGGATCATGGAAGTTTTATAATCGGAGCTTTCATCTTTCTTGTCTGTCAAGATAATCAGAAGAAATTGGCTGTTGGATTTCAACCTAACTTGGCAAGTTACTTGCTTGGCTACTCAGATGCATTTAATGGCAGCTTCAGTTTGATAATCTAATCAAAATGTAAGAGAGACAGAAACTAAGGCCAAACATATAGGCGCCACAGAGACTAAGTGGTTAGCACTGTTGCCTCACAGCGCCAGGGACCTGGGTTCGATTCCCACCTCAGGCTGTGTGGAGTTTGCACATTCTGTGTGGGTTTCCTCCGGGTGCTCCGGTTTCCTCCCACAATTCAAAGATGTGCAGGTCAGGTGAATTGGCCATGTTAAATTGCCCATAGTGTAGGTTATTATTTAGGGGGAAATGGCTCTGGGTGGGTGACTCTTCAGAGGGTCAGCATGGATTTGTTGGGCTGAAGGGCCTGTTCCCACACGCGGAATTCTAATTCTGTAAGACAGGCTTGAATAAATACTATAGGAAACTGAAGAGAACCATCTTCAAAAACCTGTATAAACCACAGGTCTTGCCTCAACTGGGGAACTAGATCTATTTCTGAACTCCACATTGCAGGAAAGATATGCAGACATTGGAGGGAGTTCAGCAAAGATGCATGAAAATTCTTCCAGGGAACGTGTAACTATGAAGTAGCTGGGACTGTTCTCCTTGGACCAGTAAAGGTTGAAAGGAGATTTGATGAAGTTATTCAAAGTCATGACTTTTGAGAGAGAGTGAATAGAAACTGAAAGAATGAGATTGAAAGGGCACAGATTTAACTTAATTGGCAAAATAAGCAATGGTGAGATGAGGAACTCATTTTTTTACTGTTCGGATCAGGAATGCACTTTTTGAGAGTATGGTGGAGGCAGGCTCAACTAAGGCATTCAAAAGAAAATTGGATGATTATCTGAAAACATTGCATGGCTACAGGAAAGAGCAAGATAATGGCAAGAGATTAAAAACTGCTTTCACAGAGAACCAGTGCAGAAAAGATGGACCAGTTGGCCTCCTTCTGACAAGTAACCATTGTGTGATCCTATGAAATTCTACACAGGTTTACTGATCTAATAATATATGTGATTTAATGTTACTTTAAGATTGTAATAGACTTTTCCAATAAAATACATTCAACAATAAAAGATAGATTTACATCTATGTAGCACACTTTATCACTGCTGAGAGACCCAAAGTGTTTTGCAGCTATTGGAGCACTTCTGTAACTTAGGGAATGAGGTAATCATTAGTCAGAGTAAGCCCAGCATAAACAGAATTGAGATAATAACTATATAAAATGTTGGGTAAGGGATAACAACTGTTAGAACAACATGTAAACTCCCCTGTATATATGTTTTCTTTTCATTCTTGGGATGAGGGAATTGGTAGCGAGGTCAGCATTTATTGCCCACCCCGATGGCAGTTAAGAGTCAACCACATTTCTGTGGGTCTGGAGTCACATGCAGACCAGACCAGGTAAGGATTGCAGTTTCCTTCCCTAAAGGACATTGGGGAACCAAATTGGTTTTTTCCTGACAACGGGTTCATGGTCATCATTTTGAATCTTAATTCCAGAGTTCTACTGAATTCAAACTCCACCATCTGCCATGGCAGGTTTCAAATCCGAGTCCCCAGGACCCAACACCTGGGGTCTGGATTAGCAATAATACCACCAGGCCGTTGCTCCCCTTACAAAGCACCATGGGATCTTTTCCATTCTTGCGACAGAACAAACAGCTTAGCCCTTGCATATGAGCAGCAACACCTCCCACAATGCAGCAAAGCACATGTGTCAGATAAAGTCTGTGTTCAAGTCACTGGAACAGGACTGAAAGCCACAAGCTACTGACTCAGGGGTGATAGTACAGCCCACTGAGCCAAGGCTTATGCCTGAGGAGAAAACAAGAAGGCTTTTATGGCAACCTCCAATTCTGGTCAGAAAAAAAAATAATCACCTCCTCTGCTTGTGCACACTGGCAGCTAATTTAGGTCCTAAATATGCCTCAGTGAATATAAAGTAATTTTTGAACAATGATTTCTTTTCAAAGGTCATGGCTTCCAGACACTGACTTCAACGAACAGGAGTGCACTCCACTATATGTACTTAAAAGCCACCTTGCTATCTCTTTAAACAAACCACCTACACACAAAAGGACCGCATCAAATCAGACAGAATTCAAATCAACTGAGACTGGGTGACTAATAGCAAATGAATAGTGAAGGAGAAGGCCAGAATTGCTTTCTGTCAGGGGAGAAGGCAGCAGAGATTAGAAGGAAGAGTCCACACTGTGGCAATCCTTCATCCGAGTAGCTGAAAACTGAAAATAATTCATGACAAAAGAGAAGGAAAGGAAGAATCAATTAGAGAAAGGGAACTCAGGCTGACGCAATGATGAGCATTGGCAAATAGACAGCTTGAGTGATTGAATTTCCAACTGGGTGAAGAAATTACCCTCTTTTTCAGGGTTCAGATAAAAGCTCCACTGCACCTGGTAACGTGGATTTTCCACTCCAGAGGAAGCACTGAGGATGGCAAATGGTAATTATCCAGTGGGAGATGACATTCAGCAAGTTCTACACAAAGCAAAGCTCTGATCCAAAATAAATGCAGCTCACAGACTGTCTTTTGCACCAAGGTGTGCAACTTCAGCACAGGCCACAGATGTGGAAGAAATAGTGGGGTCCATTATTTACACCTACGCAATTTACACATGGTCCACTAAATATGAACTTGCAGGATGTGCCTAATTTAAACCTTCCATGAGAAGGTTGCACTTTTCTTTTGCAGACTGGGAGGCGGGTTAAGGGGCTATACTTCACAGATGGAGAAATGTAAAGATGGAAAGATGCTGTGGTGTGTAACAGATCACTCAGAGGGTATGAGGTGCGGCAGCGATATACACCCTTCACACCTATGTGGTAGTTTGCAGTTTCTTTCCATCGTCAGGAATTTCTCCAGCTCTCATGGTCTGCCTTTAGTGTGTAGTGAATGGCTTCTAAGACTAATAACTTACCCAGTTGGCCTCATTACAAACACAGCTTCCTTGCCAGAGACTCGACGTGGGCCAGAGGAATATATTCCTTGGGGTTTTGGTTGGTGGGGGGTGGTGTTCAGGAACAGAAGAGAGAGTGTATCTGTGAAATATTTCCAGATATGCTAGAAGTAAAAGGGGAAAAGTCTGTTCTGTGGTTTGGTCCTTTGCTACAGTAAAAACTCTTAAAATGTGTAATCTTTTCAAGCTATTTTTCAGTTATCATCTGGAAGTGCAGGTTTTTTTTAAATTTACCAATCTCTACACTGGTCACAAAGGAGAGACAAATACAGCAAAGGAAAAATGAAAATGTCTGTGTTGCTGCAGTCCCCACTTTTTTTTATTCATTTGTGGGATTTGGGTGTAGCTGGCTGACCAGCATTGATAGTCCATCCCTATTTATCCTTGAGAAGGTGGGGGTGAGCTGCCTTCTTGAATCACTGCAGTCCACTTGCTGTGAGTTGACCCACAATGCCAGTAGGGAGGAAATTCCAGGATTTTGACCCAACAACTGTGAAGTAACTGTGTTATATTTCCAAGTCAGGATGGTGAGTGGCTTGGAGGGGAACTTTCAGGTGGTGGTGTTCCCAAGTACCTGCTGCCCTTGTCCTTCTAGGTGGAAGTAGTCGTGGGTTTGGAATGTGCTATCAAAGGATCATCTGCAGTGCATCGTTTAGATAATACACACTACTGCTACTGAGCGCCATTGGTGGAGGGATTGAATGCTTTAGATGTGGTGCCAATCAAGCGGGTTGCTTTGTCCTGAATGGTGTCAAGCTTATTGCGTGTTGTTGGAGCTGCACCCATCCAGGAAAGTGGGGAGTATTCCATTACACTCCTGATTTGTGCCTTGGAGATGGTGGATGGATTTTGGGGTATCAGGAAGTGAGTTACTCACCGCAGTATCCCTAGCCTCTGATCTGCTCTTGCAGCCACTGTGTTTACATGGTGAGTCCAGTTGAGTTTCTGGTCAATGGTAGCCCCAAAGGTGTTGACAGTGAGGGATTCAGTGATGGTAATACCATTGAATGTCAAGGGGTAGTGTTTAGAGTGTCTCTTATTGGTGATGGGCATTGTCTGGCGCAAATGTTACTTATTGGCCTAAGCCCGGATCTAGTCCAGATCTTGTTGCATTTGAGCACAGTACTATTCAGATACCGCCTTGGTTGAAATTTGTTTGAAAGAAGTTGAAGAGATTAATTTCCACATGTCATCTGCAGGCAGAAATCAGTGTGTGCACTGTCCTTTTATGAGCAGGATGAATGTAGTTGGTGTCAAGAACTCAAAAGGATAGCATTTCAAACAACTGAAGAAATTACGCTGCAAGCCTGTGGAACAAAGTTCAAAACAGTGCAGTCTGACCAGTGGATTTCATTCTGGTATGATGTAATTTAATTACAATAGATTCTCACGTCTACAATCAAGTATTGATTTTGGGCAAACTCTAAGAATTCATAATTTGAATTACAAAAACACAAGTTAATCAAAGGAATCCAGATTTCATGCTGAAGGAAAATTAAGCATTTTTCAACAAGTGACTGATTGATTAGATAAATAGAATGAAATTCACTCAGTATATGTGGACATTCATAGGTGTCCCATTTGGGTTTTCACCAGGACCTTGTCAGAAAAATTCAGGGTACATAAGTGGAAATCAAGAGGGACTGTCAGAAAGTGAGTTGAGTGACATTTCTGACTGTGAAACTCAGTTCCTGTGACACCCAGAGTTAATTACACCACAGATCCACGTGTGTATGTGTTACAGCCTTGCATTAACACCTGATCAACACCAGCAAAAATTCGGTGCTTGTAATAAAATGAATCAATACCCCTCAGGAATCTTATAGGAAATTATTGTCCAGTCAATTACAATATTAGTATGGTATTCCAAAGCAATCTGAAATGGACTGGTAAAATTCAAACTCATGGAGCCATATAGTATACTATAACTCTTAACTTAACAAGTGCATTTTAAACAAATTGTGCTTTAGTAGGATATGTATACACTGCCATATGATTTGATATTGATTAACTGACTACAATAAACTGAAATTCAAGAAACATACACAATCATCTGTCGCCACACAACAGCGGTTTCATATGATGTGAAATATTTCTGTGGAAAAATATCAATACAGGAAATGATGCAAGTTCATATTCAAGAATGTTTATGAATTGAGGAAAATAATAATTCTCTGTTAATTTAGCAGGTAAAATTTTAGATGTGAAAGCATAAAACAGTGAAATATTGTGCAATCTATAGAATCTGTACATTGTGGTTGCAGGCCATTCAGCCCATTGAGTCCACACTGACCCTCTGAAGTGCATCCCACCTGGACCCATCCCCCTATACTATCCCTGTAACCTTGCATTTCCCATGGCTAATCCATCTAACCTACACATTGCTGGACACGATGGGCATTTTTTTGCGACCAATCCACCTAACCTGCATATCTTTGGACTGTGGGAGATAACCAGAGCACTCCTACTTAAACATGGGAAAAATGCATAAACTCCACACAGACAATCACCCAAGAGTGGAGTCAAACCTGAGTCCCTGGCACCATGAGGCAGTAGTGCTAACCACTGAGACACTGTGCTGCCTTATAGGCATCTTACAATAGATAATTGTCCCAACACATTGATAGTAACCAAGTTATATTATTTGTTATTATGTTCTTCAAATGCACTCGATATTATTCAATACTCAATTTATTTTATATCTTTTTAATGTTCTGGGTTGATTGTGGTACAGTAAATAGAGAAATATGTTTTCTGTATTATCTCATATGTGGCAAGGACAAGGTCAATCTTGTTTCAAAGTATTACATTTCTGGAAAATATCTTTTACGTATCCAGTCTGGTAATCTAATGTCCATTGTAAAGAAAGGACAAAAATCTGCTGCTCCCAAGTCCTCTGAAAAGTGTGGAATTGTTGAACTACATTATTGGGTTACAATTTTTTTTTTCATTCATGGAACATGGGCATTGTTCAATTGCCATCATTTATTGACCATGCGGCCCAGGATTAGGGAAAAGGGGAAGGTGGACACTATTAGGAAGGAAGTTCCAGGATTTTTATCCAGCAGCACTGAAGGAACAGTGATATAGTTCCAAGTCAGGATGGTGTGTAGCTTGGAGGGGAACTTGAAGTCAGTGATGCTCCCACACATCAGCTGTCTTTTCCCTTCTAGGTGGTAGAGATGACAGATTTGGAAGGTGCTGTCAATTTATTTTATATATGCCGTAATACATCTTGTACTTGCTACTGCCTGCTGTTACTGTGAGACAGTAGAGGAGAGAGTAAATGTTCAAGTTGATGGATAGAATGGTAATCAAACAGGTTACTTTGTCCTGGATATTTTGGGTTTCTTAAGTGTTGTTGGAGCTGCATTCCACAGCATTCATGATTTGTACTTTGTAGATGGTAGACATACTTTGGAGAGACAGAAGGAGAGCTATTCAAATCAGAGTTCCTAGCCTCTGCCTGTTCTTGACTGGTCCACTTATAGAGTCATAGAGTCACAAAAAATGTACAGTACAGAAACAGACCCTTCAGTCCAACTTGTCTATGGCGACCAGACATCCTAAATTAATTTAGTCCCACTTGCCAGCACTTGGCCCATATCTCTCTAAACCCCTTCTTATTCATATTACCAGCCAGATGCCTTTTCACTGCTGTAATTGTACCAGCCTCCAGCATTCCTCTGACAGCTCATTCCGCACACGCACCACCCTCTTTATGAAAAGGTTGCCCCTTAGCTCCCTTTTAAATCTTTCCCCTCTCACCTTAAACCTGTGCCCTCCAGTTCTGGACTCCCCTACCCCAGGGAAAAGACCTTGTCTATTTACCCTATTCTTGCCCCTCCTGGTCAATGGTAACCCCAGGATGTTAATGGCGAGGGTCCACTGACAGTAGTGGAATTAAATTTCAGGGGAGACAGTTAGATTCACTGTTGCTGGACATGGTTAATGTCTGGCAATTGTATGGCAGGAGCATCACTTGCTATTTATCAGCCACAGCCTGGATCTTGTCTAGGTCTTGCTGCATGTGAACATTGACTGCTGAAAAACCTTCTTGATCAGTTGGTCTACTGGCTTCTCTTAAACCAGCTAGAATGCTGTCTCCAGCAGGTTCCTAAAGGGTTTCTGACACACAAAGCCCATGTCCATATCAAAACTCCAAAACATTCTTGGAGAAAGATGCATTTCAGACCCTTTGGGTCACATTTTACCATAAATTGACTGAGGGCCAACTTTGATGAGTTTCATGGGGTGCGCCTTTAGGCTGTCTTCCCAAACTCACCTCATTATCAATGCCAGCCAGAAATACGGACCACTGCCGGGTCTTCCTGGAATTTCTGGTGCTGGTGCCATGTCTAAAGCTTAGCTATGCAGCAAAAAAAGTCCTCAGCTGCCCTGCACAGTCTGCACCAGCTCCTCCAGACAGGTTGGATGGAGCAAAATTGGCACCACACTTTGCCAACAAGGTCTGAAGGTTCTGGTGGACAGGGCATGCATGCATTCACGGAGATGTTGGCATCCGGTGAGCAAGACGGAGGGCCAGCTGAAGTGAGCCTTGAGCTGGAGTTGCCAAGTAACCTCACCGACTGTCACGTCAGCAACTGTCACCATTTGGATTCCAACCAACAGATTGGAGAATGGCAAACTGCAGCTCGATGAGGTGAGATGAAGCTGTCAATACAGGAGAATGCATGCAAAGAGAAGCTTTGTTTCTCACTTGCAAGAATTTCAGCTCATCGTTCAAGGCCTAGCAGTGGCTGAGTAAGTGCCAACAGGCACTTTATTAGATTGGACCTTCCCCATGGAAGTGATAGGAAACTCCTACCCATTGTCCAACACCGGTAGGACCAGTCTGGAGACTGTGAAAGCCCATGCACAGTTACAGGCACTAGATGGGAGGTATTGTGGCAAAAGGTAATTTTGGTTTGGAACAGGTTTACAAAAATATTGTTAGCTCTGGCATGATAAGCAGAAATTGTTTCAGGACAAGGTAGTGAATTCCTTGGATCACAGATTGCTGAATAACTCCAAAATGGAGGCATGGTAGCAGTAGAGAGCCAAGTATCTGCGTACAAATGAGAAATGATTTGAGTAGAAGCAGCTGGTGTTGATAAAAAAAATAAAGAGGAAGAGCCTAATTACATTTTGCTTTAGCTAATGAACCAGGATGCGCTTTTTTTAAAAAAAAAGAATGTTTTCTTAACTTCGGATATTGACATGATCATATGGGACCATAGGAAGTACATCAGTGGAGTTTACCAGTCAATATGCATAGCCCTGCACAATTGTTTTGTCATACTGTAGGCTAATGAGCAAGAATAGGTGATGGCAGTAGAGAAGGTGAAGGTCCTACAGCCTACGGTCTGTCACACTCTGTTCTTAAGTGGCCCAGCATAGGAGTCGAGACCTTGCAGAGCATTCACTTAAAAGCAGGATACTTTATGTAACCTTGCGCCCATATCTGACAGCATGCATGGACCTTGTTTTGGTTTTAATTGTGAAAGAATACAGGGTCTGCAACTGTACATAACACTTCAACCAAACAGCAGTCAAATAGGGAAAACCAATCAACCTGCGATCTACAGAGTGTTCAAACAAGAGTATCTCGAGAATGGTTATCTTCCATTTTCCAGAAGACTGTTTTACCTGATTTCAATATTTTTGGTGGCCCTTTACTACCCACTTTACTGTCTAGTGATTTGTCCCATGTTGATTACTAGCCACTCTGTGGAAGGCATGGTCACGGAGGAGAGCTGAAGAAGTTTGTTAGGTCTCAGACCGAATCCACTTCAACCCCATCGATGACTACAGAACTCGCAGCCACGTGTAAAAGAGATGAAGCCACTACATCCAAAGGAGTAGACTTAGGGTCATCCCGTTGTCTAGAAATGCTGCCACCTATACCTGGCAATAGGGCAGCAACTGAAAATCCATTTAAACACTGGATACTTGTGGCCTTTTGCTAGTTTGCTGTGGGAGCATGTTCAGCTCCTTCACATTTGAATGGTAAAATTGTCTGTGTGTTAGGTGACCTCAATGGTATTAGGACTCCTGGCAAGGCTGATGGGCCTGTCTTGTTCAGTTATCTGTTGCACTGGTACAAGAAGATCATACAGTGCTATGAAGATGAATGTAAAGTCATAATTGGATCAGTAAACTCTGAAGAAATCTCAGGGATAGCACAAAACAAAAGAAAGGCTGAAGCACACAGCCACCCCGGGAAACTATTTCCAGTGTCCAAAGGCTCAATGGGATAACTGACAAAAGGAACAGAGGGCAAATTAGGGGAGCTCTTTAGACAAGGAGATCCATGCAAACTGAATTATTGCACAGCTTTCTAATCCTACTACATGGGGGAAAGTGATGACGTTGTTTGTCCTGAAGAATAACATTTCCAACAGATTAACTATTATTCCTGAGCCTTTGTGTAGCAGCTCAGGGTAAGCCAGCTCAGGGCCACTGCAAACTTGATAGTTATTGATAATGCTGTTTTGTGTTAGAGGTTGTCTGGAGGTTATATTCTCAGAGACAGCAAGGGCCCAGCACCATCTTCCTAGTGAAACAGAGCCTGTGGAGAGAGTTATTCCTCTGACATTCCAAGATGAATATGCAACTGCCTGTGGATAAAGCTGTGTGTTAGTGCTGACAAAGCCTTTCAGCTTAAAACAAAGAGGAATCTTGACAGTGATGTCCATTACAATGACAACACCTGTAAAAGTGATAGCCAAAACTCTTGGCCAATAGGTTCAAAGTACAAAAACATATGCCATTTTCTTCCAATCTCAAAACAATAAGAGACCTTTTCTCAAAGTTGATTTTGTATTAAATTAAAATGTGCCAATCAGATTTTTTAGGAGCGCTACACTTTCCCAGTAAGAATAGGCTGTATACAATATCCTTGCCCTTTTGGGTGGTAGCGTTTACAGGTTTAGGAGATGCTGTTGAAGAAACCTTTGGGATCTTGCTTTGTGCACCTCCTTTGCAGCTGTAACCCTGTATGCCTCACCCTGTCTCCGCACCCTAAGATCTGTATGTCCTTGTTTGCTATGATCTGCCTGTACTGCTGGAAAAACAAAGTTCTTCATTGTATTCAGGGACACGTGACAACAATAAATCAAATCAAATTTATGACTTTCTATTGTGCGTCAATGAGTAAACGTGTAAGGAGGTGGACTGTTTGATTAGGGAAGCCGCTTTGTCCCGGATGGTGTTGCATTTATTTTTGTGTGGTGTTAGAGCTGCACTCATCCAGGCAACTGGAGAATCTATGTCTCAGTTTGTAAAGTCAGGGAGTGACTTCTGAGAGCCTCTTCTGAAGTCAAGTCAAGTTTTGTATGGCTGACTTGATGTCGAGAATGCTAAAGTCAGGTGTAGTGCCAAGTGATTTTTATTCTGAACAATTTTACTTCTTAAATGTAATTAAGGCCAAGGGTCCTCTTGCACCTGCACAAGGAGTAGCATCAACAACTTGCAAGATTAAGATTCTAAAGATAAGGTTAGAGTGACTGCCTTAGCATCAATGCAGCATTAAACCTTTTTTTAAATTTCTTCACAGAATGTGGACATACTGGTGCGATGATCATTATAAATTAAGGGTATCTAGTGAAATTGAAACCATTAGGAATCAGGGGAAAACTTTCCATTCATTGAAGTCGCAACTAACACAAAAAAAGACAGTTGTGATGGTTGGAGGTCAATCATTTCAGTCTCAGGACAGCACTGATAAAGTTACTTATGACAGTAGCTGAAGGCCAAAAGGATAGTCATTGATCATTGCTGTGTTTACTTGTATTCACAACTCCTCAGATAAAACCCACTTGCATCAAGACATGGACAATCCTTAAGCTAAGTGATAAGTAATATTTCCATCACACAAATGCAAGGCAATGACTGTCTTGACAAGAAAGAATTTAACTATCGCTCCTTAGTGTTCAATGGCATTACCATTACCAAATCTCCACCATTAACATGAAGCAGTTTACCATTAACCAGACAGTTAACTTGAACAATCACATTAAATGTTGGGTTATAGATTTGCTCAGAGGTTGGGTATTCTGAGGTGAGCACGCTGATTCCCTGAAGTTTACCACAAACCACAAGTCAGAAAAGTGATTAAATTCTCCCCAGTTACCTGGGTGGGCACAGCTCATGCCTGTAGTGTCCAGGGATGTGCAGGCTAGGTGAATTAGCCATAGGGAATGCAGGGTAACAGGGATAGGATAGTGGAGGTTCTGGATGGAATGCTTTTTGGACAGTCAGTGTGTACTCGATGGTCTGAATGGGCTGTTTCCACATTATTAGGGATTCTGTGATTCTACGGGGCTATGCACTGAAAGATGGAGAGTGATATAATACTCGATAGGTCTTCTTCAACCAGCATTGACTCAATGGCACCATATGGTCTCCTTCAATCTTTCTGTGTAATAATCTCTCCTTCAGAACAGAAATGCTATAAGTCAATGGACAGTAAAGTGCTGAAGAAATCTCATAACACCTAACTTGATTACGCTTAATTACTTTTTCAACTTCAATCACTCTCACCCTAATTTGCACTTACATGATAAAATAAAATCAAACGGGAAGTGTCCCAGCTGCATACCTTAATTCTGG
This sequence comes from Chiloscyllium punctatum, assembly GCF_047496795.1. Classification (NCBI taxonomy): domain Eukaryota; kingdom Metazoa; phylum Chordata; class Chondrichthyes; order Orectolobiformes; family Hemiscylliidae; genus Chiloscyllium; species Chiloscyllium punctatum. Next base: position 70,273,012 of record NC_092770.1, on the reverse strand, counting down.
AAAATCTTACCTCCTCAGACCTCCTGTGGTACATTTTTAAATATCTAGAAGTACCTCCTTAACTGTACGATTTTGTCACTTGCTTCCACAGGTGCCGACAACCAAACAGCTCACTGGAGTCACCATGTTCCCCTCACAATCCTGATGCTCATTGCTAGCAGGCTTATCAACTGGGAAAAGGCCAATTATGTACTAGAAAGAAGAGGTTTCCACAACCAAACAGTCTTTGTCTCTATCCAGTACCCACTCTCAGTCATTCCACAAAGAAGGCTGTTTATAGGCTATATCGGCCTAACTTTAGCTCAAAGGTACTGAAGTCAAATACTGCACTCTGCCATTATCCCAGTTGAGATGGAACATTTCTGGACATCTCAGAGAGCACACTTGGAAATTTACACATCCACACAATCATTGCCATACCAACAGATGCACCAACCTCTAAAAGATATCAAAAAATGTTGTACTTTTAAGCAAAACATGCTTCACATTTTTTTTTAACAGATTTAGGGACCAACTTAATTGCTCCTAGCATTCTTCACTCTATCTGAGGGTCAGCTGCTGAACAATTCTTTGGGGAGCCAATTGTAGCTTGGTCCCTATTGAATATGTTACCTTTTCAAGATAATCCACTTGTCAGCTCATAGGAAGCCTGCTTTCACCCTGAATAAAACATCAACATTCAAAATAACAGCCCTGGCATGCGAAATCAGTGCCAGTACAATCCAGGTGGCCAGGTATATGCATTGATGGGCTAACATGCATATGGATAGACATATAAATAAATAAACATATAAATGGCTACACGCCTATCATGCTTTAAACATCACATTTCAAAGTGTAAAGTTCTTCAGGAGGAAACCAATCAGTTCCTACTGGTTTTACTGACCTTAAACAGCTGAGAATTCACAGAGAAGCAACTGCTCAGAATGTGCCTGTACACCACAATTACATTCTATGTCCTTTATGATGTGGGCCACTTTATACATAGCTTTTACAGTGAAATCCGATATTGCACATTGTGTGATATGATACCCCTACACTTATCAAGCACAATCTCCACAGGAGATCTGCTGTAATGTTGACAGATTTGAATGCTAAAACTCCTTCAGGGAAGTTTAAAAGGAGAAAATTATATACGAATTATTATGTAAACAATGATGCTGGGAGTGTGCTTGAGTCATAATAGGTTTCCAGCTTCTGTTTATTCCCCAGAGATCAGCTGTGATAGTTATGTTCCCTGTATTGCATTAGTGGTTATTTCAATCAAGAAGGTTAAGCAGAATTCAATTATTTGGTAATTCAATACTCAACTGATACATTAAAGTAGTTTCAATAATTGTTAAGTGAATTCTGCAAATTATAATTTTGGCCAAGGTTCCTGGTTAAATGGGTAGAATTTGTTTTTGCAAAGCTTATGAAAGTAACTCCAGCTTATTAAGAGGACTATTAACTATTTAGTCATCTGAGGATGAACATCAGATTTAATTGTCTGCAACCACAGCATTTCCACTGGGTTTTTGTAGAACAAGATCTAAAGAATTAACTGACAGCATAGTATCAACATATCAACGCAATTTGATGTTTAAAAATTATATTTCGGCCCAAAAGTATGAAAATAACATTTCAACATTCATTTCAAAGAGTATCTGCAAAAGTTATTATTTTTTAAATTGATGGCAATTCAAATTAGCATTGAAGAAAAGGGGCATTGTTTAATCCATATAACATCTCCGAACAAGTTGATTAGAAAATATCTACAGTGCTATCCTCAGCAGGTATTGTTAGTGAATCAACTGGGATTGCTTTGTTGACAATCATTCAGATTTGCATACACATTTATTTAACTCATGGATGAAGACTAAGTTCTCAATGCAAATTTGATTAAGTTTCTGTTCTAGAAGTTTCCATTGCTCCTTTATTGCTTTTGTAACAGTACCCCACTGGGGTTGGCTTAACTCATTAATGTTTGCTGTTTTAAGAGTAGAAGTAATCCTGATAGCCTTGTAAGCAATGCAGTATCCCTGCCTCTGAGGGACTCAAGTTCAAGTCCCACTTGCCCCAGAAATGTGGCACAATGTCTCTTGACAACTTGAGGAGAAAATATCTGCCTACCTCCAGACCAGAAGGCCTGGTTCAAGATTTTAAAATATCCACTGTTGATCCCTCCCAAATCATGAATATGTCACATCTCTACAACTCTCAATGCAAGGATCTTGTAGCACAATGGTAATGCCCAAATCTTTGGGCCAGAGGATCCAGGTTCAAAACAGACCCGCTCTAGGCATGTGGTGTAACACAAATGATAAAGTGGTTATTAAAATATTTAGAAGTCATCATGTATTGCTTGTGATGCTGTGGTCATGGGTTCAAACCTTATACTGGCCAATATCACTGATTTCCAAGTCAGCCATTAACTCTTCAGAGTCTTTTATAACAATGTTAGAGTCTCTACTCTGGGCTGGAAGATTCATTTTCAAATCCCGACTGCTGCAGTCATGTGTCTGAACAAGTTGATTATAAAACTATGAGTAATCCTGAAACGTCAAGGTAGTGGTTTAGTGTGGCAAAGCTGAGGGGAATGCAGTTTCCTGAGGGATGCATTACACAAGTCAAGATTGATGGGCTTCTGTTTGCATCTAACTCACTAACAAATAAATATGAGCAATGACAGAATTTTTGAGAATGGCCCTTTCAAGCAAAAAATGAAAATCCTTTCAGGAGAGTCAAAATAATAATGGACTGAAAATTATCTATTTGTACCATAGAGGCCTGTAAGTTCCTCATATTTAATTTCATTTCTGTACCAAGTTGTTGATACCATCTATAAATATTCACTTCTAGAGAAAGAGTGCACTTAATGCAATTATTACAAACAGGATCACATAAAGAAAACAGACAATTGTCACACGGGGCAGCATGGTGGCATAGTGGTTAGCACTGCTGCCTCACAGCGCCAGGAACCTGGTTTCGATTCTAACCATGGGTGACTGTCTGTGTGGAGTTTGCACATTCTCCCCGTATCTGTGTGGGTTTCCTCCGGGTATTCCAGCTTCCTCCCACAATCCAAAGGTGTGCAGGTTAGGTGAATTGGCTCCGCTAAATTGTCATAATGTTCGGTGCATTAGTCAGGGGTAAATATAGGGTAGGGGAATGGGTCTGGGTGGGTTACTCTTCGGAGGGTCAGTGTGGACTTGTTGGGCCGAAGGGCCTGTTTCCACACTGTAGGGAATCTAATCTAATCTAATCTATCCAGTAATCTGTACTGGAGAGTACATTTGTATGGACAGCAGCAAAGTATAGGATGTTTAAAACTATTATCTATTCTTGGGATGTTGGCTTTGCCGGCAAAGATGACATTTATTGCTCTTAGCTGAAAATGTGTTGCTGGAAAAGCACAGCAGGTCAAGCAGCATCCAAGGAGCAGGAGAATCGACGTTTTGGGCATAAGCCCTCCTTCAGGAATGAGCGAAGGATCCGGAGGGAGGTCTGTTGTTGGAGGCTTCAGATTTGTTGTAGGTACTGGTTGTCTGGTTGGGTCCAAATTTTGTTGGTCTGAACGTAGTCCGGAGTCCGTGCGGGGTCAGTCGGTTCCGTAGGCAGGTGCTGAGGAAGGAGATGTGGCTGTGGTAGCGAGACTGTTTGAGAACGTGGCTGGAGAGCTTCTGTGCAGAGGAGATGACCTGGGGTGTGCAGTGAGAGAGGGACTCACTGAAATCCTTGTAGAGGGAGGAAGAGAGCTTCTTCAAGGAAGGCATCCTTGTAAGAGGATTCGCAGTACGTTAAAATCTTCAAGGAGAAAGTGAGGACTGCAGATGCTGGAGATCAGAGCTGAAAATGTGTTGTTGGAAAAGCGCAGCAGGTCAGGCAGCATCAAAGGAACAGGAGAATCGACGTTTCGGGCATGAGCCCTTCTTCAGGATGCAGCCTGACCTGCTGTGCTTTTCCAGCAACACATTTTCAGCTCTGATCTCCAGCATCTGCAGTCCTCACTTTCTCCTCGAAGATTTATTGCTCTTATTTAAGGTTGGTTTTGCTGAGATGCTGAGGGTCAGATAGGAAGAATAGGTACCTGGCTAAAACAGTTTGACAGTGATAAAGCAAAAATCTCCTGGCAAGGAAAGAAGGGGAAAAACATAAAGTGATGAAAATATCCAAAAGATCAATGTATCAAATGTAATTGGTTCATAATTGTTAAAATTAAATCTGGCATCTGAGTTTCTTTTAAAAGATGACAATATGCTGTAACTTGCATCTCTGCAGACTTTCTCAAGGTGCCTCTCAGAAGAAGCCACAGTCACATTAAGTGAAGCATGTCAGTTTAATTGTGCTGCACACGTGACAACTGTTATTGCAATTAGGCTTGTAATTTATGTCTCTGTACAGTATAATTTCCTCATCAAGACACAGTCTGGTGTTGTGTTTAATGACAGGTGTCTCAAATAATATCAATACTGTCTCAGAAAGACACAGGAAAACAATGCATCAGTGCACTAATGTGCTAATTTATTTGCGTGTTGCGAGCAATGCACTTCATTTATTAGGCGTGAAGGGTAACAACAGGTTGGTGCAAATATATTATCTGTCGCTGTTCTTTTGATTGAAACAAAAGACAAAGAGCGTCCAGGAAATATACGAAACCTTATACAAATGAATTGCGGATATCAAGAGTTTCTTAACTGGTGACCAAAAGTTTGATGGCTTTTAAAGCACTTCTGTGCCAAATGTCAATGTTATCCCTAACAGCGGAAAAAAACAATGCACGTCAGATAAGGAAGTTAAAATATGATCTTGTAGCTCGATGACACTAGGCTACTGCTAATGAAGGCAAGTTCCTGATGAAGGGCTTTTGCCCGAAACGTCGATTTTCCTGCTCCTCGGATGCTGCCTGACCTGCTGTGCCTTTCCATCATCACTCTGATCTAAATTCTAGTCCTAATGAAGCCTGTACCAAGTTGAATTAAGCTGTTTAACAATGTGTCGCAAATATTTTCTAATTTATGAAGGAAAGTGAGCCAGTGTACAGACACCACAGATTGAAAAATAATATTGATACCTGAGCTCATGTTGATTATCCCCTGATATATATATATATATATATATATCAATAGGGGGAGGCAATGGCCCAGTGGTATTATTGAGAGACTACTTATCCAGAGACCCAAGTAATGCTTTGGATACCAGGATGTGAAACCCACCATGGCACATGATGGAATTTGAATTCAATACAAATCTGGAATTAAGGGTCTAATAATGACCATGAAACCATTATTGATTCTAAGGAAAGACCCATTTGGCTCACTAATGTACTTTAGGGAAGGAAAATGCTCTCCTTACGTAGTCGGGCCTACAGGTGCCTCCAGACCCACAACAACATAGTTGACTCTTAACTGCCCTCTGCGCATTTAGGGATGGGCAATAAATGCTGACCTAGCCAGTGGTGCCCTCATCTCATGAAGCATCTTATGCCTTACATTTAACTATCATGAGCCAACCAGAGAGCTAGATTTCGAGAAAAAAAAATCTATGGAAAATGCACCAACTGTGGCCAACTGAGGAAGTTAAAGATAATATCATATTGAAAGACAAAGGTTATAATTTTGCAACAGTGAATGACATGTCAGAAGACAGGATAGAATGTAAAGAAAAGAATAACCAAACCATGAGTAAGGACATTGAAATTAGAGTTCGAAAGAAAGACAGAGAAAAGAGAGAAAACTTAAGAGGTTGCACTGATATTTTAAAAAAGAAAATAGTGAATAAAGTAAACATTGATCCACTAGGGAGTGAGTTTGAGAATTAATAACAAAAAAAGGAAATAAACTGAACATCCATGTCTTTACTGCAGAGGATATAAATAACAGCCCAGACTTAACTGTGAATTAGGAGGTGAAACAGTGAAACTTAAAGTAATTACAATCACCAGGTAAAAGGGCACCCTGTAAGTTATTAGAATTAAAGCTCCCTGAGTCCCTAGGTCTGATGGCCTTCATCCTCAGCTCATAGGAAGGATCACTGCAGAAACAATACATGCACTGGTTTTAACCTTCTCCAGGTTCTGCAAAGATCTCATTCTCAAAAATGGCAAGTGTGACTCCTGTATTCAAGGACAGATCCAGTAAGCTGAAAATGAGAGGCCTGTAAAGGTTAATATTTGCTATGGAAGAAATGTTGAAATCTATTTTTTTATCAGGTTATACTCTTAGGAAATCTCAAAGCAATTTTGGAAAGTCAGCATGGTTTTGTGAAAGGAAAATCATATTTGACTGAAGTATCAGAAATCTTTGATGAGGAAATACGTGATGTTGATAAAGGGCATGGAAGCTATTATGACTAATCTCTGGGCCAAGGTTCTCTAGTTTATTATGGTTGCAGACGGAATACCTCAGACCATTGAGACTTCAGTTGAGGGCTGGTGAACAGGTTCTGCTTGATCATTCATGTCCTCCTTTACCTGCAGTGCTGAAGTGCTTAAATGGCCGTGCAGAGAGTTATAAGCTGTGACCCTGTGACTAAGGGAACTTTTCTTCTACCATCTTCAAGACAAATACTTGAGCCTGGTGTCATATGTATGGACTAGCGTGCTGTGGGGGTCATAGGTCACAACTCCCTGCACAGCTATTTAAACACCTTGGCACTGCAGGTAAAGGTAGGGCTAAAGCTCTCTCTCTTTTTCTCTCACTTTGAGTACTACCAGTCAGGCACTACAGAAAGGAATCAGGACATTAGAATTTCAAATAACCTACAAAGCAACAAATGTCAAAATTGACTGTTCAACTGTCAGCAATGCTCCTGGTAATCTCTGATGCAATGCTTGCAAAATTCAACTACCTGCTCTTCACAAACAATTCAGAGATTGATCCTTTTTTAGCTTTTATCTTTCCGGACTCACCTTTTATTTCTAATCTGTGTCTATGTATGTTTTCTCATTAATTAATAAACTCATCCTGTTCGCTCATCCATGGTTACATTAGCTTCTTTTAAAACGCAAGTTATCCACTAAGGACAGGGATTCTTTTGAAAGTTTTCATCAACCATGGAGGGGCATGAATGAAACGTGTTCACCAGCCCTCAACTGAGGGCTCAATGGTCTGAGGTATTCCATCTGCAACCATAATAAACTATAGAACCTTGACCCAGAGATTAGTCATAACAGCTTCCATGCCCTTTATCAACGTCACTTATTTCCTCATCAAAGATTTCTGATACTTCAGTCAAACATAATTTCCCTTTCACAAAACCTTGTTTACTTTACCAAATTGCTTTGAGATTTCCTAAGAGCATTGCTATAACCTGATATTAAAAAAAGGATTTCAACATTTTCCTATAACAAATATTAACCTTTACAGCCTGTCATTTTCAGCTTACTGGATCTGTCCTTCAATACAGGAGTCACACTTGCCATTTTTGAGAATGGGATCTTTGCAGAACCTGGGGAAGGTTAAAACCAGTGCATGTATTGTTTCAGCAGTTTCCCTTCCTATGAACTGAGGATGGAAGGCCTTTGGACCTGGGGACTCAGGGAGCTTTAACTCTAATAACTTCCAGGGCACCCTTTTCCTGGTGATTGTAATTACTTTAAGTTTCACTGTTTCACCTCCTAATTCACAGTTAAGTCTGGGATGTTATTTGTATCTTCTGTAGTAAAGACATGAATGTTCAGTTTATCCGTTATTTCCTTTTTCTTGTTATTAATTCTCAAACTCACTCCCTAGTGGATCAATGCTTACTTTACTCACTATTTTCCTTTTAAAAATATCAGTGCAACCTCTTAAGTTTTCTCTCTTTTCTCTGTCTTTCTTTCGAACTCTAATTTCAATGTCCTTACTCATGGTTTGGTTATTCTTTTCTTTACATTCTATCCTGTCTTCTGACATGTCATTCACTGTTGCAAAATTATAACCTTTGTCTTTCAATATGATATTATCTTTAACTTCCTCAGTTGGCCACAGTTGGTGCATTTTCCATAGATTTCTTTTTCTCGAAATCTAGCTCTCTGGTTGGCTCATGATAGTTAAATGTAAGGCATAAGATGCTTCATGAGATGAGGGCACCACTGGCTAGGTCAGCATTTATTGCCCATCCCTAATTGTTAAGAGTCAACTATGTTGTTGTGGGTCTGGAGTCACCTGTAGGCCCGACTACGTAAGGAGAGCATTTTCCTTCCCTAAAGTACATTAGTGAGCCAAATGGGTCTTTCCTTAGAATCAATAATGGTTTCATGGTCATTATTAGACCCTTAATTCCAGATTTGTATTGAATTCAAATTCCATCATGTGCCATGGTGGGTTTCAAATCCTGGTATCCAAAGCATTACCTGGGTCTCTGGATAAGTAGTCTCTCAATAATACCACTGGGCCATTGCCTCCCCCTATTGATATATATATATATATATCAGGGGATAATCAACATGAGCTCAGGTATCAATATTATTTTTCAATCTGTGGTGTCTGTACACTGGCTCACTTTACTCCATAAAGTAGAAAATATTTGCGACACATTGTTAAACAGCTTAATTCAACTTGGTACAGGCTTCATTAGGACTAGCCTACTGTCTCCAAGCTACAAGATAATATTTTAACTTCCTTATCTGACGTGCATTGGTTTTTTTCTGCTGTTAGGACTAACATTGACATTTGGCACAGAAGTGTTCTACAAGCCATTAAAATTTTGGTCACCAGTTAAGAAAATCTTGATATCCACAATTTATTTGTGTAAGGTTCCTGAGTTTAAGAACCTTATGCTAGGGAGCTCAGTAAAAAGGGAAGCAATGGCCTGGTGTTATTATCGCTAGACTGTTAATCCAGACATCCCCAGGTAATGTTCTGGGGACCCGGCTTCACATCCTGCCTAGGCAGGTGGTATAATTTGAACTCAGTAAAATCTGGAAGTAAGAGTCTGATGGTGACAATGAATCAATTGTCAGGAAAAACCCATCTGGTTCACTAATGTCCTTCAGGGAAGGGTACTACAATCCTCACCTGGTCTGCTCTACATGTAACTCCAGACCCACAGCAATGTGTTTGACTCTTAACTGCCCTCTGGGCAATTTGAGATGGGCAATAAATGCTGGCTTAGCCAGTGACACTCTCAACTCATGAATGCATAACAGAAAAATAAAAATAGGGTCTATATGCTCTAGTGTTTAGAAGGAGAAGAGGTATTCTCAGTGAAATGCAAAAACATCTTTGAAGAGCTTTGACTGGATAAAAACTAAGAAGTTGTTTACCTTGTTTGGGGAATGTAGAAATGTAGAAGCAGAGAAAATTGGACCAGGAGTATGCCTTTCAGCCCTTCTAGCCTGCCCTGCCATTAGAGATGATCAGTACTCTGTTCCTGCTTTTGATCCATTTAGCCCTGAGAACCATACCCATCTCCTTCTTGAACATTTCAACATTTTCACCTCAACGATTTCTGTGGTAGAAAATTTCACAGGCTCACTACTCTTTGGGGAAGCATTTTCTACTCATTTCGGCCCTAAATGGCCTACCCTGTAATCCCTGATTCTGAATCCCCTAGTCATCGGAAATATCCTTCCTGTCTTGTCACATTAGTATTCCATAGGTTTCTTTGAGGACCCCCATCGTGCTTCTAAACTTCTGCAGGGGAAAATGCTCAGGCTCTGGTGTTTAGGACTCAAATGGTGAGGAATTTCTGTTGACTCAAAGCATTATGACATGTTAGAATTCTTTATCCCAGAGGATTGCAGATGTTCCATCACTGAATTTATTAAAGGCTGAAATCAATTGATCTTTCCAGCAATCAGTTTGTAAAGTCTACAGACGGGTCAATAGAGCATTGAGGCAGAAGAGCAGTGATGGGTATGTTGAATGGTGGAGTAGGCCCAACCAGCTGCATCAAGAACAGAAGTTGCTGGAAAAGATCAGGAGGTCTGGCAGCATCTGTGAAGAGAAATCAAAGTTCACATTTCGGGTCCGGTGACCCTTCCTCAGAACTGATGGTAGCTAGGAAAGTGTCAGTTTATGTGCATCTTCACAGATACTGCCAGACCAGCTGAGCTTTCCAAGAAAATTCTGTTTTGGTTGTGATTTACAGCATCTGCAGTTTTTTCATTTTTTATTCATGATGCATGATATATTACTATTTATTATGGGTTGAATCTTACATATTTTCTGGCTCAGTGCCAGTTGTGTTGGGTTTTTTTAGAGGGTTTTCACAGTGAGCTAGTGATATGTTTTTATTTACCATATCTTGCCAAATTTGGATCATTAACTACCTACCCCACCATGGTTCCTCTCTCAGCCAACTCTAACCCTGCGTTACCATACAATATTCTCAGCATAACTGGCCACTGCCAGAACATCCTAGAATTGTATGCCATCCTGGTGGCAGCACCATCTTTAAAAGGCCATTGTGTGCCCAGATTGGTGCTGTCAGTCTGAAGCTGCCCTGCACAATTCCTGACCTTTGCCCTGGTCATGGTAGACATGGGAAACTCTGTAGCCTACTTTGAGGGCAGGGACCTGAACATCCTGCTGGATGGGATGGTGTCATCTTACCCCACAGCTAGTAGACTTTGCCAGGCATTCAGAAGTGACCACCCAGATAGTGCAGTTTCAGTCATTTGGAGAAAGACACAACTCTGTCAGAAAAATATCACTCCACTATTCAAGCCATACCTTCTCTCTCTGTTACCCCGCACTTACTTTATCTCTCCTACTGGACCAATCTCTCACCAGGTCTGATGCTCTACCACTGCATCAGCTTCCCCAAACTCTAAACGCGCTAGTCTTGCATGGCCTCTGTGCTAACTGCTCACTCACTCAGGACACATCCCCACTGGTACCAAAGTAACAACTGTGTCACCCACCATTATCTCCTTCAATACCTGCCTCTTTCTCATTCCAGGAGGAAACCAGCCCTCAATAAACGAGTCAAGACTGGAAGTGGTCTGCCCAATACTTCAACTCCTCACTCCTTATGGGGTAAAGATTATGACTCTAACCACGTCCAAACCTCTGGACTGGTATCACAGGCTGCTCATGGCTCACTGTGCTGGGACCCCGTGACCTAAGGCTATTTCCATATATTTCACTGTGATTCTGCTGACACTAGGAAAACGAGGGTTATAGCAAAAGGGGCAGGAATGTGGAGCTGCAGGATATTCAGATCAGCCATGTTCTCATTGAATGGTAGAGCAGACTCGATGGGCTGAGTGGTTTAGCTCTGCTTTTATGTTTCATGGACCAAACATGACAACCTCCCTTATTTTGTGTCACCTCCAAACAGCATGGTACAACAGCAACAACATGAGCATCACATTTCTGGTTGAGGGGTCAAAAAGGGTCAGCAAGGCAATGCGAGTCTGGAATGCTGTGAGCATACAGCTAGTCTCAGAGCCTTGTGACAGTAAGCCTGGTCCAGACCATGAGCTGGGTGTGTGTCACTGAGCACCTCGTGTCCTTGCCTCAGCATTACAATAATAGTTATCGGTGCAGGCTTAGGTGCAGCATTGCAGTGCAGAAGCATACTGCACTTGGATTGGAGATGTCCCATGAGAATTCTTGGAGGCTGGCACATGTCAGATGCCAACAGTGTGTGCAGCCAGTGCTAATAGTGCCTAAGGTGTTGCTGCCCATTGTCGAACGTAGAAATCCTTCAGAGCAAGCGACGACTGAAATCGCCAAATGCCACTGTGGTTTCCACATCGAGATTTCGTGAGGTCCGTTTTATTTGTGTGTTTGGTAAGATAAGAAGCTGAATACCAATATGTGCTGTTAATAAGGCATTTAATAAGCTATAATCCCCCTTAATTAGGAACCCATCACTACCCAGCGAGAAACTTGCCCTACCATCCAGCAGATGCACAAAAAAATGCAGCTAGTCACTCTCGACATCTCGTCACATTTTTCATACAATTATGTCACAGATTGCCCACTTCGCCTAGACCCTTATTGTATTCTGTCCTATATTCTTTAACTGCAATGAGATAAAGGACCAAGTAAGTTGTACTGGCTGTCAGCGAGTAATAAATATTGATCAGGAGGACACCACAAGTCTTCATTTATGAGACCTTTTTATGAGATCATTTACATCTATGCGATGATTGCTGCCAGGTTTAACATCTGGACTGGAAGAGTCTATCTGGGTGTTCACCCTAAATTGTGTCCTTACATCTCTGGGGTGAGGCATAAGGCCAGAGGCTTCAGGATTCAGACTTAATATTCCATCCTAAGCCAAAGCTGATGCTGTCTCAGCTGCAAGGTGAGGACTGCAGATGCTGGAGAGTCAGAGTTGAAAAGTGTGGTTCTGGAAAAGCACAGCAGGTCAGACAGTATCCGAGGAACAGGAGAGTCAATGTTTCGGACATGAGCCCTTCATCAGGAATGTGGAGGGGGATGGGGTCTGAATGATAAATAGGGGGTGTGGCTGAGTCTGAGATAAGGTGAGTAGGAAGAGGATAGGCAGATGCAGGTGGGAAGTCATTGTGATTGGTCAGTGGGGAGGGTGGAACAGAGACAGAGAGGTCCAGGAAAGAGAGGGAGGTGTCCAAAATTGTCCATGTGAACTTGAGTTCAGGGTGGAAGGTGTTGGTGAAGTTGATGAACTGTTCAACCTTCTCATGGGAGCACAAGGTGGCGCTGATACAGTCAGCAATATAGCGGAGGAAAAGGTGGGGTTGGTGCCATTGTAACTCCAAAAAGGGGGACTGCTCCACATATCCGATGAAGAGGCAAGCATAGCCTGGGCCCATGCAGGTGCCCATGGCTTCCCCTCTGGTCTGAATCAAGTGGGAGGATTCGAAGGAGAAGTAGTTGAGGATGAGGACCAGTTCTGCCAATCGAATGAGTGTATCAGTGGAGGGGTACTATTTGGGTTGGCGAGAGAGGGAGAAACAGAAGGCTTGGAAGCCTTCGCCATGTCGAATTGACATATATTGGGACTGGTTGTCCATACTGTAGATGAGGTATTAGGGAATCGAAAGTCATGGAGGAGGTGGAGAGCGTGGTTGGTGTCCCAGCTGTATGTGTGGAGTTCCCAGACCAAGGGTGACAGGACAGTGTTGAGATATAAGGATTAAAGTTCGGTGGGGTTAGATCAGGCAGAGACAATAGATCGAATAGGGCAGTCAGGTTTTTGAATTTTGGATAAGAGGTAGGATCGGGCAATGTAGGGTTCTGGGACTATGAAGTTGGAGGCTGTGAATGGGAGATCCCCTGAGGTGATGAGTTTGTGGATGGTCTAGAAGATGCTGGTTTGGTGATGGGAGGTGGGGTCATGGTTGAGGGGGCAGTAGGAGGAGGTGTCACCAAGTTGGTGTTTGGCTTTGGCAAGGTAGAGATCGGTGTGCCAAACTATCACTATATCCCTCGTACCCCACCATCTGCTGGCTTTATGGTGAGGTTGGGGTTGGATCAGAGGAAGTGGAGGGCTGCAATTTGCGAGGATGAGAGGTTCGAGTGGGTGAGAGGGGTGGACAGACTGAAGCGATCAATGTCACAGTAGCAGTTGGAGATAAAGAGGTCGATGGAGGGTAAGAGGCCAGGACTCGGTGTCCAAGAGGATGGAGTACGTTGGAAGCGGGAGAAGGGGTCCTCGGAGGGTGGGTGGGAGTCACAATTGAAAAAGTAAGCATGGAGGCGGAGGCAATGGAAGAGAAGTTCAATTTCGCAGTACATGTGGAACTTGTGGACATGGAGACATCATGGGATGAAGGTAAGACCTTTACTCAGGACTGATCGTTCATCCTCAGTGAGGGGTAGGTCCAGAGGGATGGTGAATACCCAACAGGGCTAGGGGCTAGAGCCTGGTATAGACCTAGAGTTGGGGGGGGGAGGGAGTGGTCATGTGATTGTTGGTGGTGACATCATAAGTGCAGTCATTGGAGGAAGTGATGTGCATGGTGGCAGTCGGGGTTGGGGGGAGGTGTTGAGGGGAGGTGGAAGTGGTGCATTCTGTGGCAACTGCAGGGCTGGAAGTGATGGTCTTGGCAGCGTTCACCATAATGCAACACTCTCAGTCACATTGTAGGAATTTCATCTTTGTTTTATCACAGAACGTGAAGACATTTTTAAAACACGCTTGGAGGATTTGCTTTGAAACATTTTTGAACAGAATATCCTTTGGAAAATCAGGTCAAATCTTCTTGCCTGGCTAAGAATAGACAATCTTTCAAAGCTTCCAGGCAAAGCATGCAGACTTATAGCCTTTGTAAACAAACAACAGCCTCTCAATCTGTGCTGCAAGAAGAGTTTCCAGGGAACAAGCTTCTGTCCTAACACCTTTTTGGCTTGGTGTCAATGTTTGTCTTATTACATTCCTGCAAAGCATCCTGGGACCTTTGCCACTTTAAAGAGACTCTATAAACATTGTTTAAACAAAATTACAATCGAACCATGTTTCAAATTAAGATGCCTCATGACACTTATCATAGCTTCGCACTATTTACTTAACAACAGCTTTTATTTAAACTTGCAGAATCTTGGTGTGGAATCCCCTTGGCCATGTTTAGTTAATTAACCAAAAGCAATTTTTACCTCATTAAGGCTGAAGTATCCCAGAGTACAATTATTCAATATGAAAGCGCTGCCCCAAACTAGTACACCTGCCAAAAATGGAGTGTCAAGTACAAAGCGTTCCCTCGATAATTCTCTTTTTGCAGCACAGATTGAGATGCTGGTGTTTACTTATAAATGCTTTAAGCCTGCATGATTTGCCTGGGTGCTCTGTTGCATCGTTTATTCTTAGCTAGTCAAAAGCATTGACCCAGTTTTCCGTAGGGCATTTTGTTGGAGAAAGTTGTAAAAACGCTTTGCAAGCTAAAGGCAGGATATTATTCCTGGTGAAAAGATAATCAAAGCAAAGTCAATAACAACCTTCAAAATGGAGTCAGCTATCTGGACAAAAAATGGAGGGGGAAAGCCGCAGGAAAAAAGCAGGAGAGTAGAACAAAGGGGATAGCGCTTTCAAAGTTAAGGTATGATGGGCTGAATGGCCTCCGTCTGTTCAATGTAAGATTTAGTGTCTGAGGAATTGCTGGAATGGACGATCATGTGATGAGTGAGGCTTTTTTTTGTGTGTTGGGTTTTACTTCTTGCCCTTCAGATTCTACAACTCAAAAGGCTGGAAATACAAGTTAATACTGGCACAGCAGTTCAGCTGTTGTATCTAATTTTCCATCTCATGGCTGGAGAAAGAAACAGGGTGACAGAGGTAGAATGAGATTGAGTGAATTAGAATCAAATTAGATCGAGGAAGAGTAATAAGAATTAGTACTGTGTAAAGGGTTAACCGCACATTTACTATCGCAGTAGTTACTAAGAACATGCATAACGAGTTATGTCTAGGTCATAGTGACACCAGACCACACACGGGCGACTGAGTCTGTAAGGTTCCAGAGGATGTCCTCTTTACAATCCTTTTTATATAGCTATATTTAATGACGTCTGTTAATTTTCCCTTACAAGACAGTAGACCTCATGGCACCATTGGTGACTAGACCAACAGAACAGGAGGTAAAGCACCTGGAGTGAAGTCCAGAAACAGCACAGTGCTACAGATTTTTTAAAAATGCCCAGCTATCCAACCATAGAAGTGGAGGGAAGTCTGAAAAGAAACTCAGCAGTGACAGGACATGGCAGGGTATAAGCTCTAGACCCACCTGGGAGACAAAAATCCTGAAAGAGGCCATAGCAGAGCACATGACAAAATGCAAGAGAAGTAACCAGTCACCTTGAGTAAAGATTTTACAGCGAATTGAAGGTCTTTGTGGTGATGGGGCTAAAAGGCGTACTTGGAGAGTCTTCCACAGATAGTGCATGAGGCAGAAGGATGCCACAAACTCCATTAACGGACCCACTACCAAGAATTAGGCCAAGCCAGTATTACAGAGTTATCATTGTCAAAAAAAAGACCAGTACTGGAAACACAAACAAAGGTAAATCAGATCACAGCAGTCCACAAATGTCCTGGCATGGTTGGACACAAAGGAGCAGGACAAATCTTTCTTAATGGATATAGTTTGCAGACAAAGGTTGACTCACAGTCATCCTGAACAGAAGGGACGACATAGAGAAAGCCAATGCACTACTCATAGACACGAACACCTACCAACAGTTGGCACTAGACCCAACCCCACAACTAGGAAACAAAATTAAATATCTCCTAAGAAAATTATACAATTCCGGACAATTAAACAAGACAGAATTCCAAAAAATGAAACCAGACGTGACCAACACCCCACGAGTCTACGGACTACCAAAAATCCATAAACCAGGAGCCCTCCCTCAGACCCATAGTCTCACTACCCGGAACACCAACTTACAGACTGGCCAAAGAACTACATGCAAGACTGAAATATCTAGTAGAAAAGTCATAACACTCAATCCACTCCACCCAGGAATTCCTAAAAATCATCAAAAACACCAAAATAGAAACAATGATCTCATTCGACGTAACAGTACTATTCACCTCCATCAACATCGACCTGGCAAAGGAAACACTTACCACACTTTTAGAAGAGACCATCACACACACCCCAACCACCATCAATCACGTTCCCAACGAGAACATCATGAAGCTAGTGGACCTGTGCCTCACCACCCACTTCACCTTCAACAACATAATCTACAAACAAACCAACGGCACACCCATGGGATCTCCGCTATCAGGATTCATAGCAGAAGCGGTAATGCAAAGACTAGACCAAACAGCCCTACCAACCATCAAACCAAAAATCTGGGTCCGCTACGTAGATGACACCATTGTCATCACAAAATGAAACAAGATCGAAGAGACATTTAACGTCATCAACAACACCCTCACAGGCATAAAGTTCACCAAGGAGGAAGAAACCGATAACAAACTCACATTCCTGGACGTCACAGTCGAAAGAAAGGACAACGGAGAACTATAAACCTGTGTATACAGAAAACCGACAAAAACTGACCAAATACTTAACTACACCAGCAACCATCCCAACACACACAAACGAAGCTATATCAGAACACTATTCCAACGAGCCACATCACACTGCAGCACAGACGAACTTCGGAAAACAGAGGAGAACCACCTATACAACGTATTCAAGAAGAACGGATACCCAAAAAATACAGTGCGCAGATTCCTCAAGAACAAGCCACGACAAGCAAACCAAACACAGCCAGAAACCCTAACCACCTTACCATATATCAAAGAAGTTTCAGAAATGACAGCCAGACTACTAAGACCCCTCGGAATCCTAGTAGCACACAAACCCACCAACACTCTCAAACAAAAACTAACAAACTTAAAAGACCCAGTACAACTCATGGACAAAACCAACGTCATCTACAAAGTTCCATGCAAGGACTGCCACAAACACTACGTAGGACAATCAGGAAGAAAGTTAGCCACCAGGATACACGAACACCAGCTAGCCACAAAAAGGCACAACCCTCTCTCCCTCGTAGCCCTACACATGGAGGAAAAAAAACCCACCATTTCAACTGGGACAACACATCTATCTTGGGACAGTCTAAGCAAAGACATGCCAGAGAATTCCTAGAGGCCTGGCACTCCAACCACAACGCCATAAACAAACACATAGATCTAGATACCATCTATCAACCCCTCAGAAAACGAACAGGAAATGACATCACCACAAACCCCAGGAACCCCATCCAGGACAAATATATAAATAGAAAGCAGGAGACAACAGCTTTGCTTCACTTGGAGGTCACCATTGATGATGTTCCCTAGCCAGGTAAAGAAACGTCTGGATATCAAACCTACAGCTCAGCGAGCAAACCTACACCCTAAACCTCAACCTGAGCTACAAACCTTCACAAACCTTGCAATTATTGTAATCTGAAATTATCCGTACTGTTGGTGATAGAAGTAACATGAACGTACTGCCAAGTCAGATGTTTTCTTGAGTTCAAAATACCTCCAAAAACAACTCACATTTGTCAGAGAGACAAACCACAACTTGAAGTGTCCCTTTCAGGGTTTCCATGGTTGAGTTTCACATTAATACGATAAACTGAGTCATTAACAAGTTGTTAATGACATAAATAATGACATAAAAGTTAACAGTGAGATTGCTTTACGTTTACAGTGTAAATCCAGCAATTTCATTACACATGATTAATCTCAAAGGGAAAGCTCATGGTGAAATTGTAAATTTGATAACTGTCTCAAGGCTAAAGGTGGAGCAGTGAACATCAACCAGAAATTTAGGGAGAATCAGAACTCAGAATATATCTCATCCTTACCACAAGCTGCTGGTATTTTGTGAACTAATTACTGCAGCTGTTGCTAATTCTCCAGCAATTTCTGGGCCGTCTGATTTTATGACGATCTAAAGTTATGTGAAAGTCTTACACTAATCAGTTTGGAGCTTGATATCCATAATTAGCATTTAAGCATACTGTTAATATCACAGTAAAACTAACCAGAGTTTATTTTCTTTAATATTAAACATAAAAATATATTCCTTCAAAAATTAAATATTTTATCACTATTAAATTTAACATTGTGAATCCTGCTTACAAAGAAATGGGAAATAAAACTGGCTGTTGCAATATATATATTCAACTTTTCATCAAAACAGATTTGCCACCTCTCAGGATAGGCAGAGATTCTTCTTTGAAGATGATGATTAATTGATGGTTGAGATTATGAATGAGGTACCTGTGAAATGCAACTGCTCCAAATTTGTAGTGAGGATTAAAAGATTAGATTATCAATCTGGAAATTTGTGTGATTGAAATCCTCTCAGTTTCCCAAAACCAATGGTTTCATCACTTCACCATTAAGAGATGCACTTTCAGCTGCCTAATCTTTGAACAACCTTCATTAAACCTCTTTCCCTCTCTACTTCTCTCTCCCTGGCTTCTTAAAACCCATTCTGTTTGACCATGTTTCCACCCACCACTCCCCCACACTTGACCCAATATATGGGAGCATGTTAAGTTTTATTTTACAATATTCCTGCAATGCAACTTGGGAAGTTTAACTGCATTGAAGACACTATAGAGATGAAAGTTGTTGATTTCTTGAGAGTAGTCGCCTTCCTTGTTGGTTGATTTGACTGGTAAACTAGTTATACGTGAACCATGATGGGAGATTGGCTTGTAGGTCTGAACTCCATTTTCATGTTTTTCTGTTTTTTTTATTTCTGGGAGGTTAATCCAGCCATTGTCACTCAGACAAATGAAAGAGCTCAGTGCTGAGTCTTGCTAACCCAGAATGTTTGGCCTACCGCGGTCAGTAAAGCTCTGCAGATGGGAAAAGGTTCAAACATCTACCCAAATTATAGGATTGAAGTTATGTTTCCATGCCGATTGCAGACGCTATGCATAACGGAGCATCATAAATATCCATCCATATCTCACAATGGCAGCATCCCCCATTGATCGTTTAAATATAAAAGTGCTGACAGGACTGATCATCACCTTCATACTGTTTTGCATATTTGGGTACGGTTTAACAGATTGTACTATTCTACCTTGCTTTTGAAGTTTAGATTTCACTGAGCGATTGATATAATATTTACAAGAAATACCTTGCCCACAAAGTGGTTCAGAGGTAATATATTATGAAGAGTTTCGGGTTTGACTGAGGGCCAGGAGTGAAATGACCTGATAATTCAAGCAACAGAAATAGCATGAAATCAAAAATTAACCAAAACACTTGCAACTGCTGCCTTTATAGCATTACCTGATGTCTGGTAGAGGAGTTCTAATCTAACATAACGATTCTGCTTGTAATCAAACACTGCGCAACGCTGCTTTAGTCATCAGCTGGCCAACTGTTTTATGCCTACCCATGTTCATTTGCACAGTTCGACTGAAATCATATCCATTTCATTCAGTTGCTCTGCTCTGTGCTTGCCCTGATAGTTAAGACATCCTCCTGACATGATTCATGATGTGACCATTTTGATTAATGGTTTTGAATTACACAGTTTGAAGCAACCCGAATTTCAACCTGCTCTACTGAAGACTGCTCTTGGTATAAAAACATCCTGTATAATGGTTATCATAGACTAAACGGAACAGTCCTTCTGATGTTCTCTTAGAGCAAATTTAATTTTAGAGCTTATGAGTAATATATTTAAAAAGACCAATTAATGTTGTTATGGTGCAAGTTAAACAATGAGGACATTCACTGAATTCTATATTGCAAAAATATGAAAGAAAAAGCTAATGTTTACTTGTCATGTTAGTGTAATTATGAGGAGGTAAGGAATTATTGCAAAGGGTGTAATACTTTTAATTGCACATATTGTGCAAAGAGTCAGGTTGGTTTCGCAGTTAACACTTGGCCTCTGTTTCCATAATTTGTAATCTTCCAATAAATTAATATGAAATGTTAACTCTGTTTCTCTCTCCATAGCTGTTGCCTGACTTGAGTAATGCCAGGTTTTTCTGCTTTTATTTCCTGCAACAGGAACATTTTTCCATTGCACTTATAATATGGGTTCAACCCTTACTTCAGTCGCTGAACATACAGTCAGTTGCCAGCACCATTCTGCTTTTGGTGTTGTGGACAGAGTGGAGCTGGTATGTGATGGAGTTATCCAACTTAACCCTGTTTCTCACCAAGGTAGACAAAGCATTTTGTGGTCAGATCAGTGTTATTTCGGAGCAGCCTCTCCCACTTGCTGAACCTCACACTCCTGGACCTTTTGCTTTCTGACCCTCTTCCATTCCTCGATTCACTCCTTGCTAAACCTTTCTCGGACCACTGTCCCTCCAACTCTCTCCCGCTTCTGACTCGCAGCTATCAGCGAGGTGGTAAACAAGAGGGGATGAATGAGGAAAGTAAGGCGGTAAGTAAGAATGAGCTAAATAAACAGGCAGGTGAGCAGGAGAGAGGGGGTAAGACATTGAGCAGGAGGACTACTGCATAGGAGGGAGTGATTGAGGGAAGTGGTGAGCGGAAATAGTCATCAGCATGATGGAGTGACAGAGCAAAGCAACAAACCAGAGAGGCCAGCCCAGTGAGACAGATTTGGGAAACAGGAGAGAATGCAAATGGGAGAGAGTCAGGGAGTAGGTGTAGGTGGTGAGCAGAAGAGAGTTTGTCTGTGGTGCAGAAGTGGTAAGCCTGAGGATCAGTGAGCAGGCAAAGTGACAGCCTATATGTTGGGAGAAATGTCACTTATTTCTTTTGAAATAGTTTTTTTTAGAAAAGCAATTCATGAATCAAGAATTAGTATTTCAGTTTACTGTTTATAATGTTTGCAATATTTGATTGTTTAATTGTTCCATGTTTTATTGGTTCATTTGGTTCACTCAAATAGCTAGGGGGTGTGATGGATGGCAGTTATAGGAAGGGAGAAAAGTCATAGATACAGTCAGGTAGATTCGTAGGAGAGGTAGGCGGGTACTACAGAAGTCTTTTGTGGCTATCCCCATTTCAAACAAGTATGCTGTTATGGAAAATGTAGGGGGTGATGGACTTTCAGGGGAATGTAGCACGAGTAGCCAAGTTTCTGGTATCAACACTGGCTCTATTGTAATGAAGGGTACATCAGGTTCCAAGTGATCAATTGTGTTAGGGGACTCTCTAGTCAGAGGCACAGACAAACAGCAGCAAAAAATCTGAACTGTGTGTTGCTTCCCTGGTGCCAGGATCAAGGATGTCTCAGAGAGGGCGCAGAGTGTTCTGAAAGAGGAGAGGGACCAGCAGGAGGTCATTGTACACATTGGTACCAACGACTTAGGAAGGGAAAAGGATGAGATTCTGAAGGGACAATACAGAAAGTTAGGCAAGAATTTAAAAAGGAGATCCACGAGGGTAGATACATCTGAATTACATCCAGTGCTACGAGCTAGTGAGGGCAGGAATAAGAGGATTGACCCGTTGAATGCATGGCTGAGGAGCTGGTGTATGGGAGAAGGATTCACATTTTTGGATCATTGGAATCTCTTCTGGGATAGAAATTACCTGTACAAGAAGGATAAATTGCACCTGAATTGGAGGGGGACTAAAATACTGGCAGGGAGATTTGCTAGAGCTACTCAGGAGGATTTAAACCAGTAAGGGTGTGTGTGTGTGTGTGTGTGTGTGTGTGTGTGTGTGTGTGTGCGGGGGTGGGGGGGAGGGGGGAGGGTGGACCCAGGGAGATACTGAGGAAAGAGATCAATCTGAGATTGGTACAGTTGAGAAAAGAAGCCACTCAAACAGTCAGGGCAGGCAGGAACAAAGCAGAGAACAAGGTAGGATTGATAAATTAAACTGCATTTATTTCAATGCAAGAGGCCTATCAGGGAAGGCAGAAGAACTCAGGGCATGGTGACGAACATGGGACTGGGATATTATAGCAATTACATGAACATGGCTCAGGGATGAACAGGACTAGCAGCTCAATATTTCAGGATACAAATGCTGCAGGAAGGATAGCAGTACAGCTGTACTGAGGGAGGATATTCCCAGAAATACATCCGGGGAAGTTATTTGGATGGAACTGAGAAATAAGAAAGGGATGATTACTTTATTGGGATTGTATTATAGACCCGTTAATAGTCAGTGGGAAATTGAGAAACAAATTTGTAAGGAGATTTCAGTTATCTGTAAGAATAATAGGGTGGTTATGGTAGGGAATTTTCAACTTGCCAAAAATTGACTGGGACTGCCACAGTGTTAAGGGTTTAGGTGGAGAGGCATTTGTTAAGAGTGTACAAGAAAATTTTCTGATTCAGTATGTGGATGTACCTACTAGATGCAGAATTTGACCTACTTTGGGAAATAAGGCAGGGCAGTTGACTGAGATGTCAGTGGGGGAGCACTTTGGGGCCAGTGACCATAATTTTATCAGTTTTAAAATAGCGATAGAAAAGGGTAGACCAGATCTAACAGTTGAAGTTCTAAATTGGAGAAAGGCTAATCTTGATGGTATTAGGCAAGAACTTTCAAAAGCTGATTGGGTGCAGTTGTTCGCAGGTAAAGGGCTGGAAAATGGGAAGCCTTCAGAAATGAGATATTGAGAGTCCAAAGACAATTTATTCCTGTTAGGATGAAAGGAAAGGCTGGTAGGTGTAAGGAATGCTGGATGACAAGAGAAATTGAGGGTTCAGAAAAAGAAGGAAGCTTATATCAGGTATAGACAGGTTAGATCAAGCGAATCCTTAATAGGGGAAAATCAGGAGGCCAAAAAGGGGACATGAGATAGCTTTGGCAAATAGGTTAAGAAGAACCCAAAGGGATTTTATAAATACGTTAAGGAGAAAAGGGTAACCAGAAAGAGAATAGGGCCCCTCAAAGATCAGGAAAGCAGCCTATGTGTGGAGCTGCAGGAGATAGGGGAGATACTAAACGAGTACTTTGCATTGATGTTTACTGTGGAGAAGGACATGGAAGATATAGAATGAGGGGAAATAGATGGTAACACTTAGAAAAGTGTCCATATTACAGAGGAAGAGGCGCTGGATGTCTTGAAATGCATTAAAGTAGATAAATCCCCAGTACCTGATTAGATGTACCCTAGAACTCTGTGGGAAGCTATGGAAGTAATTGCTGGGCACCTTGCTGAGATATTTGTATCATCAATAGTCATAGGTGAGGTGCCAGAAGAGTGGAGGTTGGCTAACGTGATACCACTATTTAAGAAAGGTAATAAAGACAATCCAGGGAACTATAGACCGGTGAGCCTGACCTTGGTGGTGGGCAAGTTGTTGGAGGGAATCCTGAGGGACAGGATGTACATGTATTTGGAAAGGCAAGGACTGATTAGGGATCGTCACAATGGCTTTGTGCGTGGGAAATCATATCTCACAAACTTGATTGAGTTTTTGAAGAAGTAACAAAGAGAACTGGTGAAAGCAGAGCAGTAAACGTGATCTATATGGACTTCAGTAAGGCATTCAACAAGGTTTATCATGGCTAGTTCGCAAGGTTAGATCTCATGGAATACAGGAAGAACTAACCATTTGGATACAGAACTGCCTCAAAGGAAGTAGACAGAGGGTGGTGGTGGAGGATTGTTTTTCAGACTGGAGGCCTGTGACCAGTGCAGTGCCACACGGATCAGTGCTGGGTCCACTATTTGTCACTTATATAAATGATTTGGATGTGAACATAAGAGGTATAGTTAGTAAGTTTGCAGGTGACACCAAAATTGGAGGTGTAGTGGACAGCGAAGAGGGTTACCTCAGATTACAACAAGATCTGGACCAGATGGGCCAATGGGCTAAAAAGTGGTTATTATCTGAATTTGTTTAATTCAGATTAATGCGAGGTGCTGCATTTTGGGAAAGTAAATCTTAGCAGGACTTATGCACTTAATGGTAAGGTCCTAGAGAGTGTTGCTGAACAAAGAGACCTTGGAGTGCAGGTTCATAGCTCCTTGAAAGTGGAGTTGCAGGTAGATAGGATAGTGAAGAAGGCATTTGGTTTGCTTTCATTTATTGGTCAGAGCATTAACTACAGGAGTTGGGAGGACATGTTGTGGATGTACAGGACATTAGTTCTGCCACTTTTGGAATATTGCGTGCAATTCTGGTCTCCTCCCTATCAGAAAGATGTTGTGAAACTTGAAAGGGTTCAGAAAAGATTTGCAAGGATGTTGTCAAGATTGGAGGATTTGAGCTATAGGGAGAGGCTGAACATGCTGGGGTTGTTTTCCCTGGAGCGTCGGAGGTTGAGGGGGTGACCTTATTATAAAGGTTTATAAAATCATGATTGGCATGGATAAGATAAATAGACAAAGTCTTTTCCCTGGGATCGTGGAGTCCAGACCTAGAGGGCATAGGTTTTGGGTGGGAGGGGAAAGATATAAACGAGACGTAGGGGGCAACCTTTTAGTGTAGAGGGTGGTGAGTGTATGGAATGAGCTACCAGAGAAAGTGGTGGAGGTTGGTACAATTGCAACATTTAAAGAGCATCTGGATGGGTATGTGAATAAGAAGGGTATAGAAGGATACGGGCCAAGTGCTGGCAAATAGGACTAGATTAGGTTGGGATATCTGGTTGACATGGACAAGTTGGACTGAAGGGTCTGTTTCCACTCTATACATCTCAATGACTCTGTAACTCTATCCTTCTACACTTGCTTGATTGCCTAAGCCATAGATGGAGCTACAGAGTCATGTGACTGTGTGTTTGTATCTAACCACTGAAGTATTTCAATTCCTGTAAATTAACTGATGGATTTAGAAATTGAGTTATACTCTGTATTGCTATAAGATAAGTAAGATTAAGACAAACCATAGAAAATATAACAATTTGTTTTCCCATGAGAAATAAAATCTAACTTCTGTTGTCACATGGGTTGTAAAAGGAAAATCTGATTCACTTTAAGTTGTCCTTTTTGAGAAAACAGTTTCATTATCAAGTAAGATATTGCTGTACTATCTGGTCTGCTACTTAATGTCATACGGATGTAATGCTGTCTTGGTTATTGTAATATTTCCGTCTGCAGGTCTGTGGGTTAGATAAATGTTTGACAGTATTTCACTCTTTAAAAAGCATGAGCTCGTCATCTACTGTCTTGGCCACATAGCCCACTCAACTAACTTCTTCAATAGTCATACATTTCATTCTTACTGCCATGTTGTTTCAACAATTTTTTATATTGTATGTGAAGTCTTATGGACTGAGAGACACAATCATTATTTTCACTTTCAAGGAATAACAAATTAACAAATCCAAGGTTGTAAATAGATTGGAAAAGGTTTTGAGTCTATCAGACCAGAAATAAATCATCAGCTGTCCTTTGCAATAACATTTGTCAGAAGGCCATTTATTTAAATTGGATTTTCTGACACTCAGCATGCCCACTGCAACCACAGATTAGAATCATTTAGAGGCAGTCTTCATTAGCTGCATTTAATGGGGTGCTGTTGTCCTTACTAATAATGTCCAGGGGGAGCACAGAATCCTAATAGCTGCCCCAAATCAATTTAGTGCTGGGATTAGTGATAAGTTGTTGGAAGCAGAACTTCTATATCACCGGGACCTGCCACACCAAATGACCAAAGAGTCATAGAGCTGGACAGCGTGGAAACAGATTGTTTTGTCTAACTTGACCAGATATTCCTTACACACCACCTTTGGCTTAGTTGCCCCTTAGGTCCATTTTATATCTTTCCCCCTCACCTTAACCCTATGCCCTCTAGTTTTGGACTCCTCCACCTGGGGAAAAGATCTTGTCTATTCACCCTATCCATGCCCCTCATAATTTTGTAAACCTCTATAAGGTCACCCCTCAGCCTTCTATGCACCAGGGAAAACAGCCCCAACCTATTCAGCCTCTCCCTATAGCTCAAACTGCCAAACCTGGCAACATCCATGTAAATCTTCGCTTAACCCTCACCATAACATCCTTCTTCTAGCAGGATGTCCAAAATTGCACGCAATATTCCAAAAGTGGCCTAACCAATGTCCTATACAGCCAAAACATGACTTCCCACCTCCTATACCCAATGCACTGACCAATAAAGGCAAGCATACCAAATGCATTCTTCACTATCCTGTCTATCTGTGCCTCCACTTCCAAGGAACTATAAACCTGCATGCCAAGGTCTCTTTGTTCAGCAATACTCCTCAGGACCTTACCATTAAATGCATAAATCCGACCCTGATTTGCCTTTCCAAAATGCAGCACCTCATATTTATCTAAATTAAACTCTTTCTGCCATTCCTCGGCCCATTGCCCATCTGATCAAGGTCCTGTTGTACTTTGCTGTCCACCACACCTCCAATTTTGGTGTCATCTACAAATATATTAATGACACCTCCCATGTTTACATCCAAATCATTTATATAAATGACAAAAAGCAGTGGACCTAGTACCAATCCTTGTGGTGCACCAGTGGTCACAGGCTTCCAGTTTGAAAAGCAACCTTCCACCACCACCCCGTGTCGTCTACCTTCAAGTTAGTTCTGTATCCAAATGGCTAGTTCTCCATGTGTTCTAACCTTGCTAACCAATCTCCCATGAGAAACCTTGTCGATTGCCATACTGAAGTCCATACAGATCACATCTACTGTTCTGCCCTCATCAATCCTCTTTGGTACTTCTTCAAAAACTCAATGAAGTTAGTGAACATATGCACAAACTTTCCCACACATAATTTCGCACACACAAAGCCACATTGACTATCCCCAATCAGTCTTTGCCTTTCCAAATACATGTAAATCCTATCCCTCACAATTCCCTCCCAAAACTTGCCCACCACTGATGTCAGGCTCACTTGTCTATAGTTCCTTGGCTTTTCTTTACCACGTTTCTTAAATAGTAGCACCACGTTAACCAACCTCTTGTCTTCCAGCACCTCACCTGTGGCTGCCAGTAATACAAATATCTCAGTAAGAGGCCTAGCAATCACTTCCCTAGTTTCCCACAGAGTTCCAGAGTACACCTGATCAGTTGCTGGGGATTTATCTACTTTATACATTCTAAGATGTCCAGCACTTTCTCCTCTGTGATATGGACATTTTTCAAGATGTCGGTCTTTATTTCCCCAAGTTGCCTATCTTCCATGTCCTTCTCCATTGTAATTACTGATGCAGAATACTCATTTAGTACCTCACCCATCTCCTGTGGTTCCACACATAAGCTGCCTTGCTGATCGTTACGGGGCCCTATTCTCTCTCAAGTTACTCTTTTGTCTTTAATGCATTTGTAGAATCCTTTTGGAGTCCCCTTAACCCTATTTGTCAAAGCTATCTCCTGTCCCCTTTTTGCTCTCCTGATTTTCCTCTTATGTTTACTCCTACTGTCTTTATACATTTTTTTGGATTCACTCAATCTCTGCTGCCCACGTGGGCTGACATATGGCCTCCTTCCTATTCTTGACCAAAACCTCAATTTCTCTAGTCATCCAGCATTCCCTACACCTATGAACATTGCCCTGAAATGCAACAAAAAGAACAATGCAAATTATTTAAATAACTAAAAAGGGCTTGGAACTTTATACAACCAATATGTACATGGTCTACTGAATCCACAGTACTGGAGTAATAACAGTTGGGTTGTGAGTAAGAATCCAGTGAATATTTTTTTCTATTTCACAAAACCCACAACCAAATCGTTCAATTAACTAGGTATACAAATAATTAGGAGTTGCTCCACCCTGGGGAATCTGACAATGACAAAAAAAAACAAGAGAGGGAAATAAATCAAAATGGGATTGCAGGGTGAGATAATACACACAAGCAAATGTGGTGCTCATTGCTCTCATTACTGGTGGTCACTGCATGCTTCCTATCTGAGGACACCTGGGCACGAACATAGCCATTAAAGAGAGGCAGGCAGTCAGGAATTACAGCCCCCAAGTGGGCCAGCTGCCTAGACCTGCTGATGGTCACCTTAGGTAGGCCCATGAGCAGGCCCACAAGGACATCTCTGACTTGCCCCCTCAACACTGGGTGTCTAAGGATCAGGAGCATGGGACTGAAGTGCAACCAAAAGAATGACAAAAAGATTTTCTGAAAGATTAAACAAGTGTGCAATCACCCACAACAAACGTACTCCTGCTCCATGGACCCCACACCATTTAATTAATAGTGAGGTTGGGTGTCCATGAATAGTCTTAATAGGTGGCTTGCACAAGACTGCTGTGTATCCTCTAAGCCTAGTCTCCAATGGAAAGTGGGTGGATTCCTCCACTGAGATTCCTTTACTGGGCACCATCCCCACACAAGCAGTGAAATGGAATGCCACGGCATGAAAAACACAGGTTTGTTTTGATGACTGACCACCTCATCACCGCTTAACTAAAAAGCAATTAATAAATTACAAGCACTGCCCCCAATACAAAGTCCAATGGCACACAGCGTTGAGCTTTGAGAAAGGCATTGCTTGCCACTGGCCACTTGGGTGTTTCCTTTCTTCCTGGTGGTGGAAACTGAATAAAGATTTGTACACTTGTTGTCTATCACTGCATCTCACACCTACACACATATAACAAGGGTGCTGGGGAAAATATGAGCACTACCGCAGTTAGGCGAGAAGAAGAAAAAAAAAAGTCCAATGAGCATCACCTGCCCTAAACAGGTTGAGCTGTTCCACTTGAGCCTCCCCTTCCAACTTCATGTTGTTTTAGCCCATATCCCCTTTCCCGTACCTCTCTCCCACCCAAGGGTGCCAGCAATGGGCTTTGCGTGCAAGTTGATCAATTGGAAAACATGGGCGTTTTACCGGTAGTTATTGATAGATAGTAAGAAAATACCATGGGATATTTGGTGATGGGAAAAGAAACAGCTTTGCTTCAGCCCAGGGATGGGGCAGTGGTAGTGTCCCTACCTCTGAGCTAGATGTCCTGGGTTCAAGTCCCACATGCTCTAGAGGTATGTCCCAACATCTCTGAACAGGAGATTAGGAAAACACCTTCTGTTTGAGCCTAAAGGGCTCTTCTGGCACAGTGGTAGTGTCCCTACCTCTGAGTCAGGAGGCCTGGTTTCAAGTCCTAACTGCTCTAGAGCTGTGCAATAACATTTCTGAACAGGTTGAATTAGGATATATATAAGACTTTGATGGAGCAGGCAATGTGCATACAATATGGTCATTGGCCCAATAATCTAGAACTCCAGGTTTATGTTCCGGGAACATGGGTTCAAACCCTACTAGTCCAGAGGTGTGTATTAACATCTCTGGACTGGTTGATGAGAAAATACATTCCCTTTAAGCCATACAGAGACTATAAGGTTACAGGGTCAAGAGTGTGGTGCTGGAAAAGCACAGCAGATCAGCTGCATCCGAGGACCAGGAGAATCGATGAAGGGCAAAAACCCTTCATCAGGAATGAGGGTCAGTCATTCCTGCAGTACTAGAGGGAGTACTCTGCCAATACCTCATGGGCCAATGTCACTTCTAAGTAATTCTTTTAGGTTAACAAAGTTCTTTTCAAAGTGATTTTTAAAATGGTTTGAGTGCAAAATCATCTTACTCAACAATACAGCAATTTCATGACAGACTGAATTGTTACTAATACTGGTTATTGTCTTCTTTCATGGATTCATCTCATCCACAAAAATTAAATTTCTAATTAAGTATACTTGATCAGGACCAATGAACAACATTCTATCCATCCAATGTTTTCTTTTACAAACACTCCTGCACCAATGTCTACCTTTGGGAAGTATCTGCACAGACAGTAAGCTTCTTGCACAAGCTTGCATTCACAAAAAAGGAATTTGTTTTCGATGTTGCCAAATTTCATAGAAAAACTAGAATTACAACAGCCAAATGAAAGAATAAAATGGAGACTGTACAAACAATGACATCAATAGCAAAGATTAGTCTGCATTACAGAGTGGCAAAAAATAAAATAAACTGAGGACCGTGAATTGTAATGGTGTTGAATGTATGGGCTCGTTCAGTGTCTTGAAATAACCTATTTGCATTTTGTACGAAAAGCTCTATGACTAGCATGACAGGAAATGCACGCTGAACAGAAATCTGAGGTTTCAAATCCTATTTACCACAACATCTGACATGGGCTGTAAAGTAGAAGCCACTTTTGTTCAAAGTGAAAATTAACAAAATCAGAAAATTAGCACTGCAGATTTTACTGATTACAGAATGTTACTTTGTTTTTCCTGGAGTGTGAATACTATTGTATAACTTTACTCATTGTTCTAACAACGTCAAACCCCGACCAACATGTATAATACAGCTAAGGTTAGAACAACCCTACAAACTCTTCAAGTGTTCACTTTATCGCAGATTACAACTATTCTGGTGCAGTCCCTATGCTTTTCCATCGATTTTGGAATTTTGTGGTTATTACATCCATGAATTCCCAGAATGTGGTCCAGATGGGGGAAGCTTCACACCAGAAATCCAGATTCAGAAAAGTGCCCTGTATGCAAGGAAACAGTATGACTATTTAATGACAAGCAGAATGGAACAACAGAGTGTCTGGTGGAAAAATGTCAATGTACTTTCCCATTTAAACAAGGGGAGTGCTGCCAATCAGAACTATCTCTGTAGAGACCAAGGAACATCTATAGAGTATTGTTTACAATTTAAGTAAAGCTGTCAATCACCCAGAGAATTTGAAATACAGAAATTACTTGCTGTTGTTTCACAACTCCATCATAGCAACAAACTCACAGTACATACCAGGCAAAATATTAACTCATGTTTGGGTCCAAATTACAATCGCATGGCAGAGATGGAGGTCACTCAGTTAATCATGACTGTGCATGAACTATCCATTTAGTTCCACTTAGTCCCACTTATTTCTTTTACTTTGACTAAATTCAGAATAAAACAAGCTGGGAAATGAGAACATAAGCAAATTAAGGACACATTAGTCCCAATATTAACAAAGTGACACACTGTGAGTAGTGGGTGGGTACAATATCAAATGGAAACCCAGAAGTGTATTCAGCACACCTATCAATGACCGTTTAACATAAATATCTTATTTCTAATTCACTCCCAGGTTAGCATTCAATCATTAGTAATGGGTACATTGACAACCTGCATAACATTATCTCAACTCTAGTATTTAAAGAGCAAATAGGAAGATGCTATTTCTAAGAGTTTGGAGTTGAAAGGATAGGGCTGAAAAATATGTTGCTGGAAAAGCGCAGCATAATAGGAGCAAGTTCAACAATGGGTTTAAGTAATTTAAAGTAATGGTGCTCCAGTTCACTGATGTCTCTCTTAAATTGGTCTCTTTTAAATTGAAGGACATACAATTGTCTAAACAGAGAAAAATATGTTTCCTTTCAAAGGCTATGCTGATATTTTGCAATGTACAAGCAGAACTGTTTACTTTAAAAGATAATGATACACTGAATTATAGCTGATGTTCTCTCCATATGTAAAATTGTGTATTGCATTCTTCATGGAGTTCCAATCAGAATAAATCTATTTCACTGGATTACTTACTGAATTCATATAACGATCCACGAAAAAAAGCACGCCTCCTTTCTTCAGTTGATTGATGTCCAACGTGAAGGAATTATGAATAGAGCAACTATGCTTCAGAAAGCAGACAAGATGAAGCTAGAATTTATTTACATCCTTTTAAAGTAATTTATCGGGAATACTCAAAAAAAACTGCAGCCAAGTGGACCAAGAACATGAAGCAATATCTGAATATGTTGCAGCAACAGAGTAAATGAATTTTCCCTTCCAGTGGTGAATCTTAACAGCACTTGATAAACATTGGACCAGACAAGACCAATAGACAAGAATTTACATCTCATTTCTTTTAAAGGAATAATTGATTTTTGACAGGCTTCAACAAGCTATTTACAGCTTAACCTGTACACTTGTCAGAACATCGCTCAATGAAAATAGATTGCAAAGCCCTTCTGTCTATTTGATCCTCTCTTTCAGGATAAGCTACAACTGCCTTCCAAATATGGTCTGAATCCATTGGCCTGAATCATGTTCCCTAGTCAACTATTCCTGTTGGGTTTTAAAATTTAAGCTTGTTGTCAATCTATAGAAGAGGGTCCTTCAGGAGATTAGAAAAATAGCTGTTGATTCAGCCAAATGCAAATTAGATACTTTCTGTAAAAAAAAACTAATATTTTACTACATGAGTAATTCAGAGTTAATGTAAGAATAAGGTGCTTGAAAAAAATGCTGACTTTGGGGCATTGGTTCATACAGTTCTGTGTTACTATGGTTTCCTCTCAGACAAGAACAGAAATTGCTGGAGAAACTCAGCAGGTCTGCGAGCATCATTGGAGAGAAAGCAGAGTTAACGTTTCGAGTCCAGTGATCCTTCTTCAGAACGGAAAGGTGCTGGAAAATTGTGCTCTTTCCTGCAATAGAGAGGAGGAGGAGGAGGAGGAGAGGGGAGTAGAACAGACTGCGACAGTGTCCACAGTGAAAGACAAAAGCAGTTGTCAATGATGGTAACTAAGGGAATAGAGGTGTAAAATGAAAGATGCAAAAAGGAGGAAATGGGTGCGCTCTATCGAGAACAAAGTCAACAAGTTACAAATAAGTCATAGACGGGGCAATTCAGGGATTTTTAAAAAAATTAAGGACAGAGATCACACTGTGAAATTTTAGACTTCAATATTGATTCCTGGAAGCTGTAAAATGCCTCAGTAGAAACTGAGATGTTGTATCTTCAGGATATTGCGGCAGGACCAGGATCAAAATCTTAGCTTGGGAGCAAGATTGAAATGACAAGAAGCGGGAAGATCAGGATTATTCTGATGGAGGTGTTCTGCAAAGTGGTTACCCAGTCTGCATTTAATCTTGGCAATGTAGAGGATACTGCATTGTGAGCAGCAAAACACAGTAGACTAGATTGAAAGAATTGCAGGTCAAAAATTGCTTCTCCTGGAAGGTGTATTTGAACAGTGAGGAGGGAGGAAGTGAGTATCCAATGTCACAGCTTCTGCGATTTCATGGGAAGATGGCATGGGCGAGTGAGGAAGTGTTAAAAGTGATGGTGGAATGGCCCAGGGTGTCGTGGATGGAATGATCCCTGCAAAATGCTGACAGTGGAAGGGAAGGAGAACTTGGTGGTTGGTGGTGGCATTCTGCTGAATGTGGCAGAAATGGTGCGGGATGATCCTTTTAATGTGGAGAACCATGGTCAATGTGGAGACCATGTCAAGGGCTGTTTCTAGCATGGTTGTGGAGAAAGCCTCAGATGAAGAAAAGGGATGACCTGTGGAACTCCAATGGAAGGCAGCATCATAGGAACAGATGTGATGGGGATGGAGAAACTGGCAGAATGGATGGAATGCTTGCAGGAAAGCAGGATGTGAGGAAGTGGTGTTGTAGTAAGCATGTGAGTCGGTGGGTTTGTAGTGGATTTGACTGACAGTCTTTCATGACTTTGGTCTCTTTTTCATCCAGTCATTCATCAATGTTCCTATTTTCTTGATCAGCCTATGATATAAATTTGCCTACCACAATCCTGGAATTGCATTGTCTCACCCTGTTATAACTGAAAACAAATTTGAATTCATTTTCTTGTGTAGTGTTCCACATACCTCTATTGAGAGATTTATTTTTATTGAGTCTGAATATTAGTACATCCATTAGGTTGCTAGCTACAAGCAAAATAACATATTTAGATGTGATGCTCATTATTATTTGATTTCGATATCTATCTAAAGTTCCAAATAATTAAGATTCTGTTTAAAATTTTTTATTATTTCAGTATTTTGTTCATATGTTGGTGGAAAAAACTGAGATATTATCAATTCAACAGAGAAATGAATGATGTTTAAATTTCTGGATTAAGTTTTATTCTTGCACTGCAGCAACTTGAAAGGAGATGGTTTGGGCATTTCCCATACACTTTGATGATGCAAACTGAGTTTTAGCACTGCCAGTTAAACAGAATTCGACTAGATTTGATTTTGTCACAGAAATGGTGTAATGCCACATGTTGCACATAATTCAATTCCTCAAGCTCAGAGGTCATGACTTCTGGAGCTAACCAAGACCAATAGCCCACAGATTCTTCACTTTTCTTGTCTTCCCTCAGCACAAACCATCACAGTCATCACTGCCCTCGCCCTTCACAAACTCCATCAGTTGGGCAATAGTTTTATTGCTACTTCTTCCTGTATCAGTAATACACTAGATCTTCTTGAACTCATCCCCTCAAGACAGGTAGCATAGAAATTCTGTCCTGCCTCTCACACCTCCTCAACTTTTGAAATTTACTAAAGAATCAGCACCCAATAATGTGGAGAACTGAAACAAAATCAGAAATTAATGGAAAAGCTCAGCAAGTCGGGCAGCACTTGTGGAGAGAAATCAGAGTTAGCTTTTCTGGTTCAGTGACCCTTGCTCAGAATGTGGACAATTGCATCCTTTGGCTGTGGATTGCAATGAACTGAGCATACTGTACCACATCTTGATGCTTTATTGTATTTGATAAGATTAATTTTTTTCACAAGGCTAAAATCTATAACTGATTCGTTCAGTCAATGAACCTTAACAATCAGCAGCAAATCTTCATGAAGTTATGACCTATGTTCCTTTAAGTCAAGGTAAATGTTGTCATAGTATTTAATACCTTAAAAATATTTTCTCTTTCCCATTACAATCAATTAAATCTTCAGCATAAAGATGGCATGCGGATACTGTTAACACGCAGAGCATACGAAAATGGCAAACAGAAGGTTCTGGCCTGTCATACACAGTTTTGATGTTTTATGCATCTCAACCCGTTCTTCATGCTCCATCCAAAAGTTTGTAATCACCTGGGATGGATGCAAAAGAAAAATAAAACCCAGGCCAATTAGAGGGAAAAGAAATTGGAGATTGTGTCTCCAGTCAGTCCCAGGAGACCACACTGGCCTAGATAATGTTTCATCACTCTTGCCTTTCCAATGAGGTGAGTTTCACCCCAATCAAAAACAGCCCAGTTCTCCCTTGAAACAATATAACTAGTCAGTGTTCACCATGCAAGCTGGCAAAATGCTCCGCAAGTTTTCTATTCTTCACAAATGGAAGAACCTTTAAACATTCAACCAAGTTCTGCCCTTCGCATAACAAGCTTGATCCCCTGGTTCATCCTAACTGATACAGTTCAAGTAATGGGACTATATAAATCCTTTATCATTTTATAAACATCTGTCAAATCACCCTTATGTTTACACTCCCAAAATTAAGCACACAGCGAATATTTGGGTCATGCACCTTCAATCAATTTTAATTATTTTTGCTGAGTTAATTGTGGTCAGTGAATCCAAACTTCCATAAGGTTATTGTAACTAAACCTCTCTAAGACGTCACTTACCAGTCTCCCTTGAGATCTGCACAAATGCTTCCACACCGCTTTCTCCATAGTTGCCCTCAGATGCTAAAGTTGAGACGTAATTCCATCCAAGGGCTGTAACAATATCCACCATTGCTTGAACTTGGTATGAATCAGGTGGGACCACTCGGGAAAAGAAGTCATATCTGCTGTTGTCACTCAGCTCTGGAGCAGTTGAAGCATAGCTAATCTGAGGGATCTGTGCCAAGAAATGAATATACCATTCAAAATGAGAAAACATTATTAAATATTACTTTGTTCAGATTCATAATTAATAACTAAGCTCATATCCGAAAGTCCTGAGGTATTCATGATTTCTCTCTGTAAGGCAATGCTATTTCCGTTGCTACTGCTGGCAAACTGACATAGAATATGAGCATTCAACTCAACTCATATCAGTTTACAGAACAACTAATAAAATGAAGGCATTATAAAATCATTCCCAGTTTACTCTTTGTAGAGTACTTTTCATTTTCTTCAATTACCTCCCTGATCCATCTATGTTTGAATCAGTTAATCATCGACAAGTGCATTAATTGATGTACCTCACCCAAATTGCCATTTGTACAGGCACAAAACATTCAGCTTTTTTTTTCTATTGGGGGTGTTATATACAGTAATGGTTCTGAAAGGGCTACTGCTCACAGCATCATGAGCACAAAGATGTCATAAGGACTTGGATGAGGAAAGACAGTAGATCTTAGATCCTATTCATGGTCTCCCCACAGTATTGGTGACACAGTCTATCTTACAAACTTACTGATTGTTATCATTTTGTTGAAGAAAGCTCGATTGTGACACAGTGGTAGTGTCCTACCTCTGGGCCAGATGTTCCAGCTGCTTCTGAAATGTGTCATAGCATGCTTAAACAGGTTGATTAAAAAACACCAATCTTGTTTAAGAGCCTTTCCTTGTTAGATTAATTGATGGTTTCCTTCTATCACTTTTGACTGAGCAGGCCCTATAGACTCAGTAGTCGAAGCAGCATCTATCTAATCACATGTTGGCAGTGGTTGGCAACACATGTACACAGGACATGGAGCACCAGAACTGGGCCCAATTCTGTCCTCACTAAATCTTCAATGTGAACTTTCCAGCAGATCAACCAGAAACTAAAACTGGTTTTGCTTTCTCATTCCTAGCAACAGAAAGATAAAGCTTAAATGAAAACAACTAACTCTGTTTAGATCAGGACCAAACTTGAGAACATCCCATTCAAGTAGGATGGTCATACATGCACGCACAAATGCATGTGGATACATATACAAAGGACACTCAGACACAAGTTCATGTGATCATTCACACAAATGTGGATACATTGAAGTATGTATGTGCTCCCACATGTGCAAATACATGAGCCCGACATGCATAGATATACACACACACACTTACACAGACTTACACAGACACATGGTTGCACATCTACACCCCTAGGCACACATACGTTTCCTTATACACACCGAGGTAGCTACACACACACACACACACACACACACACACACACACACACACACACACACACACACACACACACATATGAATTCACAACTCAGCACATTCACAGAAGCATACATCCACATTGAAAAATATCGGTGGGCTGAGATTATGGAATTTGCTACCACAGAAAGTGGGGTAGATGGGTATGCGGCAGGTAGATAGGGTGGTTGTGAGCTGACTTGGGAGGCTGTTGGATCAGAGGCTAGTTCGGTTGAGTTAGCATGTAGCTGGGGTAGCTGTTACCTCACAGTGCTAGGGACCTGGGTTTGATTCTAACCTCGAGCGAAGGTGTGTGGCAATTACACGTTCTTCCCCACATCTGACTGGGTTTCCTCCAGGTGCTCTGGTTTCCTTCCACAGTCTTATCCACAGTGTCCAGGGATGTATAGGTTAGATGCATTAGTCAGGGGAAGTGTAGGGTAATGGGTCTGGGTGGGATATTCTTCACAGGGGCGGCGTGGACTTGTTGCGCCGAAAGGCCTATTTCCACACTGTAGAAATTCTAAGTAGATGGAGATAAGTAGAGTCAGAAAAAGGTGAGTGAGGCACTGCCAAGATTGGTATATGTAAGAAAATGTGGGGTATACCTGAATGTTAGCATGAATACTGAGTATGAGGGGCAGCTGAAGCCTGTGTGATGGTGGGTGTGCCACATTCAGCAACATGGTGATGGAGCATCAGTCAGGAAACATCACATGAAGATGCTTGACAGCTCCTGTAAAGTCATTTTGTGTGTGACATTCCTGGTCCAGAGTCTAAGAGTTGACCTCCGTGACTGCCTGGTGCCGCCCCCTGCTGGAGGTGGCACTTTGGCCATCCTGCCTTCCCTCACAACAATACAGCTCTCTCTTCCTGTCACCTCCACCATGAACAGCCCCTTGTCCTGGGTTCTGGAGCATTCCCTCCACTTTGGTGTTCCATTCGCTTTGTTCAGTGCAGCTGCCTGTACTGTCTGAGGAATATTGCTTACTCCCTGTTGAGTGTGGCAATGGGAATCCCTCCACTTCCAATACAATTGTGTCCATGAGGCAGCAGTGCCCAATTCACAAGCTATCTTCCGCCATCTAAACATATGGGCAGTTTGCCAAATGTATGCCTCATACAACACAAAAAAAAAGTGCAAGCCAAATTTTAGGTCCCTGTCTCCTATTTTTCATGCTTGGCTTTATTAACTTTCCAAACCTCGCCAAAACCGTACCGACCTGTTCGAAAATGCGTGGCACCTTCCTGCCGCTGTTTCTTTCCCCCCCTCCCCCACCACCGAAGTTAGCATTGTGTGGCTGAATGCCTATCTGTCAGTGAGATAAGGTCGCAAAACCTTTTCCCACTTGAGAGTATCTGTCACTGCTCAAACTGAATTTTATCATCTCAGTCAACCTGCCAGATGGAGCCTCATGCTATCGTGAGCCAGTCCATCACACAAGAGACACAGGAATCAGAGTGAAGGAATGATATTAAGCAGCTTTACCTGCTGTTCTACCTCCTGCCATCTGATTACAGTGTTTGTGAAGGCATGGAACAGTAACTTCTGCAGGTAGGGAAGAACTGGAAATAATAACAAATGAACAGAACATTATGTTAAAAATATATTCACGCTCGTCACACCAGAGCCATGAGATTTGGCTCTGCAGAGTCGAGATTAACCTGTGCTACAGCTGTCAGTTGACTTCCAGATGGTGTCTGCAGTATACCCACACACTTCTGGGCATGATGCCATACTGCCTCTGAAATCCCGACATGCTGACTTCCTTGGGAATTACCCAGGAAGTTTGAGCTACCGCTGGCCAGTTTCCCTGCTACCTGAAACCCTGTGAAAAAGTCTGCAGTTTGAAGGTAGAGTCAGAGATATTAGACATGACCAACTTCCCCATGCCTGGGGGGGATAGAAAGATCCCAGACCAACTTCTGGGTAACTATACAGCTGCATTCTCCCAACATCGCAACAATTAAACCATCCTGTCCAAACTTCCAGAGCCAACCTGACCAGCCTACTAAAACCCACCATACAGCTACCACACATCTGAGCTGACTACCCCAGCTACATGCTAACTCAACCGAACTAGCCTCTGATCCAACAGCCTCCCAGTCAGCTCACAGCCACCCTATCTACCTGCCGCATACCCATCTACCCCACTCATCCAACCTGTATACTTACTCACCCAACCCACTTACATACATAACCACACCAGCTCTGCCCAATCAGTCATTCATCAAAAGTAGCGATGGTCCTACCAGTTCATTACAGAGAGATAACTGATGGCGGTTTAACCTGCTCAGGTGAGTTAAGAGGCTGAGAAGGAGAATCCTTTATGGTAACCTCAGCTAATGCAGAAATTGAACCCATGCTGTTGGCATCAAGCTGTATTCCAAACCAGCCATCTGGGCTAACCAACCCCCAAACATCCCCTAATATTCGGCCATTCACTAAGATTCACATTCAAGACATTTATGTGTATCTTACAGCAGCTTGTACCATAAAAAGGGGTGTGTTTTGTACTCCCTCTAACACCGCTTCACTACAATGAACGTCTTTGTGAGACTTCAGAAGAAGCCACAATCCGAAGACCCAGCCATAAATCCAGAGTTGCTTCAGGACACTGGAAAAGTTGGAGCAGAGTCGCAATCCAATACTGATTGCGCTTTGCAGATCAGGCCCACTTTAGCAAAACATTTCATTGCTCCATCAATGTACAATTGGCTCAAGATCCTAGCAACACACCTTACATGTCAATGCAACATCTCCAGGAAGTAAGCATGCTGTTAAAATTCTGAGGCAAACAATACAATCCTCTGATTAAAAAAAAGGATGACTTTTCTTTTCATAATTCTGGGAGAATGCTTCCTTTCAAATATAATTTATGCATAATTCTTCCTCAAAATATAATACATAACAGTTCAATTTGACAATATATAAAATGCAGTTTCTTTCAATGCAGTACAGAGGTCTCACTCCATTTATATTTACAGTGTACAATTGCATTTCATTCCAAACATCCCTCTTATGCATAGAGCCCGGAGGGTTTTACATAGTTTCCTGTTGTCCAATGTACTGTGGTGGGAGAGCTTTAGACAGGTGCCCTTTCCCTTTTGGGCCTTTGCAGAGGCTGCCCCAAACTTTAGCATGTCCTCCAGCATGTCGCCCTAGACCTTGAAATGTGACAGTCTGCCACACTCAGTCGTCGACCATTCTTTGAATTGAAAGACAAGCAAGTTTTGAACAGGATGTTGCATGCAAACCATTCACACTGCCTGACAGGTGAAAGGTGTTTTCCTCACAAACATTTCCACAAGGGATAGATGGTATAACACAATCCAACTGAACAGAATGTCAGTGACAGTGTGGTCAGACCTACCTCTCAGAACACCAGGAACAGGATGAATCTCAGCATGTATTGATAGTTGGTATTTGTCTACTAAAGGTCCATGCACAGCTTAATCACTGCACATAAAGTATACCATTAGGGTGCAACAGATATTAGGCACAATTTCTCTCCCATTATCTAGATTTGTGCATCATGCCTCAGTGAGCACAACCCATTTTGATCTCTAAATAAAGTAGAAGATGGCTCTGGTAACTATCATGGCACAGAGGTGGGCTATATGTCACACTGGCAGTCTGTACAGCAAAACCAAAAGCACTTGGCATCCAATGATCAGGTTTTAACTCATGACAGAGGGAATTAATCCCACATTCTCAGTTGCTGCCACAAATAAGCTATATTCCCTGACTTTTTTTTAAAGAAAAGTGCGGCACGGTGGCACAGCAGTTAGCACTGCTGTCTCACAGCGCCAGAGACCCGGGTTCATTTCCCGCCTCAGGCGACTGACTGTGTGGAGTTTGCACATTCTCCCCCTGTCTGCATGGGTTTCCTCCGGGTGCTCCGGTTTCCTCCCACAGTCCAAAAATGTGCAGGTTAGGTGAATTGACCATGCTAAATTGCCTGTAGTGTTAGGTGAAGGGGTAAATGTAGGGGAATACGTCTGGGTGGTTTGTGCTTCGGCGGGTCGGTGTGTACTTGTTGGACCGAAGGGCCTGTTTCCACACTGTAAGTAATCTAATCTACATTTTGGACCATAAAGGTCTCAGATATAATGAAGCATATCCACCAGCCCAGGCCATGAGACAGGTGTCCATCCCTCCCACAAACACACACCACCCTCACCTTCACTGGAGCAATTGTATCCATGAGTAGTGCAAAGTTCCCAGAAATCTTCCTGGCAGATACCACAGAGGCTTTGGTGAGGTGCATTACAAACTCTAGAGCAGACTTGACTTCATTGGAAATAACTCTGGTCAGAATTTTCTAAATGATGTTCAGCTGGGAAACAGGTTGTCAATTACTTGTTTCCTCCCTCTCCCCTGGTTTTCTGCAGGGGGTGGCACAGTGGCACAGTGGTTAGCACTGCTTCCTCACAGCGCCAAGGACCCGGGTTTAATTCCCACCTCAGGCGACTCTCTGTGTAGAGTTTGCGCATTCTTCCCGTGTCTGCGTGGGTTTCCTCCGCGTGCTCTGGTTTCCTCCAAAAATGTGCCATGCTAAATTGCCCATAGTGTTAGGTGCAGGGGTAAATGTAGGGGAATGGGTCTGGGTGGGTTGCGCTTCAGCGGGTCGGTGTGGACTTGTTGGGCCGAAGGGCCTGTTTCCACACTGTAAGCAATCTAATCTAATAAAAAAAGCTCTGATTTTGGCAAGGTATCCTGAACTGGAAACACATCACTTCACAAACTTAATGCTGTGCATGGTAGTGGAGAGAATTTGTAGGTCTATTAAAACTGTTTTGTTACCAGTCTAACTAAATGTAATAGTCCCAGTCCTTGGTTACATTACTCCATATCGAGAGTTTTCAAAGTTTCACTGTTGTTCAGCTGAGAAATCAGTGTTGCTGCATACAGGCACACAAGCTGTAATGGCAGGTACAAGCAGTGAAGTTTGAACTGTCCCCTGTTGATACTGTCCACTCTGTTCCTCCTCAAGGACATTCCTGTACCTGGTTCCAAGAGCTGACATGTGTTGGACATCTCAATGTTTCAGGGTTGGGATGTTCTGGACTGTTTGCTGCTTCCAGTGTTTTGGAGATGCTAAAGGTTGTCTCCTCTAGCTCTTCAGCATTTTGCTATGTCTCCTACTCCTGCCATCTTCTTTACTCTTCATCAGATGAAAAAGAGTCACAATTGGCCATTTCAGACATAATCTGCCTCTCCACCTCTGTGGGGATCTGTCTGTTCTTTTTGTTAACCTTTTCCTTAGTAGTTTTCCTTCGCTGCAGAGGACCCTCATGGGACAGTGTTCAGCTGATTGTTACAGCATCTTATGCCTTCTTTTGCCTTCTCCTTGCCTCCCCCTGCATCCTTCCTTGACACGTTTATCTCACTGAGAAAGTTGGTGAGGAGATGGCTGCTGGTCTACTCTGCAGCAATCAGTCTCAATCCACTTTCTCTTCCAAAGAAAGAGGATTTTAGTTGCCTGTGTGTAATGGAAGCAGCATTTTTGGCAGGTCATAGAGTCATAGAGGTGTACAGCATGGAAACAGACCCTTCGGTCCAACTCGTCCATGATGCCCAGATATCCTAACCTAATCTAGTCCTGTCTACCAGCACTGGTCCCATATCCCTCTAAACCCTTCCTATTCATATATCGCTCTGGATGCCTTTTGACTATTGTCATTGTACCAGCCTCCACCATCTCCTCTAGGTAAAAACAAGAACTGCAGATGCTGGAAAACAGAGTTTAGATTAGAGTGGTGCTGGAAAAGCACAGCAGGTCAGGCAGCATCTGAGGAGTAAGAAAATCGATGTTTCGGGCAAAAGCTCTTCATCAGGAATGGAGGCAGGGTGCTCCAGGGTGGAGAGATAAGTGCGGAGGGGGTGGGGGGGGTGGGGGGGGGGGGTGGGGAGCGGGGAAGGTAGGAAAGAGTACAACGGGTGAATGGGGCTGGGGATGGAGGTGATAGGTCAGAGGGGATGGTGGAGCAGATAGGTGGGAAGGGAGATTGGTAGGTAGGACAGGTCATGAGGACAGTGCTGAGCTGGAAGGTTGGAATGGGGGTAAGGTGGGGGAAGGGGAAATGAGGAAACTGGTGAAGTCTACATTGGTGCCCTGGGGTTGAAATGATTCTTTCTGTGTCTGCATGAGTTTCCTCCAGGTGCTCCAGTTTCCTCCCACAATCCAAAGATGTGCAGGTCAGGTGAATTGGCCAGGCTAAATTGCCCATATGTTAGGTGTGTTAGTCAGGGGTAAATATAAGGTAGGAAAATGAGTCTGGTTGGGTTTCTCTTCAGAGGGTCGGTGTGGAGTTGTTGGGCCGAAGGGCCTGTTTTGATACTGTAGGGAATCTAATCTAATCTAATCTCCATCTTCATGGTCGCTTTCTCCTACACTCTTTCAAATCCAAATCTCAATGTGCTCCTTTACCTCAGTGCTGTTCCCAGCTACTTCAAAATACATAGAGAGGGAGGTCAGCACAACTATGACAAGAACATGAGGGTTACAAAGATGTGTGGTCTGAATGGAGTTCTGCTGCAACAGCAACATTAAATTGTGGGTCCGTATTAACTGCGGTTACCCCTTTCGTTGAACATCTTCATGAATTTCGCACATACCCTGATGTTTTTAAATCTTATGTTGAATTACCTGCGACTGTGGGATAGCCACAAAAAGATTCACTTAACAATGAAAGTCATGTTCATGGCTGCGCTTCCTTCACTATTTTTCGCCACTACTGAACAGGTGTTACACTCCCCTTGGTTTGGAGCTCAGTTGTTGCCAACGCTTCTAATTTGCACAGGCCAGGCCTCAAGGCTCAAGGTAGACTGAGAAAAGGATGGTTTGTGAGTTGGTTCCTTGAAGGTAATGGCAGCACAATGTGATATTACTGGCTGCTGATATCTGCATAGACCTCTTATGACTCCATGTCAAAATTAAGTACAGCAAAAACTGATGGACAAAGGTTAATCAGGCTATTCATTGAAGGCACATAATGGGTGCTAAAGCAA
Source organism: Chiloscyllium punctatum (assembly GCF_047496795.1). Classification (NCBI taxonomy): domain Eukaryota; kingdom Metazoa; phylum Chordata; class Chondrichthyes; order Orectolobiformes; family Hemiscylliidae; genus Chiloscyllium; species Chiloscyllium punctatum. The sequence goes on along the minus strand of NC_092770.1, from coordinate 70,228,870 downwards.
TGATTCAGAACTTTGAATCGCCATTGGGAAGGAGAAGATTTGCACTAGTGAAGATAGAAACGTTGAGTATTTGCTGGATGTTGTACAATATTGTTAGGCACAGAGATCTCATTATAGTCTTGGCTGAGATGTAATTGAAAATCATCAAAATCCAGGAGGACAATGATGTGCAAATGCCAATGGCAGCTGATCAGTCTGTTCTGGCAGTGCAATAGCAATGTGGCAAATTGCCCACTTTTTAATGGGATTTGCAACAGTACCTGATGATCACCAATCGGCCAAATGGATAATAATGCTTATTTGTTTTATGTTCTTCATTTTCGAAGGAAAGTACACATTATATCTATTAAGTGTAAATTTGCCAACTGCCTTTTTCATTTCTGTTCACTAAAAGTAGTGAAAACAATAAAATACAGTTTATAATAAATAATGTAATCCATTGTTCTTTTCTATGTGCTGTTCCATTTTGATCTTGGAATGTCCACGTGAACAATCATTCTGTCATGTGATTCTATGTTGTGAGGAAGATATGAGGATTTTACAGAATAGAGTTTGGTAGGTGTGAAATCAAGTCTGGCAGATGAAGTATAATCTGGGGAAAGGTTAAATTCCTTACTTCAGCAAGAAGAATGAAAGCAGTATATAACTTAAATGGAGAATGACTGTGGAATTCCAAGGTCCTATATATCCAAATGCATGAGTCACAAAAAACAGTTACAGCAAGTAATCAAGATTAATAGATTTTATTTAGAAGAGGAACTGAACATAAAAATAAGAATGCTATGCTTCAATTATACAAGGTGTTCATTAGACTACATCTCAAATACTGTGTGCTGTTTTGGTCTGCTTATTTTGTAAATGATATAAATGTGTTGGAGGTAGTTCAAGGGAGGTTTCATAGATTGATACCTGGAATGAAAGAGATATCATATGAAGATAAGATTGGATAGGTGGGCTTGTTTCCACTGGAAGAGTGAGAGGTGATTTGATTGAAACGTACAAGATCTTAGATGGACTTGACAAGATGGAAGTATAAATGACATTTTCTCTTACGAGTGACTCCAGAACCAGGGAAACAGTTTTAAAATTAGGGGTTGACATTTGTAGGACTGAAATAACAGTATTTTATTTCATCAGTTTTGTAGAAATTAGGAACAATTAGCCTCAGAAGGCAGTTGAAGTAAGGACATTAAATATTTTTAAGGCAAAGGTAGAAATATTCTTGATAGGCAAGGATTATCGGGTTTAAATGGGAGTGTGGAATTTGAATCCATTATAGATCAGCCATGGTTTACTGAATGGTGGAGCAGGTTCAAGGGGCTAAATGCTATATTTCTGTTCCTATTTGATATGTTCAAATGAACCTGCAGGAAGGAGTGCTACAAGTTGTACCATTGAGGAGAGATGCATGCTATTTGCAAAACCAGAAGACATATTTTAAAATTCACCAAACAGTTTGATGTTTATTCATGAGATTTTCTTTCTTCTTGTCATCTTCAAATGAACCTTCCCACCCCCATCCTACATTTTCAATAAGTGTCACTGTTACTTCTCCAGCTTACCTTATCACATTCTGGGGCAGCACTTTCCCGTGTGCAATGTAAAAGAATATATGACATCTGAAGACTACATAATGGCTAAAGTCTCAAATAGATAGGTAAAACATGCTTCCGTCTAAATTTTCCTGCAAGGCAGTAAGTTTTTAAGTTCTTATGAATAAAGGGCATCTTTCCCATCACCCGCCATCTCAATTCTCAGGCTGTAGGGTAAATTTTCAGACTTTCAGCTGATATAGAAGGGACAAACAGCCAGACCATTACAAAAATCAGAAGATTAATTGTGCTGCAAATAGATTTCCAGAACCAGATTAATCAATAGGTGCTCTGGACGTTTTTGGTCCAATGCATCTGTAATGGTGGACCTCAAAGTTGAGTTCTAAAGGGATTTTTTAGGCTCATATTTGCAAGAAGCGCATTTTGCCTGCACATGGGGAGGATACAGAATGCAGCATCTGTGTGCCTCTGGTACATTTTGGATGAATGCACAGGATACTGTTCACATCAGCCAGATGTCTGGGTCATGTGGTTCATTGCTCTGTTCCTTCTATTCTTAACAGCAGGAAAGGTTATTATATCTCCCTCCCACAGAAAGTACAGCAAAAGCAGAAGGGCAAGCAGAAGTTTTACCAAATAGAAAGCTTTTTAAATGCTCGAGGTCCAATCAACTCCACATATGAGATTCATGTTCCAACTGTCCTTAATGAGAACCTCTTTTGGGAAACAGTTTGAAACATGAGCAATTAGGTCAATTTAAATCCAATTATAAAATGATAGGTATCCTGAAAGTCCAGTTCTTGCTTATCGATGCAGGACACCATCATTTTATATTTCTGCTGAGTAGGCAATCAATGTTCAGTTTGTCACCTACACCTTAGTTCCCTACTTTAGGGCATTCTATTGTTATTTGGCATCTTTGCTTCATTTACATGTTTTGACAGATTGGCCAAATCGTGTAAACCTGACTGCCTGAAGTGCCGCATTTCAATATAATCCTTGCAACTGGAAGGAAACAAGGAACATAAAAAGATAGAAACAATTTTCATTTACACAGACCTTTCAAAAGCTCAAAGCTCTTCATCATAATAAAGTACTTTGTAAATTAAATACCATGATAAGTATGAAATCTTACTTTATATTTTGCAGTGGAACTTTTCAGCTTATGTTATACTTCTTGGGACAGACTGTAACTGAAAGGAAACTGAGTTTATTAATTGACCATTCTAGTTTCTAAGATTGAGACTGAAAACAAATATATGGTTGAAGCCCTATACAAGGAGGCAAAGTTTTCAGAACTGAATAGATGACGATGGGTCTACTAGTGCATTACAGGTGGTCTGAAGAAGTCAGAGCGAAGTCCAGAAATAGAGTATAAAGAAAGATATAGTTGATACTACTTGAAGATACAATTGATGGATTTGCCATCCAGACTAAGTTAAGGAAGTGCTGCTGCTTTATGCCATTCGTAGTGAACACTATGCCCATTATCTCGACAACAGTATCTCACAGTAAAACCATGGAACTTGGTTTTAATGTGAGATACTGTTGTCTGGAGATAAGGCTGAAATTTCAGAAAAGAGGAGATGAATTTTTTCATAAGAAAGACACATTTCTGTAGGACTTTGTGGCTGAGACTAAGAACCTAAAAGCTGATTAGTATGCCAAGCCAATTATTAGTTGTATTTGGCTTTAATATGTAGGTTAAGGTTTATATTCAACCACAATTTGCTTGTTCAGGTTTAACCTATGTTGATTTTGGGTTTTTTGTACAGTTTACCAAATATTTGTTGTTTGCTTTATTTAATGTTTGCATTTTTAAAAAAATTCTTCAGTTTAAACTGTAGAATCTTGTGGCTTTGTTCCTTCAGTAAATAATTGGGATTTTGGATTTTGTTTTCATTAAAAGAAACTTGTCCCAAGAACAATTTGTACACAGCAAAAACAATAACTATTTTGCACCATTTATGATACATGAATGAATTTTCTAATAAGGGGATGAAAAAGGCAAACCATTATAGTAGAAAACAGATTATTCGCTCACGTTGTCTCAAACTCACAGAAGTAACCAAGTCCATTTCATAGCTTAGTGATTAGATAGATCAGAAGTTCATTGTTGGCAGAACAGGAAACATTATGCAGCTGCAACTCTAACCTAAAAGGGCAGTTTCATTTTCACTTGGCAGAAAAAGTAACATTACTAGCAACTTCTTATTTCCAAATGGTGGGGGGAATGAAAGAAGTGCTGCAGGATCCATTATCCTGTTTGGGATCTCCAGGCAGCCATGTCAAAGAATGTAGTTGCCAGAGTAAAGGTACAGAGTGCGTTGGAAGAACAGGACAAAGTGAGGTGAAGAAAAGTTTCTGTCAAGGCATGGTTAGTCAGCAGTTCTCTGTTTTAAGATGAATGTGTTTCGTAATTAACTCAATGGCTATGGAGTGCTTTGTTTTATGTCCTCAGATTGTCAACATTCATAGTTGTCATTGACATTGGAGCGCAAAGTAAAGAAATAACTCTGGAATCTTACACTACACATCAAACAATCCTGATATAGGGTGGATTTCTTGACAGTGTTGAGAGTGTGTTGCTGGAAAAGCACAGCAGGTCAGGCAGCATCTGGGGAGCAGGAGAATCGACATTTCGGGCCAGAGCCCTTCCTCAGGAATGGCGGTCGATGTCATGGTGGCGGTTTGAAATTAAGAGGTCAAGGGCAGGTAGCAGGCCAGCATGGGATGTCCAGGTGGATGGGGTGCTTTGGAGGTAGGAGAAGGGGTGCTCGGTGGGTGGGAAAATGTCTTGGCTGGGAAAGTAGGCATGGAGGTGGAGGTGGTGGAAGAAACATTTGAGGTTGCAGCGTGTGTCGAACTCATTAATCTGGGAATGTAGGGGGATAAAGGTGAGGCCTTTACTGAGGGCTAAACGTTTGTCCTCAGTGAGGGGGACGTCTGGGCGAATGATGAACACACGGCAGGGCTGGGAGCTAGGACCTAGAGTGGGGTTGGAGTTGGAAGTGGGGTGGGGGCTAGGACCTGGGGTGGGGCTGGAGTTCAAGGTGGGGGCACATTCAGTGGCTTGAGTGGGCATGGTTATGGGAGCAGTAGTGACGTCCCCAAAGGAAGTGATGCTTACTAAGGGGGCAGAAGTGGTGCTGACGGGTGGGTTAACGGGTGCGGAAGTAATGTCACGGTGGGAAGGGCAATGTTATTGTAGGTACTCAGCTGCTGACGTCAGTGGCGGCAGAAGTGGCATCACCAATGGCCCCTACCAGCGGGGTGGAAGTGACTGTTGTAGCAGCAACCACAGGGGCGGAAGTGATGTTCAAGGCAGGTAACACTTTTGTGATCGTGAATCCAGCAGTGTCAGTGTCTCCTGCGGTGGTAGTCTTCTCTGCAGTTGCAGAGGTGGTTGTGTGGACACTGATCTCGGAGGTGGTGTGGTCGGCAGGGGCTGCTGTCTGTGCGGCGGCGGGAGAGGAAGTGATGTCATCGAATGCCCCGGTGGTCGTGGAAGGACCGGCGGTGTGTGGCTAATGGCGTCTGGGCCAGGAGAAGGTTAAGGAAGGTTCGAGGAAGCCCATGTATGGAGGGAAGTACATGGAAGTTTCTCTAGCTTATGTTCTTTGACGTCCGATGCAGTAGGTAAATATCATTTGTTGAGAGCATGTATCCTCCTGAGGATTTAGAAATACAGAGGTCCACTGCAGGTCTGGGAAAGTGTGGCTCTGAGCTGGGCAGGATTGACTGCAGGTAGAGTAGATGGCAGCTTACAGCTGATACAATGGAGTGGAGGATCGGGAAAGAGAATCGATGATGAAGGTTTTGGATTTGTAGTGTATACTGGGTATCCTGTTCAGGTCCAAACTGGGTTGGTCTAAATGTAGTCTGGGGTCCATGTGGTTCCATAGGTAGGTACTGAGGAAGGAGATGTGGTTACGGTAGTGAGTCTGCTTGAGGACGTGGCTGAAGAGCTTCAGGGAAGAGGAGAGGACTTGGGGGGGGGGGGGGGGGAGGTGGGGAGATTACAGTGAGAGAGGGGCTCACTGAAATCTTTGTAAAGAGAGGAGGAGAACTTCTTCAAGTAGGCATCCTTGGAACAGGCTTCACAGTGAGGTTAAAATCAACTCGGGAAAGTGAGGACTGCAGATGCTGGAGATCAGAGGCAAGAGTGTGTTGCTGGAAAAGCACAGCAGGTCAGGCACCATCCAAGGAACAGGAGAATCGACATCTCGGCCAGAGCCCTTCATCAGGAAAGGATTTCTTGACAGCCAAGGTGACATTGCCCTTTATGCCACTGTCATTATGAATTAGTCTGTGTGTTGCCCTATATGTTAGTTCATGTAACATATACCATAAAGATCAGGTCTTTTTAAGACAGGTGTCTTGAAGTTTATCAGCAACAACTAATTGCATCTCTGCAATACAAAGTCTAGGTTCTATGCTTAAGGAGGCTACTTTACATTACATATCCATAACTGATTGATTGAATGCACTACACTGTCTCCATTGCACTGGGTAACTGAATGTGAGCTGGTACCAATATGCCAGAATGTCACATGACATAAACTCAATAATTGTCTTAAAGGCACATGCACACCTGTTCTGAAACTTAAGCAATATCACCACCTCACCCCACACCTTAAAGGAGTGAGAACACTTTCTAATAAAATGAACAGTGGTATATCTTTCGGTTAAAATGTACATGAACGCACCTTTCTGATAACATGTACAAGGTGGCAAAATGACGCCTTGTCTCAACTTGCTTAGATATTGCTTTCATGGATATACACATGACCAGATCTAATCCTTATATCGTTTGCACAGATTGGCAGTGTAGCTTCACTCTTTGATGTGCTTCAAACGTTTTGATCATTGCTCATCACAATATCATAGACCCAGGCTGGACACAACAATATAGTGTCTTATTCATATGAAAATCATGTACTCTTATATTTTAAGCCAGTTCAAATTGGGATAACTATCTGTATGCTCATTGATCATGGTCTTGTATCATTTCCTCCATTCTCTCCAATGATGTGCCATGTACCTGTGCTTAGTTGGTGGTAATGTGGGAGCAAAGAACAGCGTGGATCTATCTTCCACACCTGAGAGTTGCTGCTAAGGGGAAACTGTTGCCCTGAACAGTTGCATGGTCATTCAACATCTTGGCAAGTTGTTTGGTATTTAATGCTCATGGATTTTACAAACAGTGCATTCTGTGAGTGCTGTAGAGAATTTCCTGCATGTATCTTGGAAAAGTGCACTAGAGTACTGCACACCATTATTGAGGAACACAAAATATACAGTGACAATTCACCAACAACAGTTGCACTTGTGGTCCCTTTGAATTTTCGAACAAAAGGATATTTCATAAATTAATCAGTTAATGGAATGTAATCATGTCCTTGGCCCTGGAAAACAAGGTGGCAATCCTGCACTACAGTTGAAAATGAAACTCATGTGGGATAAGACGTTCTCTTGCTGAGCAGAAAATTGGCACTTAGTTTGTGCAATTATTCAACAAATGCATTGAAAAGGGTTTGTAGCACTGAAGATGGTTATCACATATTGGCCTTTTGCAGGGAAAATACAACTGTTTCTTTTTGTAGAGCTCAGTTGACAAAAGACAACTCCCACCATTACTTGTGCACCATCACCACCCACTATCATATATCACATGGAAATAATGCTTGGAAGAAAATGTAGCAGGCGCTGCCCAACAGTTACAGAATCAAGGATAACAAAAGAGAGCATGTTATCACACTGTTCAATAGCCTAGTTTGTCTGACTGCTGAACTGTCCAAAGTGATAATACTTGAACATTAATGGCCTACCTCACAAGGTACCAGACCTGATCTCAAAGGGTTAGTTTAAGCCATAAATCACAGGACATGTTGTTTTCTGTCTTTCATTCTGTGTTGAAATCTGAACCCCATGCAGGGGCCAATGATGAGGATGAACAATTACCCCCTTGCAATGGTACAGCACAGGCAAAGATTAGTTATGATGGCTACAGGTTGCTGTCTCCTTTGAAAGGCAGAATTGCAAAGAATTTGCAACAATCAGCTATTCAGCCCCACTGGTGTATAACAGTTTCTTTAGTCCATGCAAGCCTGATGCCCCACAATCGCTGGCATTTTTTGGCATTTTTAAAAGTCCATTGTGCCCCCAAATAAGTACTGACTGTCTCAATCTACCCAGTACGGTTCTTGACCCATTGCCCTCGGCTTGGCAGACAGGAGGAAGTCTACGTCCAGCTGTGCTGGCAGGGACTTGAAGATCCTGCTGGACAGAGTTGTATCCAGGATGTTCTCTTCTCTCAGGAGTAGCAGTCAAGGCCACACCAGACCACTGCCAGTCTGATCCAAGGTTGCCATCTGGGTTAAAGCAGCCTCAACTATTTGGAGAAATGTCTGGCCGATGTCCTTCTCTCATCCACCAGGATAAGTATCACCAGCTTTCCTCTGCAACATCACAATTACTCTACCGTGGCTATTGTACTACTGCCCATCAAGGCCAATGCTCTACCTCTCTCACTATTGCCTGAATAACTTCCCTCACTCGCTCTCACCCACCATACCCCCAACATCACTAGCCCAGCATGCCTGCTGCATGACTAAATCGCTCACTCTGGACACCTCCTCACTTCCATCAAGAGTAATACGAGTGCCATTCAGTTTCAATTCCTTTAATACCATACCATAACATGGCAGAATGAGTCAAGATGGGTGAAAGGCTGCCTGACGTTCAGTTACTCACTGCTCATGAGGAGACCATCCACACTCGGACTGTCCCTAGCAGCTGACTGTTCCATAACCAGCACTCCTCAAACATTCCAGAAGATTCCCCTGGCCTCGGAACCTATTCCACCATTAGCCATGCGGCTGATGCAGCTACCATCCCCACGCTGATTGATGATGTCACTTCCGTCCCAATCATGGCCGCTCCCACAACCACTTCCACCCCTCACAATTCCTCATGCATCACACCTGACATCACTTCTGCCCTTCACATCATCGCTGATGCCACATGCTCAGTGCCTTCCACCACCCCAACTGCCGTGGTCACCACCACTTCCGCCCAAACCAGCGCCACTCACCTGGATTCTGCTGACACACCCCCCCACAGACCCCACTGTCACTATCCCCACCCCCCAGAACCCCGAGGGGAACACTACCCCTGCTCATGACTCCACCCCCATTCCCCCCACCAACACACCCACTCCAGTTACAGGTTCCGCCCCCACTCCCAGCTCCACACCCACACCAGATCCCAGCTCCCGGCCCTGCCGAGTTTTCACCATCCCCCCAGACCGCCCCCTCACTGAGGACGAACGATCAGTCCTCAGCAAAGGACTCACCTTCATCCCCCTCCGTCCACGCATCAATGAATTTAATACACGCCGTGACGCGAACAATTCTTCCGTCGCCTCCGCCTCCGAGCTTACTTTCACAATCAGGACTCCCGCCCACCTTCTGAGGACCCCTTCGCCCACCTCCAACACACTGCATCCACCTGGACACCCCGCGCTGGCCTATTACCTGCCCTCGACCTCTTCATTTCCAACTGCCGCCGGGACATTAACCGCCTCAACCTGTCGTCCTCCCTCCCCCACTCCAACCTCTCACCCTCACAACACGCAGCCCTCCAATCCCTCTGCTCCAATCCCAACCTCACCATCAAGCCAGCAGATAAAGGGGGCGCAGTAGTAGTCTGGCGCACTGACCTCTACACCGCTGAAGCCAAACGTCAACTCGAGGACACCTCTTCCTACTGCCCCCTCGACCATGACCCCACCCCCCATCACCAAACCATCATCTCCCAGACCATACAGAACCTCATCACCTCAGGAGATCTCCCACCCACAGCTTCCAACCTCATAGTCCGGGAACCCCACACTGCCCGGTTCTACCTCCTTCCCAAGATCCACAAGCCTGACCACCCTGGTCGACCCATTGTCTCAGCATGCTCCTGCCCCACTGAACTCATCTCTACCTACCTCAACACTGTCCTATCACCCCTAGTCCAGGAACTCCCCACATACGTTCGAGACACCACCCACGCCCTCCACCTCCTCCAAGACTTCTGTTTCCCTGGCCCCCAACACCTCATCTTCACCATGGATATCCAATCCCTCTACACCTCCATCCACCATGACCAGGGCCTCCAAGCCCTCCGTTTTTTCCTCTCCAGATGTCCCCAACAGTACCCTTCCACTGACACTCTCATTCGTTTGGCCGAACTGGTCCTCACGCTTAACAATTTCTTTTTTGAATCCTCCCACTTCCTCCAAACCAAAGGTGTAGCCATGGGCACACATATGGGCCCCAGCTATGCCTATATTTTTGTTGGCTATGTAGAGCAGTTGATCTTCCGTAATTACACCGGCACCACTCCCCACCTCTTCCTCTGCTACATTGATGACTGCATTGGCACCACCTCGTGCTCTCACGAGGAGGTTGAGCAATACATCAACTTCACCAACACATTCCACCCTGACCTTAAATTTACCTGGACCATCTCTGACACCTCCCTCCCCTTACTGGACCTCTCCATCTCCATTAATGACTACCGACTTGACACTGACATTTTTTACAAACCCACCGACTCCCACAGCTACCTGGTTTACACCTCTTCCCACCCTACCTCTTGCAAAAATACCATCCCATATTCCCAATTCGTCCGCCTCCGCCGGATCTGCTCCCAGGAGGACCAGTTCCACCATAGGACACACCAGATGGCCTCCTTCTTTAGAGACCACAATTTCCCTTCCCACTTGGTTAAAGATGCCCTCCAACGCATCTCGTCCACATCCCGCACCTCTGCCCTCAGACCCCACCCCTCCAACCGTAACAAGGACAGAACGCCCCTGGTGCTCACCTTCCACCCTACCAACCTTCGCATAAACCAAATCTTCCGCCGACATTTCCGCCACCTCCAAAAAGACCCCACCACCAGGGATATATTTCCCTCCCCACCCCTTTCCACCTTCCACAAAGACCGTTTCCTCCGTGACTACCTGGTCAGGTCCACACCCCCCTACGACCCACCCTCCCATTCTGGCACTTTCCCCTGCGACCGCAGGAACTGTAAAACCTGCACCCACACCTCCTCCCTCACCTCTATCCAAGGCCCTAAAGGAGCCTTCCACATCCATCAAAGTTTTACTTGCACATCCACTATTATAATTTATTGTATCCGTTGCTCCCGATGCGGTCTCCTCTACATTGGGGAGACTGGGCACCTCCTAGCAGAGCACTTTAGGGAACATCTCAGAGACACCCGCACCAATCAACCACACCGCCCCATTGCCCAACATTTCAACTCCCCCTCCCACTCTGCCGAGGACATGGAGGTCCTGGGCCTCCTTCAACGCCGCTCCCTCACCACCAGACGCCTGGAGGAAGAAGCCTCATCTTCCGCCTCGGAACACTTCAACCCCAGGGCATCAATGTGGACTTCAACAGTTTCCTCATTTCCCCTTCCCCCACCTCACCCTAGTTCTAAACTTCCAGTTCAGCACTGTCCCCATGACTTGTCCGGACTTGTCCGACCTGCCTATCTCCTTTTCCACCTATCCACTCCACCCTCTCCTCCCTGACCTATCACCTTCATCCCCTCCCCCACTCACCCATTGTACTCTATGCTACTTTCTCCCCACCCTCACCCTCCTCTAGCTTATCTCTTCACACTTCAGGCTCTCTGCCTTTATTCCTGATGAAGGGCTTTTGCCCGAAACGTCGATTTCGAAGTTACTTGGATGCTGCCTGAACTGCTGTGCTCTTCCAGCACCACTAATCCAGAATCTGGTTTCCAGCATCTGCAGTCATTGTTTTTACCACCTTGACCATTTCCAAGCCCTGCGCTGGTATCGGAGACAATCTTTGACTTACTGGTTCCAGGAGCCCCTGACTGAAGGCTATCCTCTTGATTTGGCTGTGACCTGCTGACAACCATGACAAGCCTCTTCCTTTGTGTTTTCACCAAATGGCAAAGCAAGATACAAGTAATCTGAGCCTGAATTTGCCAGAGATCCAATCTAATTTCCATGACACATCTTCTCAACGTCCAGCTTATCTCGTGAGTTTGAAAAGATAGAAAGCTGAAAGTAAACCACCAGCAGAGTTGGGCAATCAACAAGGCATTTAATATGCTTTCATCCCCCTCAATTGTCAATTTGCTGATGCTGAGTAATAATCTCCTGTGGCACTTGTGAAAAGCACAAAAGTAATGGGTCCAGGCAGCGGGCCATGGACAGGGTAATTTCTACTGACTGCCTGCCCCTCTTCCATGGTTATGTTTGAGTCTGTGTGTCTTTGGCTCAGAAGCACGCATTGTCCACCAATGATCTCAATACCTTTAGGGAGAGCTAGGAACCCTGGGGTTGGAGTGGCTTTATTTCCCCCTCCAACTCCATTTTTATTGCATCGCCAATCTCCCCCTTCACTCGCCTCATGTTCGTATCTGATTTTGCTTTTTCTACTGGTCACATGGGTGTTGTCCGGGTAGTGGAAATATTGAATAAAATGTTTTCGCACCACCGTGTCGTTACTGAGTAAGAAAATCATAAAGGTTGGAGTGAAAGGCTGGTGCAGTGGCAGTGTCGCTATGTGCGAGAAGGCCTGAGTTCAAGTGTCACCTACTCCAGAGGCATGTAATACCATCTCTGAACAGGTTGATTAGAAGATATCAAAAAGATAGAGCAAGATGCTCCTGGCCTTGAGATTGGACTTCCCATCCAATCTGCCACAAAGCTCTCCGTTGCCCATGTCACTCTCACCCCTATAAGATCCTGACCAATAAAACCTTCCACTCTTTATATTCTACCTCTAGTGCATGCAATGCCAAACTGAGCACACTCTGCGAATGATAGTCTGACTCCACTCCACTCTAGACTCAAACTGAACTTGAATCCTGCGTTATAAGGTCATGACTAAATAGCAACTGCTTGACAACAATCTAATCTTGGCAATTTAATTGCTCCCTTAATTACAACTGGCATGCCAACTCGAATTATAAAGCGCTGTACTGGCAAGACAAAATGAGTAATGGGGCCAAGGAAACCATTGCTGCTTAAGTCTTAGCATATTTCTTGGCTGTTTTCACCTCTACTTGTCAATTGTTAGACATGAACCAGCAGCATTAAAATCTCAAACTTCCCATTCCAAATAATATTTCAAGTGCTTTTTGCATTGACAGGATATAAATCACAAATCATGTTCTCTATATTAATCTTGTTTAGCAGCTGAATATGAAAGCGTTCAATGCCCATGACTGTACTTATCCATGATTAGTATTTGCAGCATATTAGTAATTAGTTTAAACTTTCTTTCATAGTCAAAGGTCATAAAAATTCTCCCACCTACTAATTTAATTCTTCAATAATAATCTCTCACAAAACTGATGAACCGAAGCAGACTGTTTCGGAGGAAAAAAGATAGTTTATGGAATTTATGGATGCTGGCAATTTAAACTGTAATAATGTTGACAAAGCTTCATACAGAAACATGCTGATAAACACACTGTGCTATCAAATGAGTAGCACAATTGTGGTGACTCAGATGGTCGCGCTTCTTATCAAGGCATCCTTCAGGCTACTCTTCTGCGACATCAAAGCTGCATTGAAATCATTGGAAAAGAGAATCAAACAGAGTGTAAAATGGCTGGCTGACTGACAGACACTTTAACCAAAGCTCTGTCCTACCTCTGTTAAAGCCAAAAGTGTGTGAAGTTGTTTTAATTTAGTCTTGAGGCAATCTAGCTGTTGAACCCAAGTACAGGCTTATCTTTGATAACAGGAGAAAGTGAGGACTGCAGCTGCTGGAGGTCAGAGTCAAGATTAGAGTTGTGCTGGAAAAGCACAACAGGTCAGGCAGCATCTGATGAAGGGCTTTGGCCCGAAAATCGATTTTCCTACCCTCGGATGCTGCTCCTTGGCATCATTTTGATCTAATCTTTGATAATAGTCAGGCACCCTAAATTGAAATTATGTATGGAAAGGCTCAGAGCTTTTGCAAACCTGTAATACAGTACATCACTTGCCAATATAGTTGTTAGTGCTTGTAAAAGTAAGTTAATAATTTACCATAATAATTTTTGTTTTCTCTCTCAAAATGCTGTCTTCAAGAAAGTGCTGAGGCCTCCTTATTTTATTACATTTTAGGCTTTTCATTCAACTTTGCAACTAATTCTGAGACTGGGTTATAAGTTAGACATTCAGGCAGGTTGTTTCTGCTGGTAGGTGAAACTAGGACTAGGGAACATAGCCTCAGGATTAAGGGGAGTAGATTTAGGACAGAGATGAAGTGGGGCTGCTTTTCCCAGAGACCACTGAATCTATGGAATTCTCTGCCCAAGGAAGCAATTGAAGCAACTTTATTAAATATATTCAAGACACAGTTGGATGGGTTTTTATATGGTCGGGGAAATTAGGGGTTATGGGAATAATGCTGTTAGGAGGTACTGAGATGATGGATAGATCAGCCATGATCTTAATGAATGGCAGAACAGGCTCGATGGACCAAATGGTCAACTCCTGCTTCTATTACCATGAAACTATGAAAGAATTAGTTTAGTTTAGTTTAGATTTACAGTGTGGAAACAGGCCCTTCGGCCCAACAAGTCCACACCGACCCGCCGAAGCGCAGCCCACCCATTCCCCTACATTTACCCCTTACCTAACACTACGGGCAATTTAGCATGGCCAATTCACCTGACCCTGCACATCTTTTGGACTGTGGGAGGAAACCCACGCAGACACGGGGAGAACGTGCAAACTCCACACAGTCAGTCGCCTGAGGCGGGAATTGAACCCGGGTCTCTGACGCTGTGAGGCAGCAGTGCTAACCACTGTGCCACCGTGCCGAATGTGAGAGGTTACGTAGCACTTTGGACAAAATCAGTCATGATTCAGTGGTAGTACTCTGGTCTCTTTGGAAAACGTGCAAGTTTCGCTCCAGAGATTTGACACCATAACCAGGCTGATAGAGCAGTGCATATTTGAGGGTAAGCAGTATCATTAAAACAGCCAATTTTTTTCAGGTAAGACACAGGGACTGACTGTTCAATTATATGTAGATGTTCCTATAGTATTATCCTGATGAAAGTCTTTTGCCTGAAACATCGATTTTACTGCTCCTCGGATGCTGCCTGAACTGCTGTGCTTTTCCAGCACCACTAATCCAGAATCTGATTTCCAGCATCTGCAGTCCTTGTTTTTACCTATAATATTAGCCCAGTGTTCTGGCCAACATTAATCTCAAACCAATGAGTATCAACAACAGGGTCAAAGGCACTTTGCCATCTCAAGGTTGTTAGTAAAACTTTACTGTTTACATGTTACTCACACTAGAAGAAGGACTATGCTTCAGAAGTGGGTCATCCTGAGGATATGGAGACTTATACAAATACAAGTTTTGACTTCCTTTCATGTTCATCTTGATCAACTGAAATTAAATTAAATGCATGCATCTACAATTTTAACATTTGACATGATGTTTACTAATTAACTGTGTCTGTTTCAACGCAGCACTCCCTTTGAACCATCCAACAAGACAATTAACCTTCAAAGAATAAAAGCAAATAAAAAGAATCCTCAATAATTATAATCATGTAAAAGATGTCTATGTGGCCATTTGTGGAAACTATGCATAAGCAATTTCACTCAGTGACCCAACACACTTACCATTCAATCATTTTAGTAATTCTCAGCACTGGCTTTTAACACAACACGCAAGGAGGATTCTTTATTGTTTAAATCAAATATTTTTGTATTCACCGTCTACTTTAATTAGACAGCTGCTAAGACTTAATTGTTGCCTCTGTCTTTGTAGCTAAACTCCAGCCAGATGCTTGGCTATGTTGTAGTGACATCTACATTGCAACTTGTGTTGAAGAATAAACTAAAACACTCCATTTACTGTTATCCCTTGCGATTATTTCTGTTGTCTCAAAATGCATTATCATACATTGGCACATAAACATAACAAGGCTAAAAGTGGTGCATATTAATGACAGCATTGCACCACATCACAATATCGTACAATTCTGCTTTATCATATTCATCCCATAATTTTTAAATTCATCCTTTGGAAGGAGTACAGGAAGAATGTGCAAACATAAATCAATGAGATATGATAGTTAGATTCTGATTTGTGTTGATTGAGTCAGGGAGGATGTCAATGGGTTACACCATACCTTGCCTTGAAAGTGAAAAATTGACTGTTAGTTACCTCATTCATTCCATTGCTATACCAGAGAATTTTTTTTAAAGTTATCATCCAACAATTCTGTTGGAAATACTTAACAGGTGATTAACAGTGTGTAGATCAGGATCCTGGTCCATTGCGTTGGCTTTAAGAATCAACAAATGTTTACTTGCAGATACAGCTTACTTAGACTACTTCCATAGCTGACTTTTCCTGGGACAGATCACTGTCCTGTCAAGAAGGATGCCACTCTGCAAAGAGAATGATTAATCAGGGGTCTCTCCTACATTTAATGCTTGATATAGGCATTTCAGAAGGATTTACAGGTTAATAACCAATCTGTTTGGACATGTTTATGAATGCACCTTCTACGGTCAGAAAGTCCTTTAGGACTGGTGCTGAGAGCATTTGCTCCATACATATTACACTGTATACTACTAGATCTCTACTCAACATAATGTCAAGCATATAGTAGAATAGAACTGCCCTTGCTTAGTACAGTGGTAGTGTCCATTACTGTGGGTCAGAAGGCCTGGGTTCAAGTTCCACCTGCTCCAGAAATATGTCACTGTGTGTTTGAAGAGGTTGATTAAAAATATCTATATAGTAGAACCTCAATTATCCGAAGGAGATGGGCGGGGAGTATTTTGTTCAGATAATCAATTGTTTGGATAACTGATCTGATCATAAACAAGCAGTAATTTGAGTACCGGTTGTCGAACATGCCTCAGTTATCCAGCAGTGGATCCATCATAGAGTCATAGAGTCATAGAGATGTACAGCATGGAAACAGACCCTTCAGTCCAACCCATCCATGCTGATCAGATATCCCAACCCAATCTAGTCCCACCTGCCAGCACCCGGCCCATATCCCTTCAAACCCTTCCTACTCATATACCCATCCAAATGCCTCTTAAATGTTGCAATTGTACCAGCCTCCACCACATCCTCTAGCAGTTCATTCCATACATGTACCACCCTTTGTGTGGCAAAGTTGCCCCTTAGGTCTCTTTTATATATTTCCCCTCTCACCATAAACCTATGCCCTCTAGTTCCGGACTCCCCAACCCCAGGGAAAAGACTTTGCCTATTTATCCTATCCATGCCCCTCACTAATTTTGTAAACCTCTATAAGGTCACCCCTCAGCCTCCGACGCTTCAGGGAAAACAGCCCCAGCTTGTTCAGCCTCTCCTTGTAGCTCAGATCCTCCAACCCTGGTAACATCCTTGTAAATCTTTTCTGAACTCTTTCAAGTTTCACAACATCTTTCTGATAGGGAGGAGACCAGAATTGCACGCAATATTCCAACAGTGGCCTAACCAATGTCCTGTACAGCCACAACATGACCTCCCAACTTCTGTACTCAATACTCTGACCAATGAAGGAAAGCATACCAAACACCTTCTTCACTATCCTATCTACCTGCGACTCCACTTTCAAGGAGCTATGAACCTGTACTCCAAGGTCTCTTTGTTCAGCAACACTCCCTAGGACCTTACCATTAAGTGTATAAGTCTTGCTAAGATTTGCTTTCCCAAAATGCAGCACCTCGCATTTATCTGAATTAAACTCCATCTGCCACTTCTCAGCTTATTGGCCCATCTGGTCAAGATCCTGTTACAATCTGAGGTAACCCTCTTCGCTGTCCACTATTGGATAATTGATGTTCGGATATTTGAGGTTGTACGGTATAAGACTAGTTATTACACTGTTAGTGATCCAAATGACTGGATTAAAAATCCAGAGAACATACATTAAAATCCCACAATCATATTTTGAGAATTTGAACAGAGTTTAGAAAGTCAGGAAAGAAAATATTGGTATTAGTAATAGTGACCATGATGCTATCAGAGTATTGTAAAAGCCAATCAGATTCACGCAAATCCTTTGTGGGTGGAAACTTGTTGTCAGTCACACTGGCCTATATGTCTCCCTCAACGTGGTTGACTGTTAGGTAAAAGTAAAGCTACCACAGTCTTACCAGATCATAGGCTGCTCTGTCATTAAAGAATGGTGAATTAGACCTAAGGGTCAAGGTTGAGATAGAGAGTCCTCTAAAGTAACCTCGGATGGTGTAGGAATTGAACCGATGCTGTTGGCATCACTTGACATTACACACCAGCCATCCAGCCACCTGAGCTAAAAAGCCCTTCTAAATAACTTGGCAAGCCATCCAATGAAGGCATTAGGAGTGGGTAAAAAAATGTCAACTTTGTACATATTGCCCATAGCCCCATGAATGAATGGATGTACTGAACCATTACCATTTGAGTGGGATACCAAAGAAACATGATTCTAGTTGTTATCTTTTCTCAGCAAAAAGTGCTGACCTCAGCTAGGCAAAAGTAAGGAGTTAAAATGTGGAAAATTACTTCAAAACACTTCTTTTATTCTGATCTCAAATTGAACCCAGCTGCCTGGTCTTCACTTTGTGAAAGATTTCATTGCAATAATGGCCTGATGGAAAGTCTGATAAATGATTTCTCTAAAGCAAAACTATAATTTTGCCTCCCATTGTTGCCAATGAAAATTAATTTTAAAAATTGATTTTTAAACAAGAATGTTTCGTAAAGACAATCTAAGTTCAAACTCTTTTGTACATCACCTAGCAGCCTTTACTGAGACATTTTTTTAAAGCAACACATCCTGTAATCTCAGTGTATTCCAAAAGCCTCAAAACTGCCATCTGGATGTCACGTAGTCCTACGAGAAGAATGCAAATTAAAGGAATTGATTGTGTGGCTAACTTTAGTCTTTCGCCTAAAACACCTTGACGAGAATGCAGCTGAGCTTAAGTGTTGCCTTTGCAGCACGTATCCCATGTATTTTGCAGATAGAATATTCCACCAAAATCCTGTCTTCCCTCTCAGGTGTATTTAACAGAGAGCATATGGCATTATTTCAAAGAACAGGATGTTGCCAGTGACCTGGTCAATGCAATCCCTCAGCTAACTCGAATTAAGGAGAGCATTTGCTCATTGTCTTATTGCTATTTGTGGGACCTTCTATGTTGTAAGTTGGCTGCTTTGCTTTCTTTACTGTACAATCATGTTAAAGTATTTTAATTGGCTGATGCAGTCATCGGGAGTACTAAAAATGTACGTGGCACAACTGAAACATAGCCTTTTCAGTTACTTTAATTTATGCTTGATATCTCAGAAAAATCTCGACAAGCCTGTATATAAATGTGTGGTTTGGAGAGTAACAGCACATTCCTTCACTATTGCAATCTTGCTACCTAATCGTCTCTCATTGGTCTTCCTCTGCTTCCTCTTGACTATTCTACTTCACAGTGGAGTTTCCAATGGGAACATCACTGTTTCTGTTTGTCAGATGAAATTAAAACATGCCAACAGCAATAGAAAAAAAGCTGTTCAACAAATAAAAGAAGCTGCTTAAAGAGAAGATCGAAGAAGAAAAAACTTCACAAAGAGCCTCATATTACTTTTAGTAGGGGACTTTTCAATAACATTTACATGAAACATATCAGTTGGGAAGTCCAGATAGCTGTTTTTGCAAGCTAAATTTGGAAATTGTGCACTTCCAATGTAACTAATGGGAATTGTACAGATGTCCTAATTACATAATTGCAAATGCTTTTTCATAGAATAATGAAACTGCCATCTGTCTACAGGCAGCAACTTCCTGCGCCCTGTGTCTGCTCAACTAAACATGCACATTTGATACATTTCTTCCACCCAAATTTCAGGCTAGTTACACCCTGTGTATGTGCAATAATGGTATTATCAGTGTTAAGACCAAGATTCTAGTCCCATTTCTTCACTGGTCATAAAAATAATTAAATTTAATAAGACTGGTGATATGACCAATTATGTAGCTCTCGCAATGTCAAGGGACAACATCAAGAAGTCTGCTGAGTTTCTTTTGTCAACAACAAATAATTAGTTTAACACTAAAAATAAATATTCCATCAAAGATGCAAATGTTACTGATAAATAATTTGGATTATGGAAATATATAACCTTAAACAAAAATTAACCTTAAACGTAAACCTGCAGATTTACTCGACATTGAGAGAAACAAATAAAATTAGAGCGCTGAAAAGCGTTAACTAATTTGTGCCACATTCTAAGAGTTCTGTTACTTAATGAGCTGGAATAGCTAATGAGTCAAAAACCAGAATGAAACTAAATAACTATCTACCATGTGCAATCCAGCAGAAGCAAGCTAGACTCTGGATGCATACATAGTGATCTGTGACTGTGAGTTATAGTCTGGGCTGTTAAATAAACCTGAATGAGATTTGTAAGTAAATGAATCCATGCTACTCAATCTGTGTTACTTATAAGAAATATGATAAACCTTTAAAGCACTTTAGCCAAATAAAAGTTAAACTCATGAACAAAGATTGATTCAAATAGTACTATTTTCTCAGTCATCTACAGGCCAGCTGTTGGTATTGGGGTTTATTCCTGGAACAATTATAGCTGGCTGATTTCCTGCTATTGGAGAATCTTCTCCAGGAACTCTCCACGAGTGAAAAAGATGACTTCTTGTAGGTTTTCAGCTCACTCACATTACTGAGAGGAGTTACAAAGAAAGAGAGACCAGTGCATTGTTGCTACTCAAGGAAGTCTCAAATTCTCCTTCACACTGAGTTCAACAAATGCAATAGTTTGAAATCACCCATAAACTTGCCTGCAAAATCTCTCTCTGAATGCTTTTCAGCCTGCCTGACTTCATCCAAGCTCCATGTTCTTTGCAGGTGCAACATTGTTGCTGTTGCAACCAGTGTATTTTCTTTAGCAAAGTTTCCTTTGTTTCAAAGTTTAAGATATATTTGTAGAGTGTACATATCTTTGGAACATATCTCTACATTGCATCAGATTATGCTAGTCTGTGGATGTGACACATTGAAATGACCACCAAATACAAGCACTGAAAACTGTGTTAATTTTCCACTTCCAGTGCCATGATGCAGAAATTAAGCCATAAGCAAACTGGCCACAAACTGGTTTCTCAGGCTTGTACATGACTTTACAATGAGAATCTTGATACTACCCCAAGTTATAGCCCCAAGTGTCTATTCTTAAAAGTCAGGATATAATTCGCTAATAATGTACATTCTATTCTTTTTAATTCCTGGAACAAATGTTGCTGGATACAAAAGTGAAATAAATTAGCTTTGTTCACAAGTCTTCGATTTTAAAATGATATGCTGGACACATTATAAGAGAATTCTTTTAGTTACCCTCATGTTACCTTTATTTTGACACATTACATGAAGCCATTGAAGTAGCATTCACTCTCAAAATCTGTTCCAAGGTAAGCTAATAAATGGAGTAGAATGACATATCAACCACAAGGTGACACCACAACCCTTTTAGTTTGACTATCAGAAGAATACTAAGAACTCAAATCAATGAAAATCCAAGTGTGCTTTGAATAACATAACTACCTACAGTCAGCAAAATAAATATACATACTAACTTACAAAATAGGAGCATAAGAAGACCATTCAGCCCCTCAGGCCTGCTCTGCTGTTCAATAAGATTATGCCTGATCTGTTTATACTCAAATGCCACATTCCCATCTACCTGTGGTCACCCTGGATGCCTTGACTATTATTCTATCCCTGTCTTAAAAAAATATTCAATGAGTCTGCCTCCACCACCTTCTGAAACAGAGAACTCCAAGACCACACAAAGCCTCAGGGAGAGAACAAAAATTGTCCTCATCACTGTCCTGAAAGGGTTAAGTTCCCTCTATTCCATCTGGCTGCACAGCTAATGCGAGGTTCTGCTGATTGACATGTTGCATTGGCTTCTGCTTTCAGAAACCACTGGCATGTAAGGACCTTGGTGGTCCACACCGCAGAAAAAATCATTAGAGGGACCGTCAATCAAGACCGTGTAGAATATAATACACTTCAATCAAATCACCCCCCTCTCTGCTAAATTCCAATTATGTCATGCCAACTGGGGCACAATGATAGTACTTTCAGGTCTGAGATTTACAAAGTTGTTAAGTTCTAGGACTTCAGTCAAATATCAAAGTAGATACTAAGCACTAAGATAGCAGTGGAATGTCAGAGGTGTTAATTCAGATAAGATGTCAAAATTAGGTCTTACTCACTTACGCAATTAAATATAAAATATCACGTGGTACATTTTGAAGGAAAGAAGGGTGCTCCCTGGTCAACATTAATCCCTCAAACAGTATCACTACATTGGATTAATTGGTTACAGGAATACTGCTGTTCAGGGGGTTTGCTGTGCATAAAATAGTCACTGTGTCTCCAACATAATAACAATAACTGCCCTGTGGCAAACAATTTATTAGCTGTAAATCTTCTGAGGTTGTGAAAACTATTGCGTGGATGCTAATCTTCTGTTTCTCCAAAATGTGGCCATCCAAGTAAATTTGCATTCAAGGATGGATCTGAACTGCACAGATGTAGACCCACAAGTGTTCACTAAAAAAAAACACAATTTCCTGCTTTATTTAATGGCACTTCAGTCAATCTTACTTTATACAAACATACAAATGCTTAAGTTAGGAGTAGAAGTGGGCTATTTGGCCCTTGAGACTGGTTCACCATTCAATAACATTTTTGCCTTAATTTTAGTTTCCTGTCTATCCCGATTCCCCTTGACACCCTTGTTAACCAAGAATCTATCAACCTCAGCCTTAAAAATACTCAATGATGTAGCTTCCACAGCTCCCTGGGAAAAGAATTCCACAGATTTCACAACTCACTCAGAAAAGACTTTTCCTCATCATCATCTCAAATTTATTTTTAAACTGTGTTCCCTTAGATCTAATAGTTGTTGAACAAAGAGACCTTGGAGTGCAGATTCATAGCTCCTTGAAGTGGGGCCACAGGTAGGTAGGATAGTGAAGGAGAATTTGGTATGCTTTCCTTTATTGGTCAGAGCATTGAGTATAGGAGTTGGGAGGTCATGTTGCGGCTGTACAGGACATTGGTTAGGCCACCTTTGGAATATTGCATGCAATTTTGGTCTCCTTCCTGTTGGAAGGATGTTGTGGAACTTGAAAGGGTTCAGAAAAGATTTATAAGGATGTTGCCAGGGTTGGAGGATTTGAGCTATAGGGAGAGGTTGAATAGGCTGGGGCTGTCTTCCCTGGAGCATCGGAGGCTGAGAGGTGACCTTATAGACGTTTATAAAATCATGAGGAGCATGGATCGGGTAAATAGACAAAGTCTCTTCCCTGGGGTGGGGGAGTTCAGGACTAGAGGACATAGATTTAGGGTGAGAGGGGAAAGATATAAAAGAGACCTAAGAGGCAACTTCTTCACACAGAGGGTGATACGTGTATGGAATGAGCTGCCAGAGGAAGTGGTGGAGGCTGGTACAATTACAACATTTAAAAGGCATCTGGATGGGTACATGAATAGGAAGGGTTTGGTGGGATATGGTCTGGGTGCTGGCAGTTGGGACTAGATTGGGTTGGGATATCTGGTCGGCATGGACGGGTTAGACCGACGGGTCAGTTTCCGTGCTATACATCTCTATGACTGTATGGGGAGACAATTCTTCAGCGTTTACCACATCAATTCCCATCAGGATTGGACATGCTTCACTTAGATAATTTCTCATTCATCTAAACTCCATTGAAACAGTCCTAAACTGTCCAACACTTTCTAATAGACATCCTCTTTATCCTGGAAGTAGAGTGAGCACCATGAGCTTTTTCAATTGCAATAATATTATTTCAGAGGAAAAGATCTGATTTTGGTACTCGAGACATTGTTTCATCAATGCCCTATATGACAATGGGAAGACATCCCCACTTCCATATTCTATACCCATTGTAATATTTGACAAAATCCCATTTGCTTTCCTAATCAGTTGCTGCATTTAATGCTAACTTTTTATGGTTCATGAACCTGCATATCCAGATTGTTCTGTACCTCGATTCTACAATCATTCTCCATTTCAATAGTGTGTTGTTTTTCTATTCCTCCCACATAATGTTCCATCTTTCAAATTTTGCCTATTTACTTAACCTATTTAGATCAATTTGATATCTCTCAATATCCCTTTTAAAACATAGTTATGGATCTAACATTGTGTCATCAGAAAATTTAGCAATCTTATATTTGGCCCCTTTGTCCAAGTTGTTGACATATAATGCCAATAGTTGGCTTGCCACTCATTACATTTTTACAACCTATTTTTGTCTATTATTGCTGTTAGATGACCAATTCCCTACTAATACTCATATATTACCTACTGCACCATGAGCACTTATTTTATCTGTAACCTTTGATGTGGTATCTTGTCAAATGCCCTCTGGAAATCTAAGTATACCTCAGCCAACAGTTACCCATTATCTACATTGCTCATTACTTCTTTAAAGAACTTGAATAAATTAGTCAAATCTTATTTTCCTTTCACAAAGCATTGCTGACTCTGCCTGGTTGCATTGTGATGTTCTAAATGGTGTGCTGCTTCAAGAGTCATGTTTTAAAACATCTGAGGATGAAGACTATCAGAAAATCGAAAGAACTGTGAAAACTGAAAACCAGAAGCAAAACCAAAAACAGAAATTTTTCAAAGAACTCAACAATTCTGGCAGCATCTGTGAAGAGAACTCAGAGTTAATGTTTTGGGTTCAGTGACCCTTCATCATTACTATTAGACCTGCTGAGTTTTACCAGCAATTTCTGTTTCTGGTTTTGTTGGTGAAGACTCAGAACCTGGAGACTGTCAGCTTTTAGTTCCAATAATTTTATCAACAAGCATTCACTGATGATTATAATTGTTATAAGTCTGTCCCTCCATTTTTCCATTTCTCCGTTTATTTGTATCATCTTTGTTGTAGACAGATATAAAATATCTGCAAACTAATGCACCATTCCCTTATTTTCCCTTATTAATTCTCCTGATACACACTCTAGTAGACCAATGCTTAATTTACTTGCTCTTTTCCTTTTAAAATATCCATAGAAACTCTACCTAACTATTGGTAAATTTCAAGCTAGCTTTCTCTTATACTTGAATTCCATTCTCATTATTTTCTTTGTTATTCTTTGCTTTCTTGTCAACATTCTGTTTAATTACCCAACCTGTGATTAATTTCCGCTGAAGTGTATGTTGTTGTTCCTGTCAATTTGGTACGATCACCAACTATCTTCATGATTCACAGATGGTGCATACTTCCTTTAGTATATTTCTTTCTCACTGAAATGAATCTTTGCTGACTGTTATGAAATATCTCTTTAAAAATCTGCTACTGCATTTTTATTGTCAGATCCCTTAACCTAATTTCTTGGTTCATTTTAGCTAATTCATATTTGCTCTCATTTAGTTTAAAACACTAGTCTTGACACACTCCTCTCTTCCTCAACCTGAATGTGAAACTCAATTATGTTATGACTATTTCACTACCTTCACTATGAGGTGATTAATTAATTCTATCCCCTTGTACATTGCCAGAATTTGAATAACGTTCTTTGGGTCTAAAACATGCTACTCTCATAAACTGTGTCAAAAACATTTTATGAACTCATCTTCCAGGCTTCATTTGCCAATCTGATTTTTACAATATATACACTGGTTAACATCCTACGTGATTATCACCATACCTTTCTTACAAGAACCATTATTTCTTACTGTGAACCTTGTTATAAAATATTGCTACTGTTAGGATGCCTTCATGGTATTTTCACAAGTTTTTCTTTTACTTTAACTATTTCTTCTTCCCACCCTAAGGGATTCTACACCTTGATACTTAAAACCACAGCCATTTCTGAGTATTGTGCTCATGCCAGCCTGAATTAACAGAATTACCTCAGTACCTATTCCTACTATCGGCCCTTCTAAAACTTCATCTACTGTTTAATATTTAGTTCTCAGCCTACATCATCTTGCAGTAATGTCTCTATAATGGCTATCAAATCATATGTTTATTTCTTCCTATTTCAGCTATAAATTCATCGATTTTCTTATGAATGCTACACAGATTCAGATTTAGTTCTGTTTCACTATTGTTGCAACCTTTAATGCTATCTGCTGGTGTGCTCTTAAATTTGTACAGTCTGTCCATTCCAGCGAAGCTCTGGTTATCATGACCATGTGGGACAAAGTGGGGACTACAGATGCTGGAGACCAGAGATGGGAGTGTGGTGTTGGAAAAGCAGAGCAGGTCAGGCAGCATCCGAGGAGCAGGAGAATTGGCATTTCAAGCATAAATCCTTCATCAGGAATGAGGCTTGTGGGGGGGTCGGGGGGGGGGATGGGGTTGGCAGGAGGTAGCTGGGAAAGCTATAGG
This sequence comes from Chiloscyllium punctatum, assembly GCF_047496795.1. Taxonomy (NCBI): domain Eukaryota; kingdom Metazoa; phylum Chordata; class Chondrichthyes; order Orectolobiformes; family Hemiscylliidae; genus Chiloscyllium; species Chiloscyllium punctatum. The sequence goes on along the minus strand of NC_092770.1, from coordinate 70,202,852 downwards.
TGGATGAAGGTGAGAAAGAAGGTGAGAGGTCAGAGGGGGCAGTGATGGATGGGTCCAGAGGGCAATGCCGAGTTGGAGGCTTGGGACTGGGATAATGCTGGGGGAGGGAAATGAGAAAACTGTTGAAATCCACATTAACCTGTGTGGTTGCAGGGTCCCAAGATGGGATAAGAGGCATTCCTCCTCCAGGCGTCGGCTGGTAATGGTTTGGCAGTGGAGGAGGTTCAGGACCTTGACAGAGTGGAGGGGGAGTTGAAGTGTTCAGCCACGGGGCGGTGGGGTTGGTGGGGTGGGTGTCCCAGAGATGACCTCTGAAACGATCCGCAAGAAGGCATCCTGTCTCCCTGATATAGAGGAAACCACACCGGATGCAACGGATGCAGTAGGTGACATTGGTAGAGGTACAGGTGAATTTCTGACAGATGTGGAAGGATCACTTGAGGCCTTGGATGGAGGTGAGGGGGTGCTGTGGGCACAGGTTTTGCACTTGCTGCGGTGACAGGGAAAGGTGCTAGAATTGGGGTGTGGGCTGGAAAGGGAGTCGCGGAGGGAATGATTTTTTCAGAACACTGATAGGGGTGGGGAGAGAAATATATCTCTGGTGGTAGGGTCCGTTTGGAGGTGGCGGAAGTGGCGGAGGATGATGTGTTGTATGAGGAGGTTGGTGGGGTGGAAGGTGAGGTCGGGGGTGGGGGGGGGGGCGGGGTTCTGTCCTTATTACGTTGGAAGGGGTTGGGTTCAAGGGCGGTGCCCACCGACCCCCACTGCTACCTCCCACTCTTGCTCCTGAAAAAATGGCATCCCTTATTCCCAAATCCTCCGCTTCCGCCACATGTGTTCCCAGGATGACCAATTCCATCTCAGAAAGTCCCAGATGGCCTCCATCTTCCATGATCGCGACTTCCCTTCCCACATGGTTGACGATGCCCTCCAGCACATCTCCTCCACTTCACACACCACCGCTCTTGAACCTCGCTCACCTTCATCCACCTTTCGCTTTCCCAGCTACCTCCCACCAACCCCACTCCTTCCCATTTATCTCTCAACCCTCACCCACAAGCCTCATTCCTGATGAAGGACTTATGCCCGAAATATTGATTCTCCTGCTCCTCGGATGCTGCCTGACCTGCTGTGCTTTTCCAGCACCATACTCTCTTATGTGGTGCTGAAAAAACACAGCAGGCCAGGCAGCATCCGAGGAGCAGGAGAATCGACATTTCGGGCATAAGCCCTTCTTCAGGAATGAGGCTGGTGTGCCAAGCAGGCTTAGATAAAAGGTAGAGGGGAGGGAATTTGGGGGAGGGGTGCTGGGAATACGATAGGTGGAAGCAGGTGAGGGTGACGGTGATAGGCCAGAGAGGGGGTGGGGGCGGAGAGGTCAGAAGAAGATTGCAGGTCAAGAGGGCGGTGCTGAATCCGAGGGTTGGGACTGAGATAAGGTGGGGGGAGGGGAAATGAGGAAGCTGGAGAAATCTACATTCATCCCATGTGGTTGGAGGGTTCCTAGGCGGAAGATGAGGTGCTCTTCCTCCAGGCGTCGTGTGGTCAGGGTCTGGTGATGGAGGAGGCCAAGGACCTGCATGTCCTTGGCGGAGTGGGAGGGGGAGTTAAAGTGTTCAGCCACGGGGCAGTTGGGTTGGTTGGTGCAGGTGTCCCAGGAGTGTTCCCTGAAACATTCCGCAAGTAGGCGGCCTGTCTCCCCAATGTAGAGGAGACCACATCGGGTGGAGCGGATACAGTAAATGATGTGTGTGGAGGTGCAGGTGAATTTGCGACGGATATGGAAGGATCCATTGGGACCTTGGAGGGAGGTGAGGGGGGAGGTGTGAGTGCAAGCTTTGCACTTCTTGTGGTTGCAGGGGAAGGTGCTGGGAGTGGAGGTTGGGTTGGTGGGGGGGGGTGTGGACTTGAGGGAGTCGCAGAGGGAGTGGTCTCTCCGGAACGCTGATAGGGGTGGGGTGGGAAATATATCCCTGGTGGTGGGGTCTGTTTGGAGGTGGCGGAAATGACGGAGGATGCTACGATGTATCCAGAGGTTGGTGGGGTGGAAGGTGAGGACCAGGGCTTATGCCTGAAACGCGATTCTCCTGCTCCTCGGATGCTGCCTGGCCTGCTGTGTTTTTCCAGCACCACATTTTTCAACACTGGTCTCCAGCATCTGCAGTCCTCACTTTCTCCATACTCTGTGATGATGACCATGTGCCTTGGTCTCACACAAGGGACCCCAGAAGATAGGCCATTTCAACAAAATGAAAATTCAGAGGGCCAAGATAGAAGTGGAAACCCCGAGAGCTAGCTGACATACTGGGGGCAGGCCTTCCCTGCTTATGTCCGCTTTGTTTGACCAGGCAGGCTGCCTCCATTTAGTTAATGGTTTCTTCACTCAAAGGGGCTGACCCATAATATTTTCCCATTATTATAGTGCCCCCACACCACTATCCCTGCAGCTGCCTTCCAGAGACTGATAAAATTCAGGTCACTAACTTTGTTTTTCTACTCACAGGTGCTTCCTGGCCTGTTAAGCGTTTCAATTATGTTTTGCTTTTATTCCCGATTTGCAGCATCTGCGGGATTTTGCTTCTGCCCCATTGTTGGAGAGCACAAAAGTGACAACATTGCAAGCCCAGCCAACGCCTATTCATGACTGATCAGAAATTCAAAGACAGCACATTGGGCTGCAAGTATTCTTCTGAAGGTATGTCCTTGGTAATTACTGGTGAAGCACAACAAAGAACTGAGATATTTTACCATAGGTAGAGCAAGGAGGTCTACCTCAGCTCAAACATGGAGTGCATACTGCTAGTGTTAACCTGATCCACATGTTAAATGTCTAGCCACTTAAATTCAGCAGCCCCAATAAAACCTAAAGATCTAAGCAACTGTGAAAACTCCCTGGGCCTGACATGATTTCACTCCACAACCTTCTAAAACAATATCAGACAAGATACCATTGCTGCATAAGCTCCTTAGGCTGCAGGAGTTCACAGAACCAAAGGAACTATGATCCTACACACAGCATATTGGGACCATGCATCTCAGAATGAACAAGACCAAAGTGTCTTTATTCCTGCTTTTGGCCCATGAAACAGCATTGCATATAGGGAGCACATACTGAATACTCTTCATGGACCTCATCACTCCTCACTGCTAACCTACGCAATCTTCTAACAACTAAGATTCTCTGATCTACAGAAAATAGTATAGACTGTGCAACAGGCACATGATCCTTTGTGGCTAATATCCCAATATGCACCAGCTCCAAAACAATAGCATGTCTACTTCAAGCAAGGACTGTTCAAATGAGATTGATGTATGCAAAATTATGAGGTGTTGTCAGTATAAGAGAGAAATTGGTTCCACTGGCTACAAAGCCAGAAACCAAAGGACAAAAATTTAAGACAAATGACAATAGAGAGGACATGAGGTCTTCTTTAACTCATTGATCTGAAATGTACTGCCTGAAAAGAACAGCAAGAAGTCTCACAAATGACTTCTGAACATTAATTGAACACATGGTTAAATAGGAAATATTTGCATGGGCTATAGGGTAAGAGTGGGGGAGTGCCATTAATTGAACAATTCTTGCTACGAGCCTCAATCCGTGCTGTATGATTCTATAAACACATTCAAAAAGGAATGGTTGATACCAAAGTAAGCATCAAAATTCTCACCAAAATGCAGTCTGTTGCCAAATTGAACTCACAGCACTAACTATCAGAGGAGCTGTCCTTTCAGCTGTAGTCAATTCAATGATTGCAAGATCACCTTTAACTAGGCCACCCTTCTATGGATATTCATCAGTGTTCTCAGCATTTTATTAAGAAAATCATTCTTTGGTTATGGGAGTCGCTGTGTGACCAGTGCAATTGAGTGTCCTATTTGGCTCAAGATTAGAGTGGTGCTGGAAATGTACAGCAGGTCAGGCAGCATCTGAGGAGCAGGAAAATCAACATTTCGGGCAGGAGCCCTTCATCAGGTATGAGGCTGGAAGCCTCGGGGGTACTTCCACATAATTGGATTCAAATATAAATCAGAGACAGGCCTTTCTTGTAGCATCCCTCTTCCTGCAGGTATCACAGGGAGAGTAGGATAAATTTTGATTTGATTTGATTTATTATTATCGCATGTACCATGATAGAGTGAAACATTTGTTTTGTGTGCTAACCAAAGAAACAGTACCTTACAGAAGTACATCAGGGTAGTAGAACAGAGACATCAGCATAATACATGTGCATTTGAATGCTTGGATTATATCTGCAGTAGGGCCCAATGCAGCATGAAATGGTTTCTGCTCTAATTACTGTTGGAAAAATTAAAAAAGTCTCCCTTCATTTGAAATCAGATTTGTCCAAAACTGACAGCCCTCTGACATTATAACAGTCCCACCATCAATGACCTTACCCATAGCCCAGCAGCTGTGTGCTCAGTTATGCCTGAGAAGGTGCTAATGCTCACTCGTTTATGTAAAAGATTAAGACTTTGGCATTAGAATCATAGTGACTTGGTAAATGTCCATCCACTGACTTTCGAAAGGCAAACTGCACTGCCTGGAACTTTGAATCAAGATTGTTCTTGTTGTCTTAAAGCAGGGTTTGTAACTCACTTCACAGTTGTGTGACACCTCAATGATTTTGCATTTCAACTAAGCTGTGCTCTTGGTCAAAATTAAAATTCATTCCTGATTCAGTTATATTGGATGTGCTTAGCTCTTTCAGTTCTTTATCCACCTATCCACGCCCACACAATACCCAGCACAATTTCCAGAGTGGCTTTGTTACAGCTGTGAAAGCTGTACCTTTGTGGACACTAAAACCAGGCAAAGTAACCAAGGTGATACTTAGAATGACTGCCCACACCACCCAACAATCCCTTGATTCCAAAGCACAAAATGTAGTGCCTACACTGAGAGCATTTTTAAAATATGATCTTGGATACAGCTTCAAAGCTATATCTGGTCAGGAATGCCAATAAAATTGAGCTTATTATGCCTTTCTTTATTCATAATATACGGGATACAGTACATAATTAGGAATTACATATACAAGAAAGGAGGATGCAAATTGAGCTGTGTTTGATCCTTCCATATGCCATCGGCATGGTTCTTGATCAATGTTGCAGCTCTGACTATAACAGAATCTCACAGAGACCAAAGCACAGCAGAAATGGATTGCAAAGACTGAGTGTGATTAAGGTAGCCTGTTCCTTGGATCCAATAAACATCTTCATTCTAAGCATGAATGATCTTATGTAAAATGTTATCTTTTGGGATTGTGCAAGAGAAGAATTCTTGGAGCAGAAAGACACATGAAAAGGTTTATTTTTAATGATTTATCCATTCCTATGGTCGAGCAATAAAAAGAACGTGAAAAGGTTTATTATTAATGATTTATCCATTCCTAAGTCAAGCAATGAAAAGGAATGTTATGTTGGAAGCGGTAGATTGGTAGAATGATTGTCATTTTTTGCTTCAAATTTTATGAAATTAACTTCACCTCGGAGTTCCTCTTCATTGAATGTCACTTACTCTTTTCACTACAAAGAACACATATTACAGGCGATCAGATTCTTTATATTCTATTAAATTAAAGCAGAGAAAGAGTGAAGCTATTCACTAGTCTGAAGAATCACAACTTAGAACCACATGAACTGTTACCAACACCAAAAACATGATGCAACATTGAGTTTGTAGAAAGTTTCCAATAATGGAACCTTTGAAGAGTTGAAACAATATGTTCTTCAATCACCAGCTTTTGTACTGAAACACTTAATGAAATTGCCTGAAGACTAATCATGTCGGGAGGCTATATGTAACTATTTCTTGCTAATTAATGTCAGCAGGCCTTCTGTGAGCAATGAAAACAAAAGTAGAACAGGCTATTACCAGATGGTGCTATAAAGAATTAGAAACAGCCTGCTTAACAAACAAAAGTCCTATTGACCAAGGAACAAAAGCAGAAGAACAGTTACAGGCCATTCTATCCAACTAGTCTATGTTAGTGTTTATGCTGTGTATAAACCACCTCCTCCTAAATCACCCTTCATCATCACTTTCCCTTCATGTTTATCGAGCCTCCCTTTAATTGCATCTATGTTAATTTTCTTAATCACTTTGTTCACTGACGATCTCCATTTTGAATTATTAGTGACCACTTTATATTTATGGACTTAGCCATATCATTGCAATGCTTGCCTCTGTAACTAAAGAAAAAGAGCAAAGAACAAAGAAAATGTACAGCCCAGGAACAAGCCTTTCAGCCCCCCTTTGTAGTTTTTTGATTACCTCTGTTGAGCTACCCCTCAATCTTCTTCTTTCTAAAGATATTGAGTTCCTGCCTTCTCATTCTTCTTAATAGTATTAACCTGTCAGTTCTGTCATCATTCTGGTAACTCTACATAGCAAGGTAAATATTGAACTATTATGAACAACACCCTTCACCAAGGCAACTATTGGTAATTGTGACAAAATAAAGTTTTTTTTCCAAGATTTAGGTTGGTATGTGCTTCAGTAATTCTCTCATGTTAAATGAGAGGAATTGATCAATTTAGCTCCTTGAGTCTTCTCTGCCATTCAAACAAGCTATAGCTGACCCAGATTAGCTCTGTGATGATTCAAATCCAATGTCACAGAATTGTTATAAGGCAAAACAAAGCTTTCAGCCCATCCTGCCTGAAATGGCTTCACAAATGACAAATTCATTTGGTACCATTTTCCATGTCTTCTCCTTACAATGCTAAACTTTGCACTTGTTGGATAACAGTCAAACTCCCTTTGGGAAGAGCTGATTGACCTGCCTCATGTTGTAATGGTCCGAACTGCTTATCAAATGGAAAAACATCCGCTCATACTGTTTTTGCTAATTACTTGGATCCGTGCTTGTTGTTCTTAATCCTTTCATGATTGATTGATTGATTATTGTCATCTGTACTCCCTATTGACTCTGTCCAGATCCCTCATAATTCTGAATTCCCAATCAAATCTTCCCTTAACCTTTTCATCTCCAAGTGGAAACAGTCGAACTTCTCCAATCTATCTTTGTAGATCCTCATCCCTGGAACTAGAACTAGATACAACACTTCCGCTAAGTTTAAACTAGTTTTATATAAGTTCATCATGTGGAGATGCTGGTGTTGGACTGGGGTGGACAAAGTTGAAAATCACATGACGCCAGGTTATAGTCCAACAGGTTTATTTGATGAAGGAACAGTGTTCTGAAAGCTTAAACCTTCAAATAAACCTATTGGACTATAAACTGGTGTCATGTGATTTTCAACTTTATGTAAGTTCAACATAACCACCTTGCTTTTGTATTCTATGTCCCTATTAATAAAACCAAGGAGTCTTTATTAACTGCTTTATTAACAGTGCCCTGAACTTGGCTGTTCCTTTGCCCTCTTTAGAATGGTGCCCTTTGTTTTATATGATCCCTCCATGTTCTCCATGTGACTCACCTCACATTTAGAGTCATAGAGTCATAGAGATGTACAGCATGGAAACAGACTCTTCAGCCAACTCATTCATGCCGACCATGTAGCCTAAATTTATCTAGTCCCATATTCCAGCATTTGGCCCACATCCCTCCAAACCCTTCCTATTCACATACCCAACCAGATACCTTTTAAATGCTGTAATTGTACCAGCCTCCACTACTTCCTCTGGCAGATCATTCCATACATTCACCACCCTTCTGTGTGAAAAAGGTTACCGTTTGGATCCCTTATGTCTTTTCACTCTCTCCTTATACCTATGCCCTCTAGTTTTCAATTCCCCTACCCTAGGAAGAAAAGACATTGTTTATTTTACACTTAACTCCTATACTCAATGAACTATTCAATAAAGGCAAGTGTACTAAATGCCTTCTTCATTACCCCGTCTACCTGTGACTCCATCTTCAAGGAAATATGCTCCTGCTCCCCTAGGTCCCTTTGTTCGGTAACAATCCCCTGGGCCCTACCATTAAATGTGTAAGTGCTGCCCTGATTTGCCTTATGAAAATGCAACACCTCACATTTTCCTAAATTAAACTCCTCTGCCCAATAGCCAATCTGGTCAAGATGCCATTGTACTCTGAGATAACTATCTTCACTGTCCGCTACACCACCAATTTTGGTGTCATCTGCAAACGTAGTAATTATACCTCCTATATTCACATCCAAATCATGTATATAAATGATGAAAAGCAGTGGACCCAGCACCAATCCTTGCAGCTCACCACTAGTCACAGGCCCCCAGTCTGCAAAACAACTCTCCACCACCACCCTCCATCTTCTACCTGTGGGCCAGTTCTATATCCAAATGGTTGGCCAGTTCTATATCCAAATGCATTCCATGAGATCTAACCTTGCTAACCAGTCTACCATATGATACTTTGTCAAATGCCTTGCTGAAGTCCATACAGACAACTTCCACCGCTCTGCCTTCATCACTCTTTTTTGTCACTTCTTCAAAAAACTCAATCTAGTTTATGAGACATGATTTCCCATGCACAAAGCCCTGCTGACTATCCTTAATCAGTGCTTGCCTTTCAAAATGTATGTGAGTCCTGTCCCTCAGAATCCCTTTCAGCAACTTACCCATCACTGATGTCAGGCTCACTGATCTGTAAGTCCCTGGCTTTTCCCTACCACCTTTTGAAAATAATGGTAGCACATTAGCCACCCACCTATCTTCTGGCAGCTCACCGGTGGGTACCGATGATCCAAATATCCCAGCAAGGGGCCCAGCAATTATTTCCCTAGCTTCCCACAAAGTTCTGGAATATATCCGAATAGGTCGTAGGGATTAATCTACCTTTATGCATTTTAAGACTTCCAGCACCACCTCCTCTGTGATATGAACACTTTTCAAGATAGCACTGTTTATTTCTCCAAGCTTTCTTACTACCATATCCTTCCCCATAGTCAATACTGACACAAAATACCTAGTTAGTGTCTCACCCATCTCTTGTGGTTCCACACATAAATGACCTTAAGGAACCTTATTCTCTCCCTAGTTATTCTTTTACTCTCAATGTGTTTGTGGAATCTCTTTGGGTTCTCCTTAACCTATTTGCCAAAACTATCTCATGTCCCCTTTTTGTCCTCCTGATTTCCCTTGAGTATACTCCTACTCTCTCAACACAGTTGTCTATACCTGCCATATGCCTCCTCCTTTTTCTTGACCAGAGCTTCAATTGCTTTAGTCATCCAGCATTCCCTACACCGACCAGCGTTGCCCTTCAAACTAATAGGAACATACTGCCTCTGAACTCTCTTTATCTCATTTTTGAAGGCTTCCTATTTTCCAACCATCCTTTTATCTGAGAATAACCTTTCCCAATCAACATTTTACGCCAATTTAGAACTTCATCTTTTAGATCAAGTCTATCTTTTTCCATAACTATTTAAAAACTAATAGATTTATGAATACTGGTCCCAAAGAGCACTCTCACTGACACCTCAGTCATTTCTGCAATGAAGTTCATTCAGCACCAGTTCACCAATCCAACAGCTCCAACCCTTTCTGCACTATTCTCCTCACAGGTTAAAATGTTTTGCAATTGTACACTGAGGTTGAAGTCATTAATATAAATAATGAACAGTCCCAACACTCACTCCTGCAGAACTCCACTCCTAACCTTCCTCCATCCAAAAGAACATTCATTAACATTTCTCCCTGGTTCCTGTCACTCAGTCAATTCTGTATCTGTGTTACTACTGGCACTTTTATTCTATGAGCAATAGCTTTGCTTACATCTCTGTTGTGCAGCAAAAACATTAACATTAAATGCCTGTAACAATAACATTGCCATCATCACCTCTTTTTGCTATCTCTTCAAAACCTCCAACAAGTTCATAAGACATGATTTTCCCTTAAGGAATCAATGCTGGCTTTCCTTAATTAACTGGTACTTGTCCATTTGTCGGTTAACTTTGTCCTCAATTAATGTTTCTGGAAGTTTTGTCATCACTGAAGTCAAACTGATTGGCTTAAGTTATTGGGTTTATTGTTGCGGCTTATTTTTTGAACAAGATTGTAATGGCTGTCTTCTCCAAAGAAGCACTACTTTCTGAGGCCAAGGAAAATTGTAAAATTATGGCCAGTATGTCCACATATTTTACTTTCACTTCCATCCTTGGTTGCATCCTATCCAGTCCACATGTCTGATCAAATTTAAATAAAGAGCCTTTTCCTTATCAATTGCAAACAGTGACCAAACTAACTCTTCTTTCACCATGATGTGGATAGCATCTTCGTTCATGGTGAAGACGGGTGTGAAGTTTTCATTTAACTCCTCAGCCATACCCCTGCCTCTACATATAAATCCATTTTTGCCCCTATTTGTCCATACACCTGTTTTTAACATCTATTTTCTATTTTAATACCATTGGAGACTATAAGATTCCCTTTTATGTTAACTGCCAGCCTGTTTCAAACTTCCTTTTTGCTTTTCTTACATTTTTTTTACCTCCCTTCTTCATTCAACATTCGTCCCAGTTCAACTTTCTAACTGACATTTGTCATAAGCGCACTTTTTCTTCTTTGTCTTAATCTCTTCATCTGTTGTCATTTCGGGAGCTTTGTTTTGTTTTCACCTATTTCTCCCTCTGAGGGAATATACCTTGACTGTTCCCAAACCATCTCTGCTTTGGAGGTTGCCCATAGTTCAGCTATTTTTCATCGCTATCCTTTGGCTCCAATTTATTCTACCAAGGTCCCATCTTATCTCATTAAAGTTGACTTTACCCCTGTTTACTTTTGTCCTCCAGGTTGTTCATTGTCTTTTTCCAAAGTCACCTTTTGACACAATGAGCACTATACCTAAATTGTTCTCCTCCGAACATTTGAACTATGTGGCCCACCTCATCTCTAAGGACCAGGTCTAGTAGTGCCTTCTTTCTCATTAGACTGAAAACACACTGCTGCAGACAAACTTTCCTGAATGCCTATAGGAATTCCTATCCCTTTCTGTCCCTTATGTTATTATTATTCAAGTACATATTAGAATAATTGACGTTCCCAATTTATGACTACTCTATAATTTCTATGCCTCTGTCTAAGTTCTTTGTAAAATTGTTCATCGTTCCCATTTGTCGGTGGCCTAAAGCCTACAGTAAGCAATTCAATGCACCTTTATTCTTCCGTAGCTCCAGCCAAATCAGTTTTGTCCTTGACTCGTCTGAGACATCCTTTTTTAATGGTCTCAAAATCACAACCTATCCCTGTTTTCTTCCATTCCAATCTTTCCAAAATTCCAGGAATATTTAGAACACAGTCCCACACTTCCTTAAGCCATGTCCTTATAAGAACAAAATCAATTTATTTCCACAAGCCATTCTGCATCTGCAACTCACCAATCTTATTTACCACATTCCATGCATTCCCACCCATGTACAATAACCCAAATTCACACACTATTAATTTCTTCTTCCTCTGACCTCACCTCATAACTTATTATTCCCTACCCTAATGCCCAATCTCCCAGTATTCTGTGCACTTTTATATTCCTCTCAAAATTATCTTTTGGTTCTTATGCCCTTGCCAAATTTGTTTAAACCCTCCACAACAGTATTAGAAAAATGCTCTGCAAGCAATTCAGACCCAACTCTGCACAAATGCAAACCATCTGCCTTTTACTGGTCCCATCTATCCCAGAGCTGGTAGCAATATCCCAAGAACCGAAAGCCTTCACTCCTGCACATTCCTTGCAAATCTAAATTCATCTGCTTTATCCTCCTGTTGCTGCATTCCCAATGTCATGCACAATTGAGTAATCTGGAGATTACTACTTTTGAAGTCTTACTTGCTAATTTCCTACCTAGATCTACAGGACCACTGCCCTTTCTCTGCTCATGTCATTGATTCCAATGTGGACCACCATCGTTACACCATCTCCCCCAAACGTCCCCTTTCCCCCCTCCTCCACCACTTACAATGTTCTAGAGCCACTCAATGACTTTTGCCTCTGATACCACTGAGACAATGACAACTCTAGTAAATGCAGTTTTGACATTTTTAATTCACCTACATCAATGGCTTCCTGGGGGAACAGTTCCAGCTCTCATTGTACTTTGTGTAAAGAGTAGTTTCAGGCATTACCTTTGAACAGCCGAGTTTTGCAACCACTCAAACTCTCTCTACTCTATCTAGCCAATCAAATTCTTCTACGACATTTAATTGTATTACCCCTTATTCTTCCATACTCAAGTTAATAAAAGCACAATCTGTTAAATCTATTATCATTTAACCTATTTAACCTCTGTAACATTCTGGTTTATTTAAACTACAAGTAGCCAGAATTGAATGCAGTATTCCAGGTCGGATCTTAGTGATTTAGTGGAAATTAGTGATTTCTGAACTTGGACCATTAAATCTCTATTTATTCATACTTTCTAGTATTTAAAAACATATTCTGATCTATTGTACTGAACTCCAGAGTAGTTGACCTTACATCTTTCCTCTTTAAATTCCAACTACCCTAACTCTGGATATTCACAATCTACCAATGTCTCCTTGGAACTTTCTGTTCCCACTCAGGCAATTGACTGTACCAAAAAATAGTGAGAACTGCCGATGCTGGAGATCGACATTTCGGGCAAGAGCCCTTCCTCAGGAGTAGGAGAAACATCAATTCTCCTGCTCCTCGGATGCTGCCTGAACTGTTGTGCTTTTTCAGCATCCCACTCTCGACAATTGACTGCACCACCTGAGTCTGTGCCATCAGCGATCAGAGAATAGGGCTCTCCATTCATTCTCTAAGTGACTTGTAAATATCGTGAATAGCTGTACCCTTAGTACCCTGGGGGATATGTTTAATTATATCCTACCCAAATTCAGAATCTCCATTCACCAAACTCCTAAACAATTCCTTATCACATCTCACACATAAAATAACAATTCGGTTTAATTTGATGCAACTCTCCCAGGATGAATGTTTGCTTGTGGACAGGTGCCTGAGGGTTGAGCTAAGCTGTACAATCTTACCTGATTCATTTTTGCTTTAAACCAGCTGGTCTTATTAGATTTAGTGCAAGCATACAATTATTAAGACGCATTCTCTAATCTGAAGTGGGAAGGTAAAAGGTTGTGTCCTCTGGAGTTGTTTGTTTATACCACAGCCACCTCCTTTCTAAAGAAGACTACCATCCCAAATATCAGCCCTTTTCTTTCTCTTTTCAACCTAAGATCTGTTTCCAAGCTGCAGTGGCAAGCAGACAGGACTAATTTGTGTTCCACAATTGGCTATAGCTTTTCCCAAGAATGCCACGCACTTTAGTGCAGTTCCCCACATTCCAGTAGAGACTACACTTGGTCCCGTACCCACTACCCACTTCTTCTGATTATTCCACATCAACCCACTCTGCGGCTATTTAATCAGTGAAACACAAAGAAAACACAAGTGCTGGAAATCCAAAATAAAAGTAAAAATGCAGCTTCTCGTTACAATAAAGCAGGCACTGGTAAAGATTCCCAGGAGGAGCATTAACTTCTTTTCCTGCCAACGCTCACTGACATCCAACAAATTATTTGCATTTTCTCTTTTATCCATCTTAAAAGTAACGCCTTAAATTTTAGATTAGTGCTTCATCGTGAAATCCTTGTTGACAACCTAATTTTGCAATTGTGCTCACCACCTCATTCATTCAATTTGTCACTACTTGGAAGGAGTTCCAGTACTTCACATGTATATTAAATACAGAATTTTACTCCACGCACATTTAACATTGCAAATTATTTGAAATCTATGCTCCTTAAACACCCGTGTTACCCACTTTGGTCACACTTGCCTTTAAAACTTTTAGAGTGTGGTGTTGCCTTGAACAAAAGAAACAAAAAGTTACAGAATCACAGAATTGTTATGTCACAAAAGGAGGCCGTTCAACCCATCATGTCTGTACTGGCACTTCGAATGAGCAACATCACCTAGTGCCAATCTCCTGTACATCATTGCACACTATTTCCATCAAATAATAATCCAATGCCCTTTTGAATGCCACTAGGAGGTGCTGCTGATCCCATATAACTGCTGCTTTTGTCCTTCTAAATGGATTGGGTCATGGATTTGAAAATTGCTGTTTAAAGATCTTTGGTGAATTTCTGCTGTGCACCTTGTAGATAGTACACACTGCTGCTACTGAGTGTCAGTGGGAGAGGGAGTGGATGCTTGTGGATGTAACGCCAATCAAGTAGGCTGCTTTGTCCTGGATGACGTTAAGCTTTGCAAGAGTTGTTGGAGCTGCACCCATCAGGCAAGTGGGGAGTATGACATCACATTTTGTGGCTTTTTGCTTATTCAAGTTCAATATCACCTCCTTATTCCAACATCCTTTGCCCCTACTCACAAAGCTGAGGACACTGTATGCTTTATTTCCTGCTCTCTCTACCTGTTCTGCCACCTTCAATGACCTGTGCACAGGTCCTTCTGCTCTTGCACCACCTTTAGAATTGTAACCATTATTTATATTGTGTTTCAGTGTTCTTCCCATCAATATGCATCACCTCACATATCTCTGCATTGTACCTGATTTGCCATTTATCTGTCCACTCCCATCAACTTATCAATATCCTTTTGGATTTTCACACTGTCCTCCCCACATTTTATAATTCTTCCAAGTTTTGTGTCATCTGTATAATTTGAAATTGTCCCTTCTCACCAAGGTTCAAATTATTAATATATATCAGAAAAAGAAGGGTTTCAATACCAACCCCAAAGAACTCCACAACAAATCTTCCTCCAGCATGAAAAACATCCATTACTCTCTGTTTCCTATTACTCAGCCAAATTGTATCTAAGATACTACTGTGGTTTTTGATACCATCAACCAAAACTTTCCTCACAAGTCTGTTATTTGTCACTATATCAAATGATATTCTATTTGTTATGCTCTTGCCCAGTAACTCAGCCTTTTTGCATCCTCCTTAAAACTCTCACACTTACCAAGTTTTACATTATCTGAAAGTTTGAAAATATTACAGTTAGCCCCATGTTCAAACCATTTATATGGATGAACAGCTGGGGCCCAAGCACTGATCTTTATAGTACCACTCTGATCATAGACTGCCATCCTAAGAATGACCCCCATTTTCTTCTACACTTGGCTTTCTGCCTGTTAACTAATCTTCAATCCATACTAGTAACTTACCCCAAACTTACTTCTTTACAAATTTCCTTCAGTTCCACGGTTTCATTAGAGCATGGATCTGAACTATTTCAGAGATGTTTCTTTTGTCTCTCGCTAAGAAGATAGGTACAAAGTACTTACTTATTTTGTCTACCATTTCTCTATTGTCTGTTATAAATTCACCTGTTGCTGCCTGTAATGCAGTTTTTTTTTTCTTCTTTTCTCTCTTAAATACCTACAGAAGTTTTAACAATCCATTTACATGTTTCCTGCTATTTTACATACAGATTCTATTCACTCTTTCTTAATCAGTTTCTTGATCCTCTGTATCCACGGAATCATTTTCCGCGGTTTTAGTTACCCACGGTTTACCACGGCCCAAACATATAATAGGGAACCTTCTGGAACCAGGGAGCAGGGGGCTGCTGGGAAGGTAAATTTCCCATTTAAATGTATGGGTTCGCTGCACATTGTATAGCGGTTTCGGGCTTCCATGGTAGGTCTTGGAACATATCCCCTGCAGGTATGGGAAGAGGGAGGACTACTGTCCTTTCTAAAGTTGACCCAATCCTTATTATAGGCCTCATTCTTCAATATAACACTATTTTTAACTTCCTTTGTAAGCCACGATTTGGAGATGCCAGAGTTGGACTGGGGTGTACAAAGTTAAAAATCACACAACACTAGGTTATAGTCCAACAGGTTTAATTGGAAGCACCAGCTTTCAGAGCGACGCTCCTTCATCAGGTGATAGTGGAGGGCTCGATCATAACACAGAATTTATAACAAACATTTACAGTGTGATGTAACTGAAATTATACATTGAAAAATTGATTATCTGTTAAGCCTTTCATCTGTTAGAATACAGTGAAAGTTTCACTGGAACTATCACTGTATTCTAACAGATGAAAGGCTTAACAGACAATCAATTTTTCAATGTATAATTTCAGTTACATTACACTGTAAATTTTTGCTATAAATTCTGTGTTAGATTGAGCCCTCCACTATTACCTGATCGAAAATCATCTTTATTCCAGTTTGTTCCTCAAATATTGCTGCAGAAAAAAAACCTCAAACACATACGAGGAATTCTTCCTCCAGCACAATGCTCGATTCGATTTACCAATTCTATATGTAGATTGAAGTCAACCATGATTACTGCATTCCCCTTGCTACATGCAGCTCTAATACCCTGATTTATACCATGCCTTAAATTAACTCTACTGTTTGTCACCTATAAACCACTCAAACAATGTCCACAGCTCCTTGATGTTTCTTAGCTCTGCCCAAAAAGATTCTGCATCGTATTCTTCTGACTGGAGTTCACCTTTCACAAACATAGCAATTGCCTCATTTCTTTTCAACACTACCTCACCTCATTTTCCTTTTTGCCTATCCTTCTTAAACATTGAATGTCCTTTAATATTCAGTTCCCAGTCTTTGTCACCCCTAAGCCACATCTCTGTAATACAATTAAATCATACCATATTACTTTCACGAGTGCCAATTCTTCACCTATTTCGTAATGAATGCTGTATGCATGCTGATAGAATGCTTTTAATGCTTTTAACACTATTTTGTATTTTGACTCTAATCAACATTGTTTCTGCTTCCTTTTATTTTCACTTACAAGTTTTCTGCTATTTATAATCAGCTTTGTTTTTACTCCCTCTGAATTCGGTCTTAGGTTCCCAACTGCTTGAATAGCTAAACACTTCCTGCCAGCACTAGTTAGCCTCACCATGAGAATATTAGGCGAGATTTTCCAGTGAGTGGCAGTCTTGTGCTGATTCTATTCTGACAGCAGGGGCTATGGTGCCAGGAAAGTAGGGTATCAGCTGAGTAGGGCATCAGCTGGGAAATGGGCAGGGTGCCAGGTGGGTAGAATACCAAATGGAAAGTAGAAGGGGTGCCAAGTGGGTTGGGCACAAGTGTGCAAGGTGGCAAGGTAAGTGATGTAGTAGCTAGGGTAAGTCAGGGTGGGTGGGAGAAAATGAATCTTTTGAGTAGGATGGGTGTTAAACGGGGTGGTTCAGTCTTGCAGCAGCAAGGAAAGGGTGAGTGGGGGTCAGGTCGGTCAAGTCAGTCTGGTGAGAAGGGTAGTGTCAAATCAGGTCCAGAGAAGGATAGGGATGTCAAGTTGAGCTCTTCACCCCTGTCTAAAATAACATTGTGTAGCAATCCTGTGACATCCTTGGTCCAGGCACCCAAGAACCTACAGCTGCAGAAATGCCTGCATGTTCCTCTAATTATTGAATGTCCAACCACTCTTCCTCCAACCAAACTGTCCAGCTGAGTTCCCTGCAGTGCACAACTCAACTCGTGTAATGTTCCTCTGATGAAAAAAATCACCCTCATTAGTACTTAAAATAAAAAAGTAGTTAGTGAGTGAGTCGACTCTGAGGATTCCTACACCATCGGTGTGGTCTCCTTGGATTGTCTAGTAGTCATCCACTCTTTCGCTCTACATGCTTATTTTTTTTAATCTGTGTTGAAAATGTGTTGCTGGAAAAGCACAGCAGGTCAGGCAGCATCCAAGGGACAGGAGAATCGACGTTTCGGGCATAAGCCCTTCTTCAGGAATCCTGAAGAGCTTCTGTGCAGAGGAGATGACCTGGGGTGTGCAGTGAGAGAGGGACTCACTGAAATCCTTGTAGAGGGAGGAAGAGAGCTTCTTCAAGGAAGGCATCCTTGCAAGAGGATTCGCAGTACGTTAAAATCTTCAAGGAGAAAGTGAGGACTGCAGATGCTGGAGATCAGAGCTGAAAATGTGTTACTGGAAAAGCGCAACAGGTCAGGCAGCATCCAAGGAGCAGGAGAATCAACATTCGGGGCATAAGCCCTTCTTCAGGAATCCTGAAGAAGGACTTATGCCCGAAGCGTCGATTCTCCTGTTCCTTGGATGCTGCCTGACCTGCTGCGCTTTTTATCTGTGTGCCCATTTCATTGAAAGTGCTATTTATCTAGTTCTCTGCTCACTTAACTTCAAATGCTGCCCAGAAGCAACTTACATCTGAGATCAGTGAGCATCTGTTTATGTGGCCTTTAACCAAACAAGTTGAGTCTAGTCTCACTTCAAAAGTAGAAATATACCTTTGATTTTCCATTGTATAATGCTTTAATCATTATAAATTATTGACACTAGTTAATAGAAATGCAGTTAAGATTTCTTAACATTATTTTGGAAACTTTCATTTGTTCATGATCAGAGAGCAGATTTCACTCTCTGGTGCAAGGTTCCAACTTCATTCAAATGTTTAATTAACAAAAACATTTTAAAATAAATCTCAATACAAATTATCATGGTTTCTTAAACACTGTTGAATCCATTGGTATCGGTGTGGACTCCGTGGGCTAAATAGCCTATTTGCACACTGTAGGGTTTCTATGATACCTATAAAACCATTCTTTAGAGAAAGTCATGTGAAAAGAATTACCACAAAGTACAATTTAAAACTACAATTACAGGAATCAATAGCAACGATGCGGAGATAGTGGCATACTGGTAATATCACAAGGCTAGTAATCCAGAACCCTGGGCCAGTGCTTGGATATGAGTTCAAATTCCACCGTCGCAGATGGCAAAATTTGAATTCAGTAAAAATCAGGAATAGAGAGCTAGCACTTATTATGCCTATATAACCTCTGGCAATTGTCATAAAACCCATCTGATTCACTCGTGCCCTTTAATATGTCATCCTTGCCTGATCTGGCCTACAGGTTACTCTACACCCACAGCAATGTGGTTGACTCTTAACCCATCAGGGATGAGCAATAAATGTCCAGTGACATGTACATCCCATGAACAAATAGTAAATTCACTCAGACAGTGGACTTGAACGTGATTTTGTCCCTGCAAAGCGGGATTTCTCAATTTCTATTATTTTCACAAATGGGGAAGAAGAAATAGATTGCTCCCATCTTCAGGCACGTGGCTGCAATTTACAATTAATCCATGCCCCATTTATTTGATACAAACAGCAAAGAAACCTCGCACTGCCCCTCTTACCTAAACTTGCAGGCTATCTAACACCAAACATGCTGCTAATTGGCTGCAAGCTCAGCAGGGGACAGAGAAGCATATCTTTCAGATAGTCTCTGCCTTTTCATCACAGTACATCACAGTACACTCTCTTACAGTACGTGTACACTTCTTATACAGATGTTGCAATGGCTGTCTATATAAGATTGACTACGGGGAAATCAACAATGGAGAAACAGGGAAAAGAAAGGGATGCCAGGTTTTCTGTTGTTCCTGGCATAGGGACTCAGGCTGTACATTCAGATATCCCGCCTCACCCTTCCAAGTTCCACCAGCATATCCCACCTCTTGATGCCTCCGCTGGCCTACAGATGCTCAGTTATGCCAGAACCATCACCCAAACACAACCATGAGCATTCTTCCTTCTCGCTTGCAGGACAATGTGGCCCACAACTGGATGGAGAAGAACCAGAGCTAGTGGTGGCACAGGCATAGCTGCAATACCTGAGCTTATTGAGGGAATGATGCTCCCAGTCCCGTGGGCAATGTCTCAGGCATTTTATTTGGAATCACTAAGAATAATCAATATTCAGGATGACAGTACCTTCCTGCTTTATGCCCCTCCTCAAACCTCCAATTTTCTTCACAGATTCTATATGGAGGATCTCCAGAGAAAAGAGGATCTCTCTTCTTTTGTTCACCTTCCAACCAAGATCACCAGTGCTGCATGGCAACCATGACATTACAATCTGGTCTATTGTACCTTTTCCACCCTTCCTGTGCAGAGTCTTCCCTGTGCAGTAGCTTTATTCAAAATGGTCATCCCCTTTAAGGGATGCTGGTTGATTTTCAGTAGAGTTGGTATATCTTCAACCAGTGCACATCTCTCACATACCTGAGCCATGTAATCACAGAACGATATACATAGATATGGACTGCACACCAGGATCATCATTAACGGCTTATCACAGGTTTATCACACATCGCAAACCCAGTACTGGATTCAGGGCGAACCAATTTTCCCCTTTAGTTTCAAACTAGCCATCGACGAATGGCAGAAGTTTCAACCTCTTTTCTGTCAACAGGCACTAAAATGAAACTAGAAACATCCCAGAAAGGTTAGTCATGCTAGTCACATTACCAAATCCTCATCAAATTGGCAATATTTTAAATGCTGAAAATGTGAAGTATTCTAGATACTGCCAACATTTCTCTTTCCTTGAATGGATTTAAGAAATTACTTTGGTTTATAGGCGTACAGGGATAACCACTGGTGAGTCATGGTCTCTTTTCATAACAAGGTGCAGTTTATCACATTAGTAATTAGGTAGAAGTTACATTAGTTCATTAAATTAATTAAACTGTTATTAAGACTTTGAGGAAATCCCTGGATTTAGATCTTCACTCAACAAGATCCTAAGACATTCTGCATTATCCCCACCCAAGCCTGATAGCATCATCAAAGTGAGTGGAGCTTAATGCAGCCTCCGACGTTCACCCTTTCAGAACTGTAACCTTATACAATAATAACTACTGGAAGAAAAAAAAATAGCATTAGGGTTCTTTGTTTCCATAGTAACTTCTGATGAGAACTTTACAAGAAAAGCAAGCTTCACTATTTCTCGAGATAAAAATGTCGAGAAAGATAGCAGTGGATACAAGAAAATATTTTCTGTACTGTGAATAACTGAGTATTGTGACTCCCGGATGATTTTAAAAGATCATCAGTCTTTCAGAGAACAGGGTAGATTTTTCAGGGCCGCTGTTCTCTGGGTCAATTTCTGCAGAATACAGCAACAGTGTGCTATACCCCAGTGCCCAGTTCTCCATTAGGGCCTAATTTATTGAGACAGCCATTCAACCAAGCTCATGTAGAGCCAGATGCAGAAAGACTGACCACTGTTTGAGGTTTAAAATCAGAAGCAATTTTAACAGAGCAAGTAAAATGCAAAGCCATTGAGAACAATAAGAAAAGCTCTGAATGTTACAGGTTAAGGGAGCAGCGCTTTCCCATTGGCAGGTCCTGATCCATCTAGAAGCTCAAATTTGTCGATTCACTGTATTTGTTGTGAATTTAACAGCTTGAAGTGACACTAGTTCCATCATTGGAATGTTAACGCCCCATAAGTAGAGGTTTGTGTATTCTTGCAGTCAGTCTGGGAGGAAACCAGTAACAGACAGCACAATGGTGCCCAGAAGTAACAAGAATATAAGCATTGATCGGGAGAATTGACCGACAAGGATGGAAGTATCAGTGTAATGGTAAAGTTTCCCCTTCTATTCCAAGAGGGATGGAATGTCTGTTTGGGAAGAAGGAAAGTGGGATTTTTGCATTGACTCAGTGCTTTGAGAGCATCTTTGCATCATCCCGGGGATTTCTGCTGGATTCAAATAAGCCACATTGTAAATGTTGGGATGACACCAGGGACAGGAGAAAGTGAGGACTGCAGATGCTGGAGATCAGAGCTGAAAGATGTGTTGCTGGAAAAGCGCAGCAGGTCAGGCAGCATCAAAGGAGCAGGAGAATCGACGTTTCGGGCATAAGCCCTCCTTCAGGAATCAGGGACAGGCTGGTTAGATGGGGAGTCGGGAGATTTCACACCCCACCCCATCCCCTGCTTATCTTTCCAGAGAACTGCATTTTCAATTATCCATCTTTTCATGAGAAATCTGGAAACTCCCCCACCCCCCAGCCTATTCAGGTGTGCCATTTAACCCTGTATGGTACAGTATAAAACATACTGTATATTAAACGTATATTACTAACAACAGTCTGAAGCAGCAACATCGTTTTATTCAGAAAAACTTTGACAACACAAGCCTGTCCCTTGAAGACAAGCAGCAATTAAATGACAGTATTGGAAGCAGCAATCTCAGTTTTTTTTTATTAGTTGAGGGGATAGACTGTCACACATCTGTATTCTGAGCAACTGCAGCATATCTGTGAACAAAGACATCTGACATCTATCTGTGTAATCTCCATTATAACATCCTCCACAGAGTCAGAAAATTCTACAGCAATGTTAATTAGGTACAGAATAGAGACTGGTGGGATACAGGAATGAACAAATGGTCCATAGCACCTGTTTTAAACCACTATTGAGGAACTACAGGCAAGAAGCACATCCTAGTGCCTATAACTATGATATGTTTGTGTATTCTGATAACTGTCTTATAAGTTAAATACATAAGTTGAAAAAAGGGTTTTGCAGCCTTATCAAACTCTTGCATATGCCAGCACTGCAGGCAAGTAGTTTCAGTAAAAGCAATATACTTACTGAATATTTGCAGAAGACGTTATGCATGTATCTACACTCTGTATAAAGATTTAACTTGAGTATTTAAAAGCCCACATTGGCCCTTCACATAAATGTATTTTAACTAACAATTTCACAGGATGGACTCTGGATTACCTCTGCAATAGATTTCCTATTATGCACAATTAAATTTCCCTGTAGACATTGCTATGATTAAATTTCAGTCTTATATTACTGAACAAGGAATGATGATTACCATAAGATTTATAGTAGACTCCAGTTTCAGCCTTGCTTCAGTATAGTGCTCATTCGAGTTGGAGATTGTGGGTTCATGTCCCAATAATGTAATTACATAATCTAAACTGATATTCCACTGTTACACTGCAGTAGCAAGAAAATAAAATGTAATATACCTGTACTTCAGAAAATATAAAATTGTTCACCAAACAGCACACCATTTTATTTATGAATAATTGAATCCTGCTAATCCAAATGGAATCCAATGAACACTGATGGCAAGCTTGGAAGTGGAAAAGATATTTAATTAAGCAGGATGGTGATATACTGAAACTCCACTACTTTCTTGCCTCTGCCAGAATAAAGTTCGAGACAATAAGGCCCATGCTCAACCATCAAGACCCATGCTCAAACATCCCATTCCATTGTCAATTGAGGTCCTTAAATGGCCAACTAAGAACTAATTAAGGACCTCACCAGCACTGGGATTAACCCTTTAAGTGGCCAGTCACTATCCAGGCTACTGCCCTAGTCCATGGGCAGCTTGTCAACTTGGTAGGGTGAGGGGTGGCAAGGGTGTGAGATTGCTTTTGCAAAGGCAATCATTGCGACTCAAGAGACTAGACATCAGGAAGGAGATGCCCACTAGGAGCACCTTCTGTTGCTTCCAAACATCTTGCCAATCTCTACCCACAACCCGCCCCCAACCAGAGAAGCCTCCAAATCCCATCACATCCTTCACCTTTGTCCAGTGGTCCTTTGTGCTCTTGGAACTTCAGGGCTGCACTTCCATGAGCAGCCACTGCTTCCTTGATGATGCACTGAGAGCCTGACCTAATGATCTTTGAATGGCAGCAGCTTTCACTGGCCCGTCCGTGTTAGTCTTGATCCCAAGGGAAGAACCAACAGTGCCTTGCCAATGCCTGATTAACATGGAGTTTGGCAAACTTCCCTTTAAGAAACAGAGAGAATCTCTTGCCAGTTCTCCAGGCCTGCTAACAAGATCCCGACCACCTGAACAAATTTCTTCCCCAGAGACAAAGTCCCTTACTAAACATTTTCCAACATTGAGAAGAACAAGGACAGAAGGTAGATGGGAACACCACCATATGCTAGGGCCCCTTCAAGCACTCACCATCCTGACTTGGAAATATATCAGTATCACTGGGTCAAAGTCCTGGAACTCCCTCTCTAATAGCATTGCGGGTGCATCTACACCACATGGAAAAGAAGGCAGCTCACTATCACATTCTCAAGGGAAATTAGGGATAGGCAATAAATTCTGGCCCTGCAGCGAAATCCATCTCCCATGAATGAATAATAATCAACTGGGTATTACATGGACATGGAAAGTAAAGTGATTGAGCATAGCTTTTGTGTGTTGAAGTAGAAGCCACTTGTTAACTACATAAAATGAAGGGCTTATGCCCGAAACGTCGATTCTCCTTCTCCTTTGATGCTGCCTGACCTCCTGCGCTTTTCCAGCAGCACATTTTTAAGCTCTGATCTCCAGCATCTGCAGTCCTCACTTTCTCCTGGCTTTTCAGATAGCCAATTTTAATTTTGTGAGACACTTGTGAGTTGATTGCTTAATATTCTAGAATGGCAGCTGCCCAACATCAAAAGAGAACATTGATTTAAATAGTTTATATGTAAGGTTGCTTGGGAAGGGAGCAAAGGTAGAAGCATTATGTACATCTTTTGTTCTAAGAATATATAGCTAAATCGCTAGGAATGCAGGAAATGGAGAAGGTAATTCAACCTCTGATTTGCTAATCAATTGATTGTATTTTATCTCTACACTTTTAATTTGATTCCCTTTGCTTTATGTTCCCCAATATTGTTCATGCATTAAAATCTGACCATCTGAGTCATGGAGAATTTATTTGGCCCAGCATAAAAGTCTTGCAGTTTGGTGGTGGGGTAATAGAGCTCGGGATAAGGGGGAAGGTAAGGGTAAGTAGATTCAGATTTCCATTACCACTATGCAAAAATGGCTTCTGAATTCACAGCCAATAAATCTAATTTTATGTTAGCTCAGATAACATATACCACAGAGATTCAGATTCTTGCTGAGACAGATGTCTTGAAGTTTATTAACTACATTAAATATTTACATGGCTACAATAATCCTGACTTGCATGTGTAGTATGGGTCTGTGTTGATGGATGTTATGTATATACTGCTGAATGAATGATAACTCCATTACACAGAGAGTTTGAGTGATTGAAGATGAGACAGGTTACTAGGATGGTGCATGTCATGATGTCACATGACTGTCTTTAGGCTACAGGCCTAACTGGTCTAGAATCTATGCCATTTTACAACTTAGCTCCGTTCCCTTTAAAGAATGGCAGCACAGTTTCAGATAAACATGCAATAAGCCATACTGGTGTACTGGCTCTATTCAATCAAATCGCACCTTTGTAGACGTATGGCATGACCAGTCTAGTCCCCACACAGTTATAATAACTTGACTATTTAACTTCAGTCTGCAGTATGCTGTTTGTCATCAAGGCATGGATGTGTACCATTTGTCAAAGCTGTATGGTTGCTGTCTTGCATGATAGCTTCAGCATCCAAGCTGATACAATGTGTGATGGGTGGTTGATTTTAGTAATAGTTCCTACACATGTTTTTGATGAGTGTACTGCAGACCAATACATGGGACAATTTGTTGAGAAACACTGAACACCCAGAAACAAAAACAGAAAACACTGGAGAAACTCATCAGATCTGAAGTCACCTGTGGGAAGAGAGCAGAGTTAACATTTCAAATCTATTTTTGTTTCAGATTTCCAGCATCAGTAGTCCTTTGATTTATTTTAGCACTGAACATCCAGAATAT
The DNA here is from genome assembly GCF_047496795.1 of Chiloscyllium punctatum. NCBI lineage: Eukaryota > Metazoa > Chordata > Chondrichthyes > Orectolobiformes > Hemiscylliidae > Chiloscyllium > Chiloscyllium punctatum. Next base: position 70,177,429 of record NC_092770.1, on the reverse strand, counting down.
GGTGGACATTGTGTCAAATCTGTTGCACTAATGTCCTTAATTTGTCTCACAAGAGGGAATAGACAGTCACCAGATTGTAAATATGTACTTTGACATGAAAGTTATTAGTCACAAGTCTGGTACCATAGCTCAGAAGCAATCTCATATGGAAGGTGAGGTTTTCTTGAGTGTTAAGGTAATTGGAACTGACATATTTTGGATTACATGATTAGTTGATCAATGTTGTTATTAATATCAGACTAGTATGTAGATTAACAAACCAATCTCATGGAGTGTTTCTGCACCCATGTAACCTGTATGTCTTGACACTGAGCTTGAGAACTTCTAACTTGTTTACTTTAAAGATTACATTTTTGAAGAGTGCTAGTTTTTCTTTGAATAAATAGAATGAATGTATTAGCTCAGGAATCTGTTAGATTGTTCAAACCCCAGGCTGATGTTGATTTTTTTTTTTATGTTGTTGCTTTTGAGCTTCAGAAAAATATACAGAATTGACAATGTCTAGATATGTGCAATACCTCATTTTAGTATACATCATCTTTTTAGCGTTTTGAACTCTGCTTTGTTCAGAAACATTTTCCCATATTGGAGCTGTACACATTTTACTTTAGCTGCTGTTTTTTTTAACAAGTTGGGTCAGTTGTCTCATTTGATTGTTCCTAAAAAGAGAGAGAGATTAAGTGTTGGCCATGTTTCAGTACAAGTTTGTAGCCTCTAGTTTTGTTGGTAGTATTTTAATCTTGGTTATAATTGTAACTTCACTTCTGAATCAGTCACATTGTTGAATAACTTATGAAAAAGACTTTTCATAACTGACATGCTGCTGTCACCTTGACAGTATTTAATATGCATTTATTGCCACTAAATAGCTTTCACCATAATGCCCACTTACTGCCACTGTAATGCACTTTACTATTGGAAGATAGATGTCTTGAAGGCTATTATCAACACTATTTTCATAGATAGAGTATCACAGATGTACAAACTTGTCTGGGTTATGTGCTTATTCATGTTACTGAAAAAGGAATCACTTAAGTAGAGTATAGTAGCAAAACCATTGTGTAAACATAATTATCAAACTAATAGACACAAAGTCAATGTTTTCTCCCATTTAAGTTAAAGAATGGATGTTTCTAACAATGTTCAGTAGAAATTCTAGTATCTAGGTGGGTTCAGGGACTTGACATGGTTGTCATTTTATTGAGTTCAAATTTCACCATTTGCCATAGTAGGACTCAAACCTACATACTCTAGAATACACTGACTGCTAGCCTAGTGACATTGCCACTATGCCACAGATCCCTTAAGCCTTTACAGTATGACACAATATCATACAGCTCTAAAGCCCAAGGTGCATACATCAGCTCTTAGAAAGAGTTCTCCAGTTGGTCCCATCATATAGCTGAGCAACATTTTCATTTCAAGTATACATCAAGTCCCTTTTAAAAAATTGCCTGTTGTTCTATTTTCACCATTTTTTCAGGTAGTGCATTCTGGATCACAACTGCTCTGCCGCATAACTCATAGCATAGAAAAAAAAATTCTCACTTTCCCTCTGGTGCTTTTTCCAATTATCTTGCACCTTTATCCTCTAGTTAGCCAACAATTCAGAAGTAGAAACAGTTCCTCCAAACTAATTCCATCAAAGACTTTTATGATTTGAAAGCATACTTGAATAAAACTATCAGAGATAACATTTAACAAATGGATGGTGTCAGCATTTGGTCTAAATTAGTCTTATTATTAGCAATTTAAAGTAAAATTTAATGTATTCAGATATAAGAATTAATGTTTTCATAGGGAAAAATGAGATTTATCTGAATTCAGTTTGATGTGATGCAATGATACCACACCAAAGAGTGTATAAGCCAAGCAGTCAATACTACTTAATACCTGTATAGTCCAAGCAGAAACAAATGGCAGTTAAACCTCTTGTGGTCTTCAAACCGCTTCTCACAAAGTATCAAACTGAACCATTAGTGCTTAGCTGTAGTCTGGATATAAACAGATTGGGTTGATTCAATTGGGTTGGGTGTATTCCTTTTGCTGGGCATTATATGGTGTCTCAGACTTTGAGCCATAACTACCAAGTGAATCTGAATGCTGTCCCTAATTGTCATAGAGTCACAGGGTCACAGAGATATACAGGACGGAAACAGACCCTTCAGTCCAACTTGTCCATGCCGACCAGACAGCCCAACCTAATCAAGTCCCAAGTCCCTGCACTTGGCCCATAATCCTCTAAACCCTTCCCATACAGATGCCTTTTAATTGCTGTAATTGTACCAGTCTCCACCACTTCCTCTGGCAGCTCATTCCATACACAAACCACCCTCTGTATGAAAACTTTGCCCCTTAGGTCCCTTTTATATCTTTCCCCTCTCCCCCTAAACCAATGCCCCCTAGTTCTGGACTCCCCCACCCCAGCGAAAAGACCGTGTCTATTTATCCTATCCATGCCCCTCATGATTTTGTAAACCGCTATAAGGTCACCCCTCAGCCTCTGATGTTCCAGGGAAAACAGCCCCAGCCTGTTCAGCCTCTCCCTGTAGCTCAAATATTCCAACCCTGACAACATCCTTATAAATCTTTTCTGAACCCTTTCAGGTTTCACAACATCCTTCCGATAGGAAGGAGACCAGAATTGCACACAATATTCCAAACATGGCTTAACCAATGTCCTGTACAGCCGCAACATATCCTCCCAATTCCTATATTCAATGCTCTGACCAATAAAGGAAAGCATACCAAATGCCTTCTTCACTCTCCTATCTACCTAAGACTTTCCAGGATCTATGAACCTGCATTTCAAGGCCTCTTTGTTCAGCAACACTCCCGAGGACTTTAAGTGTACAAGTCTCACTCTTTTTGCTTTTCCAAAATGCAACACCTTTAATTTAATTATCTAAATTAAATGCTATCTGCCACTCGTCAGCTCATTGGCCCATCTGATCAAGATCCCATTGTACTCTGAGGTAACCTTCTTTGCTGTCCATTACACCTCCAATTTTGATGTTGTCTGCAAACTCACTAAATATACCTCTTTTGTTCACATCCAAATCATTTATATAAATGACAAAAAGCAGTGGACCCAGCACCGATCTTTCAGGCACACCCCTGGTCACAGGCCTCCAGTCTGAAAAGCAATCCTCCACCATTACCCTCCATCTTCTACCTTTGAGTCAATTCTGTATCCAAATGGCTAGTTCTCCCTGTATTCCATAAGATCAAATCTTGCTAACTAGCCATGAGGAACCTTGTCAATTGCCTTTCTGAAGTCCATGTAGATCACGTTTACTGCTCTGTCCTCATTAATCCTCTTTGTTACTTCCTCAAAGAACTCAATCAAGTTCATGAAACATGATTTCCCAAACACAAAGCCATGTTGACTATCCCTAATCAGTCCTTGCTTTTCCAAATATGTGTAAATCCTGACCCTCAGGATTCCCTCCAAAACTTGCCCACCACTGATGCCAGACTCACTGGTCTATAGTTGCCAGGCTTTTCCTCACCACTTTTCTTAAATAGTGACACCACGTTAGCCAACCTTGTCTTCCAGCACCTCACCTGTGACTATCAATGATACAAATATCTCAGTAAGGGATCCAGCAATCACTTCCCTAGCTTCTCACGGAGTTCTAGGGTACACCTGATCAGGTCCCAGGGGTTTTTCTACTTTTATGCGTTTCAAGACATCCAGCACCTCCTCCTCTGTAATACGGATATTTTTCAAGATGTCATCATCTACTTCCCTATATTCGATATCTTCCATGTCCTTTTCCACAGTGACTACTGATGCAAAATGCTCGTTTAATATCTCCCCCATCTCCTGCAGCTCCACACAAAGGCCGCCATGCTGATCTTTGAGGGGTCCTATTCTCTTCCTCGTTACCCTTTTGTCCTTAACATATTTATAAAATCCGTTTGGATTCTCCTTAACGCTATTTGCCAAAGCTATCTCATGTCCCCTTTTTGCCCTCCTGATTTCCCTCTTAAGTATACTCCTACTGCCTTTATACTCTTTTAAGGATTTGCTCAATCTCTGCTGTCTATACCTGACATATGCTTACTTCTTTTTCTTAATCAAAACCTCAATTTCTCGAGTCATCCGGCATTTCCCTAAACCTACAGCCTTTCCTTTCACCCTAACAGGAATATATTGTCTCTGGACTCTCGTTATCTCATTTCTGAAGGCTTCCCATTTTCCAAGCATTCCTTTACCTGTGAACATCTGCCCCCAATCAGCTTTTGAAAGTTCTTACCTAATTCCATCAAAATTAGCCTTCTTCCAATTTAGAACTTCAACTTTTAGATCTGGTCTATCCTTTTCCATCACTATTTTAAAACTAATAGAATTATGGTCATTTTTCCCACAGTGCTCCCCCAATGACACCTCAGTCACCTGCCCTGCCTTATTTCTCTCATAGTTTCATTCTCATATCAAATAAGAAAACTTTCTGGCACACACTTATCAAGTTCCTTTCCATTAAACCCTTGACATTATGGCAATCCCAGTCTCTGTTTGGAAAGATAAAATCCCTTGCCATAACCCAATTATTCTTACTATTAACTGATCTCTCCTTACAAATTTGTTTCTCAATTTCATGCTGACTATTAGGGGGTCTATAATACCATCCCAATAAGGTGATCATCCCTTTCTTATTTCTCAATTCAATCCAAATAACTTCCCTGGATATATTTCTGGGAATATCCTCCTTCAGTACAGCTATAATGCTATCCCTTATCAAAAACGCCATGCCCCCTCCTGTCTTGGCCCCCATTCTCTCCTTCCTGCAGCATTTGTATCCTGAGACATTGAGCAGCCAGTCCTGTCCATCCCAGAGCCACGTTCCTGTAATTGCTGTGATATCCCAGTCCCATGTTCCTCACCATGCCCTGAGTTCTTTCTCCTCTGTTAGGACTGTTGCATTGAAGCAAATGCAGTTTAATTTATCTATTTTGTTCTCTGCCCTGTTCCTTCCTACTCTGACTGTTTGACTCGCTCCTTTTCCCAACTGTACCAATCTCAGATTGATCTCTTTCCCCACTACTTCCCTGAGTCCCACCTACCACCTCACCTTTACTAGTTTAAATCCTCTCCAGCAGCTCTAGCAAATCTCCTTGCCATTAGTCCCATTCCAATTCAGGCGCAATCCATCTTTCTGGTACAGGTCACTTCTACCCCAGAAGGGATTCCAATGATCGAAAAATGTGTACCCTTCTCCCGTGCACCAGCTCCTCAGCCACACATTCATCTACTCTATCCTCTTATTCCTACTCTCACTATCTTGTAGCACTGGGAGTAATCTAGATATTATTACCCTCAAAGACCTCCTTTAAATTCCTGCCTAACTTTCTGTATTCTCCCTTCAGAATCCCATCCTTTTCCTTTCCTATGTCATTAGTTCCAATGTGTACAATGACCTCCTGCTGGTCCCTCTCCCCTTTGAGAACGTTTTGCACCCACTCTGAGATATCCCTGATCCTGGCACCAGGGAGGCAACACACCATTCTGATTTTTCACTGCTGGCCCCAGAAACATATGTCTATGACTCTGACTAGACAGTCCCCTATCACTATTGATTGCTTGGAACCTGATAAACCCGTCTTTATATTAAAGCCAGTTTCAAAACCAGAAACTTGGCTGTTCGTGCTGCATTCCCCTGAAAGTCCATCACCTCCTACATTTGCCATACAACAGTTGCTGTCCTTAAGTATTATTCGAGCTTCCATTTCCATAGCTGTGTTCACTCTGTTGATAGCCAGTTGAAGATTAAGAAGAACCACCCTTGACTGCCTTCATCCATCGTTTGAGCCATAACCACTTTGGTTTTGTCCATCTCCTGAAGTTACATGTAAATTATGGTCAATGTGGGATTGTGACTAATTTAAAAAACTGCAATTGCTGAGTTATACTAACGGGACTAGATTCCATTCTCAGGAAGAATCAGATAAAGACAATGTAGCTTTCAGCAACTGCCAAGATTGCATCTCTAATACAACATAGGCAAAGAGATAGCATTTCTAAAATTATCCACAAGTTAGGAGTCTTTTTAACTGTCAGTTTATAAAATTGTAAATTGTGCTTCCTATCTCAGTTGACATAGGAAGAATAATCTATACCACCTGATGAAGCTCCCTGTACCACCTAATTTGGAAGCTAGTGCTTCCAAATAAACCTGTTGGACTATAACCTGGTATTGTGTGACTTTTAACTTTGTCCACCCCAGTCCAACACTGGCACCTCCAAATCATTCCTATATCAGAATATCTAAACTCAGGTGTCCATCCAGCTGATATTACAATACAGTTATATTAAAATTAAATTAGCTCTGGAAAGTATGTCTGTGCTCAGTACTGCCAGAACAGAAGACATAGCAGAAGATTCCCTTGTGGTCAGGACAATGTAAATAGGGAAATCTCTACACTCGCCTCAGCTGGATATTAATTCAGTTACTGATTCAGGAGCAACAGACAACACAAAGGGAATAATAATTTCAAAGCCCTCTTCAAAATCCAAATTGCAGCAGAGTTTAGCCTTTAAAGATGCAACTGTATTGTGTCTGTTATGTGTGTTCTTAGAACCAAATCACACCTTAGTCCTTTCTCTTCTGGCACCTTTTCCTCCTTTGAGCATTTTACTTTGTTCTGCCAGTCACTCCGACCTGGCTGAAACATACTGTATTAGGCAACAAGAGATCTTGCTCTCAGCTCCAGTAACTGTTTCCTATCTGCAGTTACCTTGGAATGTGTAAGTTACTGTTCCCAGTTAAACTGACAATTAAATGGATTCCTAATTTGTTGATAATTTCAGAAATGCTGTCTCTGCTTTTTTGTAGTACTGTGTTGTATTAGAGCTGCAATAATGCCAGTTACGAAGGCTACATTGTCTTGATCTGATTATTCCTGAGAATGGAATCTCATTGCTTTTCCCGCTTGCAAATCATCCTTTCTTAAACATTTCTTCCCGTCTTCTCCCCATTCACCTTAACAAATTCTAGGGGTCTATGGATTTCCTTGGCAACAAAAGCAAGGGCATTTAAACAGTCCCTTCCCACCCCCAGTCTCTCTCTGCTCTAGGTCTATAATTGTATCTTTCTCTAGTTGTTCTCCTATCACCTCTCACGCTCTCCCAAACTCAGCTTGTCCCTATCACCGTACCACCTGCATTCTCAAACCTATCCCCCATTGAACGTCTTTCCCTTCTGACGTCGGTATTAGCTGACATCATTAATGTTTTTGTCTCCTCAACTTTTGTGCTAGCCCTTGGATCTTCCATCATCACTCTTCTCCTAAAGAATAACAACTTTTGACCCATCAATCCTTGCAAATTAGCATCCCATCTCCAACCTTTCTTACCTCTCCATAATCCCATAGGAGTACTACTCATGTCCAAAATACCTACCCAGCTTCCTCCCATCATAACAAGAACACAACATTTGAATTCACCTCTCAGGTACCGTTCTGACTCAATATTGAAATGATGTTTACCAAAATCTCACCCAATGTGTTGTGACAAAGGTGAACTTTCCTTTATTGTCCATTTTAAACTATCTGCGGCTTTTGACACACCATCCTCTTTAGCCTCTTCACCATTGGCTAATAGGTACCACTCCAATCTAGCTCGTCATAGCCAAAGAGTTGCTGCAATGGTTTCTCTTCCTCTTCCCAAACTTATATCAGATGTTATCCAAGGATCCTTGGGATTATTCTTACCTCTGCAAGCTATTGCTCAGCAATATGATTGGTTTCGCCATTACATCAGTTACCTCAGCACCACTCTCTGACCATTCCACTGCTCCTAAGGTACTAGACTGTTTGCCTGATATACTGAAATAGATTAGCAGAAAAATCATCCAATTAAATACTGAAGATATTGATTTTGGACCCTACCATAAATTCAATTCGCTTGCCATAGATTCCATCTCCCATTCTGGTAATGGTCAGAACTGACTTTGATTTGGTACATGTCCCGCACTGTCATTAAGACCTTCATTACAACCTCACATCCTGTTTCTCCTTTCCTGCCTACATTTATAAACAGCTTCTGAAACCCTCACCCTGAGTTTTGTTACCTCCAAACTCAGCCCCTCTAATCCTTCAGGCTTTCTGCCTGTATTCCTGATGAAGGGCTTTTGCCCGAAACGTCGATTTTACTGCTCCTAGGATGCTGCCTGAACTGCTGTGCTTTTCCAGCACCACTCTCATCTAGACTCTGGTTTCCAGCATCTGCAGTCATTGTTTTTACTCAGCCCCTCTAATGTAGTCTGAGCCAGCCTCTCAGGTTCTATCTTCCATAATCTTAAACCCTAACCCTTTTGTTTATCCTTTACTCCTATGCCCACAGAGAGAGACTAGCTCCCAGCTAAGCATGACTTTGATTTAAAAAGACTCACAGTCATTTTCAAATCTCTCCATGGGTTTACCCCACTCCATATCAGTAATCACCACCCGTCCTGCAACCCTCCACTAATTCTGGCCTCTTGAACTTTCCTGATTAGAGGTTATCTAGTTGCCCTATTGTCAGATCTCCCCACCCTACAGCTTTCCATCCTTCTTCCTCCCATTCCTCCTTTAAGATATTCCTTAAAATGTAAATCTTTTATCATGCAGGTCTGGCAGCCTCTGCAGAGAGAAATCAACTAGGCAAAAGTGAGGACTGCAGATGTTGGAAACCAGAGCTTAGATCAGAGTGGTGCTGGAGAGGCACAGCAGATCAAGCAGCATCCGAGGAACAGGAAAACAACGTTTCGTGCAAAAGTCCTTCATCAGCCCTTTCCTGCTGTGCTTTTCCAGCACCACTCTGATCTAAACTCTACAGAGAGAAAGCAGAGTTATGGTTTTGGGTCCAGTGACCCTTCTTCAAAACTTTTATCAGCCAGGAAACAGTGGTATTTATGATGAAGGGCAGGGGTGGTGGTGGGGTGATGTGGAGGGTGAGGGATTAAGCAATAGCCCAGAGAGAGTGAGAAAGACAGTCAAGCAGACAAAGGGATGGATAATGGTGAACTCGGGAGAAAGAAAAGCTGATAATGGAATCACAAATGGATGAAAATGGGATAGCTGTGATGAAAGCAGCCCCTGTAATGACAGGGCCTGGAAAGTGGGGAGGGTAAAATACACAGAAAAAGTGGGTGGATGAGGGAGAGAGAATGTGGGAATGTAAGGACTGGAGGTTGATGTGCACAAATCATTGAAGGTAAATAGACAGCTAACAAGAACAGTCATTAAAGCATGCAGGATCCCAGACTTTATTAATAGGAGCAGGGAGTACAGGAGCAAAGAGTAAATACTAAACTTGTGTAAGATACTGATCAGACCAGAGTGTTGTATACAGTTCTGTGTGCCACATTATAAGAAAGATGTGAATGCATTGGAGACTATGTAAAAGAGATTTACAAGAATGGCTCCAGGGATGAAAAGTTTATTTATAAGGACAGATTGGAGAGGTTTGGACTGTTTTCCTGGGAGAGAAGGCAGCTTATAAACTTTCAGAATTACGAAGGCGCTGGGATGATTAGTCGGATCAAGAATGAAAGGGCACAGTCTAATGTGATTTGAAAAGAAGCATCTGATGTGTGAAAAACGATTTCACACAACCAGTGAATTGGGTGTGGAATGTGCTGCCTGAAGGTGTGATGGAGGCAGGTTCAATTAAGGCATTCAAAAGGATGCTAGATAAGTATTTAAATATAAAAATGTGCAAGGGAATTGGAAAAAGGAAGGAGAATGACACTAAATTAGATGTAGTGTAACAAACTGTTCAGTAATATGTAATAAAACGTTACTGTTTGTCATGACTAACTATTGCCAAAGACTCTGTGAGGGCATCCTTCCATTTGGTGTCAGTAACTTAGACAAATACCAGTAAGAGGGGTTGGTGGCAGTGAATCTATCTCAGATGGTGTAAGAGAACACAACCACACACCATTTACCAATCTGGTAGAGCTAGAATCTGAAATTATACAACTACCTACAATTGGAAAGTTTCTCTGTTACTGTGTAGGCACAACTCCCTGCACATTATAAATCTAGTACCTTATCAAACCAAGTTTAAAAGTGTTACGATGGTCAGAGTCTAAGCCTCTACCCTTTTATGATCAAAAGCTGGTGTGCATAGACTGGGGTAGGTAAAAGTGTCAGAAAGTATTTCACAAGATTTCTCAGCTCCTTGCATCTCATGTACATGACAGCAGGTCTTTCCCAGGTGAGCAGATACACCCATCTGTAATAGGAGCTTCATTAAATGTAACTAACGTAAGAGTGATGTGAGATTATTTCAGAGTATCAAGGGTAAACCAGAGAATGGGGGTTAGTGTGACTCGGGGGTTCAGCTAAAACAGCAGACATGGCCAGAATTTTGCAGGTTTCGTCTGCAAAGTGTTTCAAATGTACTTTTTCTACGGCAATTCTCAGCCCCTGTGGTGAATGTTCAGTTTCTGCTTCTCTCCCCTTTACTTCCACAGGGCCACCAATGGATTGTCCCTTAGATATTTGCCAAGATGGGAACCTGCTGCAAGGAAAATCAGTCGAAGACCCCAGGTAGGTGACACTGCTCTCAAAATATTTGAGCACTCATTTTCACAGTATTTGAAGGTGAAGAACCAGTGCCTAAGAGACTGTACCCACCTACATTGAATTCATCAGCCAATAAAGATGTGATAATTAAAGCTGGTACATGTTGTAATCCCAGATAGTTCTTGGTACTGTATACATTAAGGAATGGCAAAGTAACCAACAGCCAGCATTGCTAAGTCAGTTGTGTCAGCCCTGTGCATACATCCAACATTGTCACCCCTACATTGGCCAATCAGCTTCAACAGGAACAAATTGCATTTCTAAGAGGTTTTGTCATCCAATTGCACAGCACAAAAAAAAATTATAAAGCAAAATGTTGACACCAAGCCATTTAAGACAATGTTAGTGCAGTTGATCTAAACTTGGTCAAAGTGGTAGATTCAAACCAGTGGATTAGACACGTCGGTTTTCCAGGCATATTTGGGTCATTTCATGGTGCAATGGATACAAAATCAAAGTCTTAGAAACTGACATATGTACTCATTAATGCAAATAAAAGATCTCTAGCCATTATTGGAAGAAGAACAAGGGAATTCCTTTCAATTTTCTGGCCAAATGCATTCTTCATGAAATATGAAAGAAATAATTATCGAGACATTACTGTGTTGCTTTTGATATGATGTTCTTGTGCATGAAATGGGTGTTGCATTTCCTACATGACAGCAGTACTAGCCTTTCACAAATTATTTATTTGTCTGCAAGGCACTTGAGTACATTGTGGTCAAAAAGTTGGAATAGAAATCAAAATTCTTGCAATTGAAATATAGCCAGTTATTATTCCACCAGTCTGGGGTTATTTAGTGTGTGATATCACATTTAGCTGATAGGGAAAGCACTGAATGATCTCTGGACAAAGTGATAAACAGTGATGTGCTACTGAGATTTTATAAAGCTCTGATTAGGCCCCATTTAAACTATTGTGTCCAGTTTTTGGCCCCACACCTCAGGAAGGACATACTGGCACTGGAGCTTGTCCTGTGGAGATTCACATAGATGATCCCTGGAATGGTCAGCCTAACACAGGATGAATGGTTGAGGATCCTGGGATTGTATTCATTAGAGTTTATAAGGTTGAGGGGAGATCTAATAGAAGCTTACAAGATCATGCACGGCTTAGAAAGGGTGGACACTGGGAAATTATTTCCGTCAGGCAGGGATGCTAGGACTCGTGGGTACAGCCTTAGAATTAGAGGGGTCAATTTAGAACGGATTTGAGGAGACATTTCTTCAGCCAGATGGGCCTGTGGAATTCATTGTCACGGAGCGCAGTGGAGGCCGGGTCGTTAAATGTCTTCAAGGCAGAAATTGATAAATTCTTAATCTCACAAGGAATTAAGGGATGGAGAGAGTGCAGGTAAGTAGCCTTGAATTGCACATCAGCCATGATTTATCGGCAGAGTGAATTCAACAGGCCGAATGGCCTTACTTCTACTCCTATTTCTTATGGTCTTATTTGGTCTTTCCTCAATGGCTTAATGAGTTTGTCCAGTCACAGCTGAATAATTCACTCTCAAAAGACATGAGGTTTATTTGTTGGTCTGTGCTGTGGTAACTAATCCCAGGTTTGTTGCATTTAGACTGGGCTAGGTCAACCAAAAGCTGGAGGTCTCTTGTGGTACAGTGTCTGTACTCTTACCACTGAGGTAGGAGGCCTGGGTTCAAATCCCACTTACTCCAGAGGTGTGTTTATGTCTCTACAGGTTGATTATAAAATTGAGTTCTTAAAAAAAACAGAATTGGTCATTAGCCCTGCTTCCAATCACTGATCCTTTTTTGGGAACAGTTAAGTTCAGGACTGTATTTGGCTGTCAGTCAGCCTGAAGCTCAAAGATAATAAATGATCTCTTGCATATTCCAACTGGCACAAATGCTGGAGAGTTTATGAGCTTGGGGAAGAAACAATACTAAGAGAATAGACAATTTGAGTTTGAATTGGTCTCCATGTTACAGAAAGAGTATGAGCAGCTTGGAGTGTGTGCATAAAACCTTTATGATTAAAATATCAGAACTGTAAGGCTATACCAGCTGCTTTCTCTCCAAAACAGAAGACTTGAACAGAGCCCTAATGGAGTTTTTAAAAATGTACTCATGACTCCGGTTGTAATCCAGAGACTATTATTTTAGTATTTCTCCTTCTGACTATAGCCTCCATACTCCACCAGGATGACCCCTGTCTTATCATTCCTATGTCACTGGTACCACCATAGATCATGAGAATGAAATCCATATCCACCCACTCCCAAGTTCATCTCCAGTCTTTGGAACTCTCACTATCATCTTCAGTGAACAATATTCATTCATCTAATAATACTAATACCACAAATATGGAGAAAGTGAGGTCTGCAGGTGCTGGAGATCAGAGTCAAGAGTGTGGCTCTGGAAAAGCACAGGAGAATCGCATTTCAGGAGAATCGAGGAGCAGGAGAATCGCATTTCAGGCAAAAGCCCTTCATCAGGAATGAGGCTGTGAGCCAAGCGCATGGAGAGATAAATGGGAAGTGGGGTGGGGCAGTGGGGAAGGTAGCTGAGAGTGCAATAATTAGATGGAGGTGGAGTTAATGGGGATAGGTCAGAGAGGAGGGTGGAGCCAATAGGTGGGAAAGAAGATGGCCAGGTACGACAGATCATGAGGTTGGTGCCAAGCTGGAAGGTTGGATCTGGGTTAAGGTAGGGGGAGGGGACATGAGAAAACTGGTGAAATCCACATTGATCCTGTGTAGTTGGAGGATCCCGAGGCAGAAGATGAGACATTCTTCCTCCAGGCATTGGGTGGTTTAGGTATGGTGATGGAGGAGGCCCAGGACCTACATGTCCTTGGCAGAGTGGGAGAGGAAGTTGAAGTGTTCGTTCACAGGGCGATGGGGTTGGTTGGTGCGGGTGTCCCAGAGATGTTCTCTGAAGTGTTCTGCAAGTAGGCGTTCTGTCTCCCCAGTGTGCAAATAAGGTAGCCATGGGCACCCGTATGGGCCCCAGCTATTGCTGTGTCTTTGTCGATTACATGGAACAGTCCATCTTTTGCAGTTACACCAGCACCACTTCCCACCTTTTCCCCTGCTACATTGATGACTATATCAGTGTCACCTCGTGTTCCCACAAGGAGGTAGAACAGTTCACTAACACATTCCACCCTGACATTAAGTTACTGAACTCATCTCCACATACCTTGATACTGTCCTATTCTCCCTTAGTGCAGGATTTCCCCATATATATTTAGGACACCACCCACCGCCTCCACCTACTCCAAGATTTTCACTTCCCTGGCCCCCAACATCTCATCTTCACAATGGACATCCAGTTCCTATACACCTCTATCTGCCATGAGAAGGGCCTCCAAGCCCTCTGTTTTTCCCTCTCCCTTCGTCCCCACCAGAATCCCTCCACTGACACTCTCATTTGTTTGGCTGAACTGGTCCTCACCCTCAATAATTTCTCCTTTGAATCCTCCCACTTCGTCCAGACAAAAGGGGTAGCTATGGGCACCCACATGGGCCCCAGCTATGCCTGTGTCTTTGTTGGTTACGTGGAATAGTCCATCTTCCACAGTTACACTGGCACCATTCCCCACCGTTTCCTCTGCTACATTGATGACTGTATTGGTGCCACCTCATGCTCCCATAAGGAGGTTGAACAGTTCATCACCTTAACCAACACATTCCACCCCGACCTCAAGTTCACCTGGACATCTCAGACACCTCCCTCCCCTTTCTGGACCTCTCCATCTCCAACAACAGTAAATGACTCAACACTGACATCTTCGACAAACCCACCAACTCCCACAGCTATCTGGACTACACCTCCTCCCACCCTGCCTCCTATAAAAACACTATCCCTTATTCCCAATTCCTCCACCTCTACCAGGAGGACCAGTTCCGTCACAGAACATACCAGATGGCCTCCTTCTTTAAAGACTGCAATTTCCCCTCCCACATGATCGATGATGCCCTCCTACGCATTTCATCCACTTCCTGCACCTCCGCCCTCGAACCCCACCCCTCCAACCGCAACAAGGACAGAAGCACCCTGGTCTTCACCTTCCACCCCACCAACTTCCATATACATTGCATCATCCTCCACCATTTCGAACACCTGCAAACAGACACCATCACTAGAGATATATTTCCCTCCCCACCCCAATCCAATTTCTGTAAAGACTATTCCCTCCACGACTCCCTTGTCAGGTCTATGCTCCCCACCAACCCACCCTCCCATCCTGGCACCTTTCCCTGCCACAGCAGGAATTGTAAAACCTGAACCCATACCCTCCCCCTCATCTCCATCCAAGGCCCCAAAGGAGCCTTCTACATCCATCAGAGTTTTACCTGCACTTCCACACATGTCATTTACTGTATCCATTGCTACTGATGCGGTCTCCTCCACATTGGGGAGACATGACGCCTACTTGCAGAACACTTCAGTGAATATCTCTGGGACACCCGCACCAACCAACCACACTGCCCCATGGGCATAAACTTCAACTTCACCTCCTACTCTGCCAAGGACATGCAGGTCCTGGGCCTCCTCCACTGCCTACGCCCTAACCACCTGATGCCTGGAGGAAGAATGCCTCAACTTCTGCCTTGGGAACCTCCAACCACACGGCATCAATGTGGATTTCACCAGTTTCCTCATTTCCCCTCCCCACCCCACCTTAACCCAGATCCAACCTTCCAACTCGGCACCACCCTCAGGACCTCTCCTACCTGTCCATCTTCCTTCCCACCTATCCGCTCCACCCTCCTCTCCAACCTATCACCATTACCGCCTCCTTCATCTACCTGTCACACTCTCAGCTACCTTCTTCCCAGCCCCAACCCCCTCCCTCTCCACCCCCTTGGCTCACAAGCCTCAATCCTGATGAAGGGCTATTGCCCGAAAGGTCGATTCTCCTGCTCCTCAGATGCTGCCTGACCTGCTGTGCTTTTCCAGCACCACACTCTCGACTCTATACCACAAATATATTCTTTCTAAAACTCGCACCCTAATAGCTCCCTGAACTATGGGTCAGTTTGCTCAACTAAGCTGCAGTTCCAACCTGCAGAAACCTCAAACCTGCAATAAGACAATTGCAAAAGGATGTTACACCTTCAATGATATGTTCTGGATCACCATATTTGCCACACTTCACCATCATACTCTCCTGTCACTGACCAAACTCAAAGCACCTAGCCTGTGGAGCACCTTAACATCTGGAACAAAATATCCAGAGAACGTTCATTTTTCTGCATGCATCACAGTTTGCTAGGCTCAGAGTCCAGCTCAACAGCTCTCAGCTGAAGCTCCTCAAACTGTAGACAGTTATTGCAGACATAGAGCCTCTGGATCACACTGGTGTCTATCAGCATGCACACTCCACAGTTCAATTTCTCGATCAGGTTGCACCCATGAGGTTCATGAAGGATTTTTTTGGGTTGATTCTACAATTTACTGTGGGATCAATGAGGCAGAAATGGGAAGTTAGTGGTCACACTCACTTCCGTCCTCCACTGCTTCAGCAAGTTGCATGTAATGTCAGCCAGAGAATTAACAGCCATTGGCGCAAAAATGACCAATTAGCATCACAAAGGAGGGCTCCACACTTAACTGAGTATCTACAGAAGATGTTGATGGGCGAACTGTTAGGATGTAAAAAAGTCTCAGTCATCACTTTAAAAACCCCTGTCCTCTCTCTCTCTCTCTCTATAATCGTTATATCAACCTGCAGAAACAGAACATAAAAAGTTGCCTAACAGTTAAATGCTTCAACAGCAGGCTCTGTTGCTGCATCCAACCACAGTATCCTTTGTAGAACTTTTTTATCTGCTCTTGTGCCACCTCCTCATATTTCTTATAAATCACTCCGGATATTTTTCTCGTCTGAGCGTGGAAACAGGTCATTTGGCCCAACAACCTTCCAAAGAGTATCCCACCCAGACCCATTTCCCTGCACACTGTGAGACAATTTAACATGGCCAATTCACCTCGCCTGCACGTCTTTGGATGGTGGGAGGAAACCAGAGCAAACCCATACAAACATAGGAAGAATGTGCAAACTCCACACAGACAGTCACCCGAGGATAGAATCATACCCAGGTCCCAGGTGCTGTGAAGCAGCAGTGTGAGCCACCATGCCACTCTGTTTCTTTCTCCACAGTTGCTGCCAGACCCGCTGAGTTTCTCCTGCACATTCTGTTTTTATTTCAGATATCCAGTAACTGCAGGTTTTTGCTTTCAATAGAGTGTTAATTGTTTTATTTTCAAAAGATGGGGTAAACTTCCAATGCAGGCACACTTTGGGCTTCTTTATTACTGGAGACTGGCATGACGCAACAGACTGCCAGCTCAATTTCTTCATGCCATGTTGTTTGCAGTTTCATAGCATCATATAATCCCCACAGTGTGGAAGCAGGCCTGCAGGTGTAAAATCCATCACAGGGAGTCAGGACACAGTCACAGAGACACACCATTTCTTATAGACTTCAGCAACTTTAACCAACCATGGGAATTATCAAAAACTTCTGCAAGACTCACAGAAATCAAGTTGCAACTAACCTGAAAGTAATTGAAGATCTTTCTGAACAGACAACAGGTGATTTTGCCTGTTGTTCATCAAGTGTTCAACTTTGAGAGCATAAGCTGGATCTTTGAGCTCATTACTGTTGTAATTCCAGTAGCAAAGGATATTATATAATAACTAACATCGCAATCTTCCCACTCTATGTAACTTTGACCCTGCTTCTGTTAACACTCTCATTAACATTGTTTCCAGCATGGCCAATAGCTAAGGTGTGTGCAAAAAGGCCTCTAACACCATTGAGGAGACACAGCACTGAGAAAATGAATGAAAACCCTGTCTGTTATCCAAATTAATACATTTAGGTTTCACTTATGAGATTCTGACTTATAACTGCGTGAGGTCTTCATGATTACTTCTTAGAAAAGTAATTAGTTTGTGATGAATTGAACCTTTTGTTTCCTTTGGTGCCAATATGCTGTCTCAAATACGGAAAATGAGACAATTTAATGCCAGGAGTTTAATTAGGATGAATTGCGATGGGTCACAAATCTGTAACCTTTCAATACACTTCTGCATTAGGAAAGATCATTAGAATTGGATGCAGATGTACCAGTTCCAAGCCTTCTCCTGCAACTTCTGAGGGCTTTGTGCACTGTAGAATAACTGTCCAAATCCATTAGAGGATGCAGGGCCAATGTAAGAGGAATTGTCAGACCAGGAGTTTCCAGACAGTGAAACGAGGCAAATTGGCTGTAACAGAGGTGCAAGGGTCCACCAATTTGGGAGTGAAGTGGGATTCTAACTGGGTTACACAATCAGCACCCTGAAGATTTTGATTACGTTTATCTTTCAGGTTATATAAAATTTAATAACCATTAAGTCAAGACACAAGGGTCTGTTCTCGGGCTGCAGTTTCTTGCAATTTATATCACTGATATAGATGAGGGGGGGCAAAGGCATGGTAAATAAGTTTGCAGTTGACACAAATATAAATCATAAAATATGTTGTGAAGAGAACATAAAGAGGATCCAGTCAGATATACCGAGGTGAGTGAATAGCAAAAATCTGGCAGCTGGGCTATAATGTGTGAAAATGAGATGTTGTTCATTTTGACAGGAAGTATAAAAGAGCAGGAGAATGAGTGCAGAATTCTGAAGTACAGAGCAATCTCAATGTTGTACCACATGCATGACACACAGTTTGTTTGCAGATACAGCAAGTGATTAAGAAGGCTAATGACATGGTATTCTTTATTATGTGAGGAGTAGAACACAATATCAGGATATTCCTCCTCAGTTACACAGGGCATTGGTGAGACCATATCTTGAATACTTTGTGCAGTTTTAGTCTCCCTTTGTAAGGAAGAATGTAGAAGTATTGGATATCGTTCAAAGGAGGTTTACTAGACTTCTACCTGAGTTATTGATTTGACTTATGAGGAAAGGTTGGACTGACTGGGTTTGTTTCAATTCCATTTTAGAGGAGCAAGTGGTGATTCAATGGAAGTAAATCAGATCTTGAACACTTTTAAAACAGGGGTGTGTAAGAGATGTTTCCTCTTCTGGGTGAGTTCAAAACCGGGGCATTTGTTAAAAAGATACGGGTTTAGGATAGAGATGGAGATAAACATTTTCTCTCAAAGTGGTGTGTGACTTTGAAACACACAGAAGGTGGTGGATGGGATCATTGAATAGTTTGAAGGTGAAGGTAGATAGATTATTGTTAGATAAGGGGATTGGGGTTATTGATGATAGATTGGAATGTGAGATTTGAAACACAAACAGATCAGCCTTGATCTCATTGAATGACAGAGCAAGCACGGGAACCAAATGGCTCCTAATTTGTATATTTGTAGGTTTGTTTAATAAATGCAATTTTAAAAAATGTCTTGTGCTTTGAAATAAATTAGGAGAACGTGAGGATTGCAGATGCTGGAGATCAGAGTCAAAGAGTGTGGTGTTTGAAAAATACAGACGGTCTTCGAGGTGCTTTAGGATGTCATACTTCATTGTTACTGTAATTTAAAGAAAACAATGACTCCCATCAGCTGTGATTCTAAAGAAACAGAGTTTTTCAAAGAACAGCAGAATGATCAGCATGATCAGTTACAAGATGATGTATAATTCTTCCTTGAAAAGTTGCCTGATGCTATTTTTATTTGCAATGTTCCTAAGAAATCAGGAATCACTTTAGTCCAGTTGTACCATTTATCATTCCCAAGTCTGCCTCAAAGGTTTCAGATTAGATTCCCTAGAGTGTGGAAACAGGCCTAACAAGTCCACACAGACCCTCTGAAGAGTAACCCACCCAGACCCGTTTCCCTCTGGCTAATGCACCTAACACTACGGGCAATTTAGCATGGCCAATTCACCTGACCTGCACATCTTTGGACTGTGGGAGGAAACCGGAGCACCCGGAGGAAACCCACACAGACACGGGGAGAATGTGCAAGCTCCACACAGTCACCTTCGACCCTGGTGCTGTGTGGCAGCAGTGATAACCACGGAGCCACCGTGCCGCATATTGTAGAGACAACAATGCTGAGAATGAATTACTGCATCAATATGCACAGTTCCGAGGTCAAGATTTTCAAGGGGTTTGATGATTTTCTGTGAACTGACTTGTGCTGCACATTCAAGGCATCTTCCCTTTATGAAGCGATCTCTCTAAAGCCAAAGAAGGGGTCTCCTCTTGGGCAGGATCATTTATAATGAAGGACAGAAGGTATCATCCCAACGGGTTCAAGTGGTATTTATACCTTAACTCATTGGTCCTAATATTTCATGCAATATTTTGAAACACATTACGCTTAGGAACAAAACATCATATTAATACAGGATGTGTGTATTAGAATAATTATGCGATTTTTAAAAAATTAAATAATTTCTGTAATGTGCAAGCCTTGAAAATCAAATAATTAAATGGATATTGGTCATAAATAATGACTAAATTTGTTCCCAATTTCTTGAACAGTGTTTTAAATCATTGTTGGTAATATGGGCATCACTGGTAAGGCCAGAATTTACTGCCATTCCCAGTTCCTCATGAGAAGATTTTGCTGAACTGTCTTCTTGAATCATTGGTGTCAGAAATGTAATCTCAAAGTTCTGCTATTAGAATATTACAGGATTAAACTCCAATAATCATCAAGGAATGATGGTATAGTTCCAAGACAGGATAGTTTGCAAATTTGGAAGTGATTGTTTCCCACTGATTTCTTACCTTGTCCAATGAGATAGTTGGGGGTGATAGGATTTGGAGATTCTGCTAAAACAAGATCAGTTGAAAAAGGTCAAATAATCCTCTGGGTCAGGTGTTGGTAACTACCATCCTCAGTTATGGGATCCAGTCAGTTAGAGATGAGGGTAGGTGCAGTGTTGGTCATCAGGGCACAGTTTAGTTATACATTGTAAAAAAAAAAGGTTCTCAGATGAGATGGTACAGCAAAGCTATAGGGCAAAGTTCATTCAATTACCATCATCCAGACTCCAGAGAGATTGAACAATCTTATTTGAACAACCAAAACTCACTGTTTTGATAAAACTGTTACACAATCAGTTGAAAACCATTAATGCCAAAGATTAGCAATGCAAGAGTTGCAAAAGAATCATTTACTCAGGATGACCTGACAGCATGAAGGAAAAACCTGACAGCATGTTCACTTTGGCCATATACAGATGAACTTAATATATCATGATAAACCATTTTTGAAACTATTCCATCTACTCCATAGTTGAAAATAGCAATAGACTTAATTACCATGCATGGGGGAGATTGCATCCTTGCAAGGGATTACTTCTTCATATCTCCCATAGTTCAGCAATTTAACCACACAATGAGTGCAACC
The DNA here is from genome assembly GCF_047496795.1 of Chiloscyllium punctatum. Taxonomy (NCBI): domain Eukaryota; kingdom Metazoa; phylum Chordata; class Chondrichthyes; order Orectolobiformes; family Hemiscylliidae; genus Chiloscyllium; species Chiloscyllium punctatum. The sequence goes on along the minus strand of NC_092770.1, from coordinate 70,156,510 downwards.
ATCACCAACACAATGAGTATGATTTTCAGTTTATTCAGCATACCAGAATGGATAGTATCCAACACCGACTGCACTTCACGGACAAACTATTTCAAGACATATCTGCCAGTTGGGAAATGACACTTATCACAGTGTTACCCATTAGCCTTGCTCAAACAGTCAAGTAGAACATATGGTATGTACTCGATTAGTGGTGCTGGAAGAGCACAGCAGTTCAGGCAGCATCCAAGGAGCTTCGAAATCGACGTTTTGGGCAAAAGCCCTTCATCAGGAATAAATCCTGATGTGCTGTGCTCTTCCAACACCACTAATCCAGAATCTGGTTTCCAGCATCTGCAGTCACTGTTTTTTACCTCATATGGTATGTACTGTCAAATCAATGAACATCAAGCATTGAGCAACAAAATTTTTGCAATGCATTGCTGCACTTTCATTCACATCAATGGGAAAGGAATTATGATAGCCAGCACAATTGGCAAAGTGTAAACAACCTTGCCTAGTAACCAATTGTCTAACTATTGAGATATAGGACATTCTTCTTTATAGACAAAGGAAAATTAAAGAGATTCACAACTGCACACTGAGCAGAGTGTGCGCAATGGAATTTCAAATACTTGCCCAGTGCCAGAGTGCGGGACATCTCCGAACGGCTTAAAAGGATATTGGAGCGGGAGGGCGAGGATCCAGTTGTTGTGGTCCACGTTGGGACCAACAACATAGGCAAAGCTAGGGTGGAGGACCTGTTTGGGGATTATCAAGCACTCGGAAGGAAATTGAAGTACAGGTCCTCAAGGGTCATAATCTCCAGATTACTGCCCGAGCCACGTGCCAATTGGCATAGGGATAAGAAAATTAGGGAAGTAAACACGTGGCTAAGGGATTGGTGTGGGAAAGAGGGATTCCACTTCATGGGGCATTGGCATCAGTTTTGGAACCGGGGGGGATCGGTACCGTTGGGACGGTCTCTACCTGAACTGATCTGGTACCAATGTTCTAGCGAAGAGGATAAATAGGGTGGTCAGTAGGACTTTAAACTTCTGAGTTGGGGAAAGTGAAAGCGACAGGGATTATGGAGTTAAATGGAAAGATAAGCAGCAGGATAGCATGTGTGCAGGATGATTTAAACTTGAGGCAGACTGGGAATACAGCAAAAAGGAAGGATAACTTATGACATCTTATGACTTCCAATATCTCTAATGATAAGAATGTTAGCATTAAGGCACTTTACCTGAATGCTCGTAGCATTCGTAACAAAGCAGATGAACTAATGGCACAGATCATCGTGAATGATTATGATGTGGTAGGCATCACAGAGACGTGGTCAGGACTGGCAGTCAAACATCCGAGGATTTTCAACTTATCAAAAAGACAGGGAGACGGGTGGGAGGGGGGTTTGCCTTGTTAGTTAAGAACAAAGTTAAATCTATGGCACTGAACGACATAGCGTCGGATGATGTGGAGTCTGTGTGGGTGGAATTGAGGAACCACAAAGGCAAAAAACCACAATGGCAGTTATGTACAGACCTCCTAACAGTGGTCAGGACCAGGGGTGCAACATGTACCGGGAAATAGAAAAGGCATGTCAGAAAGGCAAGGTCACGGTGATCATGGGGGAGTTCAATATGCAGGTGGACTGGGTAAATAATGTTGCCAGTGGACCCAAAGAAAGGGAATTCATGGAATGCTTACAGGATGGCATTTTGGAACAGCTTGTCATGGAGCCCACAAGGGGGCAGGCTATTCTGGACCTAGTGCTATGTAATGAACCAGACTTTATAAAAAATCTTAAAGTAAGGGAACACTTAGGAAGCAGCGATCATAATATGGTAGAGTTCAGTCTGCAGTTTGAAAGAGAGAAGGCAAAATCGGATGTAATGGCGTTACAGTTAATTAAGGTAATTATGAGGGCATGAGAGAGGAACTGACGAAAATAGACTGGAAGCAGAGGCTAGCAGGGAAGACAGTAGAACAAAAATGACAGGAGTTTGTGGGTATAATTGAGGACACTGTACAGAGGTTCATCCCCAAGGAAAGACAGATTTTCCGGGGAGGGATTAGACAGCCATGGCTGACAAAGGAAGTCAGGAAATGTATTAAAGGAAAAGAGAGATCCTATAAAGTGGCCAAGAGCACTGGGAAATCAGAAGATTAGGAATGCTACAAAAACAGAGGATAACAAAGAGAGAAATAAGGAAGGAGAGGGTCAAATATGAAGGTAGGCTAGCCAGTAATATTAGAAATGATAGTAAAAGTTTCTTTCAATACATAAGAAACAAACGACAGGCAAAAGTCGACATTGGACCACTTCAAACTGATGCTGGAAGCCTAGTAATGGGAGATAAGGAAATAGCTGGAGAACTTAATAAGTACTTTGCGTCAGTCTTCACAGTGGAAGACATGAGTAACATCCCAACAATTAAAGGGAGTCAGGGGGCTGAGTTGAGTATGGTTGCCATTAGAAAAGAGAAAGTGCTAGAAAAGCTAAAAGGTCTTAAAATTGATAAATCTCCTGGCCCTGATGGGCTACATGCTAGAGTTCTGAGGGAGGTGGCTGAGGAAATAGTGGAGGCATTGGTTGAGATTTTTCAAAAGTCACTGGAGTCAGGGAAAGTCCCAGATGATTGGAAGATTGCTGTCGTAACCCCCTTGTTCAAGAAAGGATCAAGACAAAAGATGGAAAATTATAGGCCAATTAGCCTAACCTCGGTTGTTGGTAAAATTCTAGAATCCATCATTAAGGATGAGGTTCTAAATTCTTGGAAGAGCAGGGTCGGATTAGAACAAGTCAACATGGATTTAGTAAGGGGAGGTCATGCCTGACAAACCTGTTGGAATTCTTTGAAGAGGTGACAAGTAGGTTAGAGCAGGGAAACCCAGTGGATATGGTCTATCTAGACTTCCACAAGGCCTTTGATAAGGTGCCACACGGAAGGCTGCTGAGTAAGGTGAGGGCCCATGGTGTTCGAGGTGAGCTACTGGAATGGATTGAGGATTGGCTGTCTGATAGAAGGCAGAGAGTTGGGATAAAAGGTTCTTTTTTGGAATGGCAGCCGGTAACAAGCGGTATCCCACAGGGTTCAGTGTTGGGGCCGCAGCTGTTCACATTATATATTAATGATCTGGATGAAGGGACTGGGGGCATTCTAGCGAAGTTTGCTGATGATACGAAGTTAGGTGGACAGGCAGGTAGTACTGAGGAAGTGGGGAGGCTTCAGAAGGATCTAGACAGTTTGGGAGAGTGGTTTTCAGGAAATGGCTGATGGAATTCCATGTGAGCAAATGCGAGGTCATGCACTTTGGAAAAAAGCATACAGGCATGGACTACTTTCTAAACAGTGAGAAAATGCATAAAGCCAAAGTACAAAGGGATATGGGAGTGCTAGTTGAGGATTCTCTAAAGATAAACATGCAGGTTGAGTCAGTGATTAAGAAAGCGAATGCAATGTTGTCATTTATCTCAAGAGAGTTGGAATATAAAAGCACCATTGTGCTACTGAGACTTTATAAAGCTCTGGTTAGGCCCCATTTGGAGTACTGTGTCCAGTTTTGGGCCCCACACCTCAGGAACTACATACTGGCACTGGAGCGTGTCCAGCGGAGATTCACACGGATGATCCCTGGAATGGTAGGTCTAACATACGAGGAACGGCTGAGGATCCTGGGATTCTATTCAATGGAGTTTAGAAGATTAAGGGGAGATCTAATAGAAACTTACAAGATAATCCATGGCTTGGAAAGGGTGGACGCTAGGAAATTGTTTCCGTTAGGCGAGGAGACTAGAACCCGTGGACACAGCCTTAGAATTAGAGGGGGTAAATTCAGAACAGAAATGCGGAGACATTTCTTCAGCCAGAGAGTGGTGGGCCTGTGGAATTCATTGCCACGGAGTGCAGTGGAGGCCGGAACGCTAAATGTCTTCAAGGCAGAGATTGATAAATTCTTGATGTCACAAGGAATTAAGGGCTACGGGGAGAATGCGGGTAAGTGGAGTTGAAATGGCCATCAGCCATGATTGAATGGCGGAGTGGACTCGATGGGCCGAATGGTCTTACTTCCACTCCTATGTCTTATGGTCTTATGGTTACCAACAAAGGTTTCTGGCATAAGCAAGCAGTCTAAATCATGAAAACCCATTACTGATCGTGGTGTAACATTTTAACAGAACAAAAGTCAGCTGAGAAAAATGCATGACATTCCAATCATGCACAAAGAGAATGAGGAAGATAACACCAAAATGATAATTGTGTGATGTTGTCGAGTGACAGCAAACAGCAGAAAGACAACAAACTTGTCAACCCAAAGCAACCAAGCATAACATGCACCTCTCCAGACTGGCATACAATTACCAGATCAAGACAAGTTGTCAAACGTCCAAAACATTGCATTAAAGTCTAAACCATTAATCTTGCAAAATCTGTTTTATCTGTTTGTGCAATTATTGAAATGACAACACAATATATATGTAACCATACACATCTATTTGGAGTAGTTTTATTTGTATGAAGATGTGCTGTGTCTTACAATTTGAATGCAGCATGCCTGTGAAAGACATGCTCATCATGTTTTCATCATATCATGGCATGTGACTGGAGAGAATAAAGGTCGATGACACCATCTTAACTGGGACCAGGTGAAGCATAGCACACTGATCAAAGTGTGGAACTGAATATTAGCCCAAGGAGCTGAAATAAATGTCTGTGAATCTTTCCACACCATATTGCCCACATTTAGTTCTTGTATTATGGAAGTTGACATAAGTGTTGGCTGTACAAATACAGAGCTCAAGCTAAAAGTCACATCATGGTAGCAAATTAACCATGGTAGTGAAAATTGAAAAACAATGCTGAATAGGTACTTGAAGGAACTAATCATGCATGGCTATGGGAATTGAGCATAAGCATCGAACTGATTGTATTGCTCTGAGGAAAGCCAACATCAACTCAATAAACCAAGAGGCATATTTCTCTGCTTTAAATGACTCTGTTTTATGCATCTGCTCTAACAGAAATCTTCAAAGTACCAAAAATTTTGCGAGTGTAACAAGAGAGAAACCATTTCCTCTGGGAACTTGGTCAGTAAGCAGAGGTCACAGATTTTAAAAAAAGAACCAGAGGGAAAATGAGGAGATTTTGTTTTTCCACAGAGGGGTGTTATGATTTGGAACACACTTCCTAAAATGTTGCTGGATTTAGATTCCACAGGAACTCTCAATTGGACATGGATTGGCAGAGAACAAATCTGCAGAGTTACAGGGAAAGTCTGGAATGTTGAACTAAATTGGACAGCTTTTTCAAACACCTGGTGCAGGCACAACAGTCTGTACTATAAGTCTCTGTAAAATAATTTCAAAGTTTCTATTCTGATGACAGTGCCAAAGTTTTGCTATTTTGTGAATGGCTTTGGAAGACATGTATCTATATAAGTGTAATTTAGAAATTGGAGAAATCACTTTGAAGAGAGATATTCTGGAATGCCTCCTGTGGAGAGATACCAAACCCATCACTGACAGGCATCAGAGAATAGGGAGTTGTGTTCAGAAATACCCAGCTATTGAAATCAGTGGTTAGACAATTGGTGTAACATGGCAGTAGCCAAATACTGCAAAACAGAATCATAGAATCAGGTAATAAAATAGAAAGACTTGCTATTATACAGTTCCTTTCACAACATTCCAAAGGGTTTTACACTCACTTAAGGACTTTTGAAGTGTAGTCACTGTTGTAATAAGGAAATGCTGATTAAGGAATAAACATAAGCCAGCTGGGGCGCTAGGAGCACTCCCCTGCTTTCATTTAAAGTTGTGTTATGTGATCTTTTACAGGGACTTAGTTCAACATACCACCTGAAAGGCAGCACCTCAAATGTTGTAGCACCATTAAATATCAGCCTTAAAATGTATGCTGAAATCCCAGACTGAGGCTTGAACCCACAACCTTCTGACTCAGCAAGAAAAGAGCCCCAGCAGAAGAACAGGCCACTCAGCCCATCAATCCTGCATCTGCTATGTCCTCCCTCAAGGAGCTATGCAGTAGGTGCTACTGACTAACACACCCACATTCCATCACACTGCAATATTGTTTCCTTCAAGTATGCATCCAATTCTCTTTTGACTATTACCCTGTGTTCTTGATTCCACTCAGTAGAATTGACTATTGCTACAAACAAATAGTAATGTTTTATCTATAGTCTTGATGCAGAAAGAACATATGTCCAGGCTTGATAAACATACATCCAAAATTTGCTAAACCTTTTCTGTGAACATAACAGCAAGGCTGATCATAAATCAACTTCAATTTTCTCAGTCTGTGAAGATGGGGATGGAAGTTCACCTTTTTGATTAGATACTAAACCAAGTCCCCATCTGACTGCTTGGGTGAATGTAAAAGATTCCTTGCCACAATTTTGAAGAAGAACAAGGAAGTTATCTCCAGTCTCCTGACTAATATTTATCTGCTCAACAACATTCTCAAAACTAGATTATATGGTTATGATCAAATTACTATATGCTGTAGGACTTTTCTGTGCATAAATTGGCTGTCACATGTTTCAAGTATAAAAGTGACCACATTTCAAAATGTTCTTCATTTGCTGCAAAGTACTTTGAGAACCACAGTCATGAATAGCACATGTAAATGCAAGTCTTTCATATTTCTCATCAGTTATGCTCATTGAGGGGAATTTGTTAATAACAGGTGGCCAAGAATACACTGCACTCATAACTGCATCAACTAGGCAACATTAGTTTCCCTAAGTTGAGGGAAGTCATTGCAGTTAGGTGATTAAAATGTTGAAAATATTTTCATCAAATGATACTTTTATCAGGTTCACAAGTTTAATTCAGTCATATTTTGCAACATGATGTGGTATGATTTTAAACTTGAGCTGAAAATTGTTGCTGGAAAAGCGCAGCAGGTCAGGCAGCATCCAAGGAACAGGAGAATCGACGTTTCGGGCATCAGCCCTTCTTCAGGAATGGAAAGTGTGTCCAGCAGACCAAGATAAAAGGTAGGGAGGAGGGACTTGGGGGAGGGGTGTTGGGAATGCGATAGGTGGAGGGAGGTCAAGGTGAGGGTGATAGGCTGGAGTGGGGTGGGGGCGGAGAGGTCAGGAAGAAGATTGCAGGTTAGGAAGGCGGTGCTGAGTTCGAGGGATTTGACTGAGACAAGGTGGGGGGAGGGGAAATGAGGAAACTGGAGAAATCTGAGTTCATCCCTTGTGGTTGGAGGGTTCCCAGGCGGAAGATGAGGTGCTCTTCCTCCAACCGTTGTGTTGCCATGGTCTGGCAATGGAGGAGTCCAAGGACCTGCATGTCCTTGGTGGAGTGGGAGGGGGAGTTGAAGTGTTGGGCTACGGGGTGGTTGGGTTGGTTGGTCCGGGTGTCCCAGAGGTGTTCTCTGAAACGTTCCGCAAGTAGGCGGCCTGTCTCCCCAATATAGAGGAGGCCACATCGGGTGCAGCCGATGCAATAGATGATGTGTGTGGAGGTGCAGGTGAATTTGTGGCGGATATGGAAGTGTCCCTTGGGGCCTTGGAGGGAGGTAAGGGGGGAGGTGTGGGCACAAGTTTTGCATTTCTTGCGGTTGCAGGCGAAGGTGGCGGGAGTGGAGGTTGGGTTGGTGGGGGGTGTGGACCTGACGAGGGAGTCCCCTGAGGGAGTGGTCTTTTCGGAACGCTGATAGGGGAGGGGAGGGAAATATGTCCCTGGTGGTGGGGTCCGTTTGGAGGTGGCGGAAATGACGGCGGATGATACGTTGGACATGGAGGTTGGTAGGGTGGTAGGTGAGGACCAGTGGGGTTCTGTCCTGGTGGCGGTTGGAGGGGTGGGGCTCAAGGGCGGAGGAGCGGGAAGTGGAAGAGATGCAGTGGAGGGCATCGTCGACTACGTCTGGGGGGATGTCAAATCCCTCGAACTCAGCACTGCCTTCCTAACCTGCAATCTTCTTCCTGACCTCTGTGCCCACTCCAGTCTATCACCCTCACCTTGACCTCCCTCCACCTATCGCATTCCCAACGCCCCTCCCCCAAGTCCCTCCTCCTTACCTTTTATCTTAGCCTGCTGGACACGTTTTCCTCATTCCTGAAGAAGGGCTGATGCCCGAAACGTCGATTCTCCTGCTCCTTGGATGCTGCCTGACCTGCTGCGCTTTTCCAGCAACACATTTTCAGCTCTGATCTCCAGCATCTGCAATCCTCACTTTCTCCTTGATGATTTTAAACTTGTAAACCCCAGTTCTATGGAGATGGTGTGGAGATATAAGGGAGCATTTAAGGAATATGCAAGTATGAGCCATGGTGTCAGGGTTTGAGGACTTGAAATTCATTATTGAAACTAGCTTAGGGAATGAGAAGAGGTAATGTACGCTCTCAGCCTCACCGCCTATTGTCTCTGTAATCACCTAAGGCCAAACTCTGGAGGCAGAGGGCCACATTTGATTTGATTTGATTTGATTGATTTATTGACACGAATACCTCAGTACAGTGAAAAGCAGTCCGAGCAGATCATAGTAAGCAAGGACATACAGATCATAGGGTGAAAAAAAACTAGACAGAGGTATGTACGTTACATTGCACAGGGTGTGCGATAGGCGAGGTCAACATTAACAAGATCAGCATTTTTTGTAGTCACAGAGTCCATTCATCGTCTAACCACATCAGGGAAGAAGCTGCTCCTGAACATGTTGATGTACATGCTCACACCTCTGTATCTTCTACCTGATGGGAAAGGTTGTAGAAGAGCATTACCGGGGTGCGATGGGTCTTTGATGATATAGGCAGTCTTTCTGTGGCAATGGTCCATGTAAATGGAGCCCATGGATGGAAGATTGTCTTCCATGATGGCCTGGGCTGTGAACACAACTTTCTGAAGTCTCTTATAGTCTTGGGCAAATTTACTTCCCCAACTTAAAGATATGGTGCTCTTGGCTGTACTTGAAGGCAATGGATTTGCCATATCCTGAAGTTTCAAATTCAACCTTCCCAACCCCTCCATGAAAATCTAGCCATATCCATGCAATAAGGCTACCACAACTAAAGATTAACACTTAATATTTCACCAATTCCATTTAATATCAGTAATGTCAGCCACAAAATAGCTCTTATTGTGATACAGGGTAGTTAAAAAGGCATTTAGCACACTTGCCTTCAATGCTCAGACCTTTTGAGTAAAGGAGTTGGGATGTTATGTTGAGGTTGTACAGGATGTTAGTGAGGCCTCTTCTGGAGTATTGTGTCCAGTTCAGGTCTCCCTGTTATATGAAGGATACTATCAAGCTAGAGAGGGTTCAGAAGAGATTTACCAGCATGGTGCCAAAAATGAAATGTTTGAGTTACATGGATAGGCTGAGACTTCTTTCACTTGGTGGATTTCGGATACATTTACAATGTCTAAAAGACATTTAGATAAGTACACAAATAAGAAATGTATGGAGGGATAAGTGCCAAGGCAGATAGGTAGGCCTAGTTTAGTTTAGGATTATGTTTGGTATGGACTGGTTGGACCAAAGGGTCTGTTTCCATGCTGTTTAACTGCATGACTTCACATTAGCAAACTCCTAAATCCTAATTTCATGCCAAATGAGAATTGAAAAAAAAGTCCCTCCAGCAATAGTCAACCCTGTAGTAATCATGAAGACAACTCTTTTGGTATTAACATTAAATTTTGAATCATAAATAAATAATGATCTGAAAAAAAACATGTCTGACTCATTATTATATAATGATGATAATTAGGAGATGTAATTTTAATTTTTACAATGATAAAGGAAACACCTATAAAGGAACAGAATAATTATTCCCATAGATATTTCCAGTTTTCTTGTCTCTGACTTAAAGTTTGTGACAACAATAAGCTGTTATCACCACATTATCAGTTTAGTTTAGGTGATTACTTTTGTTAAACATGAGGTCACAAGAAATAAATTCAAGATTATGTAATGGATAACACATGAATTCACAGTGAGTGACACACCTTATGTCAAAAGTATTAATCTGAGGCTGTATAATGCTGACTTTGAACACTACATATTGAATGATTATATTTTATTAGATTTCCTTTGCCATTCCTTCCTTGCATTTTTGCAATTGCTATATAGATCACACAACACTAAGGTAATTATGACCCTCAACCAGCTTCATAAGCACTGCCCACATTATAGCTTCATCCAGGAAACCTCTGACCAGAAGGAACAAGTTGAAATGTATTGAAATCTCAACAAGTTCAGCAAAATAGCAAACAAAAAAAAATTCCTGTTCAGACATTTTGGCTTTAGTTCCAAATTAGGCTACTGAGATTAAAACATCCTGTGCTGGATTCAAGACTTGTACATGAAATAAATCTGTTAAGTCTTAGCCTTATGGGTGTGGACTCATAGCACAAAATTAAAACTAATTTAGCAATAAACTCTCAGTTTCATTTAGACCATGCCTGGTGTAAGGAAAGGATAAAAGCACACTGATGTAGTCCAACAGGGAGGTCGTTTGGCTTGGGAGATAACATCCCTGCCTCTGAGCCAGAAACTGTGCACTCAACTCCCACTCCTAGACTTTTTGACCAATTAAAGAATCATTCATGAGATGATTCAAATAGGCTAATAATGAGCTTCTTAAATCTTCCCACATTTGACACTATTTCTCAAATGCAAGAATGAATGTGAGTGTTAGTGCAATTTAGTTCAATTGATTATCACTGGGGCAGAATAAAAAGAGTTTTATTCAGCTACGCGCGACCTAGTCAAAAGAGGAAAATGTCTGCCAAGATTTTCACTCCTGATCATTACAAAGTTACACCAAGTGAAAAGTATCAGTTTTTGATACTAGCTAAGGACAATAATTAGATTTAACTATGGACGTGTGTGTGTACGCGCGCATGCGTGTTGAATGTGTCAAACATATTAATCTCCTCTCAAAACACTAATGCTTGCAACTACTGTGAAAAGAAAAAAATTGAAGGAAGATAATTTGAGACATGCAGTCCTGCTACAGGAAAACCTCTGAGGTATGATGACACACCTTAGACATGGGAATCACCCTTAACTAAAGAAAGCCTTGTGCGTTATTTAGCATGGCCAATCTACCTAACATGCACATCTTTGGATTGTGGGAGGTATGCTAGAGCACCCACCATTCACCCTAACTGTCCTTCACTCAAAACTTGGTACAACATTGTACAAAATGACAACACCATTTTGTATCAGCTGTGTGTGTCATTTCAAACATACAAAATAAATTCACATTGCAATAAGACATGATACCATATATACTTGTGTAATAGTCAAATTGTTTGGACTACTTTTTAAGATTAAATTTATGGGGTCGACTATTACAGGGATACTACTTTTGAGGGGATGAAATTCATGCCTGTCAAACTTCAAACCGTATCATTGACAAAAGCCCAATTGATCACTAAATGAAGAAAATAAAAATTATGGTTATTCTGAAAACGCGGAGTGTGACACAACGACCAGCGGATTGGAAGACCAGGAGCAGAGCGGAATCACTGGCAGGCTGGAAAACTGGAGTGGGACGTGATGATAGGCACACTGACTCGTAAACATTGATTTGTTATCTGTGTGAAGAACTAGGGTTGACTTTTGCATGAGATATATGGAAAATTCCAGGTTATTTGATCAAAAATAGAGGGTCAACTTTTACATGAGATTGACTATTACTTGAGTATCTACAGTAGTTTTTTTCCTCTACATTAATAACTTCTCATTGCAGTCCACTGACTGTGATAAGTAACAAGTTCAAGGAAGGATACCACTGTAGGATACCTTTATGAATTAGGTTCACAGACTCAAATACAGGTAGTCTGGATAATTGATTATCTTCTTTCAGATCTCTCATACCAACTCATTTTCCAATTATAACTGCTTGCAGGAGATATTTGTTAATAACGAGGGCATAGGTTAGCTATTGATTCCTGATGAAAACAGAGTCCAAAAAAATCCTGACTTTGGAGGCAACAACTTGTGATTGGCATCCATTGCTTTTTATTCCTTAGTTCACTCTGTCACACGTTACAGCGTAACACTGATCATTTGGTGCTGTATTTATTGCTAGCACTTTTTTCTCAAGATACCAATGTCCCCTTATGAGTCATGACTAAGCGATTACAATCACTATAACAACTGCATGCCCATTTTCGTTGTCAGAGTTGAAAAGTGTGGAGCTGGAAAAGCACAGCAGGTCAGGCAGCATCCAAGGAGTAGGAGAATTGACATTTCAGGCATAAGCCCTTCATCAGGAATGTGGGGAGGGAAGGGGGCTAAGAGATAAATAGGAGGGTGAGGGTGGAGTGGGAGTGAGGTAGGTGGGAAGGTGATAGGTAAATACAGGTTAGGGGGTGATGGTGATAGGTCAGAGAGGAGGATGGAGTGGATAGGTGGACAGGAAGATGGTCAGGTAGGACAGGATTGGATGTGGGGTGAGACAGGGGAAGGGGATATGAGGAAAATGGTGAAGTCAACATCGATGCCATCGATGGAGGATCCCAAGACGGAAGATGAGGCATTCTTCCTCCAATCATCAGATGGCTTGAATTTGGTGGTAGAGAAGGCCCAGGACTTGCATAGCCTTGGCAGAGTGGGAGGGAATGTTGAAGTGGTCAGTAACAGAGCAGTGGTGTGTGTGTCCCAGAAACGTTCCCTGAAACATTTCATGAGTTGGCGTCCTGTCTCCCCGATGTAGAGAAGACCACATCAAGAGCAATGGACACCATAGATGAGGTGTTTGGATGTGCAGGCAAATCTCTGCCAGATGTGGCAGGATCCTTTGGGGTCTTGGATGGAGGTGAGGGGGGGGGGGGCAGGTGTGGGCGCCCGTTTTACACCTCCTGCAGTGGCAAGTGAAGGTGCCAGGAGTAGAGGGTGGGTTGATGGAGGGCATGGACCGAACGAGGGAGTCACGGAGGGAATGGTTTCACAGTCAGTTAACAGAGACGATGAAGCACTTCTTCCCTCTTGCTTAGTGCAAGTATGGGGCCATCATTGAAGCTGCAACCTGTCATCTGCCATAGAGTTCAATATTGATCATAGAATCCCTACAGTGTGGAGACAGACCCTTCAGCCCAACAAATCCACACCAACCCTCCGAGGAGTAACCCGCCCACACCCATTCCTCTATCGTATGACTCTACATTTACCCTTGGCTAAAGCACCTAACCTACACATCCCTGGACACTACGGGCAATTTAGTTTGAATCAAGATTAGAGTGGTGCTGCAAAAGCACTGCAGGTCAGGCAGCATCCAAGGAGCAGGAAAATCAACATGTCGGGCAAAGCCCTTCACCAGGAATTGCTCCTTGGATCTGCAGTACTCACTTCTGTCCTATAATTTAGTTTGGCTAATTCACCTAATCTACACATCTTTGGACTGTGGGAGGAAACCCACACAGACATGGGCAGAATGTGCAAACTCCACACAGAAGTTGCCCAAGATTGGAATCGAATCTGGGTCCCTGGTACGGTGAGGCAGCAGTGCTAACTACTGAGCCACCATGCCACCCGAATTTGTTAGTCAAAGGGTTAACAGTGGACAGTGACTTAACATCATATGGCCTGCTGGCAAGTCCACTTTGGATCAACTTTCCACAATATCATTTGAGGACAGAGAATGGCAAAGCTGTCCCCCATATGGACATCTCTCAAACAAATGCTACACGCCATAACAGCTAACTGCCATACTAGAGTATATCACATGGCATGTACAATTTGGAGGTGCCGGTGTTGAACTGGTGCATTCAAAGTTAAAAAATCACACAAGACCAGCTTATAGTCCAACAGGTTTATTTGGAAGCATGAGCTCTTGGAGTGCTGCTCCTTCATCAGTAACTAGCCATTGCAACAATTCCCACAGCTCCTTTATTTAAAGAGTCGCGTATTGATCCAACACAAGGGGAAAAAAACTTCATCATTAGACAAAAAAAAAACTGACAATAGCTGTTGACCTCAGTTTCTTCATCAATTGAGGAAATGGTGAAAAACTGTTAGAAAGTACAAGGCACACAATTGCACAATTTAACTAAGGAAAAATAATGGAGCAAAACACAACACAATGTTCATGTAAGACCTACTAAAACATGTTCAGATACTGAAATTTCCAGCTGCTTCATTTAACAATACAGCACAGGCTTTCTTTGTGTATGTCCAGGTTCAATAGGCCTGTCCCATTCGTACAAATAACAACTAACAACAAGTTTCATTGATCGTTTAAAGTGTAACTGCACTTCTGGTAAGGTGGTGGTGAAGTAGGTGACTCCAGTCAGAGCTCATCCGCTCCACCCGTTCTTTTTCTTATTTTTCTTTATTTCTCCCTATTTTCCTTCCTCCTCTCAGCCTTGGGCACCCAGCCCTGACCTCCAACTCGAGGCCTTGAAGTAGGAACAGCGGCTGGTGGCCCAAAGTGGGCCATCAATGACCAACAGCCCAGAGTGGGGATGTCAGTGACCAATGGGCCACAGTGGGGATGTCACTGACCAGCAGCCCAGAGTGGGAACACGAGTGACCAGTGGTCTGGAGTGGGGACTCCAGTGATCAGATGCCTAGAGTGGGGATGTCAGTGACCAGCGGTCTGGAGTGGTGACACCAGTGACCAGTGGCCTGGAGTGGGGATGTTAGTGACCAGTGGCCTGGAGTGGGGACATCAGTGACCAGTGGTCTGGGGTGGAGATGCCAGTGAGTGACAAATGGCCCAGTGTGGGGACATCAGTGACCAGCAGCCTGGTGTGGGGACACCTATGACCAGCGGCCTGGAGTGGGAACACCAGTGACCAGTGGCCCAGAGTGGGGATACCAGTGACAAATGGCCCGTAGTGGGGACACCAGTAACCAGTGGCCCAGAGTGGCGAAGCCAGTGATGAATGGCCTGGAGTGGGGATGCCATTGACCAGTGGCCTGCAGTAGGGACACCAGTGACCAATGGCCTGGAGTGGGGACACCAGTGACCATCGGCCTAGAGTAGTAACGCCACTGACCAACAGCCCAGAATGGGGATAACAAAGACCAGCAGCCCAGAGTAGGGACACCAGTGACCAATGGCCTGGAGTAAGAACAGGGATAGCGGCCCTGTGCAGTATATGGTGGCAGCCAGTGGTCAGACCACATGGAGGATCCCTGTGTTGGTTTGCTGTGGAGAGCCCTTGGAGAGAGACTGTGATGCTTGTCTTTTAACTTGTTTTTCTGAGCTATGGTCATACTGTGTGTAGCTGTAAAGTAACTTGTTTTCTTCATTTCTCTAGTCTGCAACTAAGGATTTAACCCACGTATTTTTGTACCTAAGATGGCGCTATAAGTGGTGACTTCTCAAATTTTCACTATACTCATCCAAATACATATGGCAGTAAAGCTCATTCATTCATTCATTCACTTCTCTGATATGACCCTTGTGAAAATTCAAATTTTTCTCTAATACCTGTTAAGGACTTAGGCTTTTATTATTCCCATATGTCCTCCCAAGCATAGCAAGCCTACTATTCGCTGAGGAAACGCTGATTGATGCAGCAGAGTCTTGAGAAGACATCACAGAGTCATAGAGTCATAGAGATGTATAGCACGGAAAAAGACCCTTCAGTCCAACTTGTCCATGCCAACCAGATATCCCAAGCTAATCTAGTCCCACATGCCAGCACCCAACCCGTATCCCTCCAAGCCCTTCCTATTCATGTACCATCCAAATGCCTTTTAAATGTTGCAATTGTACCAGCCTCCACCACTTCCTCTGGTAGCTCATTCCATACACGTACCAACTCTGTGTGAAAAAGTTGCCATTTTGGTCTCTTTTATATCTTACTCCTCTCACCCTAAACCTATGCTCTCTAGTTCTGGACTCCCCCACCCTAGGGAAAAGACATTGTCTATTTATTCTATCCATGCCCCTCATGATTTTGTGAACATATATAAGATCACCTCTCAGCCTCCGACACTCCAGGGAAAACAGCCCCAGCCTATTCAAACTGTCCCTATAGCTCAAATCCTCCAACCCTGGTAACATCCTTGTAAATCTTTTCTGAACCTTTTCAAGTTTCACAACATCCTTCCAATAGGAAGGAGACCAGAATTGCATGAAATATTCTAACAGTGGCCTAACCAATGTCCTGTACAGCCACAACATGACCTCCCAACTCCTGTACTCAATACTCTGACCAATAAAGGAAAGCATACCAAACACCTTCTTCACTATCTACCTGCAACTCCACTTTCAAGAAGCTGTGGACCTGCACTCCAAGGTCTCTTTGTTCAGCAACACTCCCTCGGATCTTACCATTAAATGTATAAGCCCTGCTAAGATTTGCTTTCCGAAAATGCACCACCTCACATTTATCTGAATTAAACTCCATCTGCCACTTCTTGGCCCATTGGCCCATCTGGTCAAGATTCCGTTGTAATCTGAGGTAACTTCTTCGCTGTCCACTACACCTCCAATTCTGGTGTCATCTGCAAACTTACTAACTATACTTCTTATGCTCACATTCAAATCATTTATATAAATGATGAAAAGAAGTTGACCCACCACCAATCCTTGTGGCACTCCACCGGTCACAGGCCTCCAGTCTGTAAAACAAGCCTCCACCACCATTCTCTGACTTCTACTTTGAGCTAGCTCTGTATTCAAATGGCTAGTCCTCCCTGTATTCCGTGAGATTTAACCTTGTTAATCAGTCTCCCATGGGGAACCTTGTTGAACGCCTTACTGAAGTCCATATAGATCACATCTACTGCTCTGCCCTCAGTAGGGCTTCAAAATATTGATTCTGTTCTCTAGCAGGATAGCAGTGAGCTTCAATCAGCTGTATGTAGTTTCTGAGCACAGACTGTACCTTAGTGTGTCGAGCACACAGCTGACATGTTAGCTCAAATAGCCTCAAATATTCCAGGTTGGTAGAAGTAAGCAGTGGATATATGGTTACCTCAAATCAACTCTCTGCAAAACAGGGAGTCAAAGCCTTGATTACTGCAATACTGGCCACACCAAACTCATTCCTTGTATTATGCATCAAGCCAGACCCCTCAAACATTTCAAGAAGGTAGCCCAGACCCTAACTTTGTTTGTTATTTTAAGCAGGTGTAAAGTGGATATTCCCTGAGAGAATGTGCTGGTCAAACTATCCGAAAACCCAACAGACTATCCCAGCTTAATGACGCTGTTCCAAAACACAATCCCCATAAACACCCCTTGGCGCAAAAGGAAAAACACACACACACACACACACACACACACACACACACACACACACACACACTGCTGCATTAACCAAACCATTGGAGAACCGGCCACACATTATACAAGTGTTTTGTTAAAACTTCAACACCTGAGGCAGTATCCGTTAGCTCTAAACAAATTGGCCCTAAAATCCATCCGACCTCAGACTTTTTGGAACCTATGTCATTTACAACCTCTCTGAAAAAAACCCTAAGACAACCTAATCTTGTTAAAGGAAGAGCTGTGTCATACTTGCAATAACTTGCGCTTATATAGCACCTGTGATGAGGTTGAGTGATGTAGAAGTTTGGAGAAGGAAATTCAGAGCTTCTGGACTAGACCCCTGAAAACACAGCAGTCAGTAACATGAGGGATGCATATGAGGGCAACATCATATTTATTATTGCACTACAGCTAGTGCACGGAATAAAGCTCCCCTTTTGATAATCATACTGGGGATGCGAAAGTATTTGAATAATTGACCAAGCACTTTATTAAACAATGAGTGATAGCCCACCCTTACCATCATTGATTGCACTAACAAAGATTAATGCAGCTCCTACCTCCTCATCTAATGAACATTTTCTGTTCAATTGATAGCACATTGGTTGAAAGACAAATGTGAAATTGCTGGAGCTTGACCCTGAATAGAAGTCACAGATGATACTACAGACTTTTTATCTGAATCCCAAACAAATAATGGGACAACGGTTTCAGTTCAAAACATAGTCAAACATTTCTATGATTTCAATTGAACACTGGGTAATTGTGAATGTAGAGCACTTTGAAATCCAATTTATAGAAAAGGAGAATAAGATAGAAAATTCTTTATCATTCCCAAACAACCCAATTCATTTTGTTCAGTTTTAAACAGAAGCTGGCATTGAGATTTTCAGTCTGAATGCTCGGTATTAGGCATCAATTTGTGCAAATCTACTCATAACTGTCGTAAGCAACAAAAAAAACTTTTATATATAAAGCAATTGCAAAGTAATAAAACATCCCAAGGCACTTGACAGGAGCGTTATAAAGAAAACATGACACCTAGTCACAAACCGAAGAATTAGGAAGGATGAATAAAATCCTAGTCAAGAAAATAGATTTTCAGAGCATCTTAAAGGAGGAAAGAGGTAAAGAGATGGAAGATTAGGGAGGTAAGTCCAGAGTCTAAGATATTGGTAGCCAAAGATACAGCCTCTGTTGGTATAGCGGGGATGCTGAAGAGACTAGAATTTGAGAAGCACAGATACCACAAAGGCTTATTTGGATAGAAGAGATTACAGAAACATGGAAGAGGTAAAGCTATGGAAGAACTGAAAAGCAAAATTTGAAAAGTAAGGCATTGCTTCACCAAGGGACAATGCAGTCAGCAAGCAAAGTAATGATAGGTGAACTGGATTTGGTGAGAGGAAGGACACCAGCAGCAGAATTTTAAATGACCTCAAGATTATGGAGGGAGAACATGCAGTGGGATGAGGCCTTGAGGTTTGCATTAATTCAGCACTCAAAGGCTTCAATTGGCAACAGGGTGGGCAGGCCATCTGTAGTCTTTCTCTCTCCAGACTTAATCAGAGTTGCAAAAGCTGGAAAAGGCAGCCTATTCCTCACCCATAATTAAATGCCCTGCTACATAAACTCGCCACATGGAGCGGGAATGAAATTCCACCACAATTTAGTTCAACCTCCTCATACATAAAAATGTAATGTCACATTTTCTAACCTTATTGGTGCATAGCAAAAGTCAACAATTGAGTTCAAATCATTCCGCCCACATACAAATTCAAGCACTCACAGGCAAATTATTCCCAAATGGATTGCCATGCACGACTGAAGATAGAGAAGCAGGAGGATTATAATTGAAGTTACACATTTCTTTTTCCTGAACTATTGACAAGTTAGCTCTCTCTGCTGGGCCTTGATATGGATTTCCTCAGGGTTCAGCCCCTCTGAGTGAGAGTCAAGCTTTTGACCAGGAAGGAAATAAATGTAGTAACAGCTCACCTATAAAAAGCTCATCGGCAAATGTCAAATACAACACAGGATTATGTTTTTACAGCTCCTTCAAGAATAGAAAAAATGGTCTTCAGATACCTTTCCAAGGTGCAGGCTTATGAGCCAAAAGGGTGAGATAATAGGATGAATAACCAAATGCTTATTTAAAACAAACTTTTAAAGAGAAGTCTTCTAGGAAAAGAGGAATTGGTATAAAGTTTAGGAAAAGTCCACAGTATGTATACTAGGCACTACAGAGATGGCAAATGACAGCGGCCAAAGTTAGGGGAAAATACATGGGAATATAGACCTTAGAAAATTTCAGGTTTGGGTACAGAGGTTATTTTTGCAGAGCTGGAGGAGGCAACAGAGAGACAGAGGACCAGATCTTTTGAAGGAATAAAAGCACAGGAGAAGAATTTTAAATTTGAAGAACCGGAGGACCAGATTAGCAAGCTGAAGATATTGGGCATGTTGGCTTCAATATTGCAATAGCATGCAGCAAAACTTTGGATCAGCTAGTGTATACAGGACACCAGTGGAGAAATTGAATCTAGAGGTGGCAGAGGTTTTAGAGAAGGATTTCATTAGCAGATGGTTCAAGGTTGGGGCAGAGATTAGTGACATCATGGGCAGAAGCAGACATTTTTTAAATGGGGCAGATAAAGGCTAGGGATTCTAACTTGGGGTTAAACAGAATTGTGTGGATTTTATCGGTGTAGGTCAACCTTGGACATCGCCTAGAGAGTGGAGTAAAGTTGGTGATAAGGGCACAAGATTTAGGTTGTGCAGTGAAAGATGATATCTGCCCTCTATCTGTCTTGAGAAAGGTATGATGACTCAAACACTGATATTATTCAAGCATACAATATAACAAATGAGAAACAATGAAGAGGTGCAGCAAACTGGTCGAGAATTAAAGCTGTTTGCCATCTGCAGGGAGATGAAAGCCGATACATTGTCATTACATTTCATGGGAAGTACATATCACTAGCTAGGCCAGTATTTATTGCCTATCCCTTGTTGCCCTTGAGAAGGTGATCATGAACTATTTTCTTGAACCATGGTAGTCCATATGCTGTCAGGGAGAGTGTTCTAAGATTTTGATATGACAACAATGAATGAATGGTGATATAGTGAGAATGGTCAATAACTTGGAGGGGAACTTGCCGTTGGTGGCATTCCCATCTATCTCATGCCCTTGCCTTGTAGATGGTAGAGGTTACAGTTTTAGAAGACACTGTCAAAGGGTGGATCATCAGTGGTTGCACTGCATCTTGTAGGTGGGACACATAGTACATTGGTACTGGAGAGAGTGCTTGTTACATTGGAGCATATGATTTAAGAGCAGACATAAGCCAGTCAGCTGCTTGAAACCGCTCTGCATTCAGTAAGTTAAAAATCACACAACACCAGGTTATAGTCCTATGACCAGGTTATGACTATAACCTGGTGTCGTGTGATTTTTAACTTTGTACACCCCAGTAAGATCATGTTTGTGTTTTGAATGCAATATTTCCTTTTATCACTGATAACCCAGGATTCACTTGCCGATAAAGAATCCATGGACCTCCATTTCAAAAATATTCAATTAGCTCACTTTCACCACTTTCTGAGGCAGAGAATTCCAAAGTCACAGAATCATCTGACAGAACAAATTCCCCTCAACTGTGCCATAAAAGGACAATGCCTTACTTTAAAACGGTGCCTCCTAGCTCTGGACACACCACAAGTGGATAATTTTCAAATACACCTGATCAAGACCATTCAGGATCCTCTAGACTTCAATCAAGCCAATCCTCACCCTTCTAATTTTCATTGGAAGCAAGCCCAGTCTGTCTAACCTCTCTTCATAAGATAATCCACTCACTTCAAATATCAATCCATTAAATTTTCTTTCACCATCTCCAGCATACTTACATCTCTTTGTTTAAATAAGGAGATTAAAACTATATACAGTATTCAAGATGACCTGTAGAAATGAAGTATTACTGTTATGTCCAGTTCCTCTTGTATCAAAGGATAGCATTCCATTCACCTGCAAAATTACTTGTAGTACCTACATATAGTTTTTTATAACTCATCCACTAGAACCAAGATCCCTCAGTACCTTGAACCCTGCAATCATTCTCCATTTTAAGTAATACTCTAATTTTGTTATTCTTCCTGTCAAAATGACCAACTTCCCACATTATACTTCATCTGCCAGTTTTAGCCCACTCATTCAACTGATCTATATTTTGTCACCAATCTCTGATGTTGTCTTCACTGCATAAGTTTCTACCCAACTTCGTGTTATCTGTGAATTTAGCTACCATATACTTAGCCCTTATACCATGTATTTCTATTTTGTGCAATAATCTTCTAATCAGTACCTTGTCAAATGCCTTCTGGAAATTTTGAAGATGTTAGAATTGCTGCCACTCAACTAGACTACTTTGTTCCAGATGGTATCAAGCATCTACAGTGTCATTGGATTTGCATTCATCCAGTGAAGAATGGAGGGCATTTTATCACACTCCTCACTTGCACCTTGTAGGATGTAGACAGACTTAAAGTAGTCAGGAGGTAGGTTCCAGACTTTAGATTTCACAGCCTCTGTCTGGTCTCATGGCTGCAGTATTTATATGGTTGGCCCAGTTCAGCTTCTTGTCAATGATAACCCCCAGAATGTCAATAATAGGAGATACAGCCATCGAATATCACCAGGGTGCTGGTTCAATTCTTTCTTCTTGGAGATGGTCATGGTCTGACACTTGTGTATTCAAGGCTGCTTGTTGACTCAATCATGAACATTGCCCAAGGGAATTTAGATACAAACTGCATCAACATCTGAAGGGTCATAATGGTGCTGAACTTTGTGCAATTATCAGCAAACATTCCACCCTGATCTTATGTTGGAGGGAAGATTACTGATGCGGTAATTGAAGGTGGTTGAACCGAGGTCAATATGCTGGACAAGCTCTTGAAAGGGCTTCTGAGGTGCAGTGGTAGTGTCTCTACCCCTGAACCAGAAGGTCTAGGTTCAAGTCCCAACATCTTTGAGCAGGTTGATTAGACAATATCTAACCGGGGAAACTCCTGCAGTGATGTCCTGAAGCTGAGATTGTTGACGTCTAATAACCACAACCATCTTTCTTTGTGACTAGTTTGACTTCAACCGGAATTTTTCTCCTGGTTCACAATGATTCCAGCTTTTTAAGGGTTTCTGGATGCTACACTTGATCAAATGTTTTCTTGATGTCAAGGACAGTCATGTTCACTTCCTATCATAGTTCATCTCCTCTGCATGCATTTGGATTAAGCCAGCAACGAGTGCATGAGCTAAGTGGGGTGGGCAGAACCCAAACTGAGTATTGCTGAGAAGGTTGTTGTTGAGAAATCTGACAGCACTACTGATGACAACCCTCATCACTTTGCTGATGATTAAGAGTAGGGCAGTAATTCATTGGTATTTGCCCTGCTTATTCAGCACAGGCAATGTTCCACATTGGCAGATTGATGCCAACATTGTAATTGTACTGCAACAGCTAAGACAAGGGTGCAAATAGTTTGCAACACAAGCCTTCAGTATTATTGCTGGAATATTGTCAGGCCCATAGCTTTTGCAGTGTCCAGTGCCTTCAGGGATTTCTCAATATCACATGGAGTGAATCAGTTTGACTGAAGTCTGCTCTCTGAGGGAGGGGTCTCAGGTGGATTGTCAACTCAGGATTTCTGGCTGAAAATTGTTGCAAATATTGCAAGTTTTCACTGAAGAGCTGGACTCAGCTGGGCACATAGAAGATGATGATACTTGCCGGCTTGCCGAACCTCCTCCATTGACTTGTTTAATTGTTCATCAAAATTTCCGACTAGAGGTGGCTGCACTGTAGATTATAGATCTGACCCATTGGTTGTGGGATCATTGAGCTCTATAACATACTGTTTGCGATGCTTGGTATGTAAATAGTCCTGTGTTATAATTTCACCAAGTCTCATTAACATTTTTTTAGGTATCTTGGTGCTGCTTCTGCCATATTTTTTTCTGCATTCTTCAGTTAAAGTCTCCATGAAATGGTATATTGAGAGATATGGTGGGCAATAAGGTTTCAAATTGTGGTTACATACAATTCTGCTGCTGATGATAATCCACAGCACCTCATGGGTGCCCAGAGTTGAGCTGTTAAATCTGTCCGGAATTTGTCCCATTAAGGATTGCCATACAACACAAGGGGCTCAGTGGTTAGTACTGTTGCCTCACAGCACCAGGGAATCAGGTTCGATTCCAGCTTTGGATGACTGTCTGTGTGGAGTTTGCACATTCTCCCCTTGTCTGCGAGGGTTTCCTCTGGGTACTCTGCTTTCCTCCCATAGTCCGAAGATGTTCAGGCTGGGTGTACTAGCCATACTAAATTGTCCATAGTGTCCAGGGATGTGTGGGTTAGGGATTAGCTATGGGGGTTGCAGGTATTGGGTGGAGTGGGTCTAGGTGGGATGCTCTTTGGAGGGTTGGTGAGGACATTTTGGGCTGAATGGTCTGTTCCACACTGTTGGGAAACTATGGACACTGTGGAGCACCTTATCATCTCAATGAAAAAAGTGGGACTTCATTTTCACAAGGACAGTGTATTAATCTATTTGACTAGTATTGTCATAGACAGATGCATCTGCAGTTGGTAGATTGGTGAATTTAGAAGGTTAAGGGAGGTGATAATCTCATATTGAGTTTTTCTGTTGTTGGTTTCCACAACACTTGCTGCAGACCCAATCTAACAGCTTTGTCCTTTAGAACTTGATCAGCTTGATCAATAGTGTTGGTGCACAGTTTCTATTGATGATAAATACTGAAGTCCCATAGTACAGTCTGTAGGGTAATAGAGTGATAGAGTCCACAACAATGCAATGGATCTGGAATTATCAGTAGGCCAAACTGAGTAAGGATGGCAGATTTTATTCCCTAAAGGACATTTGTGAAGCAAATGAGTTTTTATACTAATCAACAACAGTTTCATGATCACCAATGATCTAGCTTTTAATCCCAAATTTATTAGTTGAAATTAGTTCACATTTCTCGATCTACCCTGATGGGATTTGAAACCATTTCAACACAGCATTAGCCTGGGTGTCTGTATTACTGGCACATTTACATTATCAGTATATAATCCCCAACACCAATGAGTAACACACAAATGAGAATAGTATTGCCTGTGTTGAGAATGATGGTTCATATATGGAAGAAGAAGTCATTGCTAGAGATAGTCTACGTATGCTTGGATAGTTGAGTGCCAAAGTAAGCATAGGCAGTCCCAACGTTGTTGGAGGCAGCTGCTGACCCACTGCCAAGCTCTGTGTGTGTATGTGTGTGTGTAAGTACGTACACCATCACTGCATCACCTAGTGCTGGGCATTCACAGTAACTGCAACCGACAAGTTAAACCAAAGGCCCAATTGCCTTCACAACAGGATGTACAATATCCAATAGTATTACTTTGAAGAAAAACAGGGACGTTTTTCAGAGTTTAATCCTGCAACCAACACCAATAAAACAGACCATCTAGATATTATCACCTTTGTAATGGTGATACTGGTCTCGCTGGATACAAATTCACTGCTGCATTTCCTTTACTAGTACAGCATCTACACATCGGAAAGTGTTTTGTTGGCTGAAAAGCATTTAAGACCAGGGAAGACACTACATAAATGCAAGTACCTTTTATTCCTTTGTGAGCTATTTAAAGATCTTAAGCTTCTTTAGAGATTAGAAAACATGAAAAGCAGGTGACTATATCCCAAAGTTAATTCGGTGAAGTTTACATATTAAGTTAGAACTGGAAGAATGATATGACACATTGCTACTGGCAATGATTGTTATTCATACAAAAAAAGGAGATATATTGTGTTATGTAAGTTGCCTTTATTTTCCAGGGAAGATGCTCTTGAAATGTTCTAAATCTGTAATCTCATAGCTGGGAGGTAACAACATAAAAATGAGATATTTTTTAGCTCCTGGTCTCCATGTTCACAAATTGTATTAAAGAGAGTACAAATCGATAGGCTATTTATTTGGGCTGGATTTTACATTCACAAATCAGAAGTGTTCCTGTACTGTATAAATGTGAAATAGGGCATGATAATGTCATGTCAGCCATACATGTCATCTGACCAGTCTCCCAAATTATGGAAGGTGATTGGGCATGGAAATCATCCGTCCACCTACCATTTTTAAAATCGGCAAAGCATTAAGCTTGTTAACAATGCAATCATCCGCAGTTTTTTCATTATCTGCTGCATTTTCAGGCATCAGGCGTGAGGCTGATTGGGAATATTTACAGCAGACATGAGGAGGCTGGACAAGAGCAGCAGTAAATGCCGGTCACTAGGATATGGTTGAATGTCCTGGAAGAATCTGCTGGAGAAGATCGGGTTATCCGTACACCTTTTTAAAAATCATTTTTGGGATAAACACTGATCCCAACAGGAGGAGCCCTTCACAATTCTAGCCATGACCAATGGCTCATTTGCAACATTACACTTCCTCTGATTTACAGTACAGTTCGGCACATTGTTACCCCGAATTGGTGTACTTCCCGCTGGATAGTTAGAATGGTCGTGTGTGGTGGAGGCAGCTTCAATTGGGGCATTCAAGAGGACATTAAAAGCTAATTTAAATAGAAACGAGGTGCAGGGTCATGGTGAAAGGCAGGAGATTGGCACTAAGTCAAAATGCTCAGAGTGTGGCTGGAGACACTATGGGACTGAATGGCCTCTTTGAGCATTGTAACAATTCTGTGATTCAAAAAGCAGAGAAGGTGGACGCAATTGCAAGTGAACTATTCAGTTTCTGTTCTGCCTCCCTTCCCCTGCGTAGAAACATAAAATCAAGCCTGGGAAATTCTGCTGTCTGTTGATGCAATAGTCCTATTAGATATCATTGCAATAAAGGATTAATATTTTTCCATTCCTTTTCATTTTGTTTTGAAGCGCTCTAGTATAAATTGATGACACCAAAGGAAGTGAAGTAGGAGAGTTGTTGAATTTAGCAGGGTAATGAAGAATCAAGAACAAGCACAGATAAAATAGAAAAGAACACAGATTCACTGCAGGGTCAATAAGGATTTCCCTCTGTTGGCTAATACAGCAGCTTGGGACTTTGGACTGTCTTGAACCACTGTTTGAAGAAAAGACCTCAAAGCAGATGGATGGTACTATGGTTAGCACTGCTGCCTCACAGTGCCAGGGACCCAGGTTCGATTTTAGCCTCGGGTGACTATCTGTGTGGAGTTTGCACGTTCTCCCTGTGTCTGTGTGGATTTCCTCTTGGTGCTTTGGTTTCCTCCCACAGTCCAAAGATGTGCAGGTTAGGTGAATCAGCCATACTAAATTTCCCACAGTGTTCAGGGATGTGTAGGTTAGGTGCATTAGTGAGGGGAAATTTATGGAATGGGTCTGGGTGGGTTACTGTTCAAAGGATCGGTGTGGATCTTCTAGGCCAAATGGCTGTTTCCACACTGTAGGGACTCTATGAATAATAATGGTTCAATATCTTATCAATCTTTAAAATGATTTAATTTCTAAAAAGCTAAGAGATAAGATTCTTTAGATGTTCAACAGATTCAAGATGAGTTATGCTGGGAAAATATAAAAAAGCATTGCAAACTCAGAAGATCAAAAAGCATCTGTCCAAACCTTAAGATGAAGGGCTGTTCCTGAAATATTGTGCTCTTGCTTTCCAAATAGGAGAAAACAAATTCAGATCAAAATGTTATGCTAAATAGATGACTATCCCTGAATATCTAACTTCATTTCACTTATGAAGTACCACTGGGTATTAGACATGGAAAGTACCCAAATGGGAGCCACTTCCTGTAAACCTTTTCATGTTCTTAACAGCAGAAAGCCACACTGTTCAGGCTTTATAACATGACACCAATCATGATTTGGATTACTGCCCTCTGCAATACTGATATTAATCCAGAACTGTTTGTCTTCTTTAGATATACTACTGCCTACACATTCTTTATGCCTATTAAAAACCTGAATGGAACTTATGTAACTTTCAGAAAGTCCAAGGTTGTGATGACTACAGATGTCCTTTAAACCACAATAACTCACTTTCTTCCTTAACAAAGATTATACTACAGCAGGTGATCATGGCTACAGCATGTTTTTATTTAAACTAATATTTGTCCTTCTTCAAAACACCAGCTCAGGCACTTGAAATAAAGGGATAAAGTCACCTAGAAGTTTAAAATTACTGTATTCTTGAGGATCAGGTCGCTGAAAACGCCTACTGTGAAACAAATGTTGACTTCAAACAGTAGGTAATATTAGCAGTGCAGTGAGGCAAGGAGATTAATGAGACGGAGGAGTAGGTGGACTCAAGAGATCCCCTTTAATACTGTGAAGATGATGCCAAATGCCAAAACAAACAGATAACCTTTGAATATTATCCAGGTACTACAGTGTGAAATTCAATAATGCAATCTTAATGGTTCATTAACCTACACACATACCCCATCAGTGTGCTTTTACTTCTGTTAGCTCATTTTACAATCTGCCATTGCGACACTGACCTTCTGTTGAGTAGATGCTGAACATCAGAAAACGAACAAACAGAACCTTCTAATGATCGGGAGATCAAGTCTATGGAGGACTCCTTTTCAGCAATGACTCATGCAGCGTAATTATCTTCTACAAACACAAGGAATGTTATTTCTGCATGCAGTCCCTGGCATTAGGATGCACAACTTACAAAGGACATGTGAAGGAATTGCAAAATTTCTCATAATAATTTCTCACTAGCTTAGCCCTGCATTATTATTCATAGCCTGAACAAAGCTCATTTACATATTGGTTAATGCTGGAAAACTCTTGATTGACAAAATTGGCACTTACTTTATCAGAAGGTTGACTTTAATGGAGTTGAACTGCATGGGCTAACATAATTCATGTAATCGATTATGCTTAAAATAAAAACAACTTTGTAAAATGAGCAAAAGTAGGGGAAAAAATTGGCATGGATGCAAATGCAAATCTATGCATTTTAATTTTATTTCATTTTCCTCCCTTCTCTGGTAAAGGCATTGTCACATTATAGTCCCACAGTTCCTGTGCGTTCATCAGGACCATCCAAGTGATTGCTTCCTGATTCTCAGTGAAAGCAAGCATTATCCCAGTCAGGCTTAATCCTGTCCTCACCAAATGACTAAAGAAATCCCACAGGTTAATTGGAAAAATGTGTTTAAATTTAGATAACTCCTTGAAAATGTTTAATGTCTTTGCCTCAGCTGCTTTCTGAGGCAGAGAATTCCACAGATTCACCACTCACTGGATAAAGACACTTCTCTTGATCTTAGTGTTAAATGGCCTACCCTGTATTTTTAGACTATGACTCCTGGTTCTGATTCCCATTCATTGTGAACAACTTTCTTGTGTTTACCCTGACTGGTCCTGCTACAATTTTATAGGTTTCTATGAGATCACCTCTCATTCTAAACTGGGAGAAAGCCAGGACTGTAGATGTTGGAGATCAGGGTCAAAAAGTGTGGTGCTGGATAAGCACAGCAGGTCAGGCAGCATCCAAGGAGCAGGAGATTCAACGTTTTGAGCATAAGCTCTTCAGTACTAATGAAGAGCATATGCTCGAAACATCGACTTGCCTGGTCCTTGGATGCTGCCTGACCATCTGTGCTTATCCAGCACCACACCTTTTGACCCACATTCTAAACTCCAGTGTATGTAGTCCTAACCAATGCAGTCTCACTTCATATGTCAGTCCTGCTATCCTGGGAATCAGTCTGAAAAATCTTAGTTACACTCCTTCTGAAGCAAGACCATCATTCCCCAGATAAGGAAATTGAAATTGCACATGATATTCCAGCTATAGTCTCAGCAAGACCCTATACAATTGCAGCAAGATATCTATACTCCATCCCACATACCAATTGCCTTCTTTACTGCCTGCTGCACGTGCATGCTAACTTTCAATGACTGGGGTACAATGACACACAGATCTCATTGCATGTCCCCTGTTCCCATCCATCACATTCAGATAATAACCTGCCTTCTTGTTTTTGCTAACCTAACATTTATCCACATTATAGTTCATCTACCATGCATTTGTTCATTCATTCAATATGCCCAAATTCTGCCGATTATCACACTAATCACATCTAAATCATGAATATACATTGTGAATAGCTGGGATCCAAATGCTGATTCCTGCTGTACACCACTAATCACTACCTGCCATTCAGAAAATGACCCGTTTATTGCTATTATCTGTTTCCTACCTACTAACCAGTTCTCCATCATGTCAGGACACAACACCAAATCCATGCACTTTGAATTTACATGCTAATGACTTACGTGGGGCCTTACCAAAAGTCTTCTGAAAATTTAATGAAACCATATTCCCTGGTTCCCCTTTATCAATTTTTCACGTTATTTCCTTGAAGAATTCCCTAAATTGATAGATTTGTCAAGCATGACTTCCCTTGTGTAAATCCATGCTTTCTCTGTCCTATCCTTATATTTACCTTCCATGACAGATCATGTGAGTGTAAATGCAATGTGACTTCTTTGAAAGGAGCAGTTAGCAACCAGTGGCAAAATCACCATGGAAGTGAATTAAATGCTGATTGGGAAGAGCTATTTAGAAATCCTTGAAATTATTTCTTGTTTTTTTAATGGGAAGAGTACCATTCGTCTTGATGCCTAACATTCAACGGGCCAATTATGCCAATCAGAAACACTGAGCTAATGTTATGCTGCAATGCCCAAAGGCCAGCTGATTAGCATTTTGTAGCAATGCTCCCTGCACATGAGTCAATTACCATAACTCTAAAGGAAACAGTAGCGTCCGTTAAGGCTGCCCTGTTGCTGACAATGGGAAGAAATGGCAACAGAGGATCTGTTCTGGTACGATCCTGTTCAATGGGCCAGATTGGGAGTTACCCTGGAGTGGGGAGGATGATCATTTTCAGAGCTGATGGCTAGTGCCAGAGCAGCCTGGATGTGAGTGGCTGCAACGAATCTCTCTCACCTGGACATCAAAACTTCAAGAAGTAAACCACTGCTCTCTAGCACATTGCTGAATGAAATATGTTTTGCATGATAGACACACTTCATAACACTTTTTGAGATTGGTGTAGCTTCACAGAGGGAACATACACATCACTCAGTGAAGTGGGAACACGTTTTTTAAATTTGTAAGTCTCACCGTATTTCACGGGGACATTCTGAAATTCTGCTATGACAGGTTCTTATTGCTCTATGGTTATTAAGTACGGCAAACAACAAATCCCTAGCACATTGACAACACACAGGTTTACAGACCTATAGAAAATCACCAGTGATTTAATCACACATATTTATTTTGCTCATTACTCCAGCGTACAGCCTTCCTCTATCTACTCACTTGAGAAGGTCAAAAATAACAGTCGCTATATTGTTCAGGACGGAGAAAGTGAGGACCGCAGATACTGGAGATCAGAGTCGAGAGTGTGGTGCTGGAAAAGCACAGCCGGTCAGGCAGCATCCAAGGAGCAGGAGAATCGACATTTTGGGCATAAGCCCTTCATCAGGAAGGGCTATATTGTTCAGGACGTTACTGCCTAACAACTCTTGACTCCTCATGAAGAGGATGCCTTAGAGATGCTGGGCAGTTGGATAAGAGAGAGTATGGGAAGGCTGAGGCCAGACCCATTCTCCGTCAATCTCATGGCTATATCTAAATATCACAATTCAGTGTTTGTTTCCTCTCTCCTTGCTGGGTAACTCTGTTATACTCTGGAAGGAATGCTGAGGCATAAATCACCAACAGATTTTATCTCATGTGTCAGCTACAGCTTATACTGGAGCATTCTGCTTCTGAGTCAGAACATTGTGGTCTCAACTCCCAATCCAGAGATGGGAGCTCGATAAATTGAGCCATTGCTGCAGATGCAGTTCTGAGGAGGTGTGCACCGTCAGAGGATCAGCTGCCCAGATGAGATTTTAAAAACTGAGACCGTTCTCTTGGCTGGATGTAAAATATTGACTGGCTCCATTGCAAAGATGATTAGGGAAGGTATCCTGGTCAATATTTGTCCCTCAATCATATTACAAAAGCAAATGATTGTTATCACTGCTAATTGCGGTACCTTGCTGGATGCAATTTGGCTGCCATGTCTCCTACAGTCAAATAGAGACTACCCATCAAACATGGCTGGAAAGCTTTTTGGGACATCAATATGTCATAAAAAGGGTTATATAAATACAAGGCTTCTTTGCAGCACTAATTGTTTTCACAATTGATTCTCCTGTGTTTTTCTCCTCTTGGTGCCTGAGGGAAAGGAATTATAGAAACCAATGTGCACATTGAACCTTTACCACACAGTTAGTTGTGTCAGTCACTGATACAGAAAAAACACACTGGCTCAAATAAACTAACTGTCATCAATCATTAACATATTGCAGGAGGGAGTATTTGGTGAACACCCACATGACAGAGGAAGATGGATGGTTGAGGATTATACAGGTTTAACTGGAAGAGCTGCCAAAGGCTGGCCTGAATCCAGAAGGCCAGCTCCTAGTGCTGCTGCAGCTGTCAAGTCCAGAATTTTAACCTCAAAGCTTCCGCACAACCATGATTTGTCTTTTTTTATCCTTCACTTGTGGGACATGGGTGTCGCTGGCTAGGTCGGCATTTACTGCATGTCCCTAGTTGCCCTTGAGAAGGTGATGGTGAGCTGCCTTCTTGAACTGCTGCAGGTGGGTCCATGATGCCCTTATGGAAGGAATTTCAGGATTTTCACCCAGCAACAATGAAGGAATGATGTTATATTTCCAAGTCAGGATGATGAGCGTCTTGGAGGAAACTTGCACGTGCTGCTCCCATGTATTTACTGCCCTTATCCTTCTAGAATGAAGTGGTCGTGGGTTTGAAAGGCGCTGTCGAAGGTTCTTTGGTGAATTTCCACAGTGCATTTTGTAGATAGTACACACTGCTACTACTGAGTGTTGGTGGTGGCGGGAGTGGACACTTATGGATCTGGTGTGAATCAAGTAGACTGCTTTGTCCTGGATGGCATCAAGCTTCTTGAGTGTTATTGGAGCTGCACCCATCCAGGCAAGTAGGGAATATTCCATTACACTCCTGACTTATGCCATCTACATGGTCGACAGTCTTCAGGAAGTCAGGAGGTAAGTTACTGCCTGCAGTATTCCGAGCCTCTGACCTGCTCTTGTAGCCATTGCATTTATATTGCAAGTCCATTTGAGTTTCTGGTTGATAGTAACCCCCTCTCCCCCACCCCATAAGCTGATAGTGAGGGATTCAGTGATGGTAACACCATTGAATCAAGGAGCAATGGTTAAATTGGTTCTTATTGGTGATGGTCATCGAATGGCATTTGTAGACACAGATGTTATTTGCAACTTATAAGCCCAAGCCTGGATATTGTCCAGGTCTTGTTGCATTTGAACGTGGATTGCTTCAGTACCTGAGCAATCACAAATGATGCTGAACATTGTGCAATCATTGGTAAACATCCCCACGTCTGACCTTATGATGGCAGAAAGGTCACTAATGAAGCAACTGATGATGGTCATACCTAGGACACCACACTGAGGAACTCCTGCAGAGATGTCCTGGAGCTGAGATGACTGACTTCCAACAATGATAACCATCTTCCCCTATGGCAGATATGACTCTAACCACCAGAGAGCTTGTCACCCGATTCCCATTAATTCCAGATCTGCTTGGACTCCTTGATGCTCGACGAGATAAAATATGGCTTTGATGATGCCAAAGGCTGTCACTCTCACCTAAGCTTCCTTCCTTCCTAGATTGAGATGGCTTACCTCCAACAATCTCAACCATCTCGTTTCCTTTGCACCAGCTATGAATCCAACCAGCTGTGTTTTCCCCACCCAATTCCATTAAGTTCAGCCACACTTGGCTAGTTAAGGCTTTTTGATGTCAAGAATAGCAAATCTCACATCAGCTCTTTTGCCCTTGCTTAGGCCAAAGCTGAAATGATATTAAGAGCTGAGTGTGCCTAGTAGTGTGCCTGAAGAAGGGCTTATGCCTGAAACGTCAATTCTCCTGCTCCTTGGATGCTGCCTGACCTGCTGCGCTTTTCCAGCAACACATTTTCAGCTGTGCCTGGTAGACGCCAAGCTAAGTCAATGCTAAAAACTGCATCAGCTCCAAATTAACTGCAACACAAACTTTATATTACTGTTTGTTTAGATATTTGTTTATGAGGCTTTCCATGGATGTCAGCCTATCTGCTTTCCAAAAATGTATGCATCTTTTCAACAGCTCTTACTCTTTTCAGTCCATAGTTTTTAGAAGTAGAAAAAAACAGGGTCCTTATAAATCAACTGGAATTGCACTGATTTCACTGTGCAATATCAAAGAACGGTTAACTCTAGTTATCAGTTCATTAGCTACAATATTCACAATGGGCTATATATAATCAGGTCACTTCCTCAATTGAAGATAAACAAGTATATGAGTAGAATTCAATTTAATGCATAAAAGTACTTCAAGCACTCAGGCAGCCCAAATTAATAATAAACATGACTAGGGGATATTTAAGCATCTATTAATCCCTTGTTATTCATTGATTTTCAACAACTTTTCCATTACTGCACTACTTATTTCAAAGATCCAATTACTTATGGTTCTTGGTTTTTGACCTCATACAATAAACTACAAGTGACAGACAATCATTTCTGGACTTTTTGTTTGGTTGATAAAACTCATTTTTTTTCTTTACTTTAAAAATAAATTCCAAAATTTTGTATTTTTAAGAATCTTTTTCAATGGGTAAAACTTAGATGAATATAAATTAGAATCCTTACTGCATGGAAACAGGCCCTTCAGCCCAACAAGTCCACACTGACCCTCAAAAGAGAATCCCACCCAGACCCAATCCCCTACATTTACCCCTAACTCATGCATATACATCCTGGAACACTATGGATAATTTAGCATGGGCACTTCACCTAACCTGAACATCTTTGGACTATGAGAGGAAACCCACACAGATACGGACAATGTGCAAACTCCACAAAGACAGTCACCCGAGGCTGGAATCGAACCCGGGTCCCTGGTGCAGAGAGGCAGCAGTGCTAACCCTGCCCCAGGAGATTTATGGGAGGACTGATTCACAAGCTTGCATTGACACTAGGATTTGTAGGTCTGCAGTGGAGATAAAGCTATGTTGCCGCAGCAAAACAGAAAATTTATTGCTGGTGAGTATTTCCTCATTTATCGTTCATGGAGACACAGCGTTATACAACATGGAAACAGACCCTTCAGTCCAACTCGTCCACGCTGACCAAATATCCAAAATAAATCTAGTCCCATTTGCCAGCACTTGGCCCTTATCCCTCCAAATCTTTTCTATTCATGTACCCATCCAGATGACTATCAAACGTTGTCATTGTACCAGCCTCCACCACTTTCTCTGGCAGCTTGTTCCATACACGCAGTACCCTCTGAGTGAAAAGGTTGCCCCTCAAGTCTGTTTAATGTCTTTCCTCTTTCACCTTAAACCTATCCCCTCTAGCTTTGGGCTCCCCTATCCTGGAGAAAAGACCTTGGCTATTCATGCCCCTCGTGATTTTATAAACCTCTATAAGCTTGCCCCTCAGCCTCTGACACTCCAGGGGAAAAAGCCCAAGCCTATTCAATCTCCCCCTATTGCTCAAACCCTCCAATCCCATCAACATCTTTGTAAATCGAGAATTGGATGCATTATTCTAAACATGGCTGTACCAATATCCTGTACAGCTGCAACACAACATCTCAACTCCTATACTGAGCAATAAAGACAAGAATAAAGGCAAGCATACCAAATGCCTTCTTCACCATCCCGTCTACCTGTGACTCCACTTTCAAGGAACTAAGCACCTGCACTCCGAGGTCCCTTTGTTCGACAACACTCCCCTGGGCCCTACTATTAACTGTATAAGTCCTGCCCTGGCTTGTCTTACCAAAATTCAACACCTCAAATTTAGCTAAATTAAACTCTATTTGCCATGCCTTGGCCCAAAAGCCTATCTGATCAATGTCCTATTGTGGATTATCTTCTTCATTGCCCACTACACCACCTATTTTGGTATTATTTGTAAACTTACTAACCATACTCCCTACATTTACATCCAAACCATTTATATAAATGACAAAAAGCACTGGACCCAACACCAATCTTTGCAGCACACCATTGGTCACAGGCCTCCAGTCTGAAAAGCAATAGCCCCCACCATCACCCTGTTTTCTACCTTCAAGCGAATTTTATATCCATTGGCTACATCCCCCAAATCCCATGCGATCTAACCTGGTAAGCCAGACCACAATGCAGACCCTTTTGAACACATTGCTGAAGTCCATATATACAATGTCTATCACTCTGTCTTCAACAATTTTCCTTGTCACCTTCAAAAAAACTCAATCAAGTTAGTGAGACATGATTTCCCACACAGAAAGTCATGCTGACCAACTCTAATCAGCCCTTGCCTTTTAAAATGTATGTAAATCCCCACCAACAACCTACCCACCAGTGACATCAGGCTCACTGATCTACAGTTCCCTGGCTTTTCCTTACCACCTTACTTAAATGCTGGCCCCACATTAGTCAACCTCCAGTCTTCCAGCACCTTGCTTGCGGCTGTTGATGATACAGATATCTCGGCAAAGGGGCATAGTAATCTCTTTCTTGACTTCCCACAAAGTTCCAGTCTGATCAGGTCCTGGGGATTTATCCACCTTTATGAACTTTAAAATGTCCAACGCCCCTTTTCTGTAATATAGACACTTTTCACGATATCACGATTTCTTTCCACAAGTGCACTAGCTTTCATATACGCCTTCACGGTACATACTGACACAAAATACTCACTTAGCATCTCACCCATTTTCTGTGTTTCCACACATAGGCGAATTTGTTGATCTTTACAGGGCTCTATTCTCTTCCTAGTTACTCTTTTTCCCTTAATATATTCGTAGAATCTCATTGGATTCTCCTTAACCCTATTTTCCACAGATATCTCATATCATCCTTTTTGCCCTTCTGATTTTCCTCTGTAGTATATTCCTATTGCCCTTATACTCCTCTAGGGATTCACTCGATACCATCTGTCTGTATCTGACATATGCTTTCTTATTTTTCGTGACCACAGCCTCAATTTCTATTGTCATCCATCATTCCCTATACCTACCAGCTTTTCCCTTTGCTCTAACAGGAATGTACTGTCTCTGAACTCTTATCATCTCATTTTTAAAGGTTTCCCACTTTCCACCTATCCCTTTACCTGTGAATAGCCTCTCCCAATCAACTTTCGAAAGTTCTTGTGTAATACTATCAAAATTGGCCTTGCTCTGATTTAGAATTTTAACTTTTAGATCAAGTCAATTCTTTTCCACCACTCTTTTAAAAATCATGGAATTATGATCATGGGTCCAAACATACTTTCCCTCTGACACCTCAGTCACTTGCCTTGACTTATTTCCCAGCAGAAGGTCTTGGTGTACCTTCTCTAGTAGGTACATCCACATATTTATTAAGAACATTTTCCCAATCACACTTAACAAATTCCTTTCCGTGAAGTCCTTAACTTTAACACTACAGCAGTCCCAGTCTATGCTTGGAAACTTAAAATCTCCTACCGTTAAAATCCTATTATTCTCACAGAAATCTCATTTCTCCTTACATATTTGCTTTTCAATTTCCCTCTGACTATTGGGGGGCCTATAGTACAAGCCCAGTGAGGTGATCATCCCTTTCCTATTTCTCAGTTCCACCCATATAACTTCACTGGACATTGTCCCAGCTATATCCTCCCTATGTACAGCTATAATGTTATACTTAAGCAAAAACACTATTCCCCTGCCTTTCTTCCCCCCTTTCTATCCTTTCAATAGCAACCATGAGCTGATATATCAAGCTGCCAGTTCGGTCCCCCGCCAAGCCATGTCTCTGTAATAGCTATGATTTCCCAGTCCAATGTTCCCAACCATGCCTTGAGTTCATCTACCTAGCCTGTAAGACCTCTTGCACTGAAATAAATACAGTTTAATTTATCAGGCTTACTTCATGACTCAGTCATTTATTAGCAACCATGCAGTTTTTTTAGTGTTAGTAAATTTTATTGCCAATGATAAACCTTATTGGGAGTTGTAGAGTGTAATAGTTATACATTAATTAAGTAAAATAATTAATTAATACATCATTGTGACCTATGGAAGAACTAATGATGGGCTTTGATTGCAGCATACGAGAGTTCCTGGATACTGGTTTAATCCTGAGCAAATGTATTTGCAGTAAATGCCTACAGCCAGAGGAACATTGCATCAATGCCAGTGAGCTGAAGTCAGAACTACAGATAATGGGCCACATCAGGGAAGGGGAAAATTTAACTGTGCACTTTATTTCAAGAAGCAGTCACATCCCTTAAAATAGGATCTTCCAATTTGATCCAGAGACAAGAAGATGTGACTGCAATTGAGGCAGGGAAGGGGATATGAGAGGGTGATGATGGGGGAACTTCAGCCTTTGCAATTGTCCAATCAGTTTGGAATTCTTGTAGCCTTTATGGATGATAGCCGGGACTGTCCATTGGACTATGGCACAACAGGAGGAGTTAATAGGAATTTAGTGATCAGTAATACAGTTAACGTCTTTCTCTAAAGCCAAAGGTGAGAGTATAGATGAAGATGTTGCATGCCTGGTGTTAGGTGCAGGACACCTGTCCTGAGTGGGAGAGAACTTTGCATTGGGAGAGGGATGATCAGTGGTCATGGTCCAATGACACTGATGGAACTGGAAGAGAGGTTTAGCTGAGGGCGTATGAGCAGCTATGGACTTATATTAAAAAAGCAGAACCTCAAAGGTAATAATCCCAGTTTCATTATCCAAGCCACAAACAAATTGGTAGCGAGAAGATAAAAGAAGGAATGGCTCAGAGATTGGAATGGGAGAAATGCTTTTGATACCTCGGGCACTGGGGATAATGGGATTTGCAGCCTTGAGATGATTTTCACTGGAACCATGCTGGGACCAGTGTTCTGATGAATTAAATAACTAGGGTAGTAACAGTACATTTAAACTAAATTGTGGGAGTGGAGGATCAAGTTTGGTAATATTTTATGAATTAATCAGAGAAGAAAAGGCTATTGTCATATAATAGTTACTATCATCACAATGTTCTGTAGAGTATGTGTTCAAATTCCACCATGGATCTGGCTATAATGGAAATGGTGATCAGAGTGTGATGGAAGGGACATAGTTCAGAATGCAATGATAGATAGGATGAGAGATCACAAGTCTTTTATAAGCACAGAACTAAAGGCTCTATATCTGAATACATATTATATTTGTAACAAAACATATGAACTGACAGCACAAATAGAAATAAATAGATATGATCTAACAACCATACACAGACAAATCTACAAGATGATGAAGACTAGGATCTAATTATTCAAGGGCACATGATATGAAGTACAGGAAGCTAAGTAAAGGTGAAGACGTAGCTCTGTTAATTAAAAATGGCATTAGTCCAATAGAAAGTGATGAGCTTAGTTCTGGAGATCAGGATGTAGAATCATTCTGGGTAAGCTTGAGAAACAGTGAAGAAGGAAGTCACAGTGGGAGTAGTTTATAGGTCCCCTAACAGCAACTACCCTGCAGGATGAGGTATATTGGAGGGAATAATAGAGCCCTATGAGAAAGATACAGTGATAGTCATGGCTGATTTTAATCTATATGTAGTTTGGACGAATCTGATTGAGAAGAGTAGCCTGAATGATGATTCTCTAGTATGTTTGTGGGACAATTTCTGAAAGAGGCATGCTCTAGAGCCAACCAAATATCAGGCTATATCTGATAGGAGAATATGCAATGAACCATAATCACTTCATGACCTCAGGGAAAAGGCACCCCTTGGTACCAGTGATGGAATTTCTCATTCAGTTTGAAGGAGAGAAGAATGAAAATACATGTTTTTAAACTGATAAAAGAGCAATTAGAAAGGCACAATAACATGTGTGGCTAAAGCAAACAGGTAAACTAGGTCAATGGATATGTTGGTTAAGTTAAAGGGTCAGACACTGAAGGAGGTGTTTCACATTACTCAGAATACAAACATTCCAGTGAGAAAGAAAGAAATATTCTAAAGGAAGGTTGCACTATCCATACCTAACTAAAGTTAAAGATGACATTTTTTTTAAAAAGCATTTAATTCCACCAAAGATGAATGGCAGGCCACAAGATTGCACAGGCTATAACAAATAATGACAAAAAGGATTAATAAAGATAGAGAAATTAAAGTACTAAAGAAAGCCAACTAGAAATATAGAAACAATGAGAATTTCTATATCTATTTAAAAAGGAAAGAAGTAACACATTCTGGAGATTGCCTGGAGAACTGCTGTGGAAAACAGGGAAATGAACAGATGAAATGAACAGACATCTTACATCTGTTTTCATGGTAGAGGATACAAATAACATCCCAAAAATAATTATGAATCAAAATGTGAAAGGATATTGTGAAAGCATGCTGTGAACAATACCCCAAGGGAAAATGTATTTTGAAAATTATTGGAACTAAACTCTGACAAGGCCCTGACTCTAATGAACCTCATTCTAGGATGCTGAAATAGCAGATGCATTTGTATAATTTTCCAGAAGTCTCTTGATTCTGGAAAGGTCTCATCAAATTATAAAGAAGCTCTATTCAAGGAAAGAGA
Source organism: Chiloscyllium punctatum (assembly GCF_047496795.1). Classification (NCBI taxonomy): domain Eukaryota; kingdom Metazoa; phylum Chordata; class Chondrichthyes; order Orectolobiformes; family Hemiscylliidae; genus Chiloscyllium; species Chiloscyllium punctatum. The sequence continues at coordinate 70,116,597 of NC_092770.1, read as the reverse complement.
GAGGCAGAAAATTATTTCAGTAAGGCAGATTAGCCTAAAATCTATGTCAGAATAATGCTGGAATCCATTATTAAGGACGTTATAGCAAGACACTTCAAAAATCTTATTTCAGGTCAGCAAAATTGCCATGGTTTTGTAAAAGGGTAATCATGTTAGACTAATTTATTAAAGTTATTTGAGCAAGTAGGAAGCAATGTAAATAAAGGGAAACCGTTGCATGCACTGTACCTAGATTTCCAGAATGCATTTGGCTAGGAGCCGTATCAGGTATTAATATGCAATATTAAAGCTCAAAGTGTAGGAGCTAACATATTAACACACATAGAGGATTGTAGATAATGGGAAGTAGAGGGTATCATAAATAGGCTGTTTTAGAGTTAGTATGGTATAACAGGTGGAGAGTCTTGGTAACTGGTCGTACAAGAACAAAATAATTAGGAGCAGGAGTAGGCCATCTGGCCCTTTGAGCCTGCTCCACCATTCAATAAGATCATGGCTGATCTTTTGGCTTCAGCTCCACTCACCCGCCCACTCACCATAACCCTCCAATCCTTTACTGTTCAAAAAGTTACCTATCTTAGCTTTAAAACATTTACTGAGGAAGCCTCGACTACTTCACTGGGCAGAGAATTCCATAGATTCACAACCTTCTGGGTAAAGACGTTCCTTCTCAGTTCCATCCTAAATCTGTTCCCCCTAATTTTGAGGTTATGCCCTCTTGTCCTAGTTTCACCTGTCAGTGGAAACATCTTCTCTACTTCTATCTTATCTATTCCCTTCATAATTTTATATGTTTCTATAAAATCCCCCCTCATTCTTCTGAATTCCAATGAATATTATCCCACTCTACTCAGTCTCTCCTCATAAGCCAACCCCCTCATCTCTGGAATCAACCTGGTGAACCTCCTCTGCATCCCCTCCAGCGCCAGTACATCCTTTCTCAAGTAAGGAGACTAAAACTGCAGTTAGTCTGAGGGACAGCAAGTGATTAGGACGATAAATTGTATATTTTTGTTTATTGTGAAAGTACTGGATATAAAAATAGGGCTGACTGAAAGAAGATTTCAAAAATAATTTTATTCCAACATTGTTCAATCATTGACCAGGTAGTGCAGAACAAATATATCAGTCAATCCTTTTCTGTATGACCGGGTTCCACACTGTTAAATTTTGCTGACCACTTTCTACCACTGGGCAATGGAATTATTCTGTACTGTAGAAGGTGCTATTCAAAGAAGAACAGTGACATTGCTTTTAGACTTTTGACAGTTTCTGGGTGTTTGTTTAACATCCAAAAGACACCACCCCCAAAAGTCAGCTTTGCCTCAGTTCTGCCCAGTAGTCAGCCTCGATTTGTGCCCAAGCCTCTAAAGTGAATACACAAAATTTCTGATGTAGAGGCAAGTGTGCTCACAACTAAATCACTGTTGACACTTAAGAGATTAAATTATGCAACTACTGAAAACACAAACACAACCTGTCAGTGCAAAATCTGGTACACTGTTCAGTAATTAATCATTGGTGATTTAATCATGTACAAAAGCTTGTAGATTGTCATCCATTTTAGCCATAGCATGAATACAACGTTTCCGTTTCAAAGATCTTGATGTTGCTATTGTAAATATACCAACAATTTAAAAGAGTTTGTTGGAAATTCCCATTACCTAGTACAAAGGGCCCAACATTCTCCTTTAAATAAGTAACATGGTAAGTGTTTATTTTTCTTTGTGAATCACTGATGAAAAATCACGGAAACAATTTGAAATTTGCAATTTCAAGAATCAATTCAAATTCACCAATTGTCACCTGAAATAGTGATTCAAATAAAAGCATAATGCTGTGGAGGGACCTTATTTTACACCATTTTACATCTCATTTTCTCTTTCACCACCATCTACAACTCTTTCGGCTTTTGCATCTGCCCTCTTGGTCTTCTGCCTCTATCAGACATATATATGAAAACATTTTCCAATACTTCTCAGTTCTGAAGAAGAATTTATAGAATCCATACCATGTGGAACATGCTATTTGGCCCAACAAGTCCACAACTTCAAAGAGTGTCCCACCCAGATTCATTCCCCTATTACTCTATATTTCCTCTAATGCACCTAGCCTACACATCCCTGAACACTATGGACAATTCACCTAACCTGCACATCGCTGGACTGTGGGAGGAAACCAGAGTACCCAGAACAAACCCACGCAGACAGGGAGAATGTCAAAACAGACAGTCACCTGAGGCTGGAATCGAATCCAGATCCCTGGCTCTGTGAGACAGTTTTACTAACCACTGAGCCACCATGCCATCCCTCAGTTGTACCAGATTCAAAATGTTAACTCTGTTTCTCTCACCACAGATGCTGCCAGACCTGCTAGTTTTTCCAGCATTCTCTGTTTGTTTTTCTGATAATGATTCTTCAACATTCGTTGAGAAATTAAGTAGTGGTTACAGATATTGAAAACTGAATAACGCCGCTTTAGAATACATATTCTTTCGTAAAACTGATTAGGAGCTGGCTAAAAATATGTTGGTATAATAATGAGTTCTGTATATTACTGCAATTTCCTGAAGAGAGTAACATAATTTATTTCGGCACTCTAGGGGACTTCTGAACAGGAAAACAATCCAGCCTACCCAGGAGGAACTGACAAAAGGGATTAACATTGTGTGCTACATTCAGTTTAGAAGGTTTTTGATGCTTGAGCAATGCTGTTTACATCAAAATAAAATAAATGTCAACAGTTTTTCAAGCATTCTTACAAACCCATAGAGACCAATGGTGTTTAATAAAAGATATGAATTACCCAGTGACCCAAAATCCCACCATATAAAACCACACTCACAGCAGTAATGGTGCCCTGTGTTTAGAATGTCATTTCTGCATTGCAGCCAATCACACACCATGATGGTTAATGGCAGAGGCAAGGCAAGGTATGGAATTATTGGCAAATGGGGAATTGGAAACAAAAACCAAAATCACTGGGAAAACTCAACAAGTCTGACTGCATCTGTGGACAGAAAGCAAGAGCTAGCGTTTTGAGTCCAGTGACCCTTCTTCAGGATTAGAGTTGTATTACCAGAATTGCAGTTCAATGAACTGTTCATTGAGAGCAAGGGAAACAATGTCTAGGTTTCTTATACTCTTTCCTCTCTGTCTTGCTTCTGTTTATCTCGTTGGCCAGGGCTGTGCTGTCAAGATGGCAAGGCAATGTATCCACTACTTAGTAAGTCGTGTGTCTTTTAGTGTATGAACATTTACACCAGTTCCGCAGAGTATTGCAGCTTTGTCCAGGGCAGTCCAGACAGTGAAAGTGTTGTTGCCTCACACAGTTTATCAGCATGACTTTGAGTCTATGAGTGTTACTCACACGTACATAACTTGGATACCATTATCACAAGCCACATCAGCAGTGAATAGATGTAGTTGCCCAGTGACCACTTTCTTTTGTTTTTGCCATGGAGTCTCAGTGGACTGCTGCTGAGTGTTTGCATTACGACTACTGGCAGGATAACAGGCCTGACCCCAGTATGATTCTTTGCCTTAAGGTCACTCACCAGCTGGAAGCTGAGGAAGTCAATTGCTTTTGGTTCCTACATTGGACAGAGTCGACTTTCAAAGAGATAAGTGCCCAACCACCCTATGGAAGCTACAGCTGGAGTGAAGCCATGTGCTCACTCCTGCTGCTTTTCTGTGATAACAGAGCATCAACAGTTGTTTGCTCTCATTAAATGGAAAACCTTAGTGACCTTCCTTCTACAACAGTGGATATCCAACCACACGGTGATGGAAGGAACCAAAAGCATTAAGGCTCACACCACAGACAGCCTCATAGACACTGACATTGTGGTCCATAGTCTACTCTGGGCTACAGTTGTTGCTGCTGTTAATGGCAGATTAGAGGGACGTCCCCCTCACAAATTGAATGTCATGCAGGACTAGGTAGGAAAGTGAGTCTCCAAACACCCTGGGTAGACACACTACTTACTAAGTCGTGCAAAAAAGGGTGCAAAATAGATTTACACGCATGTTACTGAGACTGGAAGGTTTGTGTTATAAGTAGAAGTGTTATAAGGATAGGCTGGGACTTTCTTTTTTCCCTGGAGAGGAGGCTGAGGGATGACCTTATAGAGTTTTATGAAATCATGAGGGGCATAGATGAGGTGAATAATCAAAGTCCTTTCCACAGGGTAGAGAATTCCAAAATTAGAGGGCATAGGTTTAAGGTGGGAGAGGAAAGATTTAAAAGGGACTTGAAGGTGCATATTGGGAATGAGCTGCCAGAGGAAGTGGTACAATTAGAACATTTAAAAGACATTTGAACAGGTACATGGATGGGAAAAGTTTAGAGGGATATGGGCTAAATGCAGCAAATGGGACTAGTTCAGTTTAGGAAACCCGGTCGGCGTGGATGTGGTGGGCCAAAGCGCATGTTTCCGAGCTGTAAGACTCTATGACTCTAACAACATTGTGTCTCCTTCCGCCTTCCAGTGGTCTCCTTCCACAAGTCTGAGTGGAGGCCCTCTCTTGGAGATGATGCTCTTCCAAACTCAATGTCTCCAGAACAACAGAAACAATGCTAACTTTATGGCTTGAATGTTCACAGCAGAGCAGAAAAGATTTAGAAGCACTAGTTAGGCTGGAATTGTATCATAGCTCAGTGGTTGGGATCAGGTGGTCAAATGGAAAAAATTCCAAAAGTGTCAAGAATCCTATTCCAAATCACCAACTTTCAGGTTTTTGATGAGATGGGAGAAGGGAAGGGAAGCTGACCTGCTCTCAGAATGAGGGTTAGCAACATCAATATATTGGGTTGGGTGAGCTTCCCAGGTTTCAGGAAATCCAGAAGCCATGATAATGTAGGAAAGGCCTCAGGGAGAAGAACCACTACTTCATAGACCTCCTAAATGGGACTGGAGGAGCAGGAATGCTTCAGCCCTAGGTGGCCCCAGTGCCATACATCCAGAAAGAATGTTTCCCTCCCAGGACTGGATCTCTATATCCCTCAACCATTCTCATAACACCACAAGGAATAGGAACAGGTGTAGCCATTCAGCCCCTCAAGTCTGCTCCACCTTTCAATAGGGATTATGGCTGATCCAACACTCCTCACATCTACTTTGCTGTCTTTGCCCCATAACTCTTGATTCCCGACTGATCACAAACCCCTTCCACATTCCTGGATTATATCGCCATTGGGATTGGATCCAACCAGTGGGTCAGACATTGTATGGATTCCTGGGAGGATGCAAAGATATAAACCAGGAGCAGGCCATTCAGGCCCTTGAACCTGGTCTGCTATCCAATAATAATGTGCAGATGCCAGTGTTGGACTTGAGTGGACAGAGTCAGATGTCACATGACACCAGGTTATAGTTCAACAGGTTTATTTGAAATCACAAGCTCTCACAGCATTGCTCCTTCAAAACGTCATTGATACAATTTGTAAAAGGTTGAGGCCTCAGCACTCTCTCTACTCATCACATCCTGCTAATCAGAAAACTACAATGTATGCACACATCCTGCTTTCTGCCAGTGGACCTTCTATCATTGAGTCATTGGCGAAGTAATCAAGATTTGTATGGTCAGAGCAGCATACTTTAGTAAAGCCTTTGACAATGTGCCACATGGTAGAGTAATTATTAAAGTTAGATCACATGGGGTCCAGGGTGAGGCTGCCAATTGGACACAAACTTGGCTTAATGACAGGACAGAGAGTGTTAATGGAGGGCTGTTTCTCAGGCTGGAGGCCTGTTACCAGCAATGTTCCACAGGGATCAGTGCAGGGTCCACTTTGTCATTTATATAAATGATTTAGATGAGAATATCGATGGCATGGTTAGTAAGTTTGCGGATGACACCAAATTGATGTATATTGGATAGTGGAGAAGGTTATCTTCGATTACAAAGAGATCTTGATCAGTTGGGTCAATGGGCTGAAGTGTGACAGATGGAGTTTAATTTGGATAAATGTGAGGTATTGCATTTTGGCAAAACAAACAAGGGCAGTTCTAATACAATTAAAAGTAGGGTCTTTGGGTAGTGTTGCACAACAGAGAGACCTAAGGGTTCAGATATATAACTTTTTGAAGTTTGCATCACATACAGATAAGGTGGTTAAGAAGGTACTTAGCGTGCTTGCCTTCATTGCTCGGACGTTTGAGTATTAGGAGCTGAGGCATTATGTTGAAGTTGTACAAGGGGTTGGTGAGGTCTCTTCTGGAATATTGTGCTCAGTTCTGATTTCCATTTTATAGGAAGGATACTGCTTAACTGGGGAGAGTTCAGAAGAGATTTACCAGGATATTGCCGGGAATAGAGGGTTTGAATTATATGGAGAGACTGAATAGGCTAGGACTTTTTTTCACTGACGAACAGGAGGTTGAGATGTTACCTTATAAAGGTTTATGAAATGATGAGGAATAAAGATAAGGTGAATGGCAAGGATCTTTTCCCTAGGGTGGGACATTTCAAGACTAGGGGACTTAATTTTAAGGTGAGTGGAGAGAGATTTTGAGAAGACAGAAGGGGCAATGTTTTCACACAGAGAGTGGTTTGCACGTGGAATGAATTTCCAGAGGAAGTGGTGGATGCAGATACAGTTACAACATTAAAAGACATTTGGATAAGTACATAAACAAAAATGTTTAGAGGGTATAGGCCACTTGCAGGCAGGTGGGACTAGTTTAGTTTGGGATTATGGCTGGTGCGGACTGGTTGGACCTGAAGGGTCTGTTTCCTGTTGTATCACTCTATGACTCTATGTACCTGAATCTCTAGGTCTCGCTATTCAACAACATTACCCAGTCACTATCCATGTTACTATATTTCCTCCAAAATCATGCAATAACTGTTTACGTAACACCTTGTCAAATTCCTTCTAGAAATCCAAGGAGAGTATATCTTCAGGGTCCCTTTTATCCACAGTGCATGTTACTCCTTCAAAGAGTTCCAACAAATTGGTTAAACATGACTTCTCTTTCACAAAACCATGCTGACTCTTTCTGATTACCTTGAGTTTTCCAAACTGCCAGTTATAACTTCTGAACAATCAATTCTGACACCTTCCCCATGATAGACATTAAGCTAACTGGCCTACAGTCTCCTGTTTTCTGCCTCCCTCCCTTCATGAATAGAGGGGCTGTATTTGCTACTTTCCAGTCTGATGGAACCTCTCCAGAATCCAATGAACTTTGGAAAATTAACATCCATGAATCTACTAGCTCATTTGGCAATTCTTTGAAGATGTTAGGATGAAGTCCAGTCCAATCCAGGGACTTATCAGCCTGCTGCTCCATTAGTCCATTCTGTATTGCAGCCCTTGTGATTGTAATTTTACCAAGTCTCTCTCTCCTTTTGTCTTCTGATTTACAGATATGACTGAAATGTTTTTGTAACCTCTATAGTGAAGATAAAAGGAAAATATTTGTTCATTTCATCCATTATTTTCTTATTATCTAAAACCAGCTCTCCAATCTCACTCTTTAGAGGACCAACCTACACTTAAATTACTCTTTTCCTTTTTAAATACTCATAATATCTCTTCCTATCTATTTATATTTCCAACTACCTTGCTCATAATCTAATTTCTTTCACCTGATTAGTCTTTCAGTCTTTCTCTGCATTTTTTTTGGATTCTGTTAAGTCTTCTGGCCTAAGACTTACTTTTTGTACAATTAAATGTCATTTTTCCTTACTTCTGAAGCTTCCCTTAACTTCTTCAGTTTACCATGGATGAGGTCCTCATCTTTGAAATTTTTTCTGGTAGAAGTTTGTTTATCCTGCGTATTCTGAAATATCCATTAAATGACATCTCTATTGATCAATCCCCTGGATTCATTTCCAGTTCACTTCAGCTAGCTCAGCTTTCATGTCCACATAGTTGCTTTTATTTAGGTTTCAGGTAACAGTCTTGGACTCACTCTTCTCTCTTTCAATCTGAATGTAAAATCAATCATATTGTACTCACTACTACCGAGAGGTTCCCTTACTCTGCGGTCATTAATTAGTCTTGTCACATGATGTCAGCTACAGAATGTGCTGCTTTAAGAAACTCTCTCAAAGGCATTCTATGAAATTACATCGAGACTATCTTTGCCAATCTTTCTAGTTTTATATAGATTAAAATCAACTATATTTATTGCTATCCCTTTCTCAAACACACTCGTAGTTATTTTTGTACACTTTGTCATCCATTGTTGTTACTCTTGGGGGGGAGGGGGGGTGCTAAAGACTAATGACTTATATGTATAGGTTTGCTCACTGAGCTGGAAGGTTTGTTTTCAGATGATTCGTCACCATACTAGGTAACATTTTCAGCGAGCCTCCGGACGAAGCACTAATGGTGTAGCCCACTTTCTATTTATGTGTTTGGGTTTCCTTGGGTTGGTGATGTCATGGCCTGTGGTGACATCATTTCCTATTATGATGTCATTTTCTGCTTTTTTTTTTCTCAGGGGTGGTAAATGGGATTCAATTCAATGTGTTTGTTGATACAGTTCCGATTGGAATGCTATACTTCTACAAATTCTCATGCCTGTCTCTGTTTGGCTTGTCCAAGGATGGAAGTGGTGTCCTTCCATATATGTACATAGTGAAACTAGTGAGAGAGGGTCATGTCTTTTTGTGGCTAGTTGATGTTGATGTATCTGGTGGCTGGTTTTCTGCCTGTTTGTCCAATGTAGTGTTCGTTACAATTCTTGCAAGATATTTTGTAAATGACACGAGTTTTGCTTGTTGTCTGTATGGAGTCTTTCAAGCTCATTAGGCTGCTGTTTTAGGGTGTTAGTGGTTTGGTGGTCTACCATGATGCCAAGAGGTCTGAGGAGACTGGCAGTCATTTCCAAGATGTCTTTGGTGTAGGGGAGAGTGGCTAGGGTTTCTGGATGTGTTTTGTCTGCTTGTTTGGGTTTGTTGCTGAGACATCAGCGGACTTTGTTCATTGGGTGCTGTTATTTTTGAATACAAAGTGTATAGAAAGCGGGCTATACCACTAGTGCTTCATTTGAAGGCTCAGATGTTCTATCATATGTTCAGGATCCAATCCTTGTCATCTTGCAGTCATATCTTTGTGATGGTTATCAGATCCAGTTTAGTGGCTTCATTTACTTTAGTTACTTGGTGCATTATCAATTAGTTTACTGTTATGAATTCTATGAATGCATTCAGAATCAGAGTCTTTCATTTTGTCTTTTTGTTCCCTCTACAACTCTCAGTCTCAATTGTTGGTGTATTCTCACTGTTCCTCCCTGTCATTCTCTGACTTTCATATCCCATATTTCATATACTACTCTCTTGTCTTTACACTACCCCTTGATTGTCTACAACTGCCAAGCTTGATGCTTCAACCCCATTGTAAAAAGTCCTGTCTATGTCCCTAGTTGTACAGTTTACTTGAAACATTGTTCCCGAGAGTGTAGGTGCAGACCACGCCAATCGTACAGCCTCCACATTCCCCAGTATTTATAACACCACTCTGCAAATCACAAGCTACCTTGTCCATGCCAACCTTCAAGCCACATATTAATTTCACTAAACTTACGCACTCTCTACCAAGTCACGTGTAACCTCAAATATTAATCCAGAGATTAATTATCCTTGATGTTCTGTTTTTCATTTTGGTGCAATACTTCATAATGTCTAAACAGAGCTTCTTTCTTGGTCCTGCACATGTTTCTACAACTGGATCCAACCCTCCCACTCAAAGTTCCTATTGAACCTTGACCAGATGTCCCAAAGCCTATTAATAAGTCAACAACAGAGCCTCCTGGACTCACGCTTATGATTGCACAGGAAAATATCCATCCTCCTTACTATGCTATCCTCCACTACCACTATATCACCTTTTCCTCTCTCAAGTTGCATGGCCTCCTGTACTATGGTGTCATGGTTAATTAGTTCATCCTCCAATAGCCCACACTCATAAACAAATGACAATTATGTTGGACAACTGCAAACACTGAGGCTCCTGAACTCCAGAAAAGAGACAGCCTCTGAGTGAAGCTAAACCATACAAACAACAGAGGTTCTGATTTATCTGAAAAATTATGAGTGGCAATCCCTACATGAGAAAGCATGGAGATCTATAAAAAAAAACCATGTCCATGATTATGATAAATCAACAGATGAAGCCTTCCCTAAGACTGTCACAATAAAACAAAAAAAAATTGCTATCCATCAAAACTTATTGTAAAACTTGCTCAATGGACACCTCTGCCTGAAGCTTCACCCTGTGGGGGCAAATATCACAGAAACAAATACACTTCCAAGAACCTATTGGAAACTATTTGGGGAAAAAAAATCAGCTCTGAGATTTGGGTATCTGCTTCCAAAAGGGTGGAGAATGAGGGAAAAAATAAATACGCAGTGAGTTAGTGTGCCCTTGAATACACTGTGTAATAGGCTACGGGAAACAGATTCATTGCTAACTTTTGAAAGGAAACTGTGTAATTATTTGAAAAGGTAAACATTTAGAGGCTTTAGAAAAAAGAGCATGGGTGAGGGACAAACCAGATAGCTACTCTGCTGAAAAGGAGTTAGCACAACCATCATGCCCCGAATGGTCTATTTCAACATTGTAAGATGTTAGGATGTACTAATACATCCTCCTGGGCCAACATAGATTAGAGATCATTCAGATTTTTTTTGTTAATGCATAAATTATGAGTCATGCACTACCTGTCTGCAAACCAAATGATGTAGCCACTGTTGCACTGCCTAATTTATCACATTAATCATTTAGCTGTTTCGTTGACATCACTTTCCCCTTCATGACCTCCCACTTAGCAGGTGCTTGGACAGCAATTAATTTTTTTCTTGCATTAACCGATGCAACCACCAGGCACAAAGTGCACAGCAACTGCAGTGCTCTTTATTAGATACAGAATGAAAGTGTATCGAAGAAATACTGGAGGCATGTGTACATATTGTGTTGATAAGCATTCATCCTTAAACAGGAGGATTAAAACCTGATGGTTACTTGGGATGCACCAGCTCCCCTTTTGCAAGTTCTTGCTGTTTTTTATAACGAAGGCCTGAAAACTTTGCATTTGTCATCAAAATATTACCAATGCCAGTGTATGCTTCAGCTCACAGAGGATCAGACCGCTTTGGCGTGCTATAAATCGCTCATTAATCAGAAGACATGGAAGATCGCAGAAGAGGTTTAAAACCAGATTTTAAAGATCCAGGGTCAATTTAAGGGAGAAAAGAAATTAGAACAATTCCCAAGTGTACAGTGGAGGCAGAGTCATAGAGTCATAGAATCATTGGATATATTTAAGAAAGAGGTAAATAGATTCTTCACTAACAAGGAAATCAATCAATATTGGAGGTGGGTGGGAACTTAGAATTGAAGTCACAATTCGATTCGCCAGAATCCTATTGAATGCAATAGCAAGAGAGAGACACAGGATGACTTACTCGTGTTCCAAATTCATATGTTTGCTACACCCTTAGACAATCATAACCAAACCACATTAACTATGAATTCTATTTATTTGGTATCCACCTACCTTAAGTATGTTGTAATAATCCCATCTCATCCAGGAATTGCCCAGCTCTCTCTTGAACCAATACAGTTTGTCAATACACTGAGCACAAGCTGGCAACTTGTTCCTTAGCTTCACTGTCCTCTGCTATTAGAAATGTTTCTAACCCTGACAGCTAACCTACTGCTGCCATTGAGTAGCTTCCAATGAAGTATTGTAACTACAGTGCAGGGACCATCTCTGAGAAACAAAGACTTAGCAGCCAAATGAGGGAGCATACTGAATTGAAACCTTCATTCAACAGTAAATGTGGAAGAGCTCCCCCAATTCCCTTAAAACATCAAGAGAAAACAGGCTCATGTGACCATTTTAAATTATATTTTCAAAAATAATGATCACTAACAATCCCAACACAGTACAGTGCACACCTGGACTGCATGAATATAAATGGGGCATAGTAAGCATGAGAGTGTCTCTGGGGAAAATAATCTGGTTCATGGTTATTACACTTTGTTTTTCTGAGTTTAATGGCGCGGAGGGAAGGGTGGGCAGATTGCAGGAGAGGGAAAGAAGAATGAAGAGGAGTTAAAAATTGCATTTTCAAATCAACAGTTCTGGCTGTGATTTCAGCAAGAGAATCATGAGAAAATGCAGTTTGCCTATTGTATTGTAATATTATCTGTATTGTGGATTCATATTGTGAACTCTGAGCACATAACATAGGCTATTGAGTTCAGTAGCAATGCACTGATGCATTGATCTGTTATCCACGGTACAAGCAGTGGCATAAATAAATCAGACACCATCCCTGCATAATAGAAAGAAAGAGGGATCTATTCTCAACGAAGCAAATGCTTCTAATTTTAATCTAAACTGAGCAAGGGATTAAACCCAAAATTTGTTCCTAAAAATAACAATCTCAAATATGTTTGGGAATGAATAGTTGCAGAATTCAGGTTATTGTTTTTGCTTTTCAACTTGAATTTTTTTATGTGCTTAAAGATTTCAATCAGACCAAAGAATGTTTGCAATAAGACTTGAAGAAAACTACAAATATTTTAAGTATACAGTTAATTTATAAGATATAAATCAATGACGATTTTACATATCCATAAAGTGGACCTAAGACAAAGAAATCTCATTCAAAGATGGTATCATCTAATAAGGTCTGAAGGAATGCCTGAGTCATAATGGAACAAGAGAACAAATGATGGGCATACTAACTAAGGGTTAATTGGCTGAGAATTGATTGTATACATATGGCGATCAAGTAATTAGTGGAGTGTGAGTTTAACAGAGTGGAATAAAGTTCTCAATAAAAAGAATGGACTTGTTTAAACATAGTTTACCTATAGTACATAACATTGGCATCAAAGGATGGTTGAGTCAAAATGTTAGGTTTTGGGGCATGATAATTTATCTGTTTCCTTAAAATGAGCTCATGACCAGTGGAGGAATGAGCTAACTCTGTGTACCAGGGTTACATCCTTGTCTCCCTAAAGACATTGTGAGTCAACCTTCAGCATGTGGGTTGCAATGGTTCAAGAAGGTAACTGACCACCACCATCTCAAGGGTAACTAGGGATGGGCAATAAAGTGCTGGTCTATGAATGTATTTTAAAAAAGAGGAAACAAGGCACTTTCATCATGGGGCAGCACGGTGGTTCAGTGGTTAACACTGCTGCCTCACAGGGTTCAATGCCCACCTCGGGCAACTGTCTGTGTGGAGTTTACACATTCTCCCTGTGTCTGCGTGGGTTTCCTCCGGGTGCTCCAGATTCCTCCCACAGTCCAAAGGTGTGCAGGTTAGGTGAATTGGCCATGCTAAATTGTCCGTAGTGTTAGATGCATTAATCAGGGGTGAATGTAGGGGAATGGGTCTGGGTGGGTTGCTCTTCAGAGGTTTGGTGTGGACTTATGGGGCTGAAGGGCCTGTTTCCACACTGTAGGGAATCTAATCTAATCATCATAGAGAAGCAAGATAAGTGACAGTGTTTTGTTTTGGAATTGGAGCCTGTTGATTTGAACATGGATGAAAGTTTGAACAGTGTGTTAAATTTCATGTATAAAGTTATCAAAAAGATTGTTCATTGACTGGTTTAGAGGTGCGGTCAGATTTTGACACATTTAAATTTTTAAAAGACTGAGAATAACACCACAGAAAAGTACATAATGGAACTCAGGAGATTGCATGCAAACTGCAGAAATTTCATTTGGAAATTCCCTAAGCTATGCTACTCTTTAAGTTATTAGACAAATTATCAAGTATGGGCAGATTTCTAAGATTTGACAGGAGTTAAATTTGCAAATAAACTAATGAGAACACATGTCAGAATCACTGAGAAAAATGACCAGGAAAACATTCCTTTCAAGTAGTATTCACAACACAAAGGGAGCAAAGAGTGATTTAGTAGAGGCTGGAGAATACCATGTTAACAAGTCCATTTAATTGCAAGTCACAGGAAATAATATGAAAGAGAACTGTAACTAATAGAAATATTATTGATAATTTTGAGAATCAAAAAAATTGGGGTTTACAATAGGGGAATGGACCCCAGAAATTATTGGGCAGCACGATGGCACAGTTTTTAGCACTGCAGCCTCACAGCCCCAGGGGCCCAGGTTCGATTTCAGCCTCGGTCAACTGTCTGTGTGGAGATTGTACATTCTCCCTGTGTCTATGTGGGTTTCCTCCCACAATCCAAAAATATGCAGGTTAGGTGAATTGGCCATGCTAAATTGTCCATAGCAGGTGAGGTGCATTAGTCAGGAGTAAATATAGAGTAATAGGCTACTCTTTGGAGGGTCAATGTGGACTTGTTGGGCTGAAGAGCTTGTTTCCATGCTGTAGGGATTCTATGATAAATGTTCAAGATATTGCCAATATAACAGGTATGATTCAAAGAATCCTTACGCCATAACTATTCCAAACGATACAATAAAATATTCAAAACTAAACATGAAAAGGAAGATTCAGAGAAGCAAGATGGAGTTACAGATCAAACAGGGAGCATTGTTGGTCTCTAGGCATTTCAGCCCAGTCATGAATGTGTTAGTGGCTGAGCATTTCAATGCAGTATTATAAAGTGTATGTCAACACTATATGGAATACACTGGCTAAAATACTATCTAGAATTTCTAGGTATTAAGGATCAGAACAAAGTAAATGAATTCAAGAATTCAACCAGTTTCAAATTTGGGGATTATAGTACTCTAAAATCTTTGAAAATACTGTTCATTCCTTGTTAAAAAAGCCAGAATAATTCATTTGATTAGCATCTGTGATGTGTCTAATTAAACCCCATTGTTATGAGACCATCAGTGAAGTAAGCATAGATGAAACTGGATACAGAATACAACAGAGCTATCGTAGTTTAAAAAATGTATGAATTTGCAATGTACACAATTGGAACATTATTGTATTTCTTCAATGGAACGTGACCTCACCAGTCAAAATAAAGGCAGTGTTATTGACATTTCAGGGTAGACAATGTGATGATACAAACTCAACTGTGTTAAAATTACCTCAATATTTTGCCTCCTCTAAAAAGGTTAAAAATGTTGGTAAAGAGTTCTGGAATAGGAGATCGAGGGTATGTAAATCTTGGTAGAAGAAATAAATATTAGCCATGAGATTTGTAAGAAATATCAAATGACACTATCACGGCCTAAAGTAAGGGTTTAGATCAGAGTGGTACTGGAAAAGCACAGCAGGTCAGGCAGCATCCTAGGAGCAGGAAAATTAACGTTTCAGGCAAAAGCCCTACATCAGGAATGGAGGCAGGAAGCCTCCAGGGTGGAGAGATAAGGAGGGGGAGGGGGGGCTGGGGAGAAGGTAGCATAGAGTACAGTAGGTGAATGGGGATGGGGATTGAGGTGATAGCTCAAAGGGGAGGGTGGGGGAAGGTAGCAAACAGTACAATAGGTGAATGGGGGTGGGGATGGAGGTGATAGGTCAGAGGGGAGGGTGGAACGGATAGGTGGAAAGGGAGACTGGCAAGTAGGACAGGTCATGAGGACAGTGCAGAGCTGGAAGATTGGAACTGAGGTAAGATGGGGGGAGGGGAAATGAGGAAACTGGTGAAGTCCACATTGATGCCCTGGGTTGAAGTGTTCCGAGGTGGAAGATGAGGTGGAAGATGCTGGTTTCCAGCATCTGCAGTCCTCACTTTTGCCATGACCTAAAGTAAGTCTGCCCTGAACAAGAGATTTCAATGAGGTAATAGCTCTGGCTTTATACATATTGGATAAAGAAGAAAAAAGTCATTTTGTAATTTGGATTGGGCAACAAAATTTTGGACACCAACTATGTAATATGGTTAATATGAGAAAGGAATTGTGGATAATGTGATGGAAAAGTGAACAACTGTCTGGTCAGTTGGATTCAGGAACACAGCTAGGTTCTCCAAGTGTCGGGTGCCATTGACCATACACACATGGCATTGAGAGAACTGCATGACAAGGCTCTCGAAATCATCAGTTGGGGAGGGCTCCACTCAATTAATGTTTGGATGATTTGTTACCACTTGCCCTCAGCCCTGGCAGCTGTCATGACCCCTGCATCTTGGCTCACATTCATGGATCTGTTCGAGGGTCGACGAGCCTTACAAGGTTGGTTACAACATTACATTATCCCCGTACTTTGACTAAGGACTTGATGAGAGCCACTGGAGATGTGATTCCACCACTTGTACCAGTATTGGGGTCCTCCAGCATTGTCTGGTCAGCGTGTGCCACATTCTCCTACTGAGCTGTGTAGATCAAACAGCCATCCTTAACAGTTTGTCTCATGATGATCAAATCAGTCCTGACCATCAATTATGGTCCATTGGTCCCAAAGGACAACTGCCAAATGTAGGTACTAAAATCAAATTTTACCAGAAGGGGCTAGCCAATGGAGATATGTGGCTTTTATAAAACACCAGGGAAGGCCACTGGAAAATATAAAAGTTAGATGGATGGACGGGATGAGGGGTAGGAGTTTAGACCCATGGATTGGGAACAGGATGTACAAAGATGGAAGGCAAGAAAATGTTACACGAGCACAAACAATGGGTCTGAGATTGAACATGTCTCTCAAAGAGATCACAAACCATTGAAAGAAATCCTATTCATAGGAGGGGGAGGTCAATCAGGGGCAGTCCAGATAAAAGATGGAGGGTATTGTTTAACAAGGACTAGAAACATGCTACATAGCAGGAATACCACCAGGAGTACAACTAGGAACAGAAGTCCAATATACCGGCCACTACAGCGGACAGCTGGAACTGACAACCGGAAGCGGCAGAGACAGGCCACTATAAATGCCGGAGCAAACAGCACAGAAGCGCTTCACAGGAGGCTCCCAAGCACTGAGGATGTCACCTAGAGAGGAGGCGAAATGTTTGCAAGACAAATTCCCAGCTCAGCGAACAGAACCACAACAACGAGCACCCGAGCTACAAATCTTCTTCCAAGTGATTGTTAAATATTAGTGGCCATGAACAAACTAGAAGAAAAATTAATAAAAAAGAAACAAGCAATGAAAACTACAAAGCTGGAGAGAAGTGCACAGAGATGCCAGATAGGGAGTAACCAATGCTATCACATGATGGTTATGCACAGTAAAGATATCTCCTGATGGCATTTGCAAGACTAGCAGCATTAGGTTTTGAAGGCAATCTGGGGGAATCAAGATATAAGAATAGATCCCCTGATGGCAAGAAAAGCGGTTTTAAAAGTTGATTTGGCTTTCTTAACAACAAATGCTTGGGAGTGTTGATCAGTTGATGTTAAAACTGCATTTCTGCAGGGAGATCTCCTCAAGAGGCAACTGTTTCTTCATCCTCTAAGAAGCATCACATGCAATGGGGACAATCTGGAAATAAAACAAATGAGTACGTACATGGCCGAAATGATGCCTCGACAGTTTGGCACTTCTCAGGTAGGTCTGGGTAAAATCCAGTTGTCTTCAGTTAAAAGCAGGCCCTGCCATTTTTTACTGGACATTAGAATCATAGAATCCCTACAGTGTGGAAGCAGGCCACTCGGTCCACCAAGTCCACACCAACCCTCTTAATAACATCCCACCCAGATCCATCCCCTATCTTATCCTTGCATTCCCAATTGCTAATCCACCTAACCACACATTCCTGGACCCTAAGTTCATTCCATGTCACCATGCCACCCCCTTGGCATCATGAAGGACAGCCACCTCGGTATCTTAATGATGCAAGTGGGTGGAAGTAGTGTATTTGGAAACGTTGTCATAAATGGGCTTAAAGCAGAATTCAATCTTGAACCTCAGGCTTCTAAGGCTTCCAAGTAGATTGGATTGGAAATCAGGCAGAATGGATGGACTGTCACTTAAAGTAAGACCTGAAAATAATAAACTCAGCTGTTTCCAAAAGCAGAGCTGGTAGAATTGCAAAGTGTCACTTGACAGTGAATTGGCTGGACACCCAAACAAGGACAGATGCTAGTTTTGAAGTATTAGAGTTGAGCACAACTATGAAAAATCCCAAGATGGAAGATATTCTTCAGGCATACAAAGCATTGAAAAAATTTAAAATACAGCATTTGGGTTTTGAAACTTCCACCGCTGGGAGATGGAAAAAACATTGAACTTTTTGCTTTTAGCAAACTTCTTTTTGTAAGTCTCGATGATGGGGTCTCAAGTGCAGGAGGGTTTATCTGGTGGGAAAGGGAGATAAATGTTGGCCCACTAGCTTGGGAAGCTAAGAAGATCAGAAGGCACCTCAGTAGCCAGAACCCTCACTTATGGTAAGGCTAAAGATATTGATTTTTCTTCTTGAAAATATTGTAAGATGTGCCGAAGGTGGTTTCAGCAGCCATACCCATTGAGTGCTACATTGATAATAACTCAATATGGGATAATGTAAATGCAATGAAATATGCAAATGAAAAAAGATCAATATTACAGTTTTCAAATGCTAAAAATCAAGAAATCACCAAATTGAAATGGGTGGATAGCAGCGGTCAGCTGTTTGACTCTTTTACAAAGGAGCAAGTTCCAATAAACTGTTGTATATTTAATGAAAAGATCACATAATTGTAGTGTACAAAGAAAAAGAAAATGGGAATATAATATCATTTTATATGCATTAGTTTTTATTATTATTCCATATGTTGAGTTACTTAAAAAGAGAAAAAATAATCCGTTATTATAAAATACGATCTGAATTAATGCCTGAGACTGAATAGAATGAGTATATTAATGAAGCCCATATCCTATATTCCCATGACACTTTCCTCCTGCCAACTTGATCACCTCTATGAAACCCTGCTCACTGACTCCAGTGATCTTTTTCTGCCCCATCCCACAACATGGAGATATAGTGGACAGCGAAGAAGGTTACTTCGGAGAACAACAGGATCTTGATCAGATGAGCCAAACGGCTGAGGAGTGGCAGATAAAGTTTAATTTAGATAAATGTGAGGTGCTGCATTTTGGACATGCAGATCAGAGCAGAACCTATATACATAATCAGAAGGTCCTGGGGAGTGAGGTCAAACAAAGAGACCCTGGAGTGCAGGTTCATAGTTCCTTGAAAGTGGAGTCACGGGTAGATAGAATAATAAAGAGGGGATTTCGCACACTTGCCTTTATTGGTCAGAGCACTGACTATAGGAGTTGGGAGGTCATCTAACAGCTCTACAGGACAATGGTTCAACCACTTTTGGAATACTGTGTGCAGTTCTGGTCTCCCTGCTATAGGAATGATGTTGTGAAACTTGAAAGGGTTCAGAAAAGATTTACAAGGATGTTGCCAGGATTGCAGGGTTTGAGCTAGAGGGAGAGGCTGAATCAGCTGGGGCTGTTTTCCCTACAGCATCAGAGGCTGAGGGATGACCTTATAGTGACTCATAAAATCATGAGGGGCATGGATAGGGTAAATAGACAAGATCTTTTCCTTGGGGTGCGGGAATCCAAAACTAGAGGGCTTAAGTTTAAAGTGAGAGGGAAATCTATAAAAGAGAACTAAGGGACTTTTTTTTTGTGCTGAGGGCGGTGTGTGTATGAAATGAGCTGCCAGAGGAAGTGGTGGAGGCTGGTATAATTACAACATTTAAAAGGCATCTAGATGGGTACATGAATAGGAAGGGCTTAGAGGGATGTGGGCCCAAATGCTGGCAAATGGGACTATTTAATTTCTGGTCGGTTTGGATGAGTTGGATCAAAGGGTCTCCTTCTGTGCTTTACATTTCTATGACTGTATGACTCTATATGCCAGCAACACTTTAACTATGAGCTCCACTATTAATTTCAAAGGAGCATGCTGTTGTGATGTTGGTCCATTTTCCTACCCTTGCCTAAAATTAGATTTGATGAGATGAAACTTTCTCCAACCAAATGTCAGGAAAAGTCAAAATCATCCTTTAGTTCCTGACAGCATATTTATGCCTCTCCCCTGAACTTCATCAACCCTCCTTTTTCCCATCTCAATCTTAGCCTACGATGTAAGCTTTCTGTATCTCCCTTAATTTTGATCTGAGCCTTTGTTCTCTTCCAAGTTCTCATTAGAATAGAATCCCTACAGTGTGGAAGCAGGCCATTCAGCCCATCGAGTCCACACCAACCTCCTGAAGAGTATCCCACCCAGACACACCCCATCTCTGTAACCCTATATTTACCTCTGGTTAACCCACCTAGCTTGCACATCCCTGGACACCATGGGCAATTTAGAATGGCCAATCCAGCTGACCTGCATATCTTTGGATGGTGGGAGGAAACCAGAGCACCCAGATGAAACCCATGCAGACACGGAGAGTATGTGCAAACTCCACACAGACTGTGCCCTAAGAGTGGAATCAAACCCAGGCCCCTGGCACTATGAGGCAGCAGTGCTAACCACAGAGCCACTGTGCCACTTAGTTATTATCCATTACTGTCGTAACATCTTCCCCACTGTTGTTGAAATTCTAATCAATGTCTTCTTCCCCTATGGCTTATGCTGTCCACTAATCTCTTTGCTGGCTTCTTTGCCTCTATTCTCCACAATTACAAGATCAGAATGACATAACCTACAAACTCTTCCTCAACAATCTTCCTGACTTCCTATATTCCGAATGATCAGTACAATTTCTATCATCGTGTTCACCCCACTGTGAATTGTCTCATCTGTACATGGTCTGTGCTGCTCCAACACTGGTCCATTCCTCGCTGCCTCTACCTCTATCCAGTCTCTGCTATTTCAAACACTTTGCCCCTGCCCTCTGGCTTCTCCACCTTGAAACTTCCCTCCCCACTATCAAAAGCTTCCTTCACATCCTTTCTTCAGCTATGCTTTTGTTAACCTTAGCTCTTTCCTGCATCTATATTCTCTCCAACATTATCCATCTTTCTGTAAAGTGTCTGAGAAGCCTCCTTTTAACTGTCGTTGAGAGGATATACTTGGGAAATGTTGCATCTTATAAATTTCAGCATCAAAGCCAACAGGGATTTGACTGCACAGTTGAAACACTTCTGAACTGTCAGTAATCTATGTTCAAACAACAGCTGCACGTATTGTTGCAGGAGACTGAGGTTGGGCAGGTCAACTGAAGGCCATGAATTTACTACTTTATTATTCACTAATAAAAGTGGTAATGCTCTCTCATCAGTTTAGTAATAAAGCTGACAAATTCTTTAATATCAATTCAGTAATAAAACTGGTGGATTATTTAATATGAGTTGTATTTAAAAAGTGTCAGATGGTGAAATATCAATGCAGCAATCCGAGTTGCAAATTCACATGGGATAGCAGCAGTATGTGGAGGTTGAACACATTGTGCCCAAGAACAGACAGATATACATTCATTCAGTCTTAACTTGTATCTTTATAATATGTTGAGTACTGCTCAACTGCTTTAATCACGCGATTGTGGAGGAGCAGAAGAAGCAGAGGACACAAGATGGCGCTGGTGAGCGAATTGGATAGAAATTGTGGTCAAGTTCGTCTGAACTATTAATGTACACCTCTAATATGCAGTGATTAGATGGAAAGCACCAGGCACACAAATGGTGTATGACAGGAGCTTGAAAGAAAAGTTTTCTTTTAAAAACAGTAAAATTGCCAACAAGGGCAGGTGATGGCCTAATGATGTTATCACTAGATTATCAATCCAGGTCATGTTCTGGAGACTGCGTCGTGAATCCCACCATGCATAGTGAAGTTTGAATTCAATTTTTAAATAAATCTGGAATTAAGAATCTAATCATGACCATGAAACCATCGCCAATTACCAAGAAAAGACCCACCTGGTTCACTAATATCCTTTAGGAAAGGAAACTGCTATCTTTACAAGTTTGGCCTTCATGTGACTCCAGACCCATAGCAACGATTGTTAACTGCTCTCAGGCAATTAGGGATGGGCAATAAATGCTGGTGCTGGCCTAGCCAGCAATGCCCACATCCTGTCAAATGAATAGTGAAAAATGTTTTGTTTGAATGACTGGAGCCATGATAAAATGCTGGGTAAATCCAACCTCGTGCCTTGAAGAGTTAAGCTTCTTCATATGAATTTATTGGACGTTAACAAAAACATCATTTTATTTATTCCAGTTTCATTTCAATAGTTTGAAAAATGTTGGACCTTTCATGTTGAAATTGACCATGTAGCTGCAACTGAACCTATGTTCAACCAAGGGGAATGTATATATGAATGTTCTCTACTCCTGAACACACAAACCTGCATCAGAAATGGAGCAAGTGAAATAAAACAAAAATAAATATAATGTGGAAATCTTTAAAAAAGTCTTCCAATTTGCTATTTCCTAATACTCCCCCACCCCCAGGCATGCCACTACCATCCCACAGAACAATTACAATTCTGTTAAAGCATATCTGCCCTTGAGGCCATCGTTAAAAACTTCTATTGACTGCCATACATAAATAAAAAAAAGCAAAAAGACAGATTTTAAGGCAAGGTTTCCACTGAATTAATTATGTGTCACGTAAGATGCAAATAGGCTTTTAGACACTCATCACCTATCATTACGTTTTGCTCTCCATTGGCAGTCATCACAGTCTTATGTCTGTCAAGCATTTGCTTAACAGGATTAAGTGCCAAGTAATGTTGCTTCATTCCTCTGGGAACAATTCTTAAATGTCTCCTGTCTGTTTAGCTTTTTGGCATTGAATAGGCCTTGCTGCTGAATGGATTTTATGTGTTTTGGCTCTTTAGGGCTTTAAAGCACAAGACCCTTTGTTGTGAATTAACCAGGTAGATTTTACTACCCTCAGAATAGACAATTATACTGTGCAATTATTTGCAGGTGATGAGTTTTTCTTTTATTTACATGTGAATGGTATAGGCAGATGTGCGGCACTGTAGACAAGGTATCCAAATATTCTTTCATCTGTTGTCGAGTGAGGTTGGCTTTGGGTCAAAGTTTGACGGTTTCCCACATGGAGAGGGGTGGAGAAAACATTGTAACCAAAACCTGTTAAGTTTGCAATATGTTATAAACAAGTTGGCCAAGGTTTTCAAAGCAAACTTTAGTTTCCAAATAGATAGTTTGCATTTAAGTTGAAAAACTGAACATGATTCCGTCTTAAGGGTTCAATATTTGTCCTGTGCAGAAACACGTGAAGATAACAAGTGTCACAATGGACACAAAAGAAATTTTACAGTAACTCAATATTTGCTGCTACTTCTGTTTAAACATGAAAAAGAGTTTAATCGCTCCCTGCAACTCAGTGCTACAGTAAACTCGTCCTCATTTCAATCCATGCACTTGGCAACACAGACTACAAGAACATAAAATCTAGAACATGGGTAATTGCAAGAGCTGTTCTGGTGTCCAAAGTTCAACTCCAGCTGAGTAACACGGGAGGGAAGTTATCAGGGAACTTTATTCCAGGAGACAATGTGCTTGCTTCTTATTCTTTGTGGATGTAACAATCAAGACCTTAATGGTAAGGCCCTGGGGAGTGTTGCTGAACAAAGATACCTTGGAGTGCAGGTTTATAGTTCCTTGAAAGTGGAGTCTCTGGTAGATAGGGTAGTGAAGAAGGCGTTCGATATGCCTTCCTTTATTGGGCAGAGCACCGAATTAGGAGGTCATGTTGCATCTGTACAGGACATTGGTTAGGCCACTTTTGGAATATTGTGTGAAATTCCAGTGTCCCTCCCTTTTGAAGAATGTTGTGAAACTTGAAAGGCTTCAGAAAAGATTTGCAAGGATTTTGCCAGGATTGGAGGGGTTGAGCAATAGGGAGAGACTGAATAGGCTGGGGCTTGGCTGAGGAGTGATCTTATAGAGGTTTATAAAATCATGAGGAGCATGAATAGGATAAATAGCTAAGGTCTTTTCCCTGGGTTCGGGGAGTCCAGAACTAGTGAGCATAGATTTAGAGGGAGAGGGGAAAGATTTAAAATAGACCTAAGGGGCAACGTTTTTCACAGAGAGGGCAGTGCATGTAGGAACTGAGCTGCCAGAGGAAGTGGTGGAGGGTAGTACAATTATAACATTTAAAAGGCATCTGGATGGGTATATGAATAGGAAAGGTTTAGAGGGATATGGGCCAAGTGCTGGCAAATGGTACTAGATTAATTTAGGATATCTGGTTAGCATGGACAAGTTGGACTGAAGGGTCTGTTTCTGTGCAGTACATCTCTATGACTCTAAATTAGATAAAGTGGAACCAGTTGATTCAGGGTGTTAAGATTTCCAAAAGGTGTTTGATGAGAAACTACATAAAAGGTTACTGCACAAGATAAGAACTCAAGGTGTTGGTGGTTGTATATATATATTAACAAGAGCACATAATTTGTTTACTAACAGAAACAAAGAAATGGGACAAGAAGGTTATTTTCAGGTTGGAAACTGAACTTAGTAGAATGCCACAGGGATCAGTGTGGAGCCTCAATGATTATGACCTAATTTAAAGGGCCAGTTTGAAGGCACTGGCTTGTTATAACCAAACTTACTGTCATGGCCAAATTTTCTAATGATTCAAAGATAAAAGAAGTCTGACTACAATTATGCAGAACATTGGTGAGGCCATACCTAGAACACTGTGTGTAGTTTGATTTACTTGCATTGGAAACAGTTTGGTAAAGATTCATTAGGTTAATTCTTAGGATGAAGAGGTTATTTCATAAGGAAAGATTAAGCCTGTACTCCTTTGAAATTTAAAAGAATGTGAAGTATTCCTTCGAAAAATAAAAGATTCTGAGGGGCTTTAACAGGGGCGATGCTGGGTGGATGCTTCACCTCATGGGAGAATCTAGAACCGGGGCACTATTTAAAAATAGCAGCTTTACTGCTAAGATGGAGAGGGAGATAAGCAGCCCACTTGATTGGAGCCATATCCACAAACATACACTCCCAACAGTGTAGCAACAGTGCATACTATCTGCAAGTGCACTGCAGAAATTCGCTAAAGTTCCTTAGACAACACCTTTCAAGCCCATGACTACTTCTATCTTGAAGGAAAAGATCAGCAGAAGCATGGGAACACCATCAGCTGCAAAGTCCCAAACCACTCACCATCCTGATCTGGAAATATATCACCATTCCTTCACTGCTACTGTTGGGTCAAAATCCTGGAATTCCCTCCCTCATGGCATTGTGGGTCAACCCACAGCACATGGACGGCAGCGGTTCAAGAAGGCAGCTCACCACCACCTTCTCAAGGGCACCTAGAGAGGGACAATTAATGCTGGCCCAGGCAGTGACACCCACGTCCCCTGAGTAAATAAAGAAAGGAGGAAGTCCTTCATTCAGATAGTCATTAGTCAAGGTTGTTCTTCCACAGAGAGAAGTGGAGCTGAGCCACTGAATATATTCGAGGTTGAATAATACAAATTTTTCATCCTCTAAATCTCTCTGTGCATCCATAATTACCAGCTTCACACCAATTAGAAAATACTTTCATTTGTCTTTCTTAGACCCTAAGTGAATATCTCCACACAAAATATTCTTTCCGCAAAATTATTTACCAAATAAGACATAATCATGCTGTCACATTAAAATTAAAATTGCTCGCAAAATTAATTTCCATTCATTCCTTCCATATCTGTGAAGAAATATCCTCTGTACATTATGTATATTAAGATAGTTTGCCCCTGATTTGCTTTGATTTGTAATAATCATACAATACTTAAAATTCATAGTGGAATTAGTGCCCAATTATGAGAGATCAGTTCACACCAAGATCAGAAATAAACAATTATTTGTTTAACTAGCAGAAAGCTCCTCTCTCACTAGACAGGATATTTCTAAGGCCGTGGTTCTTAGTGGCCAGTATTCTTTTTTGATCACACTTCATTTCAGAGCTTGTGATTTGGAATAGTAACCAACTTGTTGCTATGAAGGAAAATGACACATCTTTTTCAGAACATTTTGTTCTTTAATTTCCACATGGAAGCTCAAAAATGTCATTTGCAACAACCTTTCTTGACATTTCTGTTTGAATTTTCTTAAATAATGCAACTAATTCAAATTGGTTATTTGAAGTTGAAATACATCACTTGATTCAGCTGACTGGTCGGTCAAGAAAGGCATCTTCAACTTAATGGTTTCTACTGCAATAGGAACATCAGACATCCCAGGTAGAAAACCTAGAATGTGCAGCATATGTCAGTCAGAGTCCAAAGCTCAAGTCCCTTCCGGTCATAAAATGAGTCATCTGCTCCACCCATTCCTCGGTTATTTATAAACAATTTCTAAACCTCTTCATCACCAATTTTTCATATTTTTCCTGGACACTAACCATGCCTTATGAAGAATGTAATAAATTTGGATCTTTACTGACCTGTAAGTCTGTATTTTGGATATTATAAGGTTATTCCCAACTAGCGATCACTCCAGCAACATCCTTATGTGATTGGCTCTAGGTGAATTTTTCTTAATGCGCCCAGAATATTAAACAGCAAAAGCTTTCTGATGATTATTTTTGGCTTATGGAATGTCTCTACATTTCTTCTGTCATCTTTGATTAGCAGCAGTGTATTGCACAATTAAACTTTGCTTAAGGCATAAAATATCACATTTATTGTACAATAGGTGAAATTACACTAATACAACATGCATGTTTACAGTAAATGTTATACAAGCTAGCTCCTCCAAAAAACTCTGCAAAACAGATCAGACCTCCTCGACTAAATCATTATTTTCACTCAAAAAGTCTGAAATTGTATTCCCAAAACATCATGGCTTCTGGGTCAGTTGGAACTGTCAAAACTAATACAGACAGTTCCGTAAGGTTATCAAGGGATATGGAACAAAGAGCAGTAAACAGAATGGAGATGGAAACCAGCCATGATTTAATCGAATGGTGGGCTGATTCGAGGAACGAACTGGCCTCCTCCTATTCTAATTATCCTCTTCTTTTCAATTAAGAGTTTATCTACACAAAGAATCTTTTCGTCTTATACTTCTCACCACTGCAGAGGTTGAGCTAGTTTTATTTAACATTTTGAAGTCCAAAGCAGGCACTCCCAATTCACTTTCATTTGATTCAATTCACATTTCATATATATTCCCCAACTAGTGTGGATTTGATGCTCATTGATGCTTCATGCCAGTCCTCCTGTTTTGTTTTGTTGATCTCTCATTTTTTTATTTTCATAGAACAAGACGTATCTATCCTCAGCCTTCCTTCCATCCATTCATGTGTATATTGATCCCTCACTGAATCTAACCCATTAATCAATTTCCATTTTCTGGCTCTTTCTTTCTAAACTTCTTTTCTCATTATTGCTCCAACACTTTTTTCAAACATTATGCCTCCTGTCACTTCTCCAATCTCAGATTCCCAATTCTCCAATTCCCTACCGTAACCCTTCAAGGCTTCCTCACAAGCCTGCTCTCTTGCCATACCCTAGGCTTGGCTCTCTGTTAGGTAAGTGCCTTTTGTGCCTTTCTTGGCATTCTCCAATGGGCTCATTATTAGTAGCAATCCCAACCACTTCATCTCACTCTATTATTGACCTACTTGTCCAGTGCATCTACTGGGGACTAACCACACTAATCTACTTCCTGGCCAACTCAGTCCTCCCACCACTAACGCTGTGGGCTCTGCCAGTGCATCAATCATCACCACCCTTCTATGCAAATCTGTCCTGAGAGTCTGTTCACACGTACACAAGTCCTCACCATTCATGAAGGTAAAGTGGATAATTGTATTATCACAGATTTAGCTGAAACCAGGCTGAAGGCTGATGGCACCTACCTTCTTAATGAAGCCTCCAACCCAACTACATCTTCCACCACTCGCCCTGTTAAGACCATCAGAAAGGTGGTGTGGTGCTTATCATCTTCACATCTTAGCCTGACCCCCTTACTCCTGTGATATATGATTTCCCTTCCATTTCAGCTTGTTCCAACCCTCTCACCACATAGAAACGGCTCGCTTTTGAATTGAGAAATTGAATTAGAAGCTTTTAACAATCATCAAAGACAACTGGAAGCATAACACATAATGAATGATCATGTTTGGCAAGATGTCGTCTGTTAAATGTTTCAATGAATGTTACAGTCTACTCATTTTTGGATAGCAAAATTGCACACAGCAGCCTTTATACAAACATTTCTGTTGCAGGCTTTAATGAAATATGTGTGGATGATGCAGCAGCACAGTGAGCACCAAAGCAAAATCACAAGTGAGTTATTAGATTTACAACACATACTTAATAAAAAAAATTGACTCACACTTTGGAGTGTGGGATCCTGTCAAAAGAGGTGATTATTGCAGGTTGTTATAATGAATATTCTTTAATGGCACAAACTGAAAGATAGCTATAAGACAAGGGTGATGAGGGGAAAATGTTGAGAAAAATGAGTAGACTGTAACATCCATTGGAGAATTTAATGTAAGTTATCTTGTCAAACCTGATTACTCATGCATACAATGCTATCAGTGGTTATTGGAGACTGTTAAGAGCTTTCAATTCAACCTCTACATTCAAAAGCAAGTAATTTCAATGTAACTCAAAAGATTTACACAATCCATAAAAATCCCTTCTACTTATTTGCATCTTGTAAATCTCAGAATGCCTCAAAAATACTTTATGGTCAATTAAAATTGAGAGTATGGTCATAGCTGTAATTTAAGAAACACAGCAGCTGAATTTGCATAAACAAGCTCCCAAAACAGCAAAGAGATAATATGCATATAATCTGTTTTGGTGAAGTTGTTTGCGAAATAAATAATTGGTCTGAACAAACATTTCTATAACAATATTTTCTGCATCAGGATACCATCACAAAGTGAACAGTTCCATTCCAAATTCATTTTCTGGAAGACCCTCTCTTTCCCTTACACGCTTCTGAATCAATTGCAAGAAGTTACAGCCAGCTAACTGATTAACCAGTAAAACATCACTTCGGCTATTCACAAATGGAACCCCACAACATCTTACCTACTTGTTCACTAACCTCCCAATAAATTAGTTATTCCTCTCTACAACAACTTGCTGTCAGTGCAACAAGATATCCCAAGGCGTCCACAGGAGCATTATCAATAGAAGTCTTGACAGTGAGCCATAAAAGAAAGCAGAAGACAAGAGGGTTTCTCAAACATATGTGTTTTAAGGAGCATCTCAAAAGAGGAAAACAAGAAACAGAGAGATGGAGGGGTGAAAGGAAATACGGAGAATAGCACCAAGGTAGCACCAAGCTGAATGTGAGATGCAATTCAGATTAGGGATGCACAAGGTACCCAAAATGGAGATGCACACAGTTCTCACCATATTACCATAGGGCTAGAAGAGATGAGGGAGGTAGGAAGGAACCATGCCATGGAGAGATTTGAAAATTGATTGTAAAACTGAAATCAAACAAGGAATCAATTTAGGTGACCAAGCATAAGGGTGACAAGTGAACAAAACTTGGTGCAAGTTAAAAATGGGGAACAGAGGTTTGAAATGATCACAAATTTATCAAGGATTGAAGATGAAAGACTGTCAGTTGCTAAGTCAAAAGCAAGGGACAGGCAGGAGATGAGTTGAGTCAGGGTCAGGATCAGAAAATAGTACGTAGTCAGGATAATGGAACAGATTTGTGGTCTGAAGGTCATTTCAAACTTCAGAAAGTGTCAGGGAGCTGAAGGGGAGCAGTGGTCACAGGAATAAGAATGAAAGATAATGGTTTGAGTGTTCCAATACATCGAGGTGTTGGAGATCTTGCTGTGTACCAGTTGGCTGCTATATTTGCTTTAATAACAGTGATCAGATTTCAGAAAGGAATTTGTGTTAAGTGCTTCGAGACATCGCTCAGAGACATGATAAAATGTTATATAAATGCAACCATTTAAGATCAACATATTGCTTCAATTATAGTGTGCTTGAATAAACAGAATGGACTCAATACAATTTGGCAATTAGATAATTCACATGAGTGATAGACACGTAAATGAGCATGTTGCTCTTTATGTGACACTATCCCCATCTTTAACACTTCATTTAAAATAATTTATGATGACAGGGTATACACATGTTAATTGCAATAAATTTGGGAAATAAAAGTGATGCAGTCAATTTACATCCCATTCAAGCATTGTCAATTTACCAAGAAAGCATCAATCATTCTCTTCCAAATCTAATTCAAAACACTATCGGAAAAATAAGTACTTGCACAGACAATAACAGAAAATCTATTGTACATCCTTTCAGACACTGTATTATAGCTCATAATAGTTATTTCCAAAAAAAAGGACACTATCCTTCTCTCCTCTCTAGTTCTTTTGTCTAAAGTGGTGTTCTCTGGTTACTGACCCTCCTGATATTCGAAACAGTTTCTCCCTAACAATTCTATCAATATTCTATTCCTCAAACCTTTCAGCATGTCCATCAAATCTCATAACTGCAAATATATTCCTTCCTTAAGTCTCCAGCACTGTACAAAATGGACACTTGATTGTTCTACACAACTGGTGCACTGGGAATAACCACATTGTTTATTCTGAATCGAGAGTTAACTTCCATGTAGTCGCATGTTATTTTCACTGACATTCCACAACAGCAGCACAAACTGGCCTGGCCCACTACAATTTATCGTTACTTGTTTCACAGTGCTCGAAGTAATGCAATCCTCCATGGATGAGCAGGAAGCAGCATTGAAAGTATAAACTGTAGACCCCGGTTCGCTAATGAAATGATCGGAGAGTCTCTTCACTAGCATTTGGGAATCAAATTCGACCCCATAATTTCTGAAGCCAAAACATCTATTCAGCTGCCCAATCATTTATTCTGGATTAGATGACTTTTTTTTTATGTTGGGTCCATTATAGAGCTGGAGATTTTCATTATACAAAGGATTCTGTGCATTATGTGGGTCATTTGCAAACTTTATGGCTTGCAATAAAATACTTTTTAAATTGAATAAAAGTATTTTTTGGATTATTACTCATTTCCTTCTGTTCTCACTTTTCTTGCGTTCACTTGGTAACTCATTCATAGAATATTGGATTTGTTAACAAAGACAGTGTTTGTTGCCCATCCTGTTGTCCACGAGAAGGAGGTTGAGTGTCACCTAATTGAGCCACTACTGCAGTTGGTGAAGGTGCTCTCATAGTGCTTTTGGGTAAGGTGATGCAGGACCTTGACCTAAAGGGCCCTGGATTCCAGGGAAAAAGCATTTCCCTGCCTTGAGTCAGACATAAGTACTCACAGTTCCCTCTGAATGGCCAATTAGCAGCTCCACGTATAACTTAACATTTTCAGTCACCTAAGTATTTTGGTGGTTTTATTATCAAATGGTTCAGCTTTTCACTTTTAGAAGGAAAATACCATTTACTAGAGCAAAGAAGGCCCATCATCTTGTGATTTTTCTCGACTTGGGGATGTGTGCAGAAAAGTACAGCAGCATAAATCTACTTAAAAGTGCATTCAGTGTCATGAGCTGCAGCCATTTAGATTTTGTAACAGCTTGTTCATTCTCTAGGCTAGAAGAACATGTTAATAACTTGACACCTTTCAATTCACAGAACAGTCACACTTCTGTCTCCTCAGAGCACAGGTATAACATGAAAGGAAGCATCCCCCTTTCATTCTGATGTGACTGAGTAATATTGCTATATCATTGGGAAACTATTGAATCGAGAAGCATCTCTCCCTTAATCTGCTTGTGCCCTGCTTCTCTTTAACCCCCTCAGCAGCATCTACAATGCATTGTACCTACAATATGAATATATGTATAAAGAGCAAGAACAGGGCATTCAATGCCTGCTCCACTATTTAATAAGGTCATGGCTGATTTGATTGTGGTCTCCACATTCCCACCTCTCCCTGATACTGTTCAATGTTCATGTTAATCAAGAAGCAATATAACTCTTAGAAATACTGAATGATTTTGCCTCCACTATTCTCTGAGGAAGACGTTACAGAGATTCACAACTTTGAGGAATAAGAAGTCTCCTCATCTCTATCATAATTCAAAGAGCCCTTATTTTTAAATTGTGTTTAGATTAGATTACTTAGATTACTAGTTCTGGTCTCCCCCACAAGAAGAAATACCCTATCAACACTTTTGATCCTGTAAAATCCCCTCAGAATCTTACATGTCTAAATAACATCACCTCTTAATCTTCTAAACTCCAGTGGATACAGGCCCAGCCTGTCCAATTTTTCATCAATATGACTACACAACAGTTGAAAGTCTTCAGGAGTTCAAAGGAAGAAGTCAACATGTAACAGAAGGGGTTTGTCATACAATCTGAGAGGAATAAATCCAGGAGACAAGCTTCAACAAGGAAGATCATTTTGCCCACCCATTTACAATTACTTAGGTATTTTTTGTTTACATTGTTTTTCCCTTCAGTTCTCCTTTCCTTCACTTCCCATTTCTGCTTTACTCTCCATTTACCTCCACCTTTCCACTCTCTTCTTCTACTCACGTCTCCTTTGGTCTCCATCTCTGCTCTTGCCAGGCTTACTACAATGGCAGCACTGATTCCAGCAGTGTACCAGTTTATTGCAATCTCCACCAATGCACCGGTATCATTTGGTTCTCTTTCCTAATGCCTAGCCCAGCTCTAACCTTCTCGATATCTATTGAGATATTAATCCAGTTTTACGGAATGGATTCAAGAGAAATTAAGTTAAACTTCGTAACAGCAGGAGCAGTGAGCCTCTGGAATGCATTGCTATATGGTGTGGTGGTTGCTGAATTTGCCTTCAGCAGAGAGCTAAACTGTTTCTTGGCGTGGATTAGTAGTTTAATTACATAGCCGTAAAGTGTCTTTATAGATTGTGTTCTTAAAGAAGTTGGTCTTCTGGATTGATTTTGATTGCCTGAGGAAGTAAGAGAGGAATTTTCAGAAGTTTATTTTGTCTATTGATTTGGCATGGTGTCTCAGTGATTAGCACTGCTGCCTCACAATGCCAGGGACCCAGCTTCAATTCCACCCTTAGGTCTGTGTGGAGTTAGCGCAAACTCCCCATGTCTGCGTGAGTTTCCTCTGGGTGCTCCAGCTTCCTCCCACAGTCCAAAGATGTGCAGGTTAGGTGAATTGGCTGTGCTAAATTTTCCGTAGTGTCCAGAGACGTGCAGGTTAGATGGATTAGCCATGGGAAGTGCAGGGTTACAGGGATAGGATAGGATAGTGGGTCTCGGTGGAATGCTCTTTAGAAGGTCATTGTGGACTCGATGTGCTGAATGGCCTGCTTTCATAATGTTGGGATGCTATTGTAATCCCTGGATTTTGTTTTGCTCCTCATTTCCCCTTCCCTGGGAGAACAGTTCAATTCAATTCTACTTTTCCTTCTTGTGATCCTTAAACTGTTCCGTACTTCCTGTCTTCCAATTCTACCCAGCCATCACATTTCCTCTAACCCCACTCTGTAAGCTTCATTTGTCTTTCCTATTTTACCTTCCTACATTTGACTTCTTGAAATGCGCAGCAGTACTGCCAATTCACACCTAGCCCCTTTCAGCTTGGAAAGGGTGCAATTTGCTCCTCATCCAACATTGCCCAATTTCACCACATTAACAACTTCTTTGGTACAAAAGACACTACACTTGCTTAACTACAAAACTTTGGCATCATAATTTTCTCTTTACCTCTTCAATAATTTCCTAAATTATGAGTTTGCAATGAGTGATGTAACTATTGTATCACTTTGCTTCCAATATCTTTCAATAGTTTGTTCACTGAGGCATTTTACAAAACACAAATGACTTCTTATAAAAAGTGTTCTTTAGCTAAACTTACAACACAATCTTTATATTATTAGATATGCAGGGTTGGATCTTGACTTTTGTGCAATTGGCAAAATGAGCAAGTCAGTATCCCATTTTAGTGCCCTCCCCAATGAAATCAGTAGATCTAAAATTGGGACTGATGTAGAACAGGCTGTTGATTTATTATCATTCATTTTATACTATCCCATCAAGTCAAAATTACCTCCAGCTTTATCTCAATACACTATCATTGGTATGAACATAAAATAAACCAGCAACAATTTTGTTTGACACTGTTTTGGCTGAATAGAGGAGGAGGGAATCAGAAAATAATTAAGAGATTATTCAATTTCCGTTACTTGCCTCCATTATAGTTAACATTTGAATGGCTTCCTCTCCTCAGAACTCTCCCACAATCCACTTCCCAGAAGACTTTCCGCTTCACTAACTCTGGCCTGTTGGATATCCTCCAGCCCTTTAATCCAATACTAAACCTCCCACCTTTCTACCTGCACCTTCTTGAAGTGCCTCTTTAAATCCCATATGTTTGATCAACTGTTAATACTCACCTCTCTAAATAGTTTCTTAGGCTTGTCATTCATGTTTTCCACATTGTTCCCTGGCAATTTGTTTTCTGTTAAAAGTGCAATTCATGCACTAATTATTATTGCTAATTTCTTATACTTTGAGCAATGAAATTAGTTTGGACGTGGAAAGTAGAATGTAGGTCAATGGTACAATAGTATCTAGAGTAATCTTACTGAATAGAAGATGTCAATGTGTATCTGGTGATTCAGAAATTCTGAGCAAGCAGAGACATTCTAGTTTAAGAAGTGAAAGACATGGGCCTTTGGAGAGAGAATAAACTTGTCAAAAAGCTGAAAGGTACAGAGAACAAAAAGATGCTAGAGATGGCAATGCATTAAAAAGGAATTGAGAGGCATGAATGCAAGACAATACCAAAGAAAAACTGAAGTATTATTGATGTTAAGAAATATATATATATAAAGTGCCATTGTCTTTTGCAATGATGAATAGTCAGAATATGTCAGATATCTGATGGTGTTGCTGAGTTTGAATTACAAAGAAAATGGATAGACAGAAGAAATGAAAGACGCCACTGGACAGATGGATCAGGAATGATAGAGGGACAGAGAGTGAGAGATAAGATCTGCAAAAAGATTGATATAGGACAACAGAGTTTCTTGTCCATACATGGAGGGTGTGTACAAATTGTGGAATACTGAAGAAAGTACAGGAGAGTTAACAACTGTGACAAATGGGAGAGAAAGGCTCTTGCATTTCATCTCAAGACAAAAGGTGAAAAAAAGCCCAAGGACAGAGATTGGGTTGAATTTTCATTAGTAGACTCAGAACCCCCTGACTTTGGGTGAATGTGAATTTTAATGGGAAAATTAAATCAAAGTCAGTGTGCACTCACTGTTCAAATAGCCAAATAGGGAGGCATATAATAGGTGGGAGAGCGGGGGCAGGAGTGATTTAAACACCAGTAGATCATCAAGCAATACTGTCTGTTTAAAAGAAAATAGCAAGAGAAGGAGAGTAGCAACAGACCAGAACAACAAGCACCAGGGTGACCCGGATATTTAACATTGGCCTGCCTTGATGTCCATTTGGGGGTGGTGGTTTTCTGCTTTAGAAAGTGTTCGAGAAGGCTAGCCAGGTGGACCAAGCAGGGCTGTCCATAGTTGGCAGAGGAAGTGAGTGATTAAAGTTTGGTGAGGAGAACATAGAAATAGAGCAGCTTCCTCAAACTGGAAACGCAAGCATAATGTTGTGCCCAGGGTTCCCAGTCATTCTGGAGTTCAGGCAAATCAGGTGACAGGAAGGGGGCTCTGTCCTCCTAAAGTTCAGGCTGTGGTGCCCTGCCCTGCAGAAGCAGCTGCTGTGAGGGAGCAATTTGGTTTAACAACATTAAGGTGACCCAGGCAGATAGAGCAGCTAATGGAGGTCAAGGGGGAAATACCTTTATCAGCATCTGCAGAGGACAAAGAAAACCCTCCAGCCCAGCTTCTAATTTACCACGGTGGAATCGCAAACAATCTCAGAATGGGTGGTACAGAATTATCAACACTTCATAAGTGAATCGTAAGGATATGGATGCAGTCACAACTGGAACACAGGCACAGCCAGACTCACTTAGGTGAAGACACACAGCCTCAGGAATCATTCATAAGTCAGGTATTCTGAAATGTGTAACCACATCAGAATTTCTTAAGGCAATACAAAATCACAGCAGCAGATTGAGCAGTTTCATGTCTCAGCATTTTGAGAGCATGAGCTCCTCTATTGAGAGGCTAGCCGACTACATGGACAGCTAGCTGCAGCACCATGAGTGTGCACAAGAGCAGCACACTGATATACACAACATGTATGCCATGTTCTATAGATTTGACAAATCATTGACACTAATGATACAAAAACATCAGGTAAAAGATGCCTATTACACTCCATCAGGTGGCTGCCCTTAGTGTCCAAAGATTCATCAAAGGATTGAGGGTTTTGGAGATGATGTTGATGGAGACACCCCTATTTGTGCTCTATAATCAACATTTTGGCCCCTCTGACTGCACAACGAACTGTGTGCAGGAAGGTTCTCAAATGAGACCAACCTTGAATGATACCACTAATTCATGAAGGAGCACCCATCAGCTACCTCCAGCTTACCGCCAATCAGAAGGATAGAATACCACATTAGGGGCCTTGAGTGGAACCCAGCGCATTGGTAATATCACAAGCACCCCGTCCCAAATAGCTGAAAATAATTTGGTTACACACCAAATGACAAAGTAGTCATTTTTGAGTGACTTGCCACTTCTCACCTTCAGTTTCAAAATGATAGCATGTCAAACCTATGTAGGGAAATAACCACGGTTTTCAGCAACAAACTCATCCAAGTCCACTTGCCCTCTTCCCTCCTGTGCTGCCTATAAATGCTATATCCATTCTTTTGAAAGAGAAAGCCACATTTGGTCTTCAGAGATGAAATTAAATAGGGTTATCTCAAGGGTTGTTTCCAATAAGCATATGCACATAAATTATTGCATTTCACAGTTATAAACAGTCTGCAGTCTTTGAGTGGAAGGATTTGTTTATTTCTTTGTGTACACTGAAAGGTCCGTTCTCTATATTATAAAGCAAATCCAACAATTAATTTTTGCAAAAACTAATTACTTTTTTTCTGGCTCAGAGTATAATCATTCCAATTTAGTGAACCCTGCAGCCAATTCTTAGCCCTAAAGGAAGAACAGAGGGTTCTATTTCAAGTGTAGCTCATTTAAAATTGACAAAGCAAGTGGTCTAGTTACTGCGATGTCCTCCTGCAGGGGTTAGCTTACACTGAATTGCATTTTGAAGATAATGCAATTAAGTTAGGGTCATTTTGTTTAATTTTAATATTTCTGAATCACTAAAGTTCTGCAGATTTCCAACCAGTAACATGCTGAAAGTGGGATGAAATTTCACTACTGACCATTATCCACTGATTTATTTTAGAAAGGTCACTTAAATTGAGTTTGTAATTGACTCGGTCAAGCTTATCAGTAATATCCTCAATTGATTGTTATGCCAGTGCAAAGTTCTGAAACAGTTGAAAGATGATCATTTGTGGACATACTGAAGAAATGTCAACTTGCCCACATTGCTTTTGGTGAAATAGGGGAATGGGTGTGGGGACAGGCAAGAAAAGAACTGCTGAAAGGATTTTTTTTCAATACTTGCAATATTTAAATATTAATATTTTAGGCAGACAAAATAGGTCCTACAAAGGAAAACATTGCAACTTTTAAAAGCTCACTGTCAGCAATGTGACATATTTCACACATAAAATTGTGCACAGCTCTTCCCACAACATGTTGTTTGGACATCTCATACAGCATGAGCATGGTAGTGCACTACAATGGTTGTGCTCCTGTATTAATAATCCAGCAAACATGAATTCACATTCTATCTAGCCATTTGAATTCAGCTTTTAAAACATATGGAAACAAAAAGCCAACATCTATAAAAGTGACACTCGGGAAAGAAACCAGGCATCCAGACCCAGTCTGGACTGTGTTTAACCTGTTCCACAGCAATTTGGTTCCTCTGAAATGGCCCCTCAGTTTTGGTGTTACTATCTCTCGTCCATTCTGGGAGGGTCAGCTTAGCCAGCAACACCCACATCCCAAGACATTTTCACCCAAGAAAATGTGCAAGCAACATTCCCTCAACATTCTTAAGCATCATGTCTGACTAGGAGAAGGTACGTTGGAGCAGATAAGGGTGGCTCACTTGCCTCCCTGTGTGAGAATAGCCAACTTACACTCACTGCCTTCCTGTAACCTTTCAGCTAAGATCAGGAAGCCCAAGTTTCCACCTTCCTGGTACAAAGTTGAAACGATGCAAGACTGCCTCCTGGAGGTACTGTGGCATGTCTTTTAAACTTAATACGTCCAGTAATAGGAACATTGGGCTGACATGCATATAACATTACAGCTTTTCCATTCATGTATATTATGACAGCACAGTTTAAAAGCTCTTGCATAATTACACTGTGACATTGGCCTGTGTAGGTGAACTATCGTGGCATATTAACATAGAAGTAATAATTATTGTAAAACCTATACTGTATCAAAAAAGTACCTTTTAACAGCCCTTTTGAAGCATGAAAGCCTATCCACTTACTATCCAATGGAGCTTATTCTGATCCATGTAAAACAAGGGGATTTTTTTCAAGGCATTTATCGTTGAGCGTGTAGTATTTCAATCAATATAAACACCACTCACTTAGACAACAGATCAATGATCATATCTTCCACCTTTGCAATTGCTACCTAATTAATGCTCGCTTAGAAAGGTCAGGTTAACTGGGCTGTTTATTCACTGGATGAGCGGCCCGGTGATGTGCTGTTGACATACCCTAGGACGCCCCATTGCCTCCAATGGACCGCGTTGCTTCTCGCGGCGTTAGACATGACATTGTCACAATCTCGGGGAGAGGCCGGATCGATCGAGTCGCCACACGTCCGGCCTTTCACCGAACGGTGTTTACTGCAGACGTGCACCCTTCTCGGAGCTCAACCGACTCAATTTCCTCAGCACCACTCTCACAGACCCTCGGCTTCTTAAGAATCAGGCTGATGAACAGATTGCATTTTGTCAGAGTTAATGGTGAAAGTGTTGTAAGACATGCTGTCTGCTGCCAACTGCCGCATACAAATGCGATCCTCAACATCCAGGCTCCATAATTCAGTGGCAGTAAGACGCTTACTAACAATAAACTTCAATTAACCCTTTCAGCCACCCTCTGTGTAAGTCTGTGCTTTTTTTTTCATTCTGTACCGTGTTGGCTCTCGCTTTCATCGCCGCCATTCTCACTTTAAGCATGTGTCCAACCAGATTGTCAGGAGACTAAAATATCTGGATAGTACAAATGTCACACTGAGATCCTGATTTCCACCGACCCAATGCATGGTCAGCTAACCCACTCAAACAGAAACTTTCCTGTTCTTCCTTTTGACCCCCCGCCCCCAGGTAGGCAGGCTCAACAACTGGTAAATTAACCCGAAAGATTAAATGTTTTTTTTAAACTAAATTAACCGGGCGCTGCATCTTGTAAAGGGGTAGGTCAGGGCCTGGTTTGAAAGGGCAGGAAGGTGGCGGATGATGGATCGGCTGGTGCCCAGTGCGATTCGCCTCGAAGGTGTACCTCAGGAAGGCGGACCGCAAGCCCCTGGCACTGGCTTTGAGTCCAGGACAGCCCAGCCCCGACCTCACACATAGGAAATGCACTCTAGCCCGCAGCGTGAACACAGCTCTGGCCTTGAGGATTGTGGCTCAGCATTTGTAGCTGGTGGCAGGGAAGGGGATGGGGGTTTGTGGAGGAGGGGGGGGGGGGGGTTGGGGAGGTGGATCTGGCAGTGAACGGGGTAGAGGGAGGGGATGGAGGCATGTTATTCCACCAGGCGACCCCTCCTGCTGGACACAAGC
This sequence comes from Chiloscyllium punctatum, assembly GCF_047496795.1. Taxonomy (NCBI): domain Eukaryota; kingdom Metazoa; phylum Chordata; class Chondrichthyes; order Orectolobiformes; family Hemiscylliidae; genus Chiloscyllium; species Chiloscyllium punctatum. Next base: position 70,077,007 of record NC_092770.1, on the reverse strand, counting down.
ACACGAAAAGGAACAGATCTACAAGTTGGTCACAACTGGGACATTCAGACTCCAGACCAATATTCAGACCAACATTCAGACTCCACAGCGGCTAATGACGCTGCCAGCCTGCCCTTGCCTGACACAAAGTCGATATGAGCAATCATATCTTCTATTCCATGGAATATAGCGACCCGAACATTTCTGTGGTGCAGAAAGCGTGACTTTAATACAGACGAACTCCTACTCGCCGTGAAGTGTGCTACAGCAATGCAGTTGGCTAACAGCTTTACCTTGAGCATGTACAGCAGTGTACAGCCCCAGGTTCAATAGCCACCCCCTGTCATCTCTGCCTGTAAATCAGATAAATTGTTCCGCCTCCCAACAGTTTCCTATTCCTCTCAACTCGTTCACCCTTTTAATTCAGTACGAGATTTTCCTTACTTCCCTCGCCCTTACACCAACTCTCCCAGAACTTGGGTCTGAGTGGATTTTGGGGGGGGGGGGGGGGGGGGGGGGAAATGCCACCACAAACCAACGAAACAGCGTCCTAGAGTCCGGTAGAAGTTGCCCACCTCTCCCCCAGAACCATTCTCACCCGCATCCCCAGCTTGGTTGCAAGGTTGCATACAAATAGCGACCGCAGCTAAAGGAACTATTGGTGGCCGAAGTGCACGAAATAAAGAAGTCCTATCCGTCATAAGATCCTTATTGAACAGATCTAATAGTCTCAGCAAACGCAACACCTTATGGCCGATGAAGTGGCTGTGATCTCCTCACAGTTAGCATTCGTCACAGTAGCATTTTGTGTTGTTAATAAATATTGAGAGTGCTTCATCTGACAAGAGTCTAGCATCCCTCAAACATTACAGACTGACACATTGACACCAACACACACCCAAACACACACTCACTTTCATACACGTGTAGACACTCAAACACACTTATGCAAACGCATAGTGTCTCAAACACACAAACACACTCATTCACATATTCACACACACACTCACACAAACACACTCATTCACATACACTCACAAGCACACACACAAACACACTCATTCACATACACTCAAACACTCACAAACACTCATTCACACGCACGCACACGTTCGCATATTCACACACATTCATTCACACACACAAACACATTCATTCAAACATGTTTATGCAAGCACATAGCACCTCAATCACTCTCACTCAAACACACACTCACACACACATGCCGACACTCATGCAAGCATACTTATGCAAACACAATACCTCAAAACACTCTCACATACTCACTCAAACTCACACACATACCTACACTTATTCAAGCATAGTTATGCAAAAACATACTAATTCACACAGACACACTTACACACTCGTTCAAACATATTTATGCAAACACGGACAACCTCAAAACACTCTCTCACTCCTACAGACTCACTCAAACGTCCCCTCACACATAGTCAGTAAAACACATACTAACTCAAACACACGCTCACAACCACTTAGTCACTCAAGCACAGACTCACTCAAACACCACTCAGTCACTCGCACGCTCAGAAACACAGAATCGCCGAAACACATACTAACTCGCATGTTCAATCACATAGTCTAACGTCCGCTAACTCAGACGATCACAACACACCCTTAAACAGCACACACAATCAGAGAGAGAGAGAGAGAGAGATCTTACCTTGAAAAGTCTCAGTATATTGGCCACCATGATAGAGACGGAACTTGCAGAAGCGCCGATAACTCCCACGATCTTGTCTGGTTTGGTGATGATGGGCGCCTCGCCGCTGGCACATCTCACGTCGGTGGTGTCTTTCTCGATCAGGGCTTGGACGAAGGTGAGGGACTGCTCCAGGGCGTAGGTGTCCCGGGAGCAGGTATCCAGGATGCGGACCCCCAGGGTGATGTTGGTGAGCAGCTCGGGGTCCCGGTTCAGCTGGTCCACGGCGTGCAGCATCGCCTCCATCCGGTGGATGCCCTTCTCCTTCTTGATGTCGCCGCAGGCGGCTCCGGACTGGCCCCGGGAGTGCACCGGGAACAGCCCCCCGAGGATAATGTCTCCCTCCAGGCGGATGGAGTGGGCATGTTCCTGCGCCGTGCCCAGGAACCAGTGGACGGCGGACAGGACGGCGAGGAGGTAGCGGCGCGGCAGCCTCATGGTTCCCCGGAACTGGGGGGGGGGGGGGGGGGGGGGGTATCTCTGGCCCTGGGCAAGGGAAGGGAAGGGTGGGAGCTTGGGGGGGAGGAAGTGCTAGCGGGAGCAGAGGCTGCCCGGGTGCCTGGGGCAAGGGACGAGACGGTATCCTCCTACAGCAACCTGAAGCAGCTCAGTAGGCAGCATCTTGCAGAGGGTTGAGCAGCCTTTTGCTCTCTTCCCCCCTTCCTCGTTCCAGAAATCCCAGCAGAAAGCAGCCTCTCTCTCTCTCTCTCTCTGTGTGTGTAATGTTTAGGCGCTTCTCTCGGTTGGTCAGGCTCACATTTCTTTGCAAAAGACGAAGCAGCCCCTCCACACCTCCGGATACCCGCCTTCTCTCTGCCGGCGCCCTGTTGATGTGCAACGAGGAGATACGAGAAATAAATGATTGGGCAAGGAAGCCAGCCAGCCTTAAGTTCACTGGCGAAGCACTCGCCAGCACATAAGCAGCCCTCCCCTCCCTTGCTGCCCCCACTCAGGAGGAACACCTAGCTCTGACCCACCCCCAGTAACAAATCCCCTGTCAGCAGCTGCCAAGACTCACCAGTGGGTGCCCACTGCGTCTCCTTTTCCCACTTGCCCAATTTGCGCTCCAGTTTGGACACCCCTGGCTGTGGTGCCTCCCCCTCCCCCCCCCCCCAGCACCGACACGGAGTCTACCTGGAGGATGCGAGCTCCGCTCCGCTCAGCAGCAGCCGGCAGTGCGTGGCGTTATTGGAACAGGAGATTCCCTGCTTCTGCCTTCCCAGCTTCACTCTCCCTCGCACCTGACTGCTCCACGGCGAAGTGATCTTCACCCCAGATCAGGAGAAGGCCGTTCAGTTTCTGAGAACGACCCTGCTATTCAATTGGAACGTGCATCCAGCACAAAAACAGGCCGTTCGGCCCAACAGATCGCTGCTAGCATTCATGTCCCGCTGGAGCCTCTTTCTCTAGACTGCATTTAACCCCATCAGCAGAACCTGTATCGCTCCCCTCTATAACGATTGGGTTGGCCTCTTAGATGCATCTACTTTATTATCCTGAACTACATTCTAAACAGTCTCTAAATGCCTTTCTCCTGATTTTTTTAAAGAGGCTTATTTACATTGTGCTTATATTCAAATCCCCTAGTTTTGGTTTCCTCTGCCAGTGCACACTAGCTATTCTAAAAAATCCCTTCTTCATTTTCCAACCTTTTCCAGTCCACCACTGGTTGCTGGAGGAAATAGTCACTGCCTGTTCAGTCCTTCCTGCAACCCTTCACATTATTTATTAATGTCTTTGACATCTTCTCCAGTTTTTTTCTTTGTCAGAAGGAGACCAGACATGTGCACGAGTGCTGTCTAACAAACCTCTGTACAGGCTTAACACAACTTCACTGCTTTTCAAGTGCCTGGTCTTTAGAATGGACCCACAGTGCTTTGCATTTATAATGGAGTTGTTGACTTGAACTGTCATTTTTGATATTTTGTCGATATCCAGATTCCGTTGTTCCCTTAGCCCATTCAAAACTTTTATTTCTAAGGGGTTTTTATTTTACAGCAAGTTGTTTCATGGCACAGGTAGCTCTATTGAGATTCCTTCGCCATTTACACCCCAACTATTCGACAGGTTTTCATTTTTGCCCCAAACTTTCCCAGCATTAACTATATCTCTCCATTGGCTTTCAATTGCAAATTTTAAATTCCAGAATCTGAACTGTGTACTGGTGAATGACAGTCATTCTAATCTTGATATCTTTTTGTAACATTCATCCATCTGTGTAACTGTCTTCAACACTGTCTGTTTTTGGTTTTGTAGTTAGCTTGGTACTTGCCCCTCTGATATCACATGCTCTTACTTCTCTCAGAGGCTACTACATAGTGCCTTACTGAAGGCTTTTTGTAAAACCAGGTTGGTTGCATTTACTACATTCGTCCATGATTTCTGTTCCTTCTTCAAAGAATTCATTGGATTTGGAGTACAAACTTCCATTTTGGAATTTGTGCTACTATTCTCCATCTACTCAGCTCCTATGCTGTTTGTCTATTCGATGTTTGAGCAAAAGTTCCATTACCTTTCCTATTGTTAGTGTGAACCTAACTGGTCCATCTTTCCCTAGACTTTTCTAACTTGCATTTTAAATATGAAATTATCATTAAATAATGGCTGATCTGAATTCTAATTCAATTTTTCCACATTGTTCACTTTACTTCTTAATTCTGTTTGCTAAAAGTCCAGCAATTTCAAACTTGAAACTTTCGATTAACCTAGTGGTAATTACTTTTTGAAGAGGAACCTTCAGTTTTCCACAGATTTTGCTGTCTGATAACAACAACCCAGTTTTATTATTATTATGGCCTCTGGGACATTCCCAAGAGAGGAACTAGTTTCTAAAGCTAAGTTTTCAAATTGTTTAGTCAGCCTGGACACTTCAATTAGATCACCTCTTACTTGTATATACTTGAACAATCACAATGTTTGTATATATAAATTATCCAGTGCTGATCACAGTATTCTAGATGGAATCTAACCAACATTTTAAATGTTTACGGAATACTTTCCACCTCATGCCTTACTTAGTAAGGTTAGTGAACAAGCAATCTTGTTCACTAAAAACACTGTCTTCTGTACTATGGAGCTTAACATCTGGCTGAGTTTATTTTTAAGTTAAATTTACTCTGGGGTTGTTGTCTTAAAGGATCATACAATAGTTCCAAAACTAACCATTGAACTTGGGTGTGTTAGCCCTCTACAAGACATGCTCATCTAGTCTCACAGCTCCATCTTTTCCTGTTGACCAGAAAATATTTTCTGTCTAAATAATCATTCAACTCTTTTCTGAAAGCCTCAATTGAATCTGCCTTCTGATGCTCCCAGGCAAATCCTAATCACCTACTGAGTAAACGTATCCTCTTTGGGTCACTGTCAATAATTTGATAAGTTACCTAAATCGCTGTCCTCTGGTTCTGGATTCTTCCAAAAAAAACTGTTTCCAGTTTGGAGGTCCTACTCTGTCTAAAGCCCTCATTATTTTGAACACATTGAACTAGTCTTCATTCAGCTAAGAAAAGATTAAGAGTATAGTCCTAGTTTTGCCAATCAAACCATGGAACTGAAGTCCATCATTGCTGGAATTATTCTCATGATATATTTCCTCTAATATCTTTACATCCTTCCTAAAGTGTGGGCACATTACTCCAGCTGAGTCTAAATGTGTGTCATAACTTTGATACTTTTTCACTCTATGTTAGTAAGGTTCAGAGTCCATATGCTTTGTTAACTACTTTCACAACCTGTCATGCTCCTGCCAATGATTTGTTCACAAATACACTCAAGTCCCTCAGTTTCTTTGCTGCTATTAGATTATAGCCTTCATTTTGTGTAGTCTTTCCGGGTTCCTGCTGGCAAACTTAATAATTTCACACTTCTTAGAACTAAATTTCATCTGCCATTTGTCCATGCATTCTAACAGCCTGTTCATATTTACTTGAAATTTATTATTACCCTCCATTTTGCATCAAATAAAGCAGGAGTTTTAACACTGACCCTTGGAGAATCTCATTGCACACCTTTCTCTACTCTGAAAAAAAAGCTAACTTCTACATCTTGTCACAGTCAATATTGTATCCATGCTACTCTCTCTATTATTCCATAAGCTGACAAACCTATTATTCAGCAATCTATCAAATGTCTTTTAAAAGTCAACATACACTACATCAATGCATTATCCTAATCAACCCTTTCTCATCAGAAAAACAAACACATTAGTTAAACACAATTTGCCCATAACAAATTTATGTTGGTTCCCTTCAATTAATCTACATTTGTCGTAGAGACAATTAGTTTTATCCTAAATTATAGTTTCTCATATTTTCTCAACACCAAGGTTAAACTGACTTGCCCATAGTTGTGGCCATATCCGTTTTTGTATAAAATGTGTAATATTTACAATTCTCTAATTCTCTGGCACCAAACTTGTACTCAACAAGGACTGGAAGATTACAGGGCCCCTGCAATTTTACACAATGTAAGATTGAAGTTGCCCCAATACTCACTAAATCCAACATGAAGGTGTTTGTCACAGGAAATTGTGAATTCAAAACCAACTCCAGGCTGCAAGCACCTAAGCTAGATACACCAGTACATCAATGAAAGAGTTGTGGATGAGTTCTACTTTCTGGATGAGGTGTTCAGGGTATCAATGCACGATGCAATAAAATTGAATCCGACTGTTTGCAAAGGGAGGCGATACCACAACCAAGACTGATCTTGACCATTTCTGATGTCAACATTTGCTGCTAGCTGTCATTGGTAAACAATGAAGAGAGGGAGCCCTGGAAGATATCCAGCCCTGACCTCACCAATTAGCCTTGGTGCAAATAATTGAAGTGACTATTTGTTAACCTAGTTGATAATTAACTTTGCACATACAAGAAATTGTCTATGTGCACAGCAAGGTATTGCATTTGAAACACATCAATCCAGTTAGTTATAAATTCTGGCACTTAGCCACGAGCATGTGTACAAGTTTGCATACACTGAGCAATAAGCCAGACATAATGAGCCATTCCACAGGCAACAAATTTACAAATGAGACAAAGAAGGGCAAGAATTAGAAAATCAGAACATACATGTACTTCTCACACTACAGCTCAATTCTCTATTTATACATAAAACTAGTTTTGGGTGTCTAATAGAAATCTCGAGAAAGTGACGTTCTGATGTTAAAATAATAATCATAACACAGCCTTCTGAGAGGCTGCTAGTGATTGGACATAAGAACACTAGCACAAAAAATACTGCAAGCTTGCTGTGACCATGTTCACTCTTACCCTTCAGGCACAGAGACCAGCTATAATACTTGGTGTGGCCAACATGACACTCCAGCCACACACAATGTGGATGGTTCCGTCTTGCCAGAATTTCCCATATCCCCAAGACCAAATTCAGCAAAACGCTACATGCCTCTTTCAAATTTAGAATGTTGTCGCCTATAATCCTGCCAGTTTTTAAGCTACATTACTAAAATAAGGCCGTTCACAACACTGATGTTGGCAAAGGTCCATTAAAAAAAGATATATATTGAATTCTAGTCAGATGGTGAAGCACAATTTATCTTTAAGAAGTTTAAACTGGCATTTAAGATGCTATTAAAAAAAAGGTGTATCGAATAGACAAGTCTTAACTTTGCTGGCATATTGGCACATATAAGTACCCAAATTAAAGATGACAAACATTCCAAATCTGTTAAGGCCCCTGATCAAACAACAATTAAAATCTAAAGTAACACATATGGTGTGCACCGATAAGGATTAAACTCCTTTTTGTATACTAACATAACCAAAGTTCCACCCTAGCAACACTGTACATTTCACTAAGTGACAATTCTGACTGCTCATCAGCTCTACAATAGGAGATCCACCAGAGATAAATCAAGACAAAAGTAAGACGCACAAACACAGATCCACAAAGCTTAGATTTCTCAGTCAGCAGCAAACAAATTAGTCTGGCTGCCCATTATACTTAAGCTTGTTTGTAGACTATGGGTTTTTGAACTGGAACTTATTGAGAATCCAAAACAGTATGTCTCCCTCTACAGGGGCTATATGAAGCTGCGTGAACAGAGCAAACTATGGTCCATCACCTTTATGAATCAAAATATCCTTACTGATCCAGGAAGCATCAGAAGCAAACAGGAAGTGTAAGTCAGAACATTTAATTAAATATTACTCCTATCCTTCAGACACAGAAACCAGCTTTAATACTTGGCATTGTCAAAATGAGACTCCAGCCTGATATAATGTGGACAATTCTGGATGGGCAAAGCATTGTCCTGTCAGAATTTACCATATACCCAAGAGGGTGAAAGACGGTAAGAAAGGAAGATGGATTAGGAGAAAGAGACATTTTTAAAAATTATATAAGTTTGTAATTATTTAAAATGTTCCAGAAGTAATGTAGACATGAAGGAATTAAACTCCAATTTGCAGTGCCAGAGAGGCTGTTAGGAAGTAATTAAGATTTAACTCACTACTAAAATTCACTAAGATTAGAGCAGAGAAGCAGTAACTTTTGCTGGCATGGTTATGACGCTCCTATAAGTACCAAATTGATGTCAATTCATACGTTGCAGTGCTGATTCTCTTGGAGAGATATTGGCCAAGACCTTCTATTTAATGGTGATGTCACAGTGATCATTGCACACTATGCTGCTTCCTTATCGACATTGTCCTTCAAACAGGGCCTTCCTAAGTCGCACTGAGGAGTAAGTCATTGCTGATGGGATCCAGCAGGGGAACTTGTAAGGAGGGGAACTGATAAAGCGACACTCCCTTCAGATGTCAGCAGCTCAGGTTACACCTCATAAGCTGACCATGCTTACAGTGTTCTGGTCAGTTTTATTTTGCCATTTCTAAGGTCATTTTGAAACTATTTTTATGGTTAAACTATTTAATTTTTCTTATGAGTTTGTGATGGTGTGAGAGTGTGTGCACATTATTAGGAAGGAGTTGAGGCTGCTGATATTTATCAGGGGTGTAAACATTGATTTTTGGATTTTTCCTATTCAGCTAGTCACTTTCCTGTGCCTAAGGTTAACAGCTGGTAAAGGATGAGTAAATATTTGGGTAAGAATATTGTATCCAGTCCAAATCTTTGTACTAAGTTCAGCGAAATTCTTTGGAAGGGTGTGGGCAACATAGTTCTACCTATTGGAAATTCAAACTTCTCAAGTAAAGACTGTGCATGAACATGAGTCAGTTCTTCCCTGATTCACAATAAGAGAAACATTTTCAACATTCACGGTGTTATCCAAGAGGATCTGTGCTATTGTTATTAAAAGATGTTGAAGTAACAAGGCAACTCAGAGAGCAATGTTCTGATTTCCACATTTAATGTCAGAAATTGCTGTCCAATTCCATAGTATGAACACAGCTGAGTTTGCTGTTTTCTTCTACAAAAGAATCCATGCTATTGGGGAACATTGTGCATTCTACTCACTATCTGAGACAATAATATAATGACTGGTGCCTTGACCATCACCCTTCATGATCAAGATGCTGAAAGCAATGATTGGAATGTTCAAGGCATGTTGATCGCAGTCGTGCATTGATATCTTTATATGGAAGTCATAGAACATTCTCCGTTAGCCAGGATTTAGTATCCAAGACTATGCTAGTAAAGGGATGAGCAATGTTAACACTTTGACATGTGATCAGTTTTCTAAGAGCTGAGAATTTTCATCCATTCCAAGGATATAGAAATATGGAAAAGGTATGACCTTGGGTAATTCCAGAGGGAATAATATGAGGAGTGGAAGAATACCCATTGGGGCTCGTGATGCTTTGATTACAATGGATAGTTAGAGCCAGACAAGAACTATTCTACTATTCTATTGAGTTAGAGAATGGTGAAGAGGCATTGGATGAGAATGATATGCTCATCTATATTGAAAGCTGCAGAAGGGTCAAGGAGGTTGAAGAGGGTTAGTGCACACAGACACATAAGTTATAATTTCTAACTTTGACAGGGAATGTCTGGTATTTTGGACCAAGCAGATACGTGCTTGGAGCAATTCAAATATAGAGTTAAAATTACAGAAATTGGTTTGAGAAGGTGACAACACATTAAAAGAAAGGAAATTGATTAAGCATTTGCAAGAATGGTAGAGTTGAGGATGAGTTTTTAAGGAAGTTGTAATGATGGTAGTTTTGAAAAGAACCTGGGGGTAGGCAGCGACCTACAATATCAGAAACTTGAGATCCAAATGAAAGTTAGGTGGTCAGCAGTTCAGTGGGAAATGAATCAAGATAGCAGGAGTGGAGTAGCATGGAAGATGATAAGGTGAGAGAAGGCAGTTCAATGGGCCCTGTCCCCAGAGTTCACTGAAGTGATTCCTTTGACTTGTCAAGACTTGCTAATCCTCCATTTCTCTCTCTCTCTCTCACTCTTCAAGATTTTTCACTTACTTGCAGGAAGCAGAAGCAATTGGTCCATAAATCATTAAGTCTCTGACTTCATGTGAAAAGCTAAAGCTTGAAACAACAAGTTGGAAAACTTTCTTCAGGCTTTAGAGGTTTTTTATGATAGAGGTAAGTAAGCAAGTTCGTTTTGGGAGGTCTGATGGTTCTGACTGTCTCATTCACATCCACAAACTGCCCAGTTACCTCAAAGCCAATCACATAGTTGCTGGGAGGCAGAAGGCCTTTTGCCATTGCCAATCGATCACCAATCTACAGACCAGTCAGCTACATTTTACTGGTTGCACCTCATTTTGTATACACTCCCTGACACCAGTTCGTCTGCAACTAAATTTCCTCACTGGTTGAACAACCAAAAAGTGTAACTTACAATAATTGATGGCAGCTTATTTTTCAAAGGTACAGTGATTCCTTGATATTTTTCAAAGTCTTTAACCACTTCAGTGCGCAATCAAAAATACAGGAAAGGAAACGGATATAGCCTTCACGGGGGGAAGCAGCAGAAGGAAGTAAATCTAAAATTTAGTGACTAAAAAGTTCACTGAGTTCCTTTTACTGTCGATTGGAGGTGTGAATAGAGGAAGAAAGGGGTTTAAAGGACAGTAATGATGAAGGAATGAAGCCAATACCCTTTTTGCTGTGCAGGATGACAAAGGAAGAAGTGAGTGGTTAGGCAGAATGGATAATCTGATAATGCTGGGAATTGCCTGGGTTCTGCTGATGTATGACTAGACCAGAGTTTGGCAGATAGTCTCAAGATGATTGGGGCGGCACGGTGGCTCAGTGGCTAATATTGCTGACTCACAGCACCAGGGACCCAGGTTCAATTCCAGCCTCGGGCGACTGTCTGTGTGGAGTTTGCACATTCTCCCAGTGTCTGCATGGGTTCCCTCCGGGTGCTCTGGTTTCCTCCTACAGTCCAAAGATGTGCAGGTCAGGTGAATTGGCCATGCTAAATTGCCCACAGTGTTAGGTGCATTCGTCAGAGGGAAATGGGTCTGGGCAGGTTACTCTTTGGAGGATCGGTGTGGACTGTTTCCACACTGTATGGAATCTAATCTAATCAAAGACTGTGTCTTTGAAGGTGTTGAAAACTGTGTATTCCAATGATCGGGACAGGTCCACGGTATTCCAAGGCAGTGGATGGTTGACCAGGCAGAGCCTGGATAGGAAGAACTGTCACTGATGACAGGGCCATAATGGCCCTGAAGTCCCAGACCTTACAAATAGAGTGATACTAGTTCAGAATCTCACAATCCTTCTAGTTCTCTTCATGTCTTTGCCTAGTGAAGCTCCAACAACTCCTTGCATTGACTTGTGATTCTCCAAGGCTTTCTCTCCTGCCAACCTGCTGCAGTCTAACCTGAAATAAATAATTTTGTAGAATCCATATTCGAAAATGAAAAAGTAATTAAACATTGTTGTAGGTTTACACATGTCAGAAAGCAAGCTAATGTGAGCTCAATTATTTATTAATACTTATTGTATTTGCTTGTTTAAATTAGTTGGGATTTTATTTTGCAGCTTTCAATCTCAGAAGCAATGACAAATTTCATATTGGACATTGCCAGCTTTGTTTTGTAACCTTTCCTTTGATTTTAGCACGTTTGTAATTCACATGATAGTTGGTTCATAAATAAACAATGCCTCACTGGAAATGACTATGAAAATGTGCTGACTGAAACTGAAGGCAGAAATAACCTAATAACAAAAGGCTAAGACAATACTTTAACCTGTTTGGTTATGTTGACCGAGAAGTTTGAAGATCTGACAATGAGTTGTACCAGACTTGAAATGTTAAATTTGTTTTTCTCTCCACAGATACTGCCAGACCTGCTGAGTTTCTCTAATACTTTGTTTTTATTGCAGTATGACTGAGGACTGGTTTTGAGACAAAAAAAAACTGCAGATGCTGGAATCCAACAGAGACAGATTGGAGGCTGGAAGAATATAGCAAGCCAGGCAGCATCAGAAGGTGGAGAAATCAACGTTTCGAGTGTAACCCTTCTTCAGGACTGGGGGTGGGTGTAGGGGGAGCTGCAGATAAAGGGGGTGGTGGGGGCAGGGTGGTGAAGCGAGGATAGGTGAAGGCAGATGCAGGGTATGACCTGGTTGGTGAATGGGAGCAATTAGATTAGACTACTTACAGTGTGAAAACTGGCCCTTCGGCCCATACTGACCCTCCGAAGAGCAACCCACCCAGATCCATTCCCCTACATTTACCCCTTCAACGAACACTACGGGCAATATAGCATAGCCAATCCGCCTAACCTGCACATCTTTGGACTGTGGGAGGAAACCGGAGCACCCGGAGGAAACCCACGCAGACACGGGGAGAATGTGCAAACTCCACACAGACAGTTGCCCGAGGTGGGAATTGAACTCGGCTCCCCTGGTGCTGTGAGGCAGCAGTGCTAACCACTGTGCCACCGTGCTGCCCCCAGTTGGTGGCTGGGAGGAGTGGAAGAGAGGATGAGGGGCTGGGAAGGGAGTTGGGGGATGGGACGGGAAGTTATTTGAAATTGGATAACTCAATGTTGAGTCCTCTGGACTATAGGCTGCCCAGACGGAAGATGAGGTGTTGTTCCTCCTTTTTGCGGTTTGGTTCATTGTGGCAATAGAGGAGGCCAAGGATGGTCATGTCAGAAAGGGAGTGGGAAGGGGAATTCAAATAGGCTGTGACTGGGAAATTCCTTTCTATCCCCCGACTCCCTTCCCATTCCCTCCCCCTCCCTTCCACTCCTCCCAGCCACCTACCGGATTCACTTCTCCCATTGAGCAACTAGGTCATACTCTCTGCCTGTCTTCATCCCTCCCCACTTCCCCACCTTGCCCCTGCTACCCCCTTTATTTGCAGCTCCCCCCACACCCAACCCCCGCCCTGAAGAAGGGTGATACCTGAAATGTTGACTCCTCCACCTCCTGATGCTGCCTGGCTTGCTGTGTTCTTCCAGCTTCCTGCTTGGCTACTGAGGATTGGATTTAGCAGGTTTGAATAGGGGTGATTAATGGTGCATTCACAACCTTCACAATAAGGTACAACTCTGCACCCAAACTAAACTTTGGATTGTAAATTGGGAGTAAGAGCCTGAAGTAGCCCATAAGTAATGGGGCATAAAAGTGACGAAAGTTACAGGTTCACACTGGGTGTTGCGTTCCTGTTGTGCTCTGTGCCACCATTAGATCGGACCCTGAACTCAAATTCTAATGCTGGCAATGTTACTCCATAAACTTCATAACAACAGTGTCTTGTTGAGAGGCCAGCACCGAAAAAAGAAATGAAGGCTATGAAATTTCTGTACTTACCCATCTTCATGCTCCAGTTCAGATATATACCTTTCCATGGGACCTGGTAAGACACATAGCTGGATTTTTACTGAGTGTTTTACACACCATAATTGAGCAGGAGCAGGTGGCAGAGACCAAGACAGCCACGAGAAGTTTATGTAAGAGGACATACGATGTTCCAGGCTTTACTGGCTGGTGCTGACCTCAGGGGCCATCAACAAAGTAGATGCTGCTAGAATGGCAGCAATGTGAGATGTACTGGCAGACTGTTCAGCATGACCCTTCATGCTTAGAGAAAAAGAATGTAGGAGTCTATCTCAAGCATTAGTGCCATGATGTAGCAGTCCCTTGCAATGATTTCCAAATGCATGGAAAGAGTGCAGGGAGCATGAAACACAGCAGTCAAATGAGTATAATGAATGACAACATAATTACAATTTCTGATACTCTGAAATTTATTTCTCACCCATTAGCCATCTCCCCTGTCAATGTTCTAAACACAATCTCCTGCCTAAATGGTCAAGTTTGACTTTGTACAGGTGCAGAGTAATCTTTAGTAGAGCCCTCACAAGCTCCTAAACCTAGAGAATGTCAGCTGAGAGAGGTGAACTGAACAGCAAGGCCTGGGAGTAGGATAAAAAGAAGGGTAAAAGTTTGTCACTGGATAAGGGTTTATTTCCTAATGTTAGTTTGTTAAATATCTGTCTAATCTTTGAGTCACAAGGAACTTACTTGATTGCAATGTTCTCCCATCTTACACACATTTGTCTGTGGCATCTTCTCATTTGTGACAAATGAGAAAATCTGAAACTGAGCAATGGATTGCTGTCAAAAGGATGCTCTGTTCATTGCAGGACTGCTTCATGTTGGAGTAAGGGATAAGTGGGTTCAGCCAGACAGTGTACTAGTACAAATGAAACAAATTGTACAATTATGATAGCAATCCATGCTGCATAGGTAGCAATGACTGTTGATGTCACAATCTCATCATGTTATTCTCTACTTCCTTGTCCTCCTCTTCCTCCTCTGATACCCACTCATTCTCCAGAAGCATTGTGCTCGGTGCCTTATTCCTGCTCAGCTCCAAACCTCAGCACAACACATTACAAATCATTCTCAAGATCCTGGCATGTTGAGACTCACCTTGAGATATGTTGAGGACCCAAAACATACCTCCAGCATCTGATTGTTCGTTCAATTACATTTCTCTCCTTCATATGACTTTGATTTTAGCACTCTTGTCTCTCATTGCTTGGGGTCCTATTGGATGTTATTGGCTACACTTTAATTGGGTGACCCTTTTCCTTTCAGTCAGTCTGTTCTGAGGACTGACGGGTTCAAGGAGGGTGTACTGATGTAGGATGAATGTGGCTCCTTGGGAATATTGCACACACACCAATATAGCAATCTTTTTGTGGTTTACTGACCTGTTTCACCTTGATGGAATCGAAGTCTTTACATTTCTCAAATATTCCTGGATTGTTGTCACATGTCTGCAGTTGTTGACAGCCTGTACCTATGGGAAACCAGGTAAAGCTGCAAATTTGAGTATCTGCTCACTACAATTAGCATAATTGGTGACAAAATATACTAATTGCCTGCCCTGGCAATCGTGGCATTAGTCATTAATGTGGGCAACTGACTAGGAAATCCTGAAATTCTCTCCTGAAGATGCCTGGAAGGGAGGAAAGACATTGTGGGCAGTGGTCACAAGAACAACACGGCATCCAACAGGCCATGAGGGCAGAACACCAACAATACTGGTCTAGTAAGTCAGAGGATAGAGGAAAGTGAGGACTGCAGATGCTGGAGATCAGAGATGAAAAGTGTGGTGCTGGAAAAGCACAGCAGGTCAGGCAGCAACTGAAGAGCCAGAGAATCAACATTTCGGGCATAAGCCCTTCATCATTCCTGACCTGCTGTGCTTTTCCAGCACCACACTTTTCGACTACTTGTCCAGTTAATGCTCTGTGCATCCAACTCCTGCCACAGCAACTGTGAATTAAATTTGAAGTAAATTAAGGAATCTAGAAAATAAAGACAGTTCTAGTAATGGTGATCATTTCAGTATCATTAATTGTTGTGAAAACCATCTGGTTTACAAATATACCTCAGGGAAGCAAATCTGCTGCCATTAGCTGGCCTGGTCTCCTGTGACTTCAAGCCCATCTGCTTTCTGAAATGGCCTGGGAAGCCATTTAGTTGAAGAGCAGTTAGGGATGGTCAACATTTTACATTTACTCTTGTGGGTGAGTTCAGAACGAGGGGACATTGTTTCAGAATTAGGGATTGCCATTTTTGGGCAGAGATAAGGGAATATTTTCCCTCTCAGAGGATTCTGTGGTTTTGGGAATTCTTTAAATCAGTAGATAGGGGAGGGCAGGCTCATCAAAGGTTTTTAAAGTGAGGGGAGAGAGATTCTTGACAAAAAAGCAAAAAGGACTGCAGAAGCTGAAAACCTGAACAAAAACAGAAATTACTGGAAATTCTCAGCAGGAGTGGCAGAATCTGTGGAAAGAAATCAGAGTTAACTAGAGTCCAGTGACCCATTTTCAGAACTGATGGTAGCTAGGAAAAGGTTGATTTTTTTATACAGTAGATAGATTGGGGGTGGGGTGGGGGGGGAAGTAAATGATAGGTGGACGTGGAGCCCAAAGAGAGAGAAAAACAGTTTAGACAAAGGAATGGTAAAAGGTCAGTTTGGGGAAATGAAAAGCCATTAATGAAGACAATCAGAGGCTGACAATGGGTAGTGTGTGGTAGCAGTCCATGTCATGTCAAGGCCTGGTGTGTGGGAGTGGGGAAAGGTGCTCAAAACCTAAAATTGTTGACCTTAACATTAAGTCAAAAAGGCTGCAAGGTCCCAAAGTGGAAAAGAAGATACTGTTCTTCCACCTTGCACTGAGCTTCACTGGAGTGCTGCAGCAAGCCCGAGACAGAGATGTTGGCCAGAGAACAATTTCTGTAGATAGATTCTTATTTGGTAAGAGAGTTGAAGGTTATCAGGGACCGATGGCAATGTGGTGTTTGGAACACAAACAGATCAGTCATGATCTTACTGAATAACAGAGTAGGTTCAAGCGGCTGAGTATCCTGCTTCTAATTTGTGTGTATGCCCTTATGTAACTAATGGCCTTGCCAGTGATGCCCATGTCCTATGTAAAAATGAAAAGAAAAACAGGATACAAACGTCAACCATGACCTGATGAGATACCCTGAGCCTCTTGATCAGATATGCCTGAGAAACTGATCCTTTCCCTAAAAGACCTTCCGTTAAGGCATCCCCTCCTTTGAGTCACACCGCTCTGAGTTCATTCCCCTTCCTGAGAAACAGCAGGTCTAAACACAAGTCCACTCCTGTTCCCCATGTTGCTGCTGAGGTCTTGCTGCCTCTTCGTACCTTGGCCCTCATCAGATTAGTTCCAAGACAAAGCAGCCCAAGGGACATTGACACACCCACCCATAACAAATGTCAGAAGTCACACGACACCAGGTTATAGTCCTGACTTCACCTGACAAAGGAGCAGCACTCCAAAAGCTTGTGATTTCAAGTAAACCTATTGGACTATAACTAGTGTCATGTGACTTCCGATTTTGTTCCCCTCCCTCACAGTCCCATACTAATACCTCCACACTATAACAAATGGGAAGTGGAGATCAGAAGCACAGACCTCCAGTCATGAAAATGACCTTCAGTGTAATGGAAATGACCTCTCAGCCAGCAAAACTATACTCAGAACAAGTGTTGTGAGCAAAGGGTTTTCACTTTGGCAAGGAACCAGGCATAAGTTTGCAGTACTTAAGGATTCCCCCAGCCCCTGCTCCCGACATTACTTTGACTTTTTCAATTGCCACTAAATTCTCACTTTGTTTACGTGGTGAAGTTCCAAAAAAACCACAAAGAACCAGTACATCCACAGCCAAAGTATTGAATCAAATTAGCTTTATTGTCACATGTACTCAAATGAGTACAATGAAAAGTTTTCAAGTTACCACTTACAGCGTTATCTTAAGTACAAGGTATCTAGGTACAGATTCTTCAGTACTGTCAATAAATAGCTAAAGTTGCAATTAGTTATATCAAATATCTAAATTAGCAAAACCCCCATTCCTGAAGGGATTACTTGGGCACAGCCAACCTCCTACAGTTAAATAACATACTGAAGCAGAGCTCCTAACGCTGTTAATTTCAATACTCTGATCCGTCCCCACTGCTTTCAAAATCCCAAATTCTCAAGCTCACTCATGTTTCAGTTTTAAAAGTAAAACTCCCCCTTCTGTGCCTCAGAAATAATTATTTTCAATCTGATTGAAGAGACACACAGTTGCTTGCCATTTTCATGCAGGCTCGTGTTGCCTGACACAATATTGAGCCCATTTAGCCTAGCTGGTTGCTCTGCAATGCAGAACAACACCAACAACATGGGTTCAATTCCCACACTGGCTGAGATCTCCATGAAGGTCACACTTCCTCAACCTCACTCCTGGTCTCAGGCAAAGTGACCCTCAGGTGAAACCGACACCAGTCATCTCTCTCTACTGAGAGATGAAGACTAGGGTGACTTTAAATTTACACAATACAAGGTGTTTGGCATAACTGGCTTTAGACTAGCCTCAAGTTCCAACGCAAATTCCATAGAAAGCCAGTAGGTGTAATAAAGACTGATGCCTTTATTTTTAATTGCTGAGCACAGAATATAGATTAGATTAGATTCTCTACAGCATGGAAACAGGCCCTTTGGCCCAACCAGTCCACAACAACCCTCCGAGAGTAACCCACCCAGACCCATTTCCCTCTGACTAACGTACCTAACACTATGGGCAATTTAGCATGGCCAATTCACCCAGCCTGCACATCTTTGGACTGTGGGAGGAAACCAGAGCACCCGGGGGGGGACCCGCACAGACACGGGGAGAATGTTCAAATTCCACACAGTCACCCGAAGCTGGAATCGAACCTGGCACCCTGGTGCTGTGAGGCAGCAGTGTTAACCACTGAGCTACCATGCTGCCCTTTGAGCCACCATGCCGCCCTTAAGCCATTGTGTTGCCCTTAGACCAGTTACAGTATTTCATGGTCCTTAATAAATTTTAATTTACTTTTCACCTAGTTGCGTAGCCTTGTGTTTAACCTATTCAGTGTAATATAACTACACTGGAAGCCTTGCAATTTATCTATTGATCAACTTGCTGCTTCTTTCTGTTTTCTGTTGATAATTTCTATCTTCTGCAGTAGTGGCATCTAACATTATCTTACAGAACTCATCACTTACTTTTACTTAGCTTCACCAGAATGATTGGAAACTCATGTGATTTTAATGCTTCTTTACTGAGATCCATGGAGTATATATCCAAAACTCCAGCTAAAGGCCAAAATTGTGTTCCTGAATTCTTCAAAAACCATATGATGTGATTGAGCTCCTCATCACTCAGTATTAAGCCAAGCACTTTGCGGTCTGACTGAATTTGTAGCAATCAAAAATCATTTTCATCACTGTAGCCTCCAGTTATGGTTGACCAACTATCAGCTTCTGAAAAGTAAGGCTGCCTCACCGAAAGTCATCTTTTCCTCTGGCCTGATCAGAATCTGCACTTGCTGCTTTATGTGGCACATTTGTTTCGTTGACATCAAATCTGCAACTTACTCAGACAGATTTTACATTGTCATTAACCTCCAGAAAATGTTACATTCCATTTCAAAATTAATACATTTAAAATGTGCAAGGTCAATGGTTTATAAACCAATCAAGAAGTCCATTATCCAAGTGTCACTATCTGTCAGTGGCAACATTGCTATATTCCGATTTGTCATATAGGCCCTGGGCTGACAGTTTGAGGCACCCATTGAACTTTCGAAGGATGTCTGGTAAGCTATATATAAATGTTTCACACAGTTATGTTTGTAGCATATGTACAAACACAGCAGTTGTCTACAGTTACAGCTTCCCTCTTTGTTTTGATAGATCGAATAATAAATATTTTAAAATCACACATTTTAAAAATTGCATGTGGCACTGCATCTGTTACAGGTTATTATATTTAATTCACCTCAAAGACACCTGTGATTCCTAATGCCCACTCTCTCCCTATTTATTCCATCTCTCACATTTCAATATGATTCCACCCTTGCACAATTATAAAAGCTGACTTCTGCTAAACTGAAGATTCGCTACATCCATTTTTAATAAAAGAATTAACAGGAGATGTGTGATATTAATTATTAGAAACATGATATTGGACCAAGTCCAATGTTAAATGACTGAGGTAATTTTAAAACATGTAAATTGATAGGACCCATTATCTTTTAAGGTGGGATATGGAATATTTAATTTAAAACACACTTCTCTACTAATGGAATACACATCCTGAATAAGAATATTATGTAATTGTAGTCCTTTTGTTAGATGAGTGTTCTGTGCTGTGTTGTAGATCATCACCTTCACAGAAGGAACCTGAATGCTATGCATAAATTTACCAAATGTGCAATTATTGCAGATTGCTCCTGATTGGCAGAATTTCCTTCAGGCATGACACTGATAACCTAGTGTGCTAGTGTGTCCTGTAATCTAGCTGAAACATGAATTAACAAATCAATAGTTCACCTGCAACTTGAAATAAGAGCTCAAATATTCCAAATGCTGTTTAAATTCTGTCAACAAAGGCTTTCCAAAGAGCCAGAACTTGTTCAAGGTACAAGTGACCTGTGACACTACACTTCAGTATTGATGACAAAGAACAATCCTGTGACTGGGAATGTTTAAAGAAATGCATGTCTAGTTCAATAAACATTAATCATTTTGTAGTTTTAAGAGTATTTCACACAACGCTTACACTGCCACCTAAAGCCTCAATTTAGAGCAAAACATAATGTGTTGGTGTTGGACTGGGGTGGACAAAGTCAGAAGTCACACCAGGTTATAGTCCAACAGGTTTATTTGAAATCACAACCTCTCGGAGGGCAACTCCTCGACGAAGGAGCCGCACTCTGAAAGCTTGTGATTTCAAATAAAGCTGTTGGACTATAATCTGGTGTTACGTGACTTTTGACTTTTTTAAGATTCCCTACAGAGTGGAAACAGGCCTTTCGGTCCAACAAGACCACACCGACCCTCCAAAGAGTAACCCACCCAGACCCATTTCCCTCTGACTAGTGCACCTAACTTTATGGGCAATTTAGTATGGCCAATTCACCTGACCTGCACACCTTTGAACTGCAGAGGAGGGAACCAGAGCACCTGCAAAAGTAGGTAAATTCCAACCCGGAAACCCACACAGACACAGGGAGAATGTGCAAACTCCACACAGACAATCACCTGAGGCTGGAATTGAACCTAGGACCCTGGTGCGATGAGGCAGCAATGCCAACCACTGAGCCACTGTGCCACCCCATAGAGTAAATTAAGCAACTGAAATGACTTGAAACACATTTCTCACACTTACCTGAAATAAAGTTAACTTAAAGTAGAAGCTATTCTTACTCAGGGTATTTATTCTTATTGTTAGAAGTAGCAATCATGTGGAAGTCTTGCACATTACTAGTGAAAATATACAAGAGAATGCTAAGAGGAGCTTTGATAGAAGTGTTCAAAATTATGAATAGTTTTGATGGAGAATATGAGGAGAAACTGCTACCAGTAACACGAAAGGTGACAGGTAAGTAGGGAATGCAAGCTTAAAGTATCAAAGGACATGAGGAAGCATTTTTATACATTGCTAAATTGTTGTAAGGGAGTTATTGCAGTGAAAGGGAAGCCATAAGCAGATTCAATAGCAACCTCTGGAAGAGAAATATATGAAAACTTAAAAGGAGTGTTTTACAGGACTATGAAGCAAAGCAAGGGAATGGAGTCAATTTTAAAGTTCTGTACAATGCAAATACAGTTGAGATGGTCTGAATAACCATCTTGTGCATTGTAGCAATCTATGCTTCTTAAAAGTGACAGATTTAAAGAACAAATAATTGAAATATACCCCATGGTGGAGTGGTAATACCTGCTTGGCATAATTTTATAGACCTGAGGAGAGGACTTTCACCTTTACTGCTTAGACATTCAGTATTGACTGAGTTGGGTGGACAACAGAGCCCACCAGAACTACCTCATTCATTGGAAAAGAAGTAAATTCCAACAGTTTCAACCATCAGGATGTATTGATATGCAAATTAACCAGATTTTTTTTACTCACTTTAAACTGTGAAATATTAATATCTATTCAAAAGCATGAGCAGCAAACATTCAAATCAATAATCAGCCTCTTTGTGCCCTATTAATGTCAATCATCTGGAAATGCTGACAGTACAATAAACACTTGGGTGGCATGGTGGCACAGTGGTTAGCACTACTGCCCCACAGCGCCAGAGACCCAGGCTCAATTCCCGCTTCAGGCGACTGACTGTGTGGAGTTTGCACCTTCTCCCTGTGTCTGTGTGGGTTTCCTCCGGGTGCTCCGGTTTCCTCCCACAGTCCAAAGATGTCAGGTCAGGTGAATTGGCTGTAGTGCCTGTAGTGTTAGGTATAGGGTTGTGGGTCTGTGTGGACTTGTTGGGCCGAAGGGCCTGTTTCCACACTGTAAGTAATCTAATTTACACTTGTGTTAATCTGCAGTGGGCTTTTCATAATTAATTTACTTTGATGTTGATTTCCTCAAATTCCTGGGACTCCCTTTCTAGCAGACTGCTGGTGTACCTACAGCACATGGACAACAGTGGCTCATCTTCTAAATACATTTAGCATGTTCTCAATGACAAATGAATGGACAGCAAGTACTGCCATTTCTAGTGATATGCATAGCCCATGGACAAATAGGTAAAGATAATTAAATAACATTACTTGAAGAATCATAGGCCAGTACCAAAGGTAGCCATTCAGACCACTTTAACAGTGTCTGCTTTTTGTAGAGTTCTCTAATTAGACAATAGACAATAGAACAATACAGCACAGAACAGGCCCTTCGGCCCACGATGTTGTGCCGAACGTCTATCCTAGATTAAGCACCCATCCATGTACCTATCCAAATGCCGTTTAAAGGTCGCCAATGATTCTGACTCTACCACTCCCACAGGCAGCGCATTCCATGCCCCCACCACTCTCTGGGTAAAGAACCCACCCCTGACATCTCCCCTATACCTTCCACCCTTCACCTTAAATTTATGTACCCTTGTAACACTCTGTAGTACCCGGGGGAAATGTTTCTGACTGTCTACTCTATCTATTCCCCTGATCATCTTATAAACCTCTATCAAGTCAGCCCTCATCCTTCACCATTCCCACGAGACAAGGCCGAGAACTCTCAACCTATCCTCGTACGACCTATTCTCCATTCCAGGCAACATCCTGGTAAATCTTCTCTGCACCCTCTCCAAAGCTTCCACATCGTTCCTAAAGTGAGGCGACCAGAACTGCACACAGTACTCCAAATGTGGCCTAACCAAAGTCATGTACAGCTGCAACATCACTTCACGACTCTTGAATTCAATCCCTCTGCTAATGAACGATAATACACCATAGGCCTTCTTACAAACTCTATCCACCTGAGTGGCAACTTTCAAAGATCTAAGTACATAGACCCCAAGATCCCTCTGTTCCTCCACCTGACTAAGAACCCTACCATTAACCTTGTATTCAGCATTCTTATTTGTTCTTCCAAAATGGACAACCTCACACTTGGCAGGGTTGAACTCCATCTGCCACTCCTCAGCCCAGCTCTGCATCATATCTAAGTCCCTTTGCAAACGACAAATGCCCTCCTCATTGTCCACAACTCCACCTATCTTCGTATCATCTGCAAATTTACTGACCCACCCTTCGACTCCCTCATCCAAGTCATTAATCAAAATTACAAACAGCAGAGGACCCAGAACTGATCCCTGCGGAACTCCACTTGTAACTGGGCTCCAGGCTGAATATTTACCATCTACCACCACTCTCTGACTTCGACCGGTTAGCCAGTTTTCTATCCAATTGGCCAAATTTCCCTTTATCCCATGCCTCCTGACTTTCCGCATAAGCCTACCATGGGGAACCTTATCAAATGCCTTACTAAAATCCATGTACACTACATCCACTGCTCTACCCTCATCCACATGCTTGGTCACCTCCTCGAAGAATTCAATAAGACTTGTAAAGCAAGACATACCCTTCACAAATCCGTGCTGGCTGTCCCTAATCAAGCAGTGTCTTTCCAGATACTCATAAATCCTATCCCTCAGTACCCTTTCCATTACTTTGCCTACCACAGAAGTAAGACTAACTGGCCTGTAATTCCTGGGGTTATCCCTATTCCCTTTTTTGAACAGGGGCACAACATTCGCGACTCTCCAGTCCCCTGGTACCACCCCCGTTGACAGTGAAGATGAGAAGATCATTGCCAACGGTACTGCAATTTCCTTTCTTGCTTCCCACATAATCCTAGAATATATCCCGTCAGGCCCGGGGGACTTGTCTATCCTCAAGTTGTTCAAAATGTCCAACACATCTTCCTTTCTAACAAGTATCTCTTCTAGATTACCAGTCCATTTCACACTCTCCTCTTCAACAATACGGTCCCTCTCGTTCGTAAATACTGAAGAGAAGTACTTGTTCAAGACCTCTCCTATCGCTTCCGACTCAATACACAATCTCCCACTGCTGTCCTTGATCGGACCTACCCTCGTTCTCGTCATTCTCAGGTTTCTCACATACGCATAAAATGCCTTGGGGTTATCCTTGATCCTATCCGCCAAGGATTTTTCATGCCCTCTCTTAGCTCTCCTAATCCCTTTCTTCAGGTCCCTTCTGGCTATCCTGTATCCCTCCACTGCTCTGTCTGAACCCTGTTTCCTCAGCATTATGTAAGCCTCCTTCTTCCTCTTTACTAGACATTCAACCTCCCTCGTCAACCAAGGTTCCCTCACACGACCATTTCTTTCCTGCCTGATAGGTACATACATATCAAGGACACGTCGTATCTGCTCCTTGAAAAAGTTCCACATTTCCACCACATCCTTCCCTGACAGCCTATGCTCCCAACTTATGCTCCTCAAATCCTGTCTCACAGCATCGTAATTTCCCTTCCCCCAATTGTAAAATCTACCTTGTTGTGCGCACCTATCTCTCTCCTTAACCAAGGTGAAAGTCACAGAATTGTGGTTACCATCACCAAAATGTTCACCCACTAACAAGCCCATCACTTGTCCCAGTTCATTACCGAGTACCAAATCCAATATGGCCTCCCCTCTGGTTGGACAATCTACATACTGAGTTAGAAAAGCTTCCTGGACACACTGCACAAACAACGCCCCATCCAATCTACTTGATCTAAAGAGCTTCTAATCAATATTTGGGAAGTTGAAGTCGCCCATGACTACGACCCTGTGGCTTCTGCACCTGCCCAAAATCTGTTTCTCAATCTGTTTCTCCACATCTCTGCTGCTATTGGGGGGCCTATAGTAAACACCCAACAAGGTGACTGCACCTTTCCTATTTCTGACTTCAGCCCATACTACCTCCAGAGGCAGATCCCCCTCAAACTTCCTTTCTGCAGCCGTTATACCATTTCTAATTAGCAATGCCACCCCCCCCTCCTTTTTTACCACCCTCCCTAATCTTACTGAAACATCTGTAACCACGAACCTCCAACAGCCACTCCTGTCCCTCATCTATCCACATTTCCGTGATGGCCACAATATCGTAGTCCCTCCCTCATTAGTCTCACTCCCTTGCTTTGCCCTATAGCCATGTTAAACCTTTTCATGGAAATTTTTATTCAATTCTATCAAAAGTTAATGAACGTCCACTTTGTTCATCTATTACAGCAAATTTCTGAGGATTGTAGTAATGTACAAACATCAATGCTCCTTCCAGCCCCACAATCCTCTGAAATCTCTGGACTCTTCAATTCTGGACTCTTCCACTTTCCTGATTTTCCTCGCTCCACAAGTGACAATTATGTCTGCAGCTGTCTTTGTCCTAAACTCTGGAATGTCTTTCCTTAAACCTTTCTATCCTCCATTAAAATGAGTTTATAAAACCCGTCTCTTTGACTAAACTTTTAATCATCAATCCTAATCTCTCATGTGACTCCATCATGCTTGGATTGAAATATGTTGAAACATTTTATTATGCTAAAGATGCTATTAAAGCATACATTTATGTTGTTCCTAAAGGGAATCAAACAAGATTTGGAGATGCTGGTATTGGACTGGGGTGTACAAAATTAAAAATCACACAACACCAGGTTATAGTCCAACAGGTTCAATTGGAAGCACTAGCTTTCGGAGCACTGCTCCTTCATCAGGTGGTTAAGGAGCGATACTCCGAAAGCTAGTGCTTGCAATTAAACCTGTTGGACTATAAGCCTGGTGTTGTAAGAATCATACAAGATAGTCGTAAATACTTCTTTTGTAACCTCCACATTTGTCATTTTGATAGGGATAATGAACTATTCACCAAACTATGTGATTTACCTCCACTATCTGAGGTCTAACCACATATCACCTTACATAATGTCATAAGATCAATTAGATAGAAATCTTTTCAGTTTTTATATCATGCAGTCCATATAGATGGGCAAATGTTAAAGTTAGTAAAAAGTGAGGACTACATTCTTGATGAGCAGCTTATGCTCAAAACATCAACTTTCCTGCTCCTCGGATGTTGCCTGACTGGCTGTGCTTTTCCAGCACTACACTTCTTAAGTGCCAAAGTTAGTTTGACTTGAACTAAATCATTTTGAATTTCAGATGATGACAGTTATGTTGTTACTCTTGGGATGAGGTTAGAATCATGGAATCCTTACAGTGTAGAAGCAAACCATTCAGCCCATCAAATCTATGCCATCCCTCTGAAGAGCTTTCCACCCAATCCCTGTAACCCTGCTTTTCCCATGGCTAATCTATTTAGTCAGCACATATCTGAACACTGTGGGCAATTTAGCATAGCCAATCCACCTAACCTGCACAGCTTTGTGACAGTGGGAGGAAACTGGAGCTCCTGGAGAAAACCCACACAGACACAGCGAGAACATGCAAACTCCATCCAGTCACCCAGCATGGAATTGAATCCAGGACCTTGGTGCTGTGAGGTAGCAATGCTAACCACTAGGCTACCACACAGCCTAGGTCTGTTTAGACTGCTTTCTGAATGATTATAAGTTCTGGTCATGCACCTCTGTTCCATTAGAATTTTATTATTTCTCATTGCATTTTCACAAGATTCATGTAAGAACTGTGGAATTGCCTAATTTAAGTTTACATAGCATTATTGATGCTGAAAATATCCTAGAGAATTCTAAAGAGAATGAAGGCTAAGCCAAGGGAGAATAGAGGGGATTGGAGGTCGGAGGGGGGGGGGGGGTGGGGGGTGGGGAATGCAGTTTAACCGAAACCTATCACAGCGAGAGGGTCTTAAAAAGGTAAACAAAGGTAAAATCTTTATGAAGGGAATCCCAGAGTTTGGACTTTCAGCAGCTGAACAGATGGCTATGCTTAATGGAGCAATGGGAGTATGAGGTGCACAAAAGATTATAATTAGAAGGTATGCATTTTGTTTCAAGATTATGGGATGGAGAAAGCTACAGAAATGTGGAGGGCCTTTAAATTTGAGTTGTGCAGAATTGGAAGCTATTGGTTTCCATTTTACGGGAAACTTTTCAATGTGCCTGTTAGTAAAGATTTCGGATACACTGTGGTACTCTGGACAGGAAATCTGTGAACAAAACAAGAAACAGCAATGCTCTTCAAATGATCAGATTTAATTCTCACTGGGATATGTAGAAGCTAACCAGGAATTCAAAAACAGGAAAAAAAATCACATCATAAAATAAAAAAATAATTAATTAATTAGAAAATTGAAATTGATAGCTGGTCACAGTAATGGTGACCGTAAAACTATGATCAATTGCTGTAAAAACCTATCTGATTCACTAAAAGCAGATCTGCTGTTCTTAACTAGTCTGGCCTACACATGACCCCAATCCACAGCAATGTGATTGATTCTTAGATGCCTAGTGAAATGGCCAAGCACAGTCATTAGGGCAGCATGGTAGCTCAGTGGTTAGCACTGCTGCCTCACAGGGCCAGAGGCCTGGGTTTGATTCCTGCTTCAGGCAACTGTCTGTGTGGAGTTTACATATTCTCCCTATATCTGCATGGGTTTCCTCCCACAATCCCAAGATGTGCTGACCAGGTGAATTGGCCATGCTAAATTGTCCATAGTGATATGTGCATTAGTCAGAGGTAAATATAGGGTAGAGGAATGGGTCTGGGTGGGTTACTGCCCGCAGGGTTGGTGTGGACTTGTTGGGCTGAAGGGCCTGTTTCCATACTGTAGGGGCTCCAGTCTAAAGCAAGCCATGCAGTTGTGTAAAGCCACAACAAACAAAAAGCCAGATGGGAAACTGTCAACAAATGAGATTTCAGAATTGACAACCACATACCCATTCCTGCAAGGTCCTGCTGATTAACTTCCTGGAAATGTCCCAAAATTAGGAGAGTATACCATAGATTAGGCAAGCAACAACCTAACATAGTCTTACTAACTGAACCATATCTTACAGCCAATATTCCAGACACAATCGTCACCATCCATGG
This sequence comes from Chiloscyllium punctatum, assembly GCF_047496795.1. NCBI lineage: Eukaryota > Metazoa > Chordata > Chondrichthyes > Orectolobiformes > Hemiscylliidae > Chiloscyllium > Chiloscyllium punctatum. Next base: position 70,049,034 of record NC_092770.1, on the reverse strand, counting down.
GTATGTCCTGTTCTACTGGCAGATCAGAAGCAACAGAGATGGTGGTACCATGATATACAGTTGAAAGGGTGTTGCCCTGGGAATCCTCAACAATAACTCTGGCCTCCGAGAAATCTCATGACATCAAACAAAACACAGGCAAATAAACCTTCTACTAATTACCATCTACCATTCTCCCTCAGCTAATGAATCAATATTACTCCATGTTGAACATCACTTGGAGGAAGTGTTGGCAAGGGCATAGCATGAACTCTGGGTGGGGAACTTTAACATCCATAGAAGACTGAATTAACTGAGTTCTGAAGAACATATCTGTCGGACAGGGTGTGCAGTTGGTTGTGAGGGCATCAACAAGAGGGAAGAACCTCACCAATCTACCTATCACAGTTGCATCAATCTATGACAGTATAGGTAGTGCCATTCTTACATCAAGGATACCTTCCATGCTATTGTGTGGCACTGACACTATATTAAAAAGGATAAATTTAACACATACCTGGTGGCAGAAAACTGACCAACTTTGAGGCATTTTGGACCATCTGCAGTAGGTGCAAAATTATATTCAAACACAGCCTGTAACCTTGTGCACTGCCATTCTCCCCCACTTTACCATTGCCACCAAGCCCAGGGACCATCACTGACTCCACAGATAGTGTAGGAGACATACCAAATAAAACATTGTGCACACCTTAAAATGAGGTGAAACCCTAGTGAAGTTATAACGTAGGACAGCACACATGCTGATTGGGCACAGATGTTCACAGGTAAAGGGACGGCTGGAAAATGGGAAGCCTTCAGAAATGAGATAACGAGAGTCCAGAGACAGCATGTTGCTTTTAGGGTGAAAGGAAAGGCTGGTAGGTATAGGGAATGCTGGATGACTAAAGAAATTGAGGGTTTGGTTCAGAAAAAGAAGGAAGCATATGTCAGGTAGACAGGATAGATCGAGTGAATCCTGAGAAGAGTATAAAAGCAGTGGGAGTATATTTAAGAGAGAAATCAGGAGGGCAAAAAGGGGACATGAGATAGCTTTGGCAAATAAAATTAAGGAGAATCCAAGGGTTTTTACAAATACATTAAGGACAAAAGGGTAATGAGGGAGAGAATAGGGGCCCTCAAAGATCAGCAAGGCTACCTTCGTGTGGAGCCGCAGGAGATGGGGCAGATAATAAACGAGTATTTTGCATCAGTATTTACTTTGGAGAAGGACATGGAAGATATAGAATGTAGGGAAATAGATGGTGACATCTTGCAAAATGTCCATAATGCAGAGGAGGAAGTGCTGGATACCTTGAAACACATAAAAGTGAATAAACCCCAGAACCTGATCAGGTGTACCCTAGAACTCTGCGGGAAGCTAGGGAAGTGATTGCTGGTCCTCTTACTGAGATATTTGTATCATCAATAGTCACAGGTGAGGTGCTGGAAGACTGGAGGTTGGCTAACATGGTGTCACAGTTTAAGAAAGGTGGTAAGAACAAGCCAGGGAACTATAGACCAGTGAGCCTAACGTCAGTGGTGGGCAAATTATTGGAGGGAATCCTGAGGGACAGGATGTACATGTACTTGGAAAGGCAAGGACTGATTAGGAATGGTCAACATGGCTTTATATATGGGAAACCATGTCTCGCAAACTTGATTAAGTTTTTTGAAGAAGTAACAAAAGGATTCATGAGGGCAGAGCAGTAGAAATGATCTATATGAACTTCAGTGAGGAGTTTGACAAGGTTCCCCATGGGAGACTGGTTAGCAAGGTTAGATCTCATTGAATACAGGGAAAACTAGCCATTTGGATACAGAACTGGCTCAAAGGTGATGGCGGAGGGTAGTTTTTCAGATTGGAGGTCTGTGACCAGTGGAGTGCCACAAGGATCAGTGCTGGGTCCTCTACTTTTCACCATTTATATAAATGATTTGGATGGGAGCATACGAGGTACAGTTAGTAAGTTTGCAGATGACACCAAAATTTGATCTGTAGTGGACAACAAAGAAGGTTACTTCAGATTAAAACGGGATCTTGACCAGATGGGCCAATGGGCTGAGAAGTGGCAGATGGAGTTTAATTTAAATAAATGTAAGGTGCTGCATTTTGGGAAAGCAAATCTTAGCAAAACTTATACACTTAATTGTAAGATCCTCCGGAGTGTTGCTGAACAAAAAGACCTGAGAGTGCAGGTTCAAAGCTCCTTGAAAGTGGAGTCGCAGGTAGATAGGATAGTGAAGAAGGTGTTTGGTATGCTTTCCTTCACTGGCCAGAGTACTAAGTACAGGGGTTGGGAGGTCATGTTGCGGCTGTACAAGACATTGGTTAGGCCACTGTTGGAATACTGCATGCAATTCTGGTCTCCTTCCTATCGGAAAGATGTTGTGAAACTTGAAAGGGTTCAGAAAAGATTTACAAGGATGTTGCCAGGGTGGGAGGATTTAAGCTATAGGGAGAGATTGAATTGGCTAGGGCTGTTTTCCCTGGAGCATTGGAGGCTGAGGGGTAACCTTATAGAATTTTATAACATAAAGAGGGGCATGGATAGGATAAATAAACATGACCTTTTCCCTGGGGTGGGGGAGTTCAGAACTAGAGGGCATATGTTTAGGGTGAGAGGGGTAAAGATATAAAAGAGACTTAAGGGGCAATGTTTTCACTCAGAGGATGGTACGTGTATGGAATGAGCTGCCAGAGGAAGTGGTAAGGGCTAGTAGAATTGCAACATTTAAAAGGCATCTGGATGGGTATGTGAATAGGAAGGGATATGGGCCAGGTGCTGGCAGGTTGGACTAGATTGGGTTGGGATATCTGGTTGGCATGGACGAGTTGGACCGAAGGGCCTGTTTCCATGCTGTACATCTCTATGACTCTAAGACATGCCAAACAGCAGAAGAATGTGATTGATAAAGCCAAACTAAAGGATAATCTTTAAGTTCACCACTCCAACTGCATCCTGTCACAAATGGTGCCAGCCTATTTTTCCACTTATCAACTTCTTCAGAGATGTTACCACATATCTCTGCAGCAGGTGGAACTTGAACATAGTGTCTTTTGGTCCGGGGTAGAGGCATTACCACTGTGTTACAGGACGGCCGCCTAAATTGTATTAGCCAACTGTTCAAGTGAAAATGCTTAATGTTTGAACCATTTTGGTATCTTCCTGAACTCCCTAGCATCAAACATACCAATCTTCAGCGAATTTAATTCATTGTCTGTCATATCAAAACCAACTGAAGGCACTGGACCATTCTCCTTGACCATATTCTGAAAATAGGACTGAAGACCTGAACTCCAGGAGCAGCTGTGCCCTCAAGCCTACTGATCCAGTACTGCTACAACACTGGCATCTATCTAAAAATGTGGAAAACTGCATTCATAAAATACAGGACAAATGCAACCTGACTATTTAATATCCCATCAATCTTGTGTTGATCATCAGCAAAACAATGGAAGAGGTTGTCAACAGCATCATCATTTTGGCAAAAATAACCTGCTTGCTGATATTAAGCTTGTGTTCCTCAAGAGTTCTAAATTCATCACAGCCTTGGTTCAAAATAGGTAAGGAGCTGAAGGCACCAGATGATGTGAGAGTGAGTTTTGATAGCAAGGCAGTTTCTGATCTAATCCAGCATCAAGAAGTCCTAGCAAAACCTTGAATCAAGAAAATCAAGAGGTAAACTCTCCATTCATTGGAATCATACTTTGCACAAAGGAAGATGGTTATGATTGTGGAATTGTTATGATTGCAATTTGAATTTCTGAAATATGGAAGCAATGTACATCTATATACAACAAGAATGGAAAACATTCAGGCTTAGGCTGATTAATCGGCAAATAACATATACGCCACTTAAGTGCTATGAAATGATCATGTTCAACACAAGAATCTAAGATTAGATTACTTACAGTGTGGAAACAGGCCCTTCAGCCCAACAAATCCACACCGACCCGCCGAAGCTCAACCCATCCAAACCCATTCCCCTACACCTAACAATTTAGCATGGCCAATTCATTTAACCTGCACATTTTTGGATTATGGGAGGAAACCAGAGTACCTGGAGGAAACCCACGCAGACATGGGAGAATGTACAAACTCCTCACAGAGAGTCGCCTGAGGTGGGAATTGAACCGGGTCTCTGGTGCTGTGAGGCAGCAGTGCTAACCACTATGAGACCGTGCCACCCCATATATAAGCATTTTCCCTTGATATTCAATGGCAATACTATTGCTGAAATTGTCACCATTAATAACTTAAGGGTTGCTATTGAGCAGAAACTGTGGCAACAAGAACAGGTCAGAACTGAGAATTCTGAGGTGAGTAACTCACCAACTTGACTCTGCAAAATGTTCACTTCGATGAGCCACAAATCAGGAGTGTTTTGGAACACTCTCTACTTGCCTGAAAGAGTGCTGCTCCAAAACAATTCATTCAGCTTGTCCATCCATGCTAAAGTAGCCTGGTTGATTGATACATCAGTTAATATTTTCAACATTCATTCCTTCCATCACCAGAGCTGACTGGCAGCAATATGTAGTATGCACGGGATGCACTGTGACAACTCTCCAAAACACTTTGACAGCCTCACTCAAACCTGTGACATCTACCACTTCAAAGGATATGTTTAGCAGATGCATGGAAACACCACCACTTGAAGTTGCCCCCCAAAATATACATCATTCTTACTTGGAACTATATTGGTTAAAATCAAAGAACTCCCTTCCTAATAGCAATGCGCACCAGATGGACTGCATTGGTTCAACAGGGAGGTTCAACACCAACTTCTCAACGGCTGTTAGAGCAACAAATATTGGTCCTGCTCATGATACCCAAGCACCATGAAAGAATTTGGACAGGAGGGTTTCAGGTAGTGGCTGGTTGCAAAGCAGTGGGGTCAAGCCATGTTTTGTCAATGTGGAAGGGCATCAGCTTTAATTTAGGGGTCCTGAACTCTGAAGCAGCAATGGCCATCATGCAACCCCAGCCCAATTAGAACAACTGTCCACCTTTTCCAACAAGCTTCCACTCTCATAGCTCCCATCCCCCAACCCGAACTCTCCTTCTCACTGAGGGACAGTGACAATGTTCAAGCTTCAAAACTGGGTCACTGTGAGAAAAATTATCAGAAACACTATTTTAATATCTGTGATGGCGTTAAAGTTTCTGGAGCTATAGGAGATGGGCAGCCTCTTGGATGGCAGCCTCTATTCACTAATAGCTCACTCCCTTCTGAATCTTAAGGTTGTGGGATTTACCAACCTGCCCACCACCCTACCCCACCCCATCAGCATCTTGAACATAAACTGCAGACTGTCACCTCTCTGCTTTAGGAGAGCTGCAACTTCGAAGATACAATTAGAGCTAAAGTTATCAAAACTGCATCACCCGGTGATATATTAAAAAAAGGTCACACTACTGTTAGAAGTAAGGTAGAGAAGTTTCTCAAAGTGTCCTAACCAATACACATCCCTGAGCCAGGTTAAGAGATCATTTAGATTCATAGACTCCCGACAATGTGGAAACAGGTATTGACCCAACAAGTCCATAGGGACCCTTCGAGGAATAACTGGCCCAGACTCATTCCCCTGTTACTCTACATTTACACCTGACTAATGCACCTAACCTATACATCCCTGAAACCTATTGGCAATTTAGGATGGCCAATTCACGTCGCCTGTACATCTTTGGTTCGTGGGAGGAAACCATAGCACCCTGAGGGAGCACATGGAGATATGGGGAGAAACTCCACACCGAGGCTGGAATGGAACCCAGGTCCAGTGCTAACCACTGAGCTTTTGCCACCCACGCTGCACATTGTTGTTTGTCGGAGCTTGCAGCTGGTATGTGTTTGGAGCTGGTTGGTTTATTGGTCGCAAATGTTTATCCAAGTGCAGGAATTGAGCCTTTTCCTTCACACTTTTCTGTCCTTCATGAATGCAGGCGCAGCAACCAGTCAACAGGTTGGTGGCACCGTGAGTTGGGCAAAAGGAAACGGGACAAGTGAACAATTCCCTGAGGGTGCAGCCTGACCGAGCTTGGAGTGATGGTTTTCAGAGACACCCATCAAAACGCAGCCTCGAGTCTTTATGCATGTGCTGTGTGGCGCCACCTACTGTGCTGAAGCAAGTAACCAGAGATGAATATTCAGCCTCCGAACAGATTCCAACTTGGTAATGACCCCAGGCGCTTTCAGAGTTGGCAGGACAGTGGCGCCTTGGTGGTGTCACATTCCCTCGTGGTTAATATTTTACAAAAAAAACGTGAGATTGGCTTTACCACATAAGGGTATATAGTCAGGCCAGCAGTAATATCACAGTCTTTCTGAACTGATGCTTTTGTTCGTTTGTTTAATCCCTGGGTATGGTGTTCAGAGGAACAGGGAGTGAATGGTGCACCCTTCAGAGTCTACGATGGGCCCACCTTAAATTGAGCCTGCTCCGCGGGATCTAGATCCGCAGGCAATCTGGATAGAAACGTAATCGTGTTAATTCTAGGTAAACCATTCGACAGTGGCGCGTGTGTGCAGCATACTGGAAGAAGGTGGGGTGTCAACTTCATGTAATGAAACCTGCAACGTGGAGAGCATTTGTGAAGGATGCGCTCCCTAAAACTTGAGATCACAGCTCGCACATCTGAAACAAGACAATAGCTGCCTGCCACTGTTATTCCCAGGGACTGGAAATCACATCCCGCCCGGATATTAATCAGTTGAAAGTTGTTGGGAATCGGAGATGGTTTTTTTTTTGTTTGGCCAGAATTGTCGTGTTTATCTGTCTGTTTATCAAAGAAAAGGTAATCTTTGACTGGGCAGTAATATTTGCATTAAAATTTACGTTTAATAATTGCATGAATGAGAGGTGCTTATGAATTGTTGCATGGCCAATGTGTTAAATCAACCGAACAAAAGCGCGTTGACATTTTGCAGCAATGAAGCACTGAACAGAACACCGAGAGAGCAAGCAGATAGTCATATGGTCAGACTTGGTGCACTTTTCAGAATCCAGGTCTGATTGTTCCTACGTCTGAAATCCGAAAAACACAGCAACTGTAAACAGTAATGTTCAAGTGGGGCGCTACGACCTTATTCCCCATTAGGTGTCAAAAGGACTTAGAAAGTGTCACAGAGTCCGCACAGCCATGACATGGGTTATTTTTTTTACCTGTTCGCGGATCTGGCTACGCCATTGCTGGATGCGGAGGTGGAGCTGGCCGTGGTGCTGAATCGCCCTCACGCTGCTCGGAGCTGCCCGCCCCCCCCCCCAGCCAGCACACGCCAGGGCCAGCACCTGTCCCCGCAGCCGCTTCGCTGCACACGGCAACTGTTCCAGCTCGCTTCCCCAAACCCAAGCCAAGCTCGAGAGCCGCACATTCGGGGGAACGAAGCCGCACACCCGGTCCGTTTAACACCTGACCCAACAGAGCAGGAATGAGAAGGGGGAGGGTCGAGGGGAGAGGTTAAAACACGAGTCTGTTGTAAAAGCACCTCGGTTAAACAGAGACTCCGGGCAACATGCGCTATAATTTCTTGTCAGTGTAGCGTGTCTGTGAAGGGGACAGGAAATGTTTTATTCACCAGAGACAGACACTCTAAGTGATTTATTGCAGGACTGTCCCGATAATACACGAACAACTGCACCGTTAATAAAGTCCAAAATTGGAGTGATTTTATCACGGATGTCGACGTGTTAAACGTGATAAAACATCTTACTATGTATACAGAAAGGAAAATGGTACCAGAGCTAAGCGCTGTGATTTATTGCAGGACCAGTATGGGGAAACGTAAAGGCAGTCATTGTTTAAATGAAAGTAGCGTTCCAATTAATGGAGGAATGTTTCGCCCAAGAATCATTAAAGACATGTTGGAATTATGAAAGCGTGACAGGGAAAGGAGGTTAATATGAAATTGATACATCCATCAACGCCAGGCTGGCCATTATTCACATTGCTGAAACTTTGACAGTATTCATTCCGCTTGAGAAGACACAACCATTTCTTTCATCATCCATTCAATGTGCAGTTTTGCTCGGAACTTTATATCAAATTTCATGTCTAGCACCTTCTTGATTATTCCAATTATCTCAATTGCATTGAAAACTGTGAAGTAGATTCCTTTTTCATCGCATAAATGAATGCTACAACCGACCCCATTCACTTGCAGCGGGGGCGGGGGGGGGGGGGGGGATAATTTCATATGAAATTTTACTGGTAAGTACATCTCGGGAATGATAACTTTGCTCACGATATTCATATCGGGACCTCAAGAGTGAAGGCAGTACATTCCGTGTTGCATGCTATTGAAAAAAAAATTGAATCCTATTTCAGTTTGAAAAGTCAGCTTGGTTCAGTGGTGACAATCTCGCCACGGAGTCAACAGATGATGCAGTTTCCACACCCTGCTCTAGAGATTTGAGCACAGCATCAGTATAGTCACGAACCCAATGCTTCAATATGAGAAGTATGGTCTTTCAGATGAGATGTAAAACGGAAGCCGGAGGCTCCGTTTGTCCTCTCGCGTGGAAGCAAAAGATTTCATTGCCACAATTGGAATAAGAGCAGGGAAAGCAAATATCCATCAATCAACATAATTAAAACGGATTATCAATTCATTGTCTCATTACTGTTCACGGGGCCCTGCTGTTTACAAATTGGCTGCTGTAGATATTTTTAAAATCAATGTTCAGACACATTATGACACTTTCGTAGCAGCCTTCTAGCCTAGAGGTAGGGACATTACCATTGTGCTGCAAGAGCCCCAAATGGCTGGGTAACGGACAGTACACCTCAAAAGTCCTTAACTGGCTAGTAAACTCTTGGGATTAATCTGGGGGTGTGAAAGGCATTCTCTCAATAAAAATTCTTCTTAAATATGTACACAAAGGCAGTACAAACAGTTGTTAAAGCTACTTCAATGTAATGGCTCTAATATAATGGTGTCGATGTAGATCAATGAACTGATGCTTTTTCCAATTTTCCTTCTCGTGGACAAATTAACAAAAGCACCAGGTATTTATCTAGAAAATCATTTCATTGAGAATGCACAGGTCATGCCTAGCTGTAAAATATAATGATTCCTGTTAGTAGAATTTAATCTCCCTAAACACACTAAACTAACATGCTGAGAATGATTAGCTGGCCTTTTTAGTCTGCTTACCCATCCATATCCCTATCATACTCCACCATCACCCCAGTGATGTGTGTGCAGATGTTAAACACGTCAATGTTATTATCGCAACATAGTTTTTAAAAAACCATCGTAAATCATTAATGACTCCTTCCCTCACCTGTAGATCACAAAAGAACAAAAGAGATCACTTAAGATTCCTTTAAGCATAGTTCCAGTTATAGATAGGAGGCTGATAAATCTGTTGTTTGCTGTTTTACCTTCCCCCCCCCCTCCATTTTTAAATGAAACAGTCTAAATTAATTAATTATCTTGGTTTCTATCGAACATACAGAGTCCTTTTAAACGATGCTGAGATATTATCTGGATATGGAGTTCAATGCATTTTGAGTTTTTCAAGATCAAAAGATTACTATTTTATTAATAATAACACTTTTCAATACTGAGGACCCCTCATCTGAAAGACAAGCATATTTTACAGACCTATTGCCTGAAGCAAAATGCTCAGAGATTGTTTAAAGTTTTACTGACTCGATCATGTAGTTAGTATACATTGCCTTATTGACATTCTGTCTTCTGCATAGCTGACAAAATTCTGCGTTACTACCAACATCATATACCTTCTTCTTTTCCGGAGACCCCGAGTTAACCTTATGATAGTTTTTTTTTGTCTTAGTATACAATACATTATCCTCTACTCCAATGAAGTAATGGTGTAGCATGCTTTCTGTTATTATTCCCTTTGATGATAAAATATTGTTTAATCTCTGTTTTTGTGGCTTTCAGTTGTTCTTGAATCCCTTGTGGTCTAGAAAAAGATTAGCAAAAAAAAATACTGGTGATGCTAGTTTAAAGATACCATGTCAAAAGAATTAGGTTTTCAAGTAAACTTAAGCAGCATATGCAGCAACAATCTACAGTTTAATGCAAAATATATACTTTCCTTACTATTGTTGAATAGGGAGCCACAGAGACTTCTTGAAGTTTTTGGACATCATGCTCTTTTCACTCTTTTCCTTTTTTTTCCCTTGTCTTGTTTTCTGGTGCAGCATACAAAGTCAGATTTTCTTGTCCTGTTGACCCCACCGCAACCAAATGATCGTCAGCCTCATATTTGAGTGTATATTCCTTGACCAACCAGTTGTTATCTTTGACAAAAGCACTACCCAATTGCATATGAAATAATTGCTTGCTAGTAAAGAATTTAAACATTGATAAAAGGTGACATAATGTCAAAGCTTTTCATATTGCATTCAATAGGACACAGGAAGTCAGACTCAATAAAGGAACATCAATTTATATAGCATGCAAAGGGGTTTAAATGCAGCAACAGCAGTTAACTGTCAATCTTAGTTCTCAGACCAAACAGGTAGATTCGGATTGGTTAGTGACTTCCATTGAAGTACAGCAGAGAATGGCAGATTCCACTACCCCTTTCTTTCTCCAATGTTAAAGATGCAATGTACAGAGAGATTCCTTTTGCCTATATACAGTCTATTCTCCAGCATATGAGCATAGCAGACAAGGTTAACACCCATTTAACATTTGTAAGTTGTCTAAAAGTGGTGATGTTTCTTCTTCTTGAATTGCTGTGTGGAACAGTTTATTGAATTGAATCATTTGTTAATAAATATTGTGAGCACTGACGGGCTTGCCGTCATGATATGGGATTGGAGCTGCGTAAGCAGATCTGGGATGCACAGGGGGTTTCATTCGCTAAAGGACATGTGTGAAATTGTTGAGTTTGTAAAATATTCTGACATTTTCATCTTCACTTTATAAAAAAGAGAAATTGAAAAATTGAACTTCCAATGGTGGGATTGCAATTCACAGAATAACATCATTTGAGCCATTCAGGTTTTAAGGATATAAACTATCGGTTTCTTATTTGGTATTCACTGAGAAGACAGCCTCTTTACTTTGTAAAATGAATAAAGATGAAAAAAGCGATTATATATTCAACGCTATGCAGCAAGAATGACAAAGCAACCCAGGACAAGTGCAGGCTCGAAGATACAAGTACTGCTGGAAAATCTCAGCAGGTCTGGCAGCATCTGTAAGGAGAGAAAAGAGCTGCTGTTTCGAGTGTAACTGACCCTTTGTCAGCTCTTTTCTCTCCTTACAGATGCTGCCAGACCTGCTGAGATTTTCCAGCATTTTCTCTTTTGGTTTCTGATTCCAGCATCCGCAGTAATTTGCTTTTATACAAGTACTGCTCTTGGTCACAATTTTGCTACCAAGTCTAAGAGCAGAGTTTTCTTAGGCCCCAAACTTTATTGACTATGGTAACAATTTTGGAAACATTGCGCGAGAGCAAAGCCTTTCCCAGCATTGAGACTGCAAAGTTTCATTTTCCAACTAAATCCTGGACTTCAAGAGATTACCACAAATGAGTGACAGGGAGTCTGCTAAATAGGGATTACCTTGGTTATTACCCTCATTATTACTCATCTAGTAGCATTGTTATGCATGCTTTTATTCCACCACCTGCTTGATAGAAACCAAATCCTGAGAATTCATGACTGACAACATGGTGGCTCAGTGGTTAGCACTGCGGCCTACAGTACCAGGGACCTGGATTCAATCCCAGCGTTAAAAACTGTCTGGATGGAGTTTGCACATTCTTTTCTTGTCTGTGTGGGTTCCCTCCAGGAGCTCTGGTTTCCTCATACAATCCAAAGATGTGCAGGTTAGGTGGATTACTCATGAGAAATGCAGGGTTACAGGGATAGTGTAGGTCCGGGTGGGATGGCCATCAGAGGTTCAGTGTGAACTTGATGGGCTGAATGGCCTGCTACGACACTGTAGGGATTCTATGAAAGCCAGGTCAGTCATTAGTCAAGGGGGTAGCCATATCACTGCAGAGCACAGTGTTACACCAATCTCACACCTGCACCATGTGCCAGCAGCATTCATGGCAAACACACTGCATCTGCTGCAAACAGCCATGTCTCAAAGTTTAAGGACAGTAGTCATCAGCCAAGTCCAGGGAAACATCCTTCAGGAGGTACTGTACAGTAAGTCCAGATAAAGTCAGGAGCCTCCAATATCACTCCAGGTGCTTGAGCATTGTTAGTTGGTTTGCCAAATGCATGCTTTAAGAACTTCAGGCATTAGCCCACTGGCAGCAGTCCAAATCCTTGTCCCATACATTCCTGACCATATCATTCAAGATAATAAATGAATCCCACTAATGTCAGTGATGTATCATCAATGTTGGTCAACCTGGAAAGATGGCGCCTAGTTGGCTGTACCATGGTGCAGGAGTTGCTCACTTCATACCTCGGACCATGGAACAAAGTGTAGGGATAAAACTGGGAGGGCTTTGTACCTTCAATGTTGCAGTTGCAGCCAGACAGAGACTCACAATCACAGCTGATGGTGAAAAACAAACATATAGTAACAAATGTGAATATTTATTTAATGTGATGTGCCACCTCTACCATGTATTTATCCTCAGAAGGTCATCTCTTTCTCTGTCATTACAGCTGAGTGCAGTTTCAGTCTTCAGTCCCCAGTTAGTAACTCCATCCCCTTTCCTGGGAACTATCGAAGCCTGAACCAAACCAAAACAAACTTCTGACCAGATCTCCAGGTATCACTGAGACCACCTTTTTCCACCTCATTTGTACACCTCAGTTTATCTACTAGTGAAATCCGCTCTATGTCTTTGTTATCTCTAGACTTGATTATTCTAGTGTACTCCTGGCCCATCTCCCATATTCTGTCCTATGTAAACTTGATATAACCCAAAGATTTGCTGACAGTGGCCTCACTCACACAAACTTCTGTTTGCCCCTCACCCTGTGCTTTCTGACCTACATTGAGGTGTTGCATAACAGAGAGAGAATTTTAAAATTTTTATCCATGTTTTCAAATCTCCCCAGAGCCTCACATCTCCCTATCTCTGAAATCCCATCCAGTCCTAAAGGTTTTGTCCTCCTAATTCTAATCTCTTCACCATCTCCTCCTGTGACTGCTCCACCATTCCTGGCAATGCATTCAGCTAACTGGGTCTGCATCCCCATTTCCAAACGCTCCAAATTAGCTTATTTCATTTCGGATGCTGCTTAAACCCTTTCTCTTTGGCCATGAGTTTGGTCATCAGCCCCAATGGCTCTTGATGTGGCTTGGCACCATAGAGATGTCAGAAAACTGAACACACAAAGATTCGGATCTAATCTACCGAATGTTTCCTGAGTGTGGCTAAGAAAAAAATCAATTCTCATGAAGTTGATATATTCGAATAAATACCCGCTAAAATTTATAGAACTGCAACGTTCATTTGATGACAAAAAATGTTCGAATGGAATTTTTTAAACTCAAAATACGAAAATGGGATTAGTATGGCGATAAAAACATAGTTATTTGTCAATGGTGATTGTTGCAGAGTTTTAACGTGGTTAGTTCAGCAAGTCGAAAGTTAAGAGCAGCAAAACGCGCCATCTAGCGGTGTATTTTCTGGAGAATTTGGGCACAATCCCTTGGAGATTGTATAAACACCGAACGCAGTTTTCACATCAGCTGAACGGCACGATCCCATTTGCATCAAAAACTGATATGTCAGTTGTTGACAAAACAGTGGAAGGCCACTTAGGATTAATTATAATTGCAAATATAATAGTCGCCAGTTAATGTCATTATTCAACAAATTGTGGAACTCCCAATTTGAGAGACGACGGAGTACCGGTTCACAGACCTGCAGCTAAAATGCAAAGACTCAGCACATCGACCTAGGTGGTCTCAGTGATACCTGGAGATCTGGTCAGAAGTTTGTTTAGGTTAGGTTCAGGCTTAGATAGTTCCCAGGAAATGGTAGCTAGTAATATAAAGTTAATAACTGGGGACTGAAGACTGAAACTGCACTCAGATGTAATGACAGAGAAAGAGATGACCTTCTGAGGATACATACGTGGTAGGGGGTGACACATCACATTAAATAAATATTCACATGTTACTTATATGTTTGCTTTTCGCCATCAGCTGTGATTGGGAGTCTCTGGCTGCAACTGCAACATTGAAGGTACAAAAGGTAACAGGAATGAAAATAAAGTCATGGTAGCTAGTAATATAAAGTTATGTGCGTATTCCCTATATCACTTTAAAGTTATCACGTTTAATTCAACCTCAGGTGATTGAAACTGCCAAATCACAGAAGCATAATCCAACACAAAAGATCCCGTTTGTTGGATTCGCAATTCTCTTGACACCTTCGAAAACAAGGAGGAACCCAGAAACTTTGAAAGCCACCCTTCATGAAGGCCCAAGATTGTCTAATTGACTTTTCAATCTTTCACCTACAGTGTCGAGGTCCCAGTGTTGGTCTGGGGTGGACGAAAGTGAGGATTGCAGATGCTGGAGATCAAAGTCAAGGTTAGAGTGGTACTGGAAAAGCACAGCAGGTCAGGCAGCAAGTCACATGACACCAAATTATAGTCCAATAGGTTTATTTGAAATCACAAGCTTTTAACACAATTGAAAAATGTCCAGTTTCTGCTACCCTGAATTCCATCCCATAAGCCAGTCTCTTTAATAAATGCATACTCACCTGTGGTGGCTTATTTAAATTGCAGGCAAAGAATGACCCCTAAACATCTCAGTCTGTTTTAGGCCTATAGATTAGATTAGATTAGATTCCCTACAGTGTGGAAGCAGGCCCTTCGGCCCAACCAGTCCACACTGACCCTCCGAAGAGTAACCCACCCAGACCCATTTCCCACTGACTAATGCACCTAACACTATGGGCAATTTCCCTTGACTGATTCACCTGACCTGTACGTTTGGAGTGTGGGAGGAAATTGGAGCACCCGGAGGAAATGTGCAAACTCCACACTGATGGTCACCAGAGGCTGGAATCGAACCAGGGACCCTGGTGCTGTGAGCCACAATGCCACCCCTTCAATACCATGGAATCTTCACTACATTCCTCTGCATACCAGGCGCCAGAATTGTTTTAACCCTGAAGTCTACATGGCATACTCCCTCAAGACTGGTGACACTTTCTGTGGAGACTGGTACACAACCTCCTCTCTCAATTCAGTTTGCTTTCCCTATTTTCCACAGGTTAAAAAAATTGCTCAAGGAGTGCAGAGATTGTGTGGAAGCACCTTAGCCCTGTGTGCAAACTGCTTTTTTAGCTTGATTTCAACTGTGATTTACAGTCAGCTGTATAAACTGGACCTGTTGGCTTGCTTCACCCTTACACATCCTGCTGAGACTGATAACTTCAGAATTGCTGAACAGCTTGCAGTCTCATTCCCCTATTACCTCAAATAAATCTTAGCTAACCCCACTTGTACAAACTTCAAAAACTTTGAGTCTGTAACTTAATCCTTCTTTTAACAGCCAAGTGCTCTAAAAAAAAGGAAGCTGAGAGTTAAAAACAAAATGAAGAGTCAATCAGATTCTAACCTCTTCAACAGACTGTAAGCAACATGAACAGAAGTAGGTCATTCGGCCCCTCGGATTATCTTGAAGAGCGGTCTCCTACATTTTTCTTTCAAGATGGCCGATATCGAATAAATACTTACAAATTCAGTTAAAATCTATTGCTGCAAAAGATTCTGAAACAAGCGAGTATTTAAAAAGGTGATGCACAATGTTTAAAAAAAAGACACTAAGATATAAATATATTTCAAAACACACTCTAATTTTGGACAGGAGTAGATAATGAACACCTCCATGGCAGGGGACAAACAACTTTCCTGTCAACATTTCACTGTTAAATGAAGTTGTAAGATCATTGAATACACCAAATTATATTGATACAGAGTATGTCTGCATCTTAAGTCTGTCATTTTAAATTTCTAGAAACCATTGGATAATTAAAATCAGCAAAATTGTGACCAAAGTCCAAGTGTTTCTTTTCAATGTCCTTCCTTCCACATTCTTCCCATAAGAAAGCAGAAACTGTCTACTCCTCAATCAAATGGTTATTGCTCTGTGAGATTTTCAATAATGAATGTTATTATTGATGGAATTGCAACCAGCCCTGTCCTGTCCACGGTACACATTCGCATATACACACATGCATTAACAAGAAGCATGAGGAGATTAGGAATTGAAACCCTGGCCAATTTTCTCCTGTCTGATTCAGGACAACCATTACCTGCTGTTGATATCAACTCATTCAGCTCAGAATGAAGAATCAAAGATCTATTTATATGTTGAAGTATCTGTTTGCATGATTTATTATTAACTTTACTCAAAACCAGAACAATAAATTATAACAAAATAAAAAGGGCCAAACCAGCATTATTAGAATAATAACATCTGAGAGATAGCATAGGTCACATTTGAACTTAAAGTGACATAGAGTTTACCATTTTAATTCTTTACCAAGTGTTATAAATGAATTACATCATCCATTCAACCAAATGTGCCAATTATGACTTGAAAGTAAAATAAATCCCCTTTCATTAAATTGTTATGTGAGGTAACCTCTAGATTTATGATAGGGGTTTAAATACTCACTTTGGTTGATCTTGCTTCTTTCCTGGCTGGATCATGGCTTTGGCAGTCGATTCATTTGTAATGTATGTGTTCTTGTACACCTAAGTAGCACATATATTTTGTAATTGAAAAGTGTCTTCATGAAAGATAGGTGTGGCATTCTTCTTCAAACATAGAGAAGTGGGTTACAGAATTAATTTTTGTGACTAATGCATTGGGTATGTTTGCATAACCTATCCTCAACAGCTTCAAACCACAAACCATTGGAATCTAGTGTGACCAACAGCCTCTTCATGTACTGGTTGGGGGCTGTATCCTGGCAAGTGCTGTCCAAGCACTGGACCCAGAGAGCTCGGTAAAACTGTTAACCCATTAACACAGCATTAAATCATAGTTAGGTGATAGGAAGCTTGTTGAGAAGGTTGTGAATGCCACTGTGTAAAATACATCTGTCTACTATTAACTGGGAGGACAACTAGAACAGAGTGGGTAATGGCTGCTTGTAGTAATAGGGATGTGAGGTTATATTCTGATTGATCACTTTTTCAATCTAGAGAAAATGATACAGGAAGAAGTGCAAAGTGCAGTCAAATGTCTACATTCCTTTATGATGTAATTGGTTACACCATCAAAAATTAAACCAAAACTGAAAATGTCACCTAAGTCTGACTGGTGGAGTGGAATACCTGTCTGCTTATTTTATGTTGTGCTGGTAGTCAATGAAATGTGAGTAAAGCAAGGAGAGGGATTAATCTCTCTTGCTGGTACCCTTAATTTTGTTCATTTGTTACCATATTCTTTTCAGGTGATTTGAATTTATCGATGCTTAGAAATGTTGCAAGATTCAGGATCGGAAATGCCTCAGCCAGTCAGATTTAACAGAATAGTATAAGTTGTTGTGGTCAGCTGAAACTTTGCATTCGTCCTGGGTACAAAAATGAAATGCTTCATCAATGTCATTTTTCAGCAATTGAAGCACTGTCCTACTGAGCAAAATACTTGTTCACTTTTTATTCACTTACTTTGTATTTGAGTGATTGCTGACTCACCGTTCACACTCATTTGGACACTTTGTGTTTTTGTGCTTTACCCGTACCACAAACCTTTAGCACTCCATGCTCAGACTTTCTCTTCTTCCACTCACTACCAGCATCCCCAACTCCACGCCTTTTACTCGTGTAAAGCCTACTTGCATTTCCACCTTGCCTTCACGCTGATGAAAGGTCATCGCTGCCCTGAAATGTTAATTCTGTTTCTCTCTCCATAAATGTTTCTATTTTCACAAAAGATTATTTTGGCTCATCTGGCTCAGTCCAGTTGCAAGTTTCTTTTTTTTCCCCCCTCTGTTGTACAAGTCTAAGCTGCTGCATTGTGGCATTTTGTTAATTACTTGATTTTTGTGTTTGTGAACTGAAGGTAATAATTGAGAACAAAAGGGCTTGTGAACTGCCAGAGATTTTTTTATTTGTGGAATCAGAATATTACAGTATTGGAACCTGTAATTTGGTTTGTCCTATTGTTAAAGATTTCTTGAAAAGTTGGCCTCCTTTGTGCTGTTCAAAAGATGAGTTAAATATGGTCTGTGTTATGGAAAATAATCCCTCAAGTGATGTTAAAAAGC
This sequence comes from Chiloscyllium punctatum, assembly GCF_047496795.1. NCBI lineage: Eukaryota > Metazoa > Chordata > Chondrichthyes > Orectolobiformes > Hemiscylliidae > Chiloscyllium > Chiloscyllium punctatum. The sequence goes on along the minus strand of NC_092770.1, from coordinate 70,030,856 downwards.
TAAAATAGGAAAGCATAAATAGAGTTCCATGGTGCTGAGCTTTAATTCTACTCACACTACAAGTTTCCTCTCAACTTATTTCATCTACCTTGCCTATCCCATTAATTTCCTCATTACAAATTCGGATTATGACCTGCAATCTGCCAGAAAGAGTGATGGAAGCAGATTCTATATTAACGTGCAAAAGAGCATTGGATAAATACTTTGAAGAAAAACATTACAGTCCTGTGGCGAAAGCACCTGAAAGTAGTTAACCATGAAGGAACCAGCAGACACATGATGGGCTGAACAATCTGCGCTTGTACTGTATCACGTCTAGTGTTAAGTTAGGATCTATTTGTGCAGTGCTAACAGTTTTTAAAAAAGTTTGTGTTATACTTTTTTCAGTAAGAGCTTTTATAAAGAACTTAGTCTACTTGGAGATTAAATAGGCCGCTCATGAGATCGTAAAGCGATTTGTCAATCTAGGTTGGTTTGTGAGGGAAAAGAAACCACAACTCATGGTATTTAGATCAAATCCTTCAGTTTTTTAAAAAGTGTAAGAGTTTGATTCCTAGTTTATGAGAGTTGGGGCTTGGTATTGCTGCAGTCTTGACTATAATGCGAGCATTTGAGTCATAAACTATAGAACCCCTACAGTGTGGAAACAGGCCCTTTAGCCCAACAAGTCCACACCAACCCGTCTGAAGAGTAACCCATCCAGACCCCTCCTCTATCATCCTACATTTATCCCTGACTAATGCACCTAACCTACACATCCCTTAACACGATGGGCAATTTTGCATGACCTTTTCACTTAACCTGCACATTTTTGAATTGTGAAACGAAGCCACAGGAAACCCACGCAGACAAGGAGAATGTGCAAACTCCACTCAGACAGACACCAGAGGCTAGAATTGAACCTGGGTCCCTGGCGCTGTATGACAGCAGTGCTAGCCACTAAGCCATCTAAAAAACAATCTAATTTGTTTGCTCCCTTTACATTTTTGTTGCGAGGATATGAGACCTCACTGATCTCATCAATAACCACTATGCTACCAGCAAATGTTTTTATTTGTTACAGTAGTTTGGATTTCCATGTTCACATCCGTGTTTCTTCAAATGGTGTATGAGAGGTTACTTCTGAGAAGCCATTGCAACAATCAGCAAGCATGACCAAAGATGGCATGAAAGCCATTCTAGCACTCAAAAGTCATGTGGACTTAAAAGATACACATGAATTTTTTCCCTATTTTCAATGCATCCAGGGAATTGATGGTGTTTGCAGTGTAAAGGAAGAAGCAGGAAAGAACAGCTTCTTCGGAGAGATGGTCATATTGGTTCAGTCTTTTCAAAAGGTAATGATCCCATTTCTTTCTCTGATTAGACAAGACACTTTCCCATGGATATATATAAACAATAGAAGTCAGTCTTCATTTTTGCCAAACTGCACCCAGCAGGAAACTAGTCACCTTGACCTTTAAGGATGCACTCAAAGCTCCAAAATATACCTTCATTAATTCTGATATTAGAAGCATATACAAATCTGAACTGATGGGAACTAGAAATCCATTTTTGTTGCTCTTTAAAACTTAACGTCTTTGCAAGTTCTTAACGGTTAGGTTTTGTTGCACATTCTCTCAAGATTCTCTGAGACGAACCTGAAGTGAGCTCATTAATAGTGTGGAAAAGACTGTTTTGCTTTGTGGAATCTGTAAGTGGACGAGGGACTATGGTTTTTCCTCTGTCTGGGAGATCTATTCAGCATACATTTTAGGTAAAACCTGCTTCAGCTTATTAAGTATGCAGACTTAAATTGACAATTACTTGTATGTTGAACAGAACAGTATATGCGAATCATACCATGTTATCCCGTGGAAGTATCTCTCCAATTATCCAGTTGAGGACAATAGAAAAGTGGTTTGGAAGAATTTGCTTGGTTCTACTATTACATCTCAAACTGTAACCAGAGGTCGTCTGGTAATAGCTTCACATCCCATCCAACATTATCATCTGCAGTCTGAGCTGATCTTCCTTGGTAAGATGTACAACCAAGCTTCTGTACCAACACCACTGATGGCTGAATCAACCACTCATCGTCCCCTTGATTAGCCTCATAATGTATCTGTACTGTCAAACAGTTTGGATCAGATATCCCATTTTGGTTGAACCATAAATCTATTCCAAGAAAACTGTGCAGATTGCACAAAGACAGAATACCACCCTGTGCTGCCAGTCTATTCTCCCTCTACATTTGTAAGTGCTACAGAGAGTTAACGGTTGTCATAGAACTGGTCAGTGGTTAATGTAACATTTTCCTGAAGGAAAACCAGTCAGTTTGTTTATCATCTGTATTTCAGGGAGCTTGGCGATTATGTAATTACATGTATTGTTAAACAATCAGTAGCGTGAGAAAATAACGTGAAGCACAGGATTTCAAGGGAAGATTTTGCTGGCAAACCAAAGTTCTTCAAAGTGACAGATATGGTGGTGACTGGGAAGTGTACCAAATGCAGTGAATAGTGAGATTCGGGAAGCCTTTGACAAGGTAGTACTAGGAAACCACTGGATAATTTGAGATGTGTGGAATTAGAACAAGAGCAACAAATCTAAGCTTCTAAATTTCAATTTTGGATATTGGCATTGCTTGCAAGGCTGGTATTACCTGTCCATCCCGGTTTGCCTTGAGCAGGTAGTTTGAGGCCGACATCTTGAAAGGAGTAGCTCTTTGTTACAACTTGGCTGTTTGACCTTCACAGAACAACTTAAAGGCATTTACAGAGGAACCTCAATTATCTGGCATTCGATTATCCAAATTTCAAATGACCCAAACAAGATCAGAAGGTCCTGATGTTTGACCATGTTACCCGGCATTTGATTATCCAAACGAAATACTCCCTGCCCATGCCTTTGGATAATCGAGGTCCCTCTGTACCTTAGCGTGTGACTTTAAAGATTGTTCCATGGATCCTAGGTATCATTGACAAGGCCAGCATTTATTGCCCATCCTCAATTTGCTTTGAACTAGGAGCAGCTAAGCATAAACTACTTTCCTGTGGGTCTAGTGTCAGACCAGAACCATTTCCTTCCCGAAATAGCATTAGTGGATTCACATGACCACTTTTACTGCGATTGTGTTTTTTTTTCTAAACTTGGAAGCAAAAAAAATGCAATGAAACTTCCCAACATACCTTGGTGGGTTTTCAACATGTATTCTGTGTATCCCTAGCAAAACCATAGCAAAGTTTTACTAAATAGGAAGGGATGAAACAGTAAAAGCTAAAGGGAGCTTCATAAGTGGTTTAAAGTTGATTGCTGTGTCCAATAGGAATCTGTCTGGGACTACTTGTTTCATTTGTAACATCAACAATTTTAAGAGGGGGATGTGGCATTGATGGCCAAGGCAGAAGTACATAATACTTAAACATGTAAAAGATCAAAAATACAGTAACTCAAGATTGTAATCTTTGAGGACTACCCTCCAGTGGTATTGATAGCCCTTCCAACCCCAATTAAAACATGGTGTGGGGTGGGTGGAGGGAATGTAAATTTTATCAAGTTCAAAAGATTCTTCAGTTTAGAGCCTGACATGTTCTAACACTGTAGAACTAAAGGTGAAATCCTAGTAAACAAAAACTAATTCTGCAATCTATAAGAGACAGAGACACAGTGCACAGAACTTCAATTTCAATGGCTTTATTTACTGTTATACTTTATGTGACTGTCAGTACAATACTCTATTGCTAGTCACTGCCACCCAGAGGAATTCTTAGGCAATTTTTCTTTCTTTGCTCTGAACAATGTTCAAGACAGTTTGTCATATGATACCATCACAGAATAAAACAGTAGATGGATTAAGTCAGACTTGGTATTTGATTGCTCTGCAGTACCAACTACTCTGGTTGCTGCACCAGCACAGTTTCTTCATTCAGGCTTCCTCAGTGTATCTTTGTTCCAGAAACAAAGTTCATCTACATTCAATTTACCTATAGCAGCAAGTAATATCCAGTACAATTAACAACACATTCCTTCATATAAGTACGTGCACACATATAAAAATGAAATAAGATTGTGAATTTCTGAAGAAAAATAGTCACAGAAAATTGCAAACTGCAAGAATGCCTCTTTCAAATGAGCAAGATAATTTGCGTAGTTTTGTTGAATTGCTTCCCTTGCCTCCAATTTTTCAAACATGTGTGTACCAATCCCCTCGTTGTGAAGCTAACCTGAAACACCATTGCCATGTTTCTTGGCTCTGTAAGGTAATAAACTGTGCTGGTACCTGGAAAATTTTCTAAAATTCTGAAGTATCCTCCCAAAGAACAAGGTGGAGAACTAGTGACCTCTCACTATTAAAACCAAAGGTAGACTATTTCAGTTACTTTGCTGCTAATTACAAGTTCATTGTTCACTCATGCTCCAGCAAACTGGTGCACCTCAAAACAAAAAAAAATCAAACAGCTAAATAAAAGCTGCTCCACATGAAGAAGCATCAATTGCATCTAGAACATGGGTGATATTGTTTTCATAGCCCTAAAATCAAGTAACGAGGTTAACTAAATTCTTCATTAAATGGGCTCCTTATGCATTCAGGGACACTTGAGCTTCTAGATTACACAAAATTATCTGGCAGGATTACTCAAACTACCCTTGTACCCTTAATTGTCTAAATAGTACTCACTGAAGCTAAAGCTTTAGAATCTCTTGACAGTCAGTGATTTATTTAATCGATCTTGCTTTGAACATAAAGCAGTTTACATAAACTAAACTTTTCTTTTTGGAAGTGAGGAGCATTAACAGTTTTCTTTCACTTCAACAATTGTGTGTTTTGGCTTTCTGCCTTCACCTCACCAAGGCATTTACTTCCTCACTACAGAAATGCATTCAGTGCCTTAGTCCAGAAACCATTATTCTTGAAAGTCTTCAAACAAAATGCAGTCAAGCTTAGGAAAGAATATAATCGTATGATACAGAAAAGACCCTTTCACCTAGAGTGTACATCACAGCCAAGTTTGATCTTATCCTCACCCAGCGTGCACATAATCCTGTATAATGATGAAAGCCAAGGAACAGTGTCTGACATTCCCACTTTACATGCTGAAGCCAACCACAACATTCCTATGACAAACCTCAGCAGCCAACTCTTAAATTTCTATCACACCCTGAAAAAAAACCAAGCCAGTTTCTAGCAGATAACACAACACAACCAGCCAAACCAGAGAAATTTGTGCTGCCTATAGCCAACATTAATGAGACTCTTCTACTCAAGAAGAAAAAAAATAAGAGATGCTGCTAAAGTGATGCAAGAGAAAATGCTTTCTCACAGCAAGTAATTCGGGAAGTGGGAATGCACCGCCTGGAAACATGGTGCATCCATGTTCAATTGAGGCATTCCAAGGATGATTATCTGGATAGAGGTTAAGTTTAAAGAAAAAGCCAGGAAAATATAGATTACTAAAAACCTAGATAAAAGCAACACACTGTGGATGCTGGAAACATGAAATAAAAACAGAGGATGCTGGAGGAATTCTCAAGGTCTTCCTCCTTCAGATCCTTTACACCCCAGCTGCTGACTTGACACCTCCTGGCAACTGCCCATCAGTCGGTCTCAAACTCCATATCCCCTGCCAGACCCAGTATCTCCCAGCCACCCTAAAATACCCTCGATCACTTACCTGGCCCTTTTCTCCATCTTGTGCCCAGGTCCTAGCACCTCATCCCTGCCCACCTAGCGCCCAACCCTCACACACTTACCTCATGTGCTTACCTTTTCACAGGAGCGGTCAGTCTGCCCATGATGCTGGATGTTTAATTTACAGGACATGACATCTGATTGCCATGAGAAAAGGGGATATAGTTAACCTTCCCTCAACTATCCTGCACTATAAGAAACCTATCAGCTTTGGGGGTACAGGAGATCAAAGTCTCCTGTTAAAAATGTGGAATTCTTAATACAAACAGAAGCCGAGTGGTAATCTCAGTGTAATTCCCACACTCCTCATAAACCTGGGCCCCACAATCTTTAAAAATACTGCTTTACTGGATAGAACTGTCAGATTTGCCACACTCCATCTAGTGGTCAATGGTTCATCAGTGCACTTTGGCAGCAAACTTGCAGAATCATTTACACTCAACATCTCAGGCTGAGGGTGGGAAGAGAAATGAGACAAGGCTGAAGAGCAAGGTTGAGAGGGGAACAAAACTGGGGGTCAACGATCAGTCAGGCGGTTGCGTGAGAAGGGGAGGAGGGCAGTAGAAAAAGGTGGCAGCAGATGTGAGTGGGGGATGGGAGGTGGAGAGGGACTGGGGTGAGACCAGAAGTGCTAGGAAACAGTTTATTTGAAGGGCTGGCCGCAACAGAAAGTTTGGCAAACTACATTAAAGTGAAACAGACAGCATCAAAAAAAATATTGACACCATTACCAATATTAATGTCAAATAATATTAAGCAAGTCAATGTTTAGCAGAGACATACTGTATGCAACACAACTGAATGCAATTTTGCTTCCTCAAAAATAGCATTTTGCTTGACCTCAAGACTAGTTACACTCCCAAGTAATTCTCCCTGTGGAATAGCTGAAAAGGAGAATTTTGCTTATCGGTCATTTCAGATTGGTAGGCATTCACTGCATTTATTTAGTGCAAAGCTTTACTAAAACTATTCTTGTGCTTCATTTTGGAAAAATATCAATTTTGTTGTTACTATAGGATATTATGGTTGTATCATGCTCAACCTCTTATGGCAACAAAGGATAGGTTGAGAGTTCTCGGCCTTTTCTCGTTGGAACGGCGAAGGATGAGGGGTGACTTGATAGAGGTTTATAAGATGATCAGAGGAATAGATAGAGTAGACAGTCAGAAACTTTTTCCCCGGGTACAACAGAGTGTTACAAGGGGACATAAATTTAAGGTGAAGGGTGGAAGGTATAGGGGAGATGTCAGGGGTGGGTTCTTTACCCAGAGAGTGGTGGGGGCATGGAATGTGCTGCCCGAGGGAGTGGTAGAGTCAGATTCATTGGCGACCTTTAAGTGGCATTTGGATAGGTACATGGATGGGTGCTTAATCTAGGATAGAAGTTCGGCACAACATCGTGGGCCGAAGGGCCTGTTCTGTGCTGTATTGTTCTATGTTCTATGTTCTATGTTCTATGTTCTAACAAATCTAAACATGCGCACATAACAGGGTAACTATAAGGGCATTTTAGCCAACAGCTATTCATTTAAATGCTGATGTAAATCGGAAGTTCTTCAGCAATTATATCCTTACTTCTGTATAGCCAATAATAAAAAAAATTACATGCTCCAAGTTTTCAGTAAACAATGATACAATTAAGACAGTAGCAAAGGGACTTCTAATTTTTGGGTTTGTGAAAGATGTTGCATCCATGAACCAAAATCCCTATACAGATGTCATAGCCTTAAGAGTCCAAGATGTTCAATTAAAATATGACCTTCCCTTCAGTGATGTGGCATAATTCCAGTCCAGGCAAATTTAGCAACTGGTGAGTTGGTCAGACTGGTTCAATATGGATTGTTTGTCCTGTCACACTCAGGCCTACAAATGCATTGTAACAGGTGACTCTTTGCTAACATTACAAATAGAATTAGAATAAACACCTGCAAACTTTTCAATAGACATCGTATGAAACAATGTATCTGAAAACAAATCAATTTGAATGACACCACACCTTTGCTACATCACTCTTTCAGGTAGAGTGATAAATCAATTTGAGAGAAGGACAGAAGCACATTCCTTGGCTCCTCCAAGGGAAGATTCTCCCACAAAACCTCCTAGGCCAGCTCCTACCCATTCTTCCAGAGATCCAAGAACTCTGAGAAATCAAAGAGATGATGTTTGTCACTTGAAAATCCAAGTATCTGAAACAAAGAGCTCCATATGGTTCTTAATAATCTGTCAAAAGTCTTTGACTGCATTGACCATATAACCCTTTTGAAGGTACTCCAGAGAACTGTGTGTCTAGCTAAGTTTGTTACTACCATGCAAATCCTGCATGACAGGATGAAAGCAACCATCCCTTGCAATGACTGGAGTCCAAACTGTTTTGAATCTGCTCAGCACACAGCTAGGCTGGTCTTGGAACGTACTCAGAGCCAACTTCAACAAGGGAGTCACCAATTCCAATTTGATAAGAAGCTTTTCAAACTCAACAGGCTGAAGACAAAGGTGACCCCCAAGCAAATCCAAGACTTAAAATATGCCAGCAAGTCTGTAGTTGTGCCCACAGCACCAGTAAAAGTCAGACCACCCTCAACCTTCACACAGACACACACAAACGTCGACTTCTCAATTAATACCAGCAAGAGTAAAAATTCACTACCAGCCCTCCCCTGGACAGGGCTTGTATTTTAAAAAAAACATTGGAACTTGATACTAGACATGGTCTCACAATTTGTCAAAAAGAAAAATAAGCTTGTATTAGTTTACATCCAGGTCAGGTCACACACTACAGCAATGAGAAGGCAAAACTGCTTGACAGCTGACTATCAAGCAGGCTCCCACCGAGTATCTTCCCATTTCAAACAACTCAAATGATTGAACTCAAAATTTCCTGAAAATTGGTAATGTAAAATTATGCACTTTTACAATCAATACAATGGATTTTCACAACTGAGAAATAAAATAAAGTGAGTGATGTTCGGATATCTCAAAAAAAGAGATCTTGTCATTCACTGCTGGTATGCATCGTTTCCTATACTTGAATAACTTCTCCTGACCCTCAACACCAAACAGCTGTCCTGTCAAATTGAGATGAATTTTAACAAATTAAAACTTGTGTTGCTGCAATCTAACTGAACAACCCAAAAATTGCCAAATCTAGAAAACAATTTGTCACCTTACTAAAATGTTAAAAACCTACTATACTTCAATGCTTAACATTAGTAAGTCACAATCTTTGGTCATTTTAAGATTGTTATGGACCAATAATTAATCAAAATGGAAACTTTCTGCAAGGAAAATAATTAACCACTGTAGCTAATTGCTGTATAATTCGCATCAAGAAAGGCTAACAACTTTTAAAGAATACACAGCTATGGACAGTAAATGATGCTATAGAGTTTGCATATTCTTGCCATTGTTCACTTTCCAATATACATCTTCTATATTTCTAAGGGCACCCCAAAATAAAATTATACTTCAGCTGAGCATATTGGACTTAAGTGCAAACAGTTTGCTGTACCTACACAGAAATTTTCTTTTAAACAGAATCCACAATTTTATGCATACATATACACAAAGTCTCTATCATGGTTAAAAAAAAAATCTTCTTAGATCTATTGCTTTCGCCTGTGAATGACTATCAAAACATTTATATTTTAATGAACATGTTAAAAACCAATATACTATATAAGAATTAGATATAAATTAGTTTTCTCTTGCTATGAGGATATATTTCCGTTACTGTTTCTAATTTCAGTATAAGTGTGGTGCAGTTAATCATATTTTCTTGCAATCTGTTTATAGATATGTAAAGATTTTGGAAGTGACAATCACATGCAAAAGTTTAGCATCACCCTTAAAAAACATATAAAAAGGACAAGAAAAGAAATGTCATTGCCTGCTGGTTTCTTCATTCTCTAATTGATTTCAGGAATGCACAGCAATTAGAATTTGTGATCCTAAAACAGAAAGGTCAGGTTATATACAGCAGAGTCTTTGCAGGAGAACAATACAGTGTGTTCCATGGCATGTTGCTCTCTCCTTGTTCCAATCAAAATTCTTCTGGTTCCTGCTAAGCCACGCCATCAGAGATCTGTGAGTTCATAACAAACATACACCACTCTACAGTAGTATTATAACTGTACCATGATTTTCAATCAACCTGTTCCTCTGTTCCCATAAAAGATTGGTCAGTTGCAAGATCTATTCACTCTTGTGAGCACAGAGCACGTTTCACCAAGGTGTTAGAAAGCAACTTGCCATTCAATGTTGGTAGAGCACATTGCATTTCTGCCAGAGTGGCTGGAGCACCATTCTGGAATGATGTACCATTTTACATTTTGGTACGTAAAAATTTATTCATCTCTTGGTTTAAACTTCATTTCACAGAATTGCTCCTAATTTCGTGCCCATGCTGCTTTGGTTTCCTATTTCTTCACAGCTGCTATTTGCTCAATGATTTTCAGTGTCTCGGCTACCAAACTGAATCTTCAAACGACAAGAATCCCAAAAAGTCAATTTATTGACATGTCATCTGGAATTATCTGGGTAGAGAGGATTTGAAAAAACAAACACAAGTTTAATGTGCTGTTTGATATCATGTTTGTTAAGAAGTAGTAATAGCATGTCAAATTGTTTAAGCCATCGTACAACCAGCAATCTTGGCTAATTAGTAAAAGGTAGTAATGCCCTTTCTTCATAATGGCATTTCTACCACGTATATTTATTTCCTGGTTATTCCGCCTACCAATGAGTCAGCAAAAGCAGCTTTTTCTAAAAAAAAACTTAGCGCATTAATATTCTATAGTACTTTCATGATCATACTGAAGCTACAGCAACAGAATTACTTTCAGTCTCTTGTTAGACAATATAACAAAAAGGGAGAGTGCTGTTGAAACTTTTCATTACGCACTCATCAGGACAGGTGCAAGAATGACAAATTTCAAAGGGATCAACAGATATACATGAGATTGGTTGATATGTCAAGTTTACTTGTTCGAGTGGTTACCATGGAAGATGTATTATGGAACAGATTCTCTGAAGCTTTGCTTATATTCAAAAACGTTGGCTGATTCAGATTGGTCAAGGCATTGACATAGGAAATGTGACAGAGGAATGCTGTCTCACAATGTTTTTGTGTAATCATAAGAGATTAAATACCTATTTGCACAGGATAGGGCCCTGCTAATTTAAAAAAAATACTACTTCCCTGGTGCAGTCTATGTGACAAAGACTCATCTTCACTGATCTGTGGACTTGCTCACCCAGATCCCTCTGCTTATCGATACTCCTAAGGGTTCTGCCATTCACTGTATAATTTCCACCTGTACTTGACCTTTCAAAATGCATCACCTCACATTTGTCTGGATTAAACGCCATCTGCCACTTTTCTGCCCATACCTCCAACTGATCTATATCCTGCTGTATTCTGGTGACTATCCTCTTCATTATCCACAATTCCAATCTTTATTTCGTCTGCAAACTTACTAATTAGATCAGCTATGTTTTCCTCCAAATCATTCATGTAGATCTTAAACAGCAGAGATCCCAGCACTGACCCCTTTGCAACACCAATAATCACAACCATACATTCTGAAAAGCATCTTTCCACCACTACCCTCTGTCTCCTAGGACAAAGCCAGTTCTGTATTCATCTTGTCTGCTCACCCCGAAACCATGTGACTTCACCTTTTGTGCCAGTCTGCCATGAGACACCTTGTCAAAGGCTTTATTGAAGTCCATGTAGACAACATCAACCATTTTCCCTCAATCATCTTTGTCACTTCCTCAAAAAACTCGATCAAGTTAGTAAAGCACAACCTCCCCCACACAAAACCATGCTGTCTGTCACTAATCAGTACAGTTGCTCCTAAATACATGAAATTGGATTAGATTAGATTCCCTACAGTATGGAAACAAGTCCATACCAACCCTCCAAAGAGTAACCCACCCAGACCCATTTACCCCTAACTAATGTACCTAAAACGATGGGTAATTTGCGTGGCCAATTCACCTAATATAGATCTTGTCCCTGAGAATCTTTTTCAATAAATTTCCCAAACTCCAACCTGAGGATTACAGGCCTGTAATTTCCTGGATTATCCCTTTTATCCTTCTTAAACATTGGGACAACATTGGCTATTTTCCAGTCCTCTGGGACTTCACCCAGACACAAATTTTGAAATGAGAGGCTCAGGATAAAGATAAGCAAACAAAACTCATAGCTTTTAAAGTCACAAAATTAATGAAATCACTGCAACTCTTACCAGAGAGAAGGGCCTTGGATCGGGTGCTGCGGCCAACATTTTTATTTCCTTCCGGCACCACCATTGCATTTTTGTGTGTCTTCTTGTGATGCTCCAGGTAGGTTTTTTTGGCGAATGCTTTTCCGCACTTAGTGCACTTGTGCAGCGAGAAGTGTTTGGTGAATTTAACTTCAGTGCCAGGCTCTGCTCCGTCAGTTTTCCTGCCAGCAACAGCAGGGCAGGGGACAGGGGAGGCGGAAGTACTGTCGTGCTTCTTGGTGTGCTTGGTTTCGTCTCTCTGGGGGCCTCTCCTTGGCACTCTGTTCAACACAAACTCGATCGGTTTTTTCACCGCCCGGCTCTCCAGGTTGGCCGTGATTTTGCCCAGGTAGCGAGTTGACTTCTTGTGCACCACCGTTATGTGCCGGACGACGTCCCTCTTGCGACGTGTCTCGTAGGTGCACAGTGGGCACTTGTAGAACTTGACGTAGAAATTGTTGCCGTCTGTGTGCAGGTCAATGTGCTTTGTCAAATTCTGCTTGGAGGTGAACTGCCGTTTGCACAGCTTGCAGTAGAGCTGCTTGAAGTCGAAGCCCATTGAGAGCTTGGGTTTCTTGGGCTTGGAGTGGCCAATTACAGCAGCCAGACTTGAAGCCTTTGGACTCTCGTTTTCTTGTTTCACTTTGTTTTTCAGCACTGGGGTGATTTTCTTTTCACCTGTTAGACTTGAGCCTTTGGGCTCACCCTGAGGTGAGGGCCTACTGGCAAGCAGAGGCCCTTCGATGTTGCCTGTGCAGTAGGTACTAGCTTCAGTCAACTCCACGCAGCACACCATAGCTGTACTCTGCTCTGGAGGCTTCGACAAACTCTCTCCCAGATTCATTTTGTGCACAATCAGCATGTGGCGCTTCAGCATGACTTGCGAGCTGTACTTTCTTTTGCACAAAAGGCACTTGCATGCTGTCAGGTTGTATTCGGCTTTTGAGGAAGACTTGCGCTTGCGAGGCAAAGGGACCACCGGGTGCTCAGTTGATGTCTCTTCCAAGCTGAGTGGCTGCCCTGGTTTGGTGGCGATGTCGGGTGTAATGCAGTCCCTCCTTAGACCTCTGTGCACTTCATCGAAGTGCCTCCGCACATTTGCTTTTGTGGCAAAGAACTTGTGGCACACAGGACAGTTCCTGCCTACACTGACTACGCCAATGCCCTTTGACCGTTTCCTGGAGTTTGAGAGGGAGGATTGGTGCCCCGCACTGTTCTTTGTTTCGATGTATTTTTTCAGCTCTTCCATCTTCTTTTTGTGCACTTTTCTAATGTGTCGCCTTACACTACGTCGGGAATTGAAAGTTTTTGCACAGAGGCAGCAGACCAAATGGGCAGCAAGACTGGAACCATTGGAGATCTCGATCTCTGTAAGGAGGGGCTCCGGACTTTGTTCTAACCTTTGGGCTGATATTTCTTTCTTAATAAGCTCTGTAGGAACTGAATGGACAAGTTCCAATGCTTCCTCTGGTACAATCTCTGGCATCTTTTCAACGTCTGACTCTTGTACTGGTAATGGGCTTGATGTTTGAGGACTGTATGTCTCTACATTGAGGACTGGATCATCAAGTCTAGTTACATGCTGGTACACTGCATTATGGTTTGTTTCTATGGGTTCCAGTTTGATGATGTATTCCTGCTTATCAGCCCTGGGATAAATTGCTTCCAAAAGTTCCCGTATCGTGTGATTCTGTTTGTCAGTTGGATCTGTGAAATCTAAAAAGTTGTAGAAATAGCTTACTTGGGTGGGGTACATAAAATAAATCTTAAAATGATAAGTTCGAAACAAAATTATTCCAAATTTTATCACATGTAATTCATTATTTTGGTGGAATGGTGCAGATTATTCAAATACTTAAATTGCAGCTTTAACATTCTTGTAAAAATAATCTACAAAGGTCAATAAGTCATAATTTCTGTCGATTAATTATGACCTTAACACAACATTTTCCACTTTGACTCAAAACAAAGAAATTTGTGTAAGATTCTGAATAACAGTACTTAATCAGAGGACAGCAAGGAAAGAACAGTTTATACTTGTATAGCATTTTTGAAGGCTTCAGAATCTCCTACAGCGCCTTAAGTTTTAAGGATAGCCAACTTGGAAATATGCCATCTGATTTGTACAGGACAAGGTTCTAAAGAAAGTAAACGAAATTCCGAGCAAATAATTTGCTTTAAAGAGGTGCTGGCTGAAGGACAAAGAACAGCTCACACCAAAGAGAATTCTCTATTATTTTCAATTTGTATCCTGCGACTTTTACTATCCACCTGAGAGGATAGACAGGGCCACATCTGAAAGGAGACACCTTCAATAGTGCAGGGTCGTCACAGTACCGCATAAAAATGGGAGGCCAGATTTTGTGCTCATCACTGGAGTGGATTTAAATTTGAAGAAAGACAACTATTTGTAAAGAGACTGGATCTAAAGATCTTCAATATATTGCCTGAGAACAGGAAGTGGTTGCATATTGATGAGAAATAAATGGCTACTGTGAACTGAAAGTGAAGGAAACGAAAAGTCAATGCTGCTTTTAAAAGAGAACGTGCAAGGAGTTGTTTGCAGTTTGGGAAAGCAAGTAAAGCTAAATTCAAATTCCATCATGCGCTGTGGTGGGATTGGAAAGTGGGTCCCCACAACATTACTTGGGTCACTGGATTAACAGTCCATCAATAACACCACTAGGCCATTGCCCTCCCTGTTGTGAAGAAGAGTGGAAGTGGAAAAGTGCAATTTTACAAAGATTTATTTTGACATTATTTTAATTACAGACACTTAGCTATAAGAGGGACAGGATGGCAGCTGAATGCCCCAGGGTTTAAGATGTTTCAGGTGTGGTGGAAGGAGATGTAAAAATGGTGAGGGAGTTACATTACTGATAAAGGGGTATCTTACAGCTGTAGTGAGGTGGAATACATCAGACGATTTATACAGTGGGGCAACAGGGGTAGAACTCAGGAATAGGAAAGGGGAGATTACAACACAGTGTATAAAACAGGCCTCAACAGCCAGCGGGAGACAGGAAAGAATCTGTGAAAAGATTCTGGAAAGATCTAAAAACAGCAGGGTTGTTGTAGTGGGTGATTTTACCTTCCTGTATATTGACTAGGATGCGCTCAGTGCTAGGGGCTTGGATAGGGCAGTATTTGTAAGGCGTATTCAGGAGGATTTCTTGACAGTATACAAACAGTCCAACCAGGGAAGGGGTTATTCTGGGCCTGGTTTTGGGAAATGAGCCTGACTAGGTGAATGAAGTCTCAATGGTGGAGCATTTTGGGAGTAGCGACCATAATACAGTTCGTTTTAAGATATTCATGGATAGGGATAACAGCAGTCTTCTGGTGAAGGTGTTAAATTGGGGTACAGTGAACTACAACAGTATTAGGCAGGAACTGGAATATTTTGATTGGAAGTGGCTGGTTGAGGATAAATCCACATCAGACATGTAGGAGTATTTCAAATGGGAGTTAATAAGAGTTCAGGAGTGGTATGTTCCTTTGAAAATGAAGGATAGGTATGGCAAGTTATGGGAACCTTCAATGACCAGGAATGTGAAGACCATGGTCAAAAAGAAAAAGGAAGCATACATAGGGTCGAGGGGGATGGCAAAAGCCCTTGAAGTATATAAGTAGGAAACAACTTAAACAAGTAATTAGAAGGGCCAAAAAGGGGTCAAGACGTGTTGTTAGCAAAAAGGATTAAGAGGAATCCCAAGACTCTTTATACATATATAAAAAGCAAAAAGATAGCCAGGGAATGGGTTGGCCCACTCATGGACAAAGGAGGAAATCGGTGTGTGGGGCCAGAAGATGTAGGTGAAGTCCTAAACAAATATCAATGGTATTCAACAAAGAGAAGGAATTGGTGGAGGATGATCTCATGGAAGAGAGTGTTTGATTTCTAAGCAAATTGCTATTAAAAAGAAAGAGATGTTGTGCATCTTTAGAAGTATAAAGGTAGATAAGTTCCCAGGTCCAGATGGGATCTATCCCAGAATATTGAATGAAGCAAGACAACAAATTGCTGGAGCACTGATAGACATCTTTGTATCCTCTTTGACCACAGGTAAAGTCCCAGAGGACTGGAGAATAGCCAATGTTGTCCCTATATGTAAGAAGGGTAACGGGGATAATCCATGAAATTATAGGCCAGTAACCCTCAGGTCCGTGGGTCAGGTAATTATTGGAAAAAATTCTCAGGGACAAGGTCTATATGCACTTGAAAGCAAATGGACTGATTAGTGACAGACAGCACGGTTTTGTGCGGCAGAGGTTGTGCCTCACAAACTTGATCAAGTCTTTTAAGGAGATGATGAAGAGGATTGATGAAAAGCTGTTGATGTTGTCTACATGAGCTTCAATAAAGCTTTTGACAAGGTCCGTTCATGGCACGCTGGTACAAAAGGTGAAGTCACATGGTATCAGGGGTGAGCCGGCAAGATGTCTTAGTCATAGGAGACAGAGGGTAGCAGTGGAAGGACATTTTTTCCACAGGGATCAGTGGTGGGATCTGCTGCTGCTTGTAGTCTACGTAAGTGATTTAGAGGAAAAAGTGGCTGGTCTACTTAGTAAGTTAGCAGAAAATAAAGATTGGTGGAAATGTGGATAGTGAAGATAGTCAGAGGATACCGCAGGATATAGATCATTTGGAGATATGGACAGAAAAATGGCAGGAGAAATTTAATCCAGTGGTGATGCATTTTGGAAGGCCAAATTCAGGTGGAAATTATACAGTGAATGACATAACTCTTAGGAGTATTGATATGCAGAAACATCTGGGTATACAGGTCCACAGATCACTGAGGGTGGCAACACAGATAGATAAGGGAGCAACAACGGCTGATGGCATGCTTGTCTTGATTGGAAGGGACATTGAGTAGAGAGGAACCTCTCTTATCCAGCATTCAATTGTCAGAACATCCGATTATCCAGCAGGATCACCATGACCCGATGCTCGGCTAAATCATATTATCCAGCATTCAATTATCCGGAATTCCATTAACCGAATGGAGTACTCCCTGCCAGTGTCCTTCAGATAATTGAGGTTCCTCTTTATAAGGATAGGCAAGTTATGCTGCAGCTTTGTAGAACTTTAGTTAGGCCACAGTTGGCATATTGCATACTGTTCTGGTCACCACACCTGAAGGATGTGGATGCTTCAGAGAGAGTACAGAAAAGGTTTGGGAGGATGTTGCCTGGTATGGGGGATTTCAGCTTTGAAAAAAAAAGGTTGAATAGACTGGGTTTGTTTTCACTGGAATGCAGGGGGTTGAGGGGCAGATGATAGAAATTTATCTATGTCATTCACAATCTTATAGAGTGAAATGTTTGACACTTCTTCCCAGGGTGGAGTGGTCAATTACTAGGGGACACAGATTCAACGTGCCGGATGGGGTCAGGGGTTAAAAAGAGATGTGCTTGGCAAGTTTTTCACACGAAGGGTGGTAAGTGCCTGGAATGCACTGTCAGAGAAGGTGGTGGAAACATATACAATAGCAGTGTTCAAGAAACACCTGGACAAATACATGAATAGGCAGGGAAGACAGGGATAGGGATCCTATAAGAGAAGGCAGTTTTATTATGGAAGGGCAAAACGTTATGCAGGCTTGGAGGGCCGAAAGGCCTGTTCCTGTGCTGTACTATTCTTTGGTCTTTGACTTGCAGACTGGATTATTTGGTTTAAATCTGCATTGGTTCAACAAAGTTGTGGAAATCTAGGATCACAGCTTTGGAAGGATTCAAGGAAATGCCCTCCCAGCTGATGAAACAGAAGTTAGATGAATACAGATGAATAGGGAAGGAAAATTTATCTTTCTTCTCCCCAAGAAATGGTAAAGTGATGGCATTCCTGACTAAATAGGCTTCTATTTTGCAATGCATTTTGAAATCTTTCATGTGCTGTTATAGTCAGATAGTTTAGTTTGTTTTAATTAGATTTTCTTTGTATAATAAATGGTTTCACAGTCAAACCCAGATCCATAGCCTTGTGCGATCATGTTTCGCTAAAAGACCACTCCATTAAACTACAAAAAGAAAATGACTTATCAAGCTAGATTTCATTCTGGTACCTAATATATCTAGGAGTAACTTCAACTGGGATCATAATTCTCTGCAAATGTGTTATCAAAGAACTGAAAGAACAATTCATCCAGTGATCTGATCTAGACTGGTGATACAGAAATGTTTGTGAATTTTTATCCGCCCCCATCAATAATATTTGTCTTATCCATTTTTCTCCATGTCTGATTGTGTGCATGGGAATTTAAAAGGGTTAAATTCTAATTTGTATAGTCATAAATTAGAAATTGAATTTCCTTTTTTTTGAAAAGGCCATTGGTTAGGAAAATCAGTTTGGTTACAATGCAACATGCTGACGTGTTAATGACAAAAACCCTGGTCTATAATTTTAACAGAACCTAAATCAGACAGGCAAATTTGGCATTTTGGTACTTTAGTTAAATATTCACATTTGTGGCTTCTCAGAGGACAGTGGGTCATAACATTGGCAGAACAAGCAAGTCATGACAGAGTTAGAAACAAAAGTTCACAATAAAAACGAAATCCATAAAAACGGTTTCTGTCTTTCAGGTGATGAGGTCTCGACAATCACCAGCCTCTGACAGAAAACTGTATTCTCGAAATTCTGTGAATTACTTTACATCAATGGTTCTTGGTAATTGGCCACTAAGGGAAATTAGCCCTTCTATTCACTGATTCCAAGTTTCTTTTAGTTCTGTAAACCTCAATTGAATCTCCCTTCAACCCAAGCTAATCTAACCTTTTCCTCATCACTAAAATTCTCTTCCTGGCAAGCTCCTCACCAATCTCCAGTGTATTCTCTCTAGCCTGATCAATTCATTTCTGTAATCCCGTGATTAGATCTGAGTTTTTTGGACAGAGCTGCAGTGCATGTGGAGCAGACAAATCATACCAACCGAATCACTGTCATTAGGGAGCAGAACAAGAAGCTTGCATAAAATCTAACCTTCTGTATATATCCTGTGACTGGCAGCACAAAGTAATTCTACAGCCAAAACATTCCACTGCAGAGTAAATCCCTCATAGATGGTGATCAAGCTGATTTGTATGTTATTGTGCTTTCTTCATGTGCAATTAAATCCCAATCCTAGCTTTGTCATTTTGTTTGTTTGTTATCTGTCATGCAATACCTTTCTCCACCTTTCTGCATTTTTCAAAATATATATTAGAACACTCCTTGGGTTTCTGAATTAACTCTGCTTTTCCCTGCAGTAATGGTGATGGAACCTCTGACTTCCCCCCCCACCCCTGCTCCTCATAATTAATATGGAACTGAGAGTTTGAACACAAAAAGTGAAGGAGTAACAGAAAAAGAAAAGAATTTGAAAATAGGGAACTACTACAGGAAATTAAGTTTAATGCAAATGATCAAGAATAAAATATGATCAATGCCAGTGTGTGAACTAGGCTGGAAGTGACAGGAGACTATACAACGATTTCGTCCAATCAGAAAGTGCAACAATTAATAAAGCAACAAAAATTCTGAGCTCTATTATGAATGGTGGCCATTCTAAAGCTGTATAATGCTTTGGTCAGAATTTCTGATACTTCATTCAATAATCCTGGGGCACAAGAAAATATCCAAGTCCTGGAAATGCTGCTGAGAAAGGCAGCATTATTGGCCTCTACAGTCAAAGCGCTATTAGGAGAGAGGATTCTCAGTAAGGCAGACATTAATGCCTGTTCAAGAAACAAAGCTATTTTCAAAGATCACCTCAGATATTTAGTGAAATAGGAAACAGAATGAGTATTAATTCAGTTAAACTTGCAACTGTAGGATAAGGGAGCACAAATGTAACATATACCAACTGTTAAGAAATAAGTGCAGGACAGATGGGAGAAGCCATTTTTCTGTCTGACGTAGTTTTCTTAATCAGGTACTAAAAAGATAACTATGTTGTTGTGAAGTGATGAAAACTGTACACTTTCACAACGGATTTTAGTTATATGTGGTGAATGTATATCCTTTCACTAATCTGTGTGGTGACCACCTAAGGCCAACTGCGAAACAAAGTATTGAGAGAGTCTGTTACAGCACTTTCAGATCCTGAAGTAATTGATAAGGACCCACCTAACAGGAGCAAAAATACATATTTCTCAAGTACCCACCCCCTCTACATCTAAACCATTAGTAACAGATTGTAAATAGGTGATGTCCAAGCACGGATTCTTTTGGAACTCTACTAGTTATAGTTTTTCAACCTGAAAACGATCTATTTTCTGAACCTGAAAACCAACTCTGTCTACTGTTAGTTAGTACTTCTCTAACCTCGCCAGTATATCACCACAAGCTCTTATCTTGTGCAGTAACCTTTTACATGACACCTTATCTATATTTAGAAATCTAAACACACACCTAGTGGCATTCCTTTCTCCACCCTGCTTGTTATATCCTCAAAGAGTTCTACTAGATTTGTTAAACACAATTGGTCTTTCAGAAAAATGATGCTGACTCTGCCTGGATTTCATTATGATTTTCTAAATTCACTATTACTACCTCCTTCACACTGGGTTTGACAATTCTTCAATGATAACAGATAAGAGATGAATCGACCTATAGTTGCCCTTCTTAGAATTTTCCATTAGGTTTTTTCTCCTCCCGAACATGCAGGGACTTTTCCATAATTTAGGGAATTTTGCAAGGTTACAGTCAAAGCATGTACCATCTCAGCAGAGGACATCAGGCATGACTCCATTAATTTTTTGAAATACTTTTTCTCCAGTGATGCACCTGCACTTATTCTGTACCCAATCACAAACTCAGGGTGGCTGAAAGAATGCCACAATCAAGGAGTTACTTCTGAAGTAACAAAAACCCATGGCATTTTATGCCTTTGATAACACTGAAATCAAATTGCAGGGGCCAAAAATCTTAATATTTACATTTTATTGTCAGGTCTACTCAAGTACAGAAGCACAGTGAAAAGTGTACAGTGTCGCCACACATAATGCCATCTCAGGAACCTATGTATAAAAAAAGCTTAGGTACAAAGTAATAAAAGAAACAAGAGTCAAACACAATGTTCATCAGTTTTCCATTGATGTCAAACGAAGGAGGAATATTTGGTAAAACAGAATCCCCTCCAGTTACGTAAACAATATCATGGAATCCACAACCTCCACATGAACAGTCCACCACAATCGCAACTAAATGCATCTGATAACAGAAAACACCCACCAGCAATTGTTGCAGTCCCTCAGGTCTGCACACTTTTTTTTACTTAAGGCAAGAATCAGGGCTCGCACCTGAATCAAACAATGCATCTCATGGCACATAAAAAGATTCTGCAGCCACAAAATCTGCAGTGGTGAACATTTGACGAATGGAAGTTTGTACTTGCTCACATTCAAATGGAAAAGTATATCCTTTGGACATTCTGTGTGAACATCTACAACTTTGAATCCTTCCCTGTGGTTTTTAACCTAAACTAATGTACCTACAAGGAAGTAACGTATCCTGCACAAGATGAACTGAATGTCATAAATGCAGTAATTATGTGATTAGGTATTAATTAAGCAGGTGCACTTTGGACAATGTTCCCGAACTGCACCAAGCAGTAAATATTTCCAATGTATTATCCCGCTGGGTTAAGATTAACAGTTTTCTTTTGTTCCTTTGTTTCTTAATAAAATGCAAATGACATGAATGTGTAACTTGACTCATATGAACATGTGAAAAACAGCTTGGCCATCAATAGTCCTTACACTGACAATAGCTGGATCACCTTGACCATCTCCTAGGCTCTCTACAGTCACACCTGAGGGAGAATATTTTCTTTTCAGAGAAAAGTCCAGGAATGATAAGGGAAGAAACATTCTGCCAAATATTTTTCGGTTTTCCTCAGACAATCAAAAAATCAGCAGCTGAGATCAAGGGAGAGCAGCAAGGGAGAGTTTAAACCCCTCCGAAGAGCTAAAGAGAAAGTAAATATATTTTATATTCTCAAATTGGACCTTAATCTGACTAAATACAGTTTTAAATGAGGCAGCTCAGGAGCAGGCAATCAGCCAGCTCTTAGGAGATGGGTGAATAATTAAAATCTTTTAAAGAAATTAAAAATTCAACTGGAACAGAATTATTACTTAAAACCTAAAGATTAGGATTCTCATAGTTTGACAATCCCAAAAGGCAAAACAAGACAAGTAAGGCCAAATCCACAAGTTATGTCCCTTTATTACATTGCTGATTGTCCAAATGCTTCTGGACTGTCTCCTTTGTCCAACATAGCTACTCTAAGCCAGAAGGTCCAGATTCAAGTCCCATCAACTCCAGAGATGTGTCATAACACATTCTGAATGAGTTAATTAGAAATAATTAGAAATTAGTGAACCTCTGGAATCCCACACATCCCCAATATCATTGTGATCACTTTCATCAGAACATGTTGAAAAATTTTATTTCCATGTTTCTCCTCAGAGTCTGACCATACTCCTCAACCAACCCAAATAAACACTCGAGTCAATGACTGACTTCATTCAGACATTGTTCTAATATTTGTTCCTATTTAAGCTTGAAGTTAAAGCACCGGGGAACCTGGCAGAGTACCAATGGTTCTACTGCAGAACTGGCATACTGATTAAAGGAACAGTCTTCCTGAAGGTTTTGCAATATTTGAACTTCATTTGCCAAACATTTGTCCACTCTAAGTTCATCAATATCATCTTGAAATTTGTTGTCATCCTCAGGGTCGACTATGTCTCAATTTGGTATCACCCTTTAAATTAGGGATTTTGTTTTTGATTCCAAAGTCCAAATTGTTAAATGCAAATTCTGAACAGCTGTGGTCATATTAAATATATGAAGGCTAGTTACGTAAAAACTCAGAAAAGGTGAGGACCGCAGATGCTGGAGAGTCAACGTTGACAAAGCTTGGTGCTGGAAAAAGCACAACAGGTTAGGTAGCTTCGGAGGAGCAAGGGAATTGATGTTTCAGGCATAACCCTTCTTCAGGACAAAAAGCTCTGTCTGTGGCCTCAAGTACTGGCAAATGGGACTAGATTAGTTTGGGATATCTGGTCAGCATGGACAAAGTGGACCGAAGGGTCTGTTTCCATGCTGTATATCTCTATGACCACTGGAATAGATCTAACTGATAATAATCCGATTAAAGCATTCCTCAACTTCTGAAGTCATGCTAAACTCAAAATGTTAACTTTGTATTTCAAGAAAGGATACACTGGCATTGGAGGCCGTTCCAAAGCAATTCAGTAGTCAGACTCCTCGGATGAAGGAGTTGACTTATCAGCAATGGCTAACAGATTAGACTTCATTCATTAGAGTTTAGAAGAATAAAAGGAGATAACAATCGAAACATACAAGATTTGAGACAGCTTCACAATGTTGTTGAAAAGACTTTTCCTCTTGTGGGAATGACGAAGGAGGACACTCATTTAAGAGGGAGATGAAAAGGATTTTTTTTCTCCCAGAGGACAGTCAACATCTGGAATTCTCTAGCTCAAAGTTTTACAAGTTAGGTCACTGAAAACATTCAAAGAGAAGCTAGATGAACTCTAGAAAGAGGAGTTGAGCACTTTAAGGAGTTGATATAAGAGGAGAGCCATGAGCTTATTGAATGGGATTGAGGGGGTGACAGAACCCAGGGCCCAAATGGCCTATTACTGTTCAGATTTCTTCTATTCAATATTCTGATCACTTGGATTAGTCAGCAGAGTTAATTTCTTTGTAATTCAATGAAGTGTCATTGAGTCAGTGGCAGCATAGACCTCAAATCAGAAGTTTATAGGTTTAAAGATCCAAAGAACGGAGCACATAATCTATGCTGACACTCCTGCACAGTTGAGAGAGAGAGTGTGTTGCATTGTTCAAGGTGCCACCTTGCTAAGGGGCATTAAACGGAGACAACGCTGAATTATTACCAAAATGAGAGGACCAAAAAAGAGCAATGGAGGTAATCCAGCCCAGGCCAACATTTATCCCTTAATCAAAATGACTAAAACTGATGATCTGGTTACCATCATATCACTGTTTACGGGAGTTTGGAATGTACAAACAGGCTGCATTTCAACAGTGGCTACCTCAAAAATCACTCAAAATTATTGCAATGTTTTCAGGCCACACATTAGAGCAATCTAAGCCCATGGACAGTGCTGCAAATTTTTCAAAGGTAACTATCACCTGCTATGAATGCAGCAGAGAAAAAAATCAAGTGTAATCAGTTGCATTGCAGTGTTCAAGTTCAAGGCACAATCGATGACACCATGTCACCATTCATACACCTCATGTAATACCACTCATTAAGATTGAAGTGGAACATGACCAAGAGACAAACCAATTCTATAACTGAACATTAATTTTTTTTAAAAAAAAGAGAAGTTCCATGACACATTCAGGGAAATTCAAAGATTTTACGATTGTTCCAATCAGACCGTGTGCAGTCATTAAAAAAAAAATTATGCTACTCATCTCCAACAAATATTTATCACATTTGGTCATTTTGCAGTTTTACACCTTATGTCAGGTTTTACCAAAATATGTACCTTCTTTGCAGCTTCCAGCTATATTCCTGCCCTAATTCAGGTCTTCTCACTACATGCACCTTTGCTGCACATGCCTACTAAGCAATGTACTTAGTAAGTTTTGAGAATTAGTAATGTCACTAACCTGTTCACTGTCACTGATTTGGAATGTATGTGACATGACTTTCTTTCAGATTCTTATTCGTTTTGATGCCAATCTTACTAATCATAAATGGCACTTTTAATATTTACACATTGCCAAAAGCTTTAAATATAAAGCATTATTGCAACTGCATGCTTACAGTCTTGTACCCTCTAGGGATCCACGAATTCCACAGGCAATGTCAATGCCAAAAGTCATTTCACATTAAGGGCACCAAATTGTGATGGATTGCAGTATCCAGGGGTTCCTTTATTGCAGAAGTGTAAATACATCTTGGTGCAACTCAACAACTGTATCACCCCTTTGAGTGGGATGGCAGTACCTATAATTTGTTGAGGGGGCAACAGTTCTTTGTGATACTGTGCCACACTATTTTCATAGATCCACTTGGCCAAATACCTTCAAAAACAGTCAGCATCAAGTTTCAGGTCTTAGTTGACCATCACTCTCATTGAATGAGGTAGTCCTATGCTGGAGGGCTCTATGCAGCAGACAACACAGCTCTGCATCTGCCTTTCAGCTGACTCAGAACTACAGAAGTAATCCTCTGCAGTTACTGCTGGACAACTGCTTTCCAAACTATAGTGGCATCTTACTAACCAAGATACATTGGCAAGCTTAAAGATGCCTTTGATTTATTTAAAATCCAAGGTGTACTCATCAGACTTGTAAGTCTTTCAGTAGCAATCTTTGGACATATTGTCTAGTTACTGTTGGGAAGGAGCTGCTTCCTTGCATTGACTAACTGCCAAAACATGTCACGGTGAACGTTATGCACAAGAATGGGTATGCAGCACTGTTTGGAAATGATTTTTAGGGTAATCTAAATAAATACACCAGAATAAAATGAATGGAGGATGGATGATGATAGAACATGACACAATCCTAGTTTCAGCACATATTAGGGGCAAAGAAATTTCACCAGATGGAACTGTTACATCCACATACAAGTTTGATGACAACTAGTTAGACAGTGATGTTCAAGAGTAAACTGATAGGATGGTAATGGGCTGGATTGGATTCATCCCACTTTTTATGCACTGGCCTGTGTGGTATCTATACTGAAACAGCTTGGCGAGGGATACAGCAAGTTCTGCAGTACAAGTCTTCAGAACTATTGCCAAAATGGTCTCAGAGCCCATAGCCTTTGCAGTATCCAGTGGTATTGAGTGTCTCCAACCTTGTCTTGCTATCACGTGGAGTGAATGGAATTAACTGAAGACTGGTGTCATAATGCTGGGGACCACTGGAAGAAACCAAGATGGATCATCCACTCGGCAGTTCTGGCTGAAAGACTGCTGCTAATGCTTCAGCCTTACCTTTTGCACTGACATGTTGCCCTCTTCCATCATTTGGGACGGGGATCTTTGTGAAGCTGCTTCCTCCTCCAGTGAGTTGTTTAATATAGTGTCCCACCATTCACGATGGAATGTGGCCAGACTGCAGAGCTTAAATTTGATCCGTTGGTTGTGGGATCACTTAGCTCTGTCTATCACTTGCTGCTTTTGCTATTTGGAATGCAAGTAGTCCTGCTTGGTGGCTTCACCAGATTAATGCCTCATTTTCAGGTATGCTCCTGGCATACCCTCCTGCACTTTCCGTTGAACCAGGGTTGAGTGGGAGATATGGCAGGGCCATGAGGGTTCAGATTGTGTTATATGTTCTCAATATCCCCGTCTAGCCTTTCAGCACTTTGCTGCTTCAAATGCGCTGTGAAGGCTCACAGTACATCTGTTTCACCTTACAGATTAGTGCAGACACAAGACAGACAGCTGATCACGCTTGTTATCAGTCAAGGGGCTGGACTGGTTGCTGAAAGGCACAGTTAAACAAACAATCGATCTCAGACCTACAGCAGGGGTCAGCTGCCTATGTGGGATATACTGTGAACGTACCATAAACAACTGGACACATTGGAAAATTGAAGAGTAGTCGTCCTTGGTGGGGCAGCAGAGGGCTGTCAGTCAAGGGCAGCATCCACGGACAGACCATGGGCTTGGCCACAGTGTTTGTCCACTTGAGGCAGTCATGGTCATGGGTCCATTTCAGTACAATTCTGTGAAGTGAGCCACTGTCAGTCCTATAAAGACAGTGGGCATCACCAGGTTGGTTACTCCCCACTTCTATTGGCTTGATTTCTGTTAATCTTTTGGTCGCTTCAAATAAAAGTTATGTTCGGCATCACGTGAAGGCCTTCCTCACTGTGATTTTCAGTGAGCAACAAATGAAATACGTGTCTCCAGTCAACACTGGTTACAGCGTACCAGCAACTTAAAAAAAGTCTGAGATTTGGAACGTGGCTACAGACTTAATGTGGTGTGCGGCCTAGTTCTTGAACAACAATTAGGCTGGGACTGTGCAGTTGTCTGTACAAGGCAGTACCAGACAATGCCACCTCTGTACAGTGAGAAGCACCAGATGACTGCTGTGCCATTATGTTGACAATGAAGGGCAACTCCAGACAGTCAACACACTTGACTGAGTGCATGGCTGGGCTTGCAGAACAGAGTTGCAAAATGGATGACTGTCTTTTGCATTCTTCCAACTACAGTGAGTGATACAAATCAGTTTAGCAGTGGGCTACCATAGTGGTGGAGTAGGCAGTTAAGGAGGAGAGTTTGTGATATAGTGCAAACAAAATTTGCTCAGCCTTGCAGAGACAGACTCTGCAAAACTTTTAAAATAAAAGACTCTAACAAGTGAGACACTGAAAATGAAAAGGCTGCAACAGACAACACTAATTAGCAGCTGATTGAGTCCTGTCACTGTGAGAATCGTAAAGCACATGGCAGGCTGTTTGAGTAACAGCTATAAAATCCCACGAAACAACAGAAATACAATTCAACTCCAACTGTTGTCCCTTGACACGTTCTTCAGTCAAGGGACAGCCTGTATGCAAAACTGCCAGATCCGATAAAGTTACAATGTGTTTAACAACTTACTATAAAATACAAGGTATACTCGATCAAAAACACTTATTACCACTTTCTTAATTACCACATTTCAAAGAAAGTGAAAGCAGCCCAGAACATCAGAGTATCTGAAAATTACAGTTTCTGAGTAGCCCTTGTAGAATTATCATGGCCAATATATTAAGTTGTGCTGTTCCTGAAATACTTTGCACATATAGCAGCAATCCCTAATCAACTCACATGATATAGGCACCAGTAATATACAGTAGTGGTTTTGACATTGTATTACCATCAGATTTCCAAGCAGTTGCTCACAACACACGGTGTGCTGTTTTTAAAAAACAACGGCACAAGGTATTCCTAAGAAAATAGGGCAGGAATAGACCATTTAGCCCTTGGAACTGGGCGCATTTCAGAGGTTTATAGATTATTGGCTGGAATGGATGGGTTGTCTTAAGTGGGAAAGTATCTGCTAGTGTTTAGAAACAATGAGCTGACTTGATTGAAGCATACAAGATCTGGAGGGGTCGTGAAGATAAGATATGAAGGGCCTGTATCCTTCTGAAAAGGAAAATCTAGAACCTGGAGTTACTGTTTAAGCTGAAGGGGTCACCTATTTGAAACAGATGAGGAACTTTTTTGTTTATATATCTCAAGAAAATTTAGTTTCCTGGAAAGGTAATAGCAGTCTTTTAGTATTTTTGAAGTAGCTATGGATAGATTCTTGGTAAGCAAGGGTTAAAGGATTATTGGGGTGGATCACATTGCTACCAAAAATGGTAGCAAAAATAAGAAGGCAGAATCTGAATGGCTAGAAATTGAGAGAGGGGAATGTGTAATGACATCTGGGCCTCCACATACTCCAGTCACTTGAAGCCTTTTCATCACAACATGTTGAGATTATTATTCACCCCAAATTTGTTATATTATTTTGCATACACACTCCACATGGCTTTAGTTAATTTGGGAGGTAAGGATTCAAGTCCTTTATGCCAAACACCAGGGGCAGGGCAGGTGGTGGCTTGGGTATAGGAACATTAAAGTGCACTAGAATAAATTAAAGCCCATTAGCACTACATTATAGAAAACAGTTTTAAGCTTCATTTTTTTCTGATAGTTTATTGATATCAATACATTTATAGCCTTGTTACTAGGCATATTTAGCACGCTTTCACTGAGATGGTATAAATAGATCACCACAATGGTCTTTCAACTTTAGAATCTTGGTTCAGACCAAGACCAAACGAAAAGGAATAAATATCCACTGGCTGTCACAATCCAAAATCTAATCGTTTGTGCTGCTTAAATTCAATGTTCAATGTTCAGTCTGCAAAGGCACACAGCAAGATAATGTTAATTTGAAATGTCACAGAAAGAAGATAAAGTTGAAGCTAAAGAACTGCTTGTGGGAAAAATGGAAAACATGACAACACTTCCAACAGTATAGTGCTCCCTTGGTATTGCACTAGACAGTGTCGACAGAGGATGGACTTGAACCTAAATGTGCTGCTTCAGTGGCAAGTGGCAAATGAAGTCCTTCCTTTCCTTTCATGGAGATAGGAAAGAGAATGGATTTGGGGTACAGACTGACAAAGAGGCTGGATCAGTGAGTGAGGGTGGGGGTGATCAGCACTCAGGCATTTGGCAAAGACAAGCTACCAAATCTCAAACAATAAAACATTAATCTGGCCACTGCTTAACATGTAGCATTAGGAATCTTTAGTAAAAAGTGAGGATTTCTCTGGCCAGTCACCATCCACAGGACATCGGATTTAACAGCCGAACTAAAGTTAAAACACGAGGTCTTAAAGTCCACAACAGGATTCATCATCAGCAAGCCCAGATCCATGCTGGTTTACAGGCACAGCCAGGGACAAAAGGAATAAGTACAAGACAACAGGAGTGTGAAGAGTTACTGGGTTTGAAAACTAGGCACTTCAAGCTCTTTGCAATAATAAGCAAATCATGTCTCTGGGACAAAGGAATAATTAGAAACTTACGTTCATCCATCTTTAGGCTTGGGAAGCAGTAGAACTCCTTATGCGTAATAAGGTTAGGCAATCCTCGGAATAGACTTCGACACAATTTGCATTCAAAGATGGTGTCGACCTCTTTCAGCAAAATATGTTTTAGTTGTGTGGTTCCTGTGTGCATAACATATCACACATATTCAATACACAAGTCCCAAATACAGATTACCCTAATTAGATATTCGTGATCATGGTTATTCATTTCTTCCTACAATTTTGTCAAAACTCTGCACGAATTAAAACAAATTTGCAGCCGACTTGAATTAGGTATGGTGTTAAAAAACAAAATTAAACACTGCACAGAAAACAGGTAAGGCAGTCAAAATGTAAAATAAAATGGTTTTCACTGCATTGGCTTAGATGATATCAGCTTGCAATAAAATATTATCTTCTTAAAGTAACTATAAACATTTAAAATAAGTCTATGTGCGTAGGAAGACTGAGCAGTGAAGGAAGTGATACAAATAAAATTAAGCATTCAACTATATGGCATTGCACAGTGTTAATTTTCAAGGGAATTATTCATGTCACAGGGAATAACAGGACCTCAAATACACAAGGTCCTACAAGAGTAATGCTGCAATCGATCTTTCCATTCTTGCTTTTAGGGGAGACAGCGCTAATAAAAAAAAAAGTTCAAAATTGTGTAATCCCTATTCACCGATCGTCACAGCCTTCTGGGTGTTAAATGCTAGACCATCACCCCTGATAATGTATGTTAGAAACTCAAAGCTGCAAGCTTGGTGTTTTTGATAGTGCTTATCAAAAGCTTGTTATGTTGAGCTGAACAGATCTCTGCAATTATTCAAACCTGAAATATGGTAGAATGATAAAGTTTTTTCTCCATGTCCAGGTTTAAAAAAAGGACTGGCTTCATTTTACAAAAGTGCCATAATAATCATTTTCTTTTTAAATGCAGTTTATTAGATATTCTTATCAGTCTGTACTGAACATGATCTTAAGCTTTTCCCATTTTGAATTATAGATCATACCATACAGATATTGAAAGAGCAGAATGTAAACATCACTCGAAGTCCTGTTGTCAAGAAATGATGATATTTAATTCAGGCAGTCACCATTCCCATAAATACAAATTGCAAATAATGAGAAAGTGACAGAAATTCACCTTTTGAGTCGTTATGGTAATTTAATTTGTCAGTTCTTATACTAAGATAAGTAAACCTCTAGATATCTCAATTACACAGAATGTAAAAAGATCTGTAATTTACTTGATAAAAAGGTATTCCAAAAGGAGTAGTCATTGCAGTTACAATATCACTCACTGGAATGTGATCAATTCTATCTGACTTCACTTATTCTTTGTTTTAACACCATTAAAAAAAAGGCAAGATTATTTTCTTCAATTAAATCTTTAATAGCTTTGTCATATCAGTCAATTATGCAAGTTCAGACTTATTATATTCTGCGGTATAATTTTCACAAGAGCTCTCAGTGAACTGTAACTCTGTACCTGTCCGAAAACACTCAATGATTTGTTGAATTCCTGATTTCGAAGTTGGAAGTTGTTGCTGCAATAGAGGTGGGTCTCCTGGCTCCTGAGTGTAGGCTGTAAAGTTAATACAAAATAAAAAAGGGCAAAGTGACACTGGGACAAATAAAATTGGTTGTCATGTATTGAATATGGCACATGGGATCAAATCTACCTCACTGCAGAGATAAAACTACACTAATCAATATATAGTATAGTATGTAGCAAACTTGCTCATGCATTTATTCAAAATTCCTTTGTCCATGTTTATTAAAAGCTGTTTGTACCAGATTTCTTCCTTTCGTTAAACAGGTAGAAGAACTTGCTGCAAACCTGATATCACATTCACACGGTTGTTTATCACGGAGCACAATTACACCCAAGTAATTGTTCAACTTTAAATGCACAAAGATTACGAAAATAGCACAAGGCTAATTAGATAACCCACAGTGCTGTACGCAGTAAATTTGAAACCATGCTGCTTCATAATGACAGCAATGTAATACGATGCAACGTAAAATGCTGCACATTGCAGCTAGAGTGAAACATTTCAAGTTGAACTGTTTCTTTAAGGCCATAAAATATATAAACGCTGTCAGTACACTCAGCTGGAGGCCAACTAGAGAAAATTGCTATTTGCTTATGGGAAGTGCAAATTGTTAAGCGCTTAGAAATTTCTACCTCCAACTCAAAATGGCCACAG
The DNA here is from genome assembly GCF_047496795.1 of Chiloscyllium punctatum. NCBI lineage: Eukaryota > Metazoa > Chordata > Chondrichthyes > Orectolobiformes > Hemiscylliidae > Chiloscyllium > Chiloscyllium punctatum. The sequence goes on along the minus strand of NC_092770.1, from coordinate 69,999,100 downwards.
AGAATTAAAGGACTGAATTTTGAATTCTTTAAGCACTCACATCGGTGGCATTTAAGATATTTCTACTAGTGAATAATACACTTCTGCTTGTTATCAGATGTGCCTCTCTTGCTCATGCTAAGTGTTTAATTTTAAATAGAAGCAAACAATTTGTATCAAATGAACACTAACCCAGCAAGCTGTTGTAATAAAAGCAGCAAATGCTGGATGGAGAACAGAACAAGAAAGCAATACAGATGAAGAGGAAGCATTGTAATATTTGGACACAGCAGCAGATCTAAACTACTTCTGCAGTTCTTAATGCAAATGACATAAAACAAGAAAGGAAAAGCATTTGGGTCAGTCTCTCTCACAGCAGTGCCATTGCTAATCATCAATGGCAAAGACAGGACTGTACTACATGCCCTTGAACTATGTCCTAGATGGGTCTCCACCAGGATGGACATCGGTACATCATGAATTTCATGCTGAATTGCTGCCAGTTTCTGCAGCACGTTAGAAAGGCTGGAAGAACAGCGTAACTTGGATGATACTAAACATGATGGAGAACATAGTAATTTGCATTAGTGCTTTAAACAAATTGCAAAGCTGCTAAGTGAAGACATTTCAACGTACCTGGTTCACAGCAGCCATGGTGGTGGTGGTCTGTCTGGCAACACTTGTCCCTCAGCAGTGCCTTTTGAATTCGTGGCCTACTTTCTTCCACGTCAGTTTCATTCCGACTATTATACTAGACAGACATAAAAAGGTGAACAAACATTGCAAACCATGACATTTTTTTTATCCTCCTCGCCCACATCTAGATATTCTAACGCATTGCATTATTGTTCAAATTTGACACTGCCCAGAGTTCTGACTTTGGGAAAAGAAAGTTTCGGTTGACCCAAGTCACCAAGTAAACAAACAAACAAACAAACAAACAAACAAACAAACATTCAGCTGCAGAATTATAACTGAACAATACCCTTTAAAAGATGGGGTGAAATGAACCACAGGGCAGTCAAGGTGTATTTACTTCCTACAAGTGAGTTGTGATGGTATGAAATTTACGCCTGGAACAGTGGAAGATGCAGATTCAGCAGTAACCTACAGAAGGGGCTTACATAAGAACACAGGAGCGAGCAAGTTAGAACTAACGATGTGAAAATGATAGACTTGGTAGACGAATATAAATTAATTCATACTGCTCTCATTTCCCAGATTATTAACCACATGGTCCACCATCTCAACTGTTCATCACTTTTTTAACTGGTGTTGAACAAACAAGAGAAAACAATAATTTAGAGATTTTGCTCCAAAATACAAAAGGTAGTCAAATGAAGGCATTTTATAACATTAGGAAGATGCACACGACAAAAGAATTTATATAAAAACTAGGGATTAGGACAGAAGTAGGCCATTTAGCCACTCAAGCCTGCATGCTATTCAACAAGATCATGGCTGATCTCATTGGTGGTTTCAACTGCACATTCCCACTTACCCCTGATAACCTTAGGGTCCATTGTTAGTCAATCTACCTACAACCTCCTCTCTGACCTATCACCATTACCCCCACCTCCATCCAACTATCGCTCTCTCAGCTACCTTCACCCCCAGCCCCACTCCCCTCCCATTTATCTCTCCACCTCCTCGGCTCACAGCCTCATTCATTTCGAAGGGCTTTTGCCCGAAACGTCAATTCTCCTGCTCCCCAGATGCTGCCTGACCCGTGTGCTTTTCCAGCGCCACACTCAATTCCAGCATCTGCGGTCCTCACTTTCACCTAACAATCTACATAACTCAGTCCTAAGAATAATCAATGGCCTGGTGTTCACTGCTCTCAGGCAAAAGTGTTTCACAGTTGCATAACTTTCTAAGAGAAAAAGATTTCTCCTCAACGCCATCTTAAATGAAAAACCTACTCAGTTTTTATAGGACAAAGCAACAGGAGTGGGCCATTCGGCCCTTCAACCTGCTCCACCATTCAACAAGAATACGGTTGTTTTGTTGCCTAATTCCATTTGCCTGCCTTGGGCTCATATCCCTCGATACCCTTGCTTAATAAAACATTTGTTCATCTCAGATTTCAATTTAGCAATTGAATTATTATCAATTGATATTTGTTCAAGATACCTACAAACCTCCACTGTTCTTTGAGTGTCAAAGTGCTTTCTAGCATCTCTCCCGAATGGCCTGGCACTAATTCTTAGACATAGCCTCCCGCTCTAGAATCTTCAACAGCAGAAATATTTTATTTGTCTACTGGCTTTGCTTTGTTAATATTCTGAAGACCTTGATTAGATCACCCCTGAACCTTATATATTAGGCCTTTATGCTCCCAAATTTAGATAATCTCTTCTCATTAACCAAACCCCTGAAGTGCAGGTATCATCCTTGTAAGTGTGCGTCGTACTCCCTCCAAGAATAAAACATTCTTCCTAAGATGTGGTGCCCAGGTCTACTAACAGTCCTCTAAGTGATGTCAAACTAGGGTTTTGTATAAATGCATCATAATATCAGCATCACTGTACTCCAGCCCTTTAGATAATAAGGCCAGAGTTCCGTTAGCTTTTTTGACGATTTTCTGCACCTGTTCATAGCATTTTAAAAAGTCACTTGAATCAGGAATGCAATGGAGGAAACTAGGAAACAGATGTGCAAGAAAAAAAATAAGAGTAATAGATGCAAGAACTTTGTGCAGAATAAAATGCAGGCAGGAGTTTGGAGGAGTTAATAGATTCATAGAATCCCTGCAGTGTGGAAACAGGCCATTTGGCCCAACAACAACCCTCTGAAGAGTAACCCACTCAGACCCATCCCCCTACCCTATAACTCCCTGTTTACTCCTAACTAATGCACCTAACCGACATATCCCTGAACACAATGGGCAATTTAGCATGGGCTATTCACCTGACCTACACATCTTTAGACTATGGGAGGAAACCCACGCAGACACAGGGAGAATGCACAAACTCCACACAGTCCCCCACAGCTGGAATTGAACACAGGTGCCTGGTGCTGTGAGGCAACAGTTTGAATTATTTGTATTTGTAATGAACTGGTTATTATTTGTTACTTAAAGAAACATGACTAAATTGTTTCTAATATTAAACTATATACACAATCTAAAATTGATACAATATTACCACTCTGGTTAAATTTAAATTTTGGGACCAGTGGAAGAACAGAACATCCCTCAAACCCTGACAGTAACAACATGGAAGTGGAATTTAAGATCATTGCAGCAACACCTTTTGTGGAGTGTGATCTCAGCTCAGGTGAATGGGAAGGCGAGTGCTTGTGATCTGGTTTAACTCTAGGTTGGCAGTGATACATATTGACAGCAGGGAACACAGATGCCTGGGTTTCATAGAGTTTTACAGCACGGAAACATACCCTTTGGTTCAACCCATCCACGCCGAGCAGATACCCCAACCCAATCTAGCCCCATTTGCCAGCACTTGGCCCACATCCCTCCAAACCCTTCCTACTCATATACCCATCCAGATGCCCTTTGAATGAGGTAATTGTATCAACCTCCACCACTTCCTCTGGCAGCTCATCTCATACACATAACCAGCCTCTGCGTGAAAAAGTTGCCCCCAAGGTCTCTTTTATATCTTTCCCCTCTCACCCTGAACCTATGCCCTCTAGTTCTGGACTCCCCTACCCCAGGGAAAAGACCTTGCCTGCTTATCCTATCCATGCCCCTCACTGGAGGAACATGAAGCTCATTCAAAACTGACAATATAGCCCCAACCGAAGGGGAGTCAGTGAAGGCAACGAAAGAGCTAGAGTTGGATATCAGTGGAAATCAATCCTCTTTCTTTGAATGATGTGACCAATGGTAGTAAAAGACATGGTGGCCCTTCATAGAACTTTGGGGTCTGCAGAGGTAACAGTGTGCTCACGTGGAAGAGATACGATTTGTTATGCTCTCATTTCGTTGGATAGTTAAATATGAAACCGTGAGCTCTTTTAATCCCTGGTTTCTGCCAGCCAATCTTCTACCAATGCCAATATGTCACGTCCTACACGATGAGCTTTTATTTGCCTCAAAAAAAAATTTTGGTGTGGCACCTCATTAAACGCCTTCTGTAAATGTATTGATTCATGGTGTCTGAAAAAAAAAAAGAGAAACAGTTTCCTGGTGCCTCTTACACGCTGGACTACCACAGCATTTCTGGCAGCACACCAGACGGGTGACCTAACACATAACCATCAACAGATTCGGTTTTATTTATTTAAGGCATATGGACATCACTGGCTAAGCCAACATTTATTCCTCATCCCTAATGGTCTTTGAGAAGGTAGTGGCGAGCTGTTTTGGTTTTCCACAATGAAATATAATAGTCTAGTGGTTCCAACAGATAAGCTTTTGGCTCCTGATCAGGCAACTGCCGTCAGGGATTGCCATGACTATTAATCCTGCCCTGTGTCAGAACTGCCAGGTCCCCACTCTGGCTGCCAGAAAGTAACAGCTTTAGCTAACCTCCTCCTCCCCCCACTCCAGGCACTACTCCAAGTAACATATCCACGATCCCAGATTAAGTTCCTTAATGGGTTGCAATGTCTACCAACTGGAATGCAAGGAGCTGATCTCAAGTACTGTGCCATGGAATGAGATGAAAATAAATCAGCTATTTTGAAGCCTCAAAAGTTTCAGAATAGGCTTTGAAAGCTATATTAAAACGTAGTTTGAACACCAAAGACAAAATTATTTTACTGCGACAAAATATCTCAAGCTATTCACTTTTCGGTAAAGGCAAGGAATGTCTTTACAGATGGTTTATTACAGATAGCGGAGACAAATCTTGGCTACTTTACCCATCCTCACTCAAGTTACGACTTCCAGCAATTGTATCCTCAGAGTGACACATTGCATCCACAGTCCATCCCGAGCCTGCACTAACGGGAAACATTTGGTGTAACATTATTTTCTTAAGCCCCTCTGAATTTGATGGCATATCCGCCCTTATAAAAGGTCCCTACCTCCCTAACCGAAATTTTGATCATGCATCTGTGATCAATTTCTATAACCTTTTCAAAGGTTTTAATGGGGTAAGGTGACAGTGGCAATGTAGGTTACAAGAACTCTTCACACAAAAGTAAAGCAAGAACATCACTGCAGTAAATGTCAGATGGTAGGGCATGAATGAAGAGGGGCTTAATTGTTATCAATTTGCAAGGTATTTTAAAAACACTGCACATAAATCAAGAAAACTATTCTACTGTGTCTCCATTTAACCCCGCATTTTGTTTTACTATTTGGATCCCAGCTGCTGATATTACTGTACAGGTCAGTCCCCAGAACAAAGTCTGGTTCGATATCGTATATGTCTTTTTTTTGTGTATTTAACATGGCAGCTAGTCACATATCTTCACAGGATGATGCAGGTTTTCTACGTTTGGTACACAAACTCAGAAATTAACTGAAATATCAAGTTATCTAAATATAAAGCACAGCTGGACAGATCTTGCAGGCAAGTTTCAACATGTTTCTTGACACTCCGCATTACAGGTATTCAAATCCAGAGAAATTACTTCTCTTATCAAATCTGCAAGTGCTACTTAACGGATTCTCCCAATTTCTGCCCTGAAAATGGTGAAGCCTTCTCACATGACAACCCACTAAACTGAAAGCTTACACTTTCTCAGCAGATGCAGCTTTCTAACCAAACACATCAGGTTTGGAAGTTGCACAAACTAAACCTTACTAAAGTAATTGTGCTTTCATCGTACAACTCTGGAAAAACTCCTTTCTCGAAGAGAAACTCCATTTGCTTTTGATCAGGTCAACTCTCCTCTAAATTGCCCTGAACACACTCAATCTCTAGATCTTCTAAGCTAAAGTCAATCCTTGATTACTTTGAATTGAAAACAGACTAATGGTCTTTGAATGTATACCCCTTCCTGTTGTAAATCCCTTCGTATAAATATCGTATTCTATTAACACTTCATGGGGCCAGTCACCTATTCTCAGATACATATTGGATTAGGCCACTGTTTCAGAATGACGATCTGACCCAGTTTTTTTTTCAAACAAAACCCTTCAAAAGTAACCAATATACACATGCCACTATTTTGAAATCTCTACTCTAGAAATGATACTTATAAATTATGTCATGTCCCCAGCAGATGTTATTAAAGGACAAGTCAGATCCATGTTGGATATCTGGCTTAATAGATACTATCTGGTTGTGTCAAGGTGGTCCTTTACTGAGTTAGAAGCAGACCATTTCGCAAATTTTGTTCTAGAACAGCAAAATAAATTTATTAAGCAAAATAAAATGAAAACAAAATAGAATAAACCAACCTCTTAACCTATAATACAAAAATGTAGTATAAATCATCCCATTAAACCAATTAAATAATTAACAACTAAACAAATTAAAATAACATCTCTTGTAAACAAAAATTCAGCAGCAGCCCTTCTACCATAGTCACACCAGAATTCCTTTCCCAAACAAGTTAGGTTTAAAATAACTGACTTTATCTTCTAAACTCAAAGTCAATAGCTTCATCTTGGAGTCAACATAAATTTGGTCTTAAATATACATTTGATTTGATTTATTATTGTCACATTCGCTGAGATACAGTGAAAAGTCTTGTTTTGTGTGCTACCAAGACAAATCATACCTTACATAAGTGCATCACTGTAAAAGAACAAAATGTCGAATATTGGGTTACAGTTACAGGGAAAGATCAACTTCAAAATATACAAGAGATCCATTCATAAGTCTGACAACAGTGGGGAAGAAACTGTTCCTGAATCTGGTTCTAAAACATTTGTATCTTCTGCCCAGTGGAGGAGGGTGGAAGAGAATTTTACCAGAGTGGGAGGAGTCTTTGATTATACTGGCTGCTTTCTTTAGGCAGCAGGAAGCATTGGTGTGGTCAATGGAAGGAATATTCCTCCCCTTCTCAGGAACACTCTTGTGTGTGCAGTTATATACAAAGACTTTACTGTAATGCCCCACTCAAAGTAAACAAACAAAAAAAGGTCTCTCTAAGTTCTAGGTGCTTCAATTAAGTCTTAAAAAAACCTATCAACCCATAAACTTCTAATAGAAACCTTTACATACAATTGTCAACCTTGCTAGATCCTTAAATCCTAAAGTCAAATGGAATCCATTAGGATGTCAAAATAGCCCTCAAACAGCTAAATTAGGACATAAATGTTAATTTATAAACTTGAGACATCCAGAAAACCCATTTGTTAAGAACTCACAATTCAAAACTCAAACTCAAAATACATGTACAAAAATCAGACAATTTATATTACGTCTAAACATCTTTTATCACAGTTAGAAAGACAGGTGATGGAGTTTATGTAGAGAGCCAGCATTTTGCATATAGTCCACAATGCAGATTCAAATTAGGAGCTAGGATCTCTCCCTCCTGAGATTAATTTGCAAATGGAAGCCAAGTGCAAGAACTGCAAGAAAGTCCTATTCTCTGACCATCATCTTTTGGATTATGAAACAGATGAAATAGCAGATGTAGGCCACTTGGCCTCAATTTTTTTTTCTGTTGTGTAGGCCTCTAACATCTGTAAATGGCAGTGGCTTTCAGAAGTGTAAGCCAATGCATTGGGCAAGTCAAATCGGTGCGCCCACAGACCCTTGCCATCCAATAAGACTTTGGCTGATCTGCTGGTGTTTTGAATTTCACATTTCTTCCTTTCCCCATCAATTCCATTGACCAACAAAAATCTGTCTACCACTTCCTTAAAAATATTCAGTGACTGGCCTCCAGTGTTTTCCAAAGCGGAGTTCCAAACTCTCATACAAATAAAAATAAATTTTAAAATAGCAAAATAAATCCTCATTTCAATCCTAAAAGGACAAGCCCAATTTTAAAACCGTGTTCCTCCCCCAAGTTCTGAACTCAACAAGAGTACAACACTAGATCTTTACAATCAAGTCACTCCTCATTCTTCTTAGCCCAGTCTGTTCAAAATATCCTCATACATCAACCCTCTAATTCCACATATCAATCTAGTTAACCTCCTCTGAAGTTTCATCAACACACCAATACCCTGTATAACTGAAAGAGAACATCCTTATGTTTTGGTTTCAATTCTTCTCGTAATAAAAGACAGCATACTATTAGCCATCTTAATTTCTTGCTGTGCCTGCATACTAAATATTTGTGACTCATGCTGTTGGACACCTAGATCCCTCTGTAACTTGGAGCTCATAGCTCATCTACACTTAAATCATACACTGCTTCTTTTGTTCTTGCAGCCAAAACGAATAACTTTGTCCATATTAAACTCTATCTGCCAGAATTTTGTCCACGTATTCAACTCATTCTATAATCCAGAAAGTTACTTCAATAACTTCAAAATCTTTATGACAGATGTGAATTTGATTACTGCGTCTTTTCTCCCCTCATCTAAGTAATAGATATAAATTGTTAGAAGTTGATGCCACAGCACAGACCCCTGTGAACCCACCTGTCACATCTTGCCAGTCAGAAAAAAGCTATTTATTCATACTCTGTTTTCTGACATCGAGCCAATCTTCTACCTGCTGTAAGTCATTCTCGATATCGCGAGCTTTTATTTTCCAAAGTAATCTGTAATGTAGCACCTTATTAAATATCTTCTAGAAATGCCAGTGCATCCATCATAAACCTGAATGCTAATATTGATCATTTGAAAAGGAATGCAAAATCTCTGACTGTTATCACCCCAAGTGTTTGTGATGCACTCAAATTAGTGATTTGGTACCAATATTGTCCAGATCTTCCCAACAGAAACAAACAGTCATTGCTATAACACAGCCTGGCATGTGTCACAGGACCACTCAAAGTCTCATTGCACCAGCCACCTGGGACTTGCTTTACTTTCCCCATCTCCACTCCTCTGAAATGTCTACAATTTTGAGTGAGAGTCGTAGAGTTCAAAAGATTTACTTTGTATTACTCATTTCTTCAGAGTATGTGAGCCACGCGGGCTGAGTCAGCATTTGGTGCCAATTCCCCAAAGGCATTTGAGATGGTGGCCTTTTTAAACCGTTCTAGCCCAGTGTGTGTTAAGCTCTGACTGACTTACTGAATAGTTACCCAAGAAAGGATAGAGGGAATAAAACCATCTCCACCAACCTCCCCCCAATGGCCTGACCCACTATCCTTAAACGGATTCACCACACCAAACCCCTTGGCCTGCCCAAACCCCACTCTTCAATTATTTATTGTCATCCCACCCATCATCCCCATTCCTGCCACCATACACCTTCACCACTCGTCCATCATGTTATTCCCTGATCTACTCATCCACCACCCAACCCCTTCACCCTTTTGCCTTCACTGTCACTTCTCAAAACCTTTGGACCTCTGGAATAGGGCAGTTACTGCTGCATAAATAGCAGCGTGATTTGACCGCCAAAATGGTTACTGTGCTGTGCCGAGCTGAAATACTCCCAGGCGTGCTTTATGCTTCCTCAGGGGGCAAACCAGAAGTTTGGGCAAGCAATGCGGAGCTCTGAAGCAGTTTATGCTTAAAAAAGGAGTGAAGTGGCGAACACCATTCCTCAGAAAATGTGGTCCCATCATTCCATTTAAAAATTTTTTTAAAAAGCAACAGGATGGTGCAGTGATTTAGGACGAGACTTTTACTTCTGCATGTCTGCTAGAACTATGGCATTCTCTTTCTGATTTCAAAAGGGTTCTGGATAGTCCGCCTCAATTCCCAGTCGCAGATCACCCAACAATGTAAAACTGTCACAAATGTGCCATTAATGGGCAATGCTCCCTGGAGCCTTGGAGGCTGAGGGGTGACCTTATAGAGGATTTCAAAATTATGAGGGGCATGGATAGAATAAATAGACAAAGTCTTTTCCCTGGGGTCAGGGAGTCCAGAACTAGAGGGCATAGGTTTAGGGTGAGAGGGGAAAGATATAAAAGAGACCTAAGGGGCAACTTTTTCCACAGAGGGTGGTACCTGTATGGAATGAGCTGCCAGAGGAAGTGGTGGAGGCTGGTACAATTGCAACATTTAAGAGGCATTTGGATGGGTATATGAATAGGAAGAGTTTGGAGGGATGTGGGCCGGGTGCTGGCAAGTGGGACTAGGTTGGGTTGGGATATCTGGTCAGCACGGATGGGTTGGACTGAAGGGTCTGTTCCCATGCTGTACGTCTGACTCTGACTCTAAGAGATGCAGAAAAGCCGATACAGCAGGAGACACTCTTCTGAAACTTGGGCTTTGAGGTGTGCTCTTTGGGCATGACAGAGTTCCTCACATTAAATAAATATCAGAATTGCTTGTAATTACCAATGGTTTCTAAAATGAAAGTGATTCAAACCCCCAGCAGTATCATTCCTAAGCTTGATGAGCATACAAATGTTTTGAAAATTACAAAAATGAGAATGCAAAATCCAGACTCAAAATGTAATCCAAGATGGAGGATGGGAAAAATTTCTGGCTATATCAGCTGCTCTTTTTGAGGTATTTTAAGTGCTGGAGGTGATTTCCTCAAATTCCAGGAGCATCAATTACTGTTGTGTATGCTGTTGCATTGTTTTGGAACTTTGGAAAAAAAAAAGTCAAAATGACAGCAGTTTTAAAACGGGAGATGGACAGACAAAGGAAGCACATGGTGAGGTCAGTGCAGGAGAGAGAGAGAGAGAGAGAGAGAGAGAGAGAGAGAGAGAGAGAGAGAGAGAGAGAGAGAGAGAGAGTGAGAGTGAGAGTGAGAGTGAGAGAGAGAGAGAGAGAGAGAGAGAGAGAGAGAGAGAGAGAAAAAAAGAGAGAGAGAGAGAGAGAGAGAGAGAGAGAGAGAAACTGACATTGCCTTTGCTGTTTGAATTCATGTATCGCTGGAATCGGAATGCGTCTGGGAAAATTAACAAACAGTGAAATTCACAACTGATTTTGGAGGAACTGTATAAATGCTGTTGGTTGCGAATTTTATCAGATTGAATGGATTGGTTGGAGAGACAGTTAGAAGCAATGAGGAATTTGCAACAGCAACAGTATGTGATGGATAGCAGTTATAGGAATGGGGGGAAAGTGTCAGATACAGTCACATAGATGAGTTAACTCCTGGAAAGGTAAGAGATAGGCAGCTTGTGCAGGAGTCTTCTGTGGCTATACCCATTTCAAACAGATATGCTGTTTTGGAAAATGTTGGTGGGGGGGAAAGAAATACAATCTGAGGGGGATGTAGCACAAACAGCCAATTCCTGGTATTGAGACTGGCTCTATTGCAATGAGGGGTACGTCGGGTTCCAAGAGATCAATTGTGTTAGGGGATTCTCTAGTCAGTCAGAGGTATAGACAGACATTTCTGTGGCCAGCAGCGAAAAATCAGAATGGTGTGTTGTTTCCCTGGTGCCAGGATCAAGGATGCCTTAGAGGGTGCAGAACGTTCTCACGGGGGAAGAGGGGCCAGCAAGAGGTCATTGTCCACATTGGAACCAACGATATAGGAAGGGAAAAAGGTTGAGAGAGTCTGAAGGGAGATTACAGAGAGAGTTAGGCTGGAATTTAAAAAAGGACATCCTCGAGAGTAGTAATATCTGGATTACTCCCGGTGCTATGAACTAGTGAGGGCAGGAATAGGAGGATAGAGCAGATGAATGAATGGCTGAGGAGCTGGTGTATGGGAGAAGGATTCACATTTCTGGATCATTGGAATCTCTTTTGGGGTAGAAGTGACCTGTACAAGAAGGACAGATTGCACCTAAATTGCAATGGGACTAATATGGCAGGGAAATTTGCTAGAGCTGCTCGGGAGGATTTAAACTAGTAAGGTGGGGGGGTGGGGGTGGGGTGGGGGGGGGGGGGGGTGGGACCCAGGGAGATAGTGAGGAAAGAGATCAATCTGAGACTGGTACAGTTGAGAACAGAAGTGAGTCAAACAAACAAACAGTCAGGGCAGGCAGGGACAAGGTAGGACTAATAACCTAAACTGCATTTATTTCAATGCAAGGGGCCTAACAGGGAAGGCAGATGAACTCAGGGCATGGTTAGGAACACGGGACTGGGATATCATAGCAATTACAGAAACATGGCTCAGGGATGGGCAGGACTGGCCGCTTAAATGTTCCAGGATACAAATGCTACAGGAAGGCTAGAAAGGGAGGCAAGAGAGGAGGGGGAGTTGCCTTTTTGATAAGGGATAGTATTACAGCTGTGCTGAGGGAGGATATTCCCAGAAATACATCCAGGGAAGTTATTTGGGTGGAACTGAGAAATAAGAAAGGGATGATCACCTTATTGGGATTGTATTATAGACTTCCTAATAGTCAGAGGGAAATTGAGAAACAAACTTGTAAGGAGATCTCAGCTATCTGTCAGAATAATAGGGTGGTTATGGTCAGGGATTTTAACTTTTCAAACATTGACTGGGACTGCAATAGTGTAAAAGGGTTTAGATGGAGAGGAATTTCTTAAGTGTGTACAAAAAAAGTTTCTGATTCATTATGTGAATGTACCTACTAGAGAAGGTGCAAACCTTGACCTACTCTTGGGAAATAAGGCAGGGCAGGTGACTGAGGTGTCAGTGGGAGAGCACTTTGGGGCCAGGGACCAAACTCTATTAGATTTAAAATAGTGATGGAAAAGGATAGACCAGATCTAAAATTTGAAGTTCTAAATTGGAGAAAGGCCAATTTTGACAGTATTAGGCAAGAACTTTCAAAAGTTGATTGGAGGCAGATGTTCGCAGGTAAAGGGACGGCCGGAAAATTGGGACGCTTTCAGAAATGAGATAATGAGAATCCAGAGAAAGTATTTTCCTGTCAGGGTGAAAGGGAAGGCTGGAAGGTCTAGGGAATGCTGGATGACTAAAAATATTGAGGCTTTGGTTAAGAAAAAAAAGGAAGCATACGTAAGGTATAGACAGGATAGATCGAGTGAATCCTTAGAAGAGTATAAAGGCAGTAGGAGTATACTGAAGAGGGAAATCAGGGAGGGCAAAAAGGAGACATGAGATAGCTTTGGCAAATAGAATTAAGGAGAATCCAAAGGCTTTTTACAAATACATTAAGGACAAAAGGGTAACTAGGGAGAGAATAGGGCCCCTCAAAGATCAGCAAGGCGGCCTTTGTGTGGAGCTGCGGAAAATGGGGGAGATACTAAATGAGTATTTTGCATCAGTATTTACTGTGGAAAAGGATATGGCAGATGTAGACTGGAGGGAAATAGATGGTGACATCTTGCAAAATGTCCATATTACAGAGGAGGAAGTGCTGGATGTCTTGAAACACAAAGGTAGATAAATGCCCAGGACCCGATCAGGTGTAGCCTAGAACTCTGTGGGAAGCTAGAGAAGTGATTGCTGGGCCTCTTGCTGAGATATTGTATCAGCGATAGTCACACGTGAGGTACCGGAGACTGGAGGTTGGTTAATGTGGTGCCACTGTTTAAGTAGGAAGGGTGGTAAGGACAAGCCAGGGAACTATAGACCAGTGAGACTGGCCTCAGTGGTGGGCAAGTTATTGGAGGGAATCCTGAGGGACAGGCTGTACATATATTTGGAAAGGCAAGGACTGATTCGGGATAGTCAACATGGCTTTGTGCGTGGGAAATCATGTCTCACAAACTTGATTGAGTTGTTTGATGAAGTAACAAAGAGGATTGATGAGGGCAGAGTGGTAGATGTGATCTATATGGACTTCAGTAAGGCGTTCGACAAGGTTCCCCATAGGAGATTGATTAGCAAGGTTAGATCTCACGGAATACAGGGAGAACTAGCCATTTGGATACAGAACTGGCTCAAAAATGGTAGAAGACAGAGGGTGATGGTGGAGGGCAGTTTTTCAGACTGGAGGCATGTGACCAGTGGAGTGCCACAAGGATCGGTGCTGGGTCCTCTACTTTTGTCATTTACATAAATGATTTGGATGCGAGCGTAAGAGGTACAGTCAGAAAGTTAGCAGATGATACCAAATTGGAGGTGTAGTGGACAGCGAAGAGGTTACCTCAGATTACAACGGGATCTTGATCAGATGGGCCAATGGACTGAAAGTGGCAGATGGAGATTAATTCAGATAAATGTAAGGTGCTGCATTTTGGGAAAGCAAATCTTAGCAGGACGTATACACTTAATGGTAAGATCTAGGGAGTGTTGCTGAACAAAGAGACCTTGGAGTGCAAGTTCATAGCTCCTTGAGAGTGGAGTTGCAGGTAGGTAGGATAGTGAAGAAGGCGGTTGGTATATTTTCCTTTATTGGTCAGAGTACTGAGTACAGGAATTGGGAGGTCATGTTGAGTCTGTATAGAACATTGGTTAGACCACTGTTGGGATATTGCGTGCAATTCTGGTCTCCTTCCGATCAGAAAGATGTTGTGAAACTTGAAAGGGTTCAGAAAAGATTTACAAGGATGTTGCCAGGGTTGGAGGATTTATATTGGGAGAGGCTGAACAGGCTGGGGCTGTTTTCCCTGGAGTGGAGGCTGAGGGGTGACCTGATAGAGGTTTACAAAATTATGAGGGGCATGGATAGGATAAAATCAGCAAAGTCTTTTCCCTGGGGTCGGGGAGTCCAGAACTAGGGGGCATAGGTTTAGGGTGAGAGGGGAAAAGATATAAAAAAGACCTAAGGGGCAACTTTTTCACGCAGAGTGTGGTGCGTGTATGGAATGAGCTGCCAGAGGATGTGGTGGAGGCTGGTACAATTGCAACATTTAAGAAGCATCTGGATGGGTATATGAATAGGAAGAGTTTGGAGGGATATGGGCCAGGTGCTGGCAGGTGGGACTCAATTGGGTTGGGATATCTGGTCGGCATGGATGGGTTGGACCGAAGGGTTTGTTTCCATGCTGTACATCCCTATGACTATGAAGGAACAATAACCAGAATAAAGTATCTCCGAAGGGACAAAACAGTGGAGGATGATAAACCACTGAACAAAAAGTCAAAACCACAAATCATAATTGCATCGTTTCATTTTTTTTTCCTGTCCAAGGATGAAATTGTTTTACCTTACAATTACAAATGAAATGTTGCATCACGGATTACATGGAAGTTAAAAGCCCAGAAACAGGTCATTCAGCGGACTGGTTAGGCAAGTGCTCACTGTCTTGGCAAGCCTTTGCGAGAAAAGCAATTCCAGGCTCCAGAATATATGTTTCAGACACTGACACTTGGAGGTTTACTACAGCTCAGTTTAAAAGAAAATCCACTTCACAACATATGTCAATGGAAAGAAACAAGTCTCACAATTACCTGAGTTCGCTTCCGCAATGCAGCGCTTGCTCTATCCATCGCCACAAGCCAACAAATTTAGTTCAACTTTCTACACGTGACCTGTAAAATAAGATCCAAAAGCGTTTTACCATGTACTGAATATAATTAACCTTTTAAATTCTTTTTAAACACTTCTTTTTTAAATAGTGTGAAAACATGTTTGAGAAGCAAAAAGTAGGTTTACATAAAGAATGGAGGTTTATTCTTGATTCATGACGATTCACCAACTGTGAAATGAGGTCAGTGGGTGAATAAGTTTCAAAGCAGTGATTCAACTTGTGCTTTGATTGCAAAGAAAGCAAACATTTTGCCATCCTTGGTCGCCAGAAAGCTTGCATCAAGCGATGCTCCGCAGGGTTTGGTGCGGAGTCCCCGGTTGCTTGGAGTGTCCATTAAATGATCAAAACACAAATGTATGGTACTTGTTTAGCAGATTCGCAGATGACACAAAAAAATTGGAGGTGTGGTAAACTGACAGGAAGAAAGCCTTAGACAACAGAACACCACAGACAGCCTTTTCGGATGGGCAGGAGAAAAAGTGGCAAATAAACTTTAATCCTGAAAAGTGAGAACCGATGCATTTAGGGAGAACTAACAAGGCAAGAAAATACACAATGAATGGTAGTACCTCAGGAAATACAGAGAATCAGACAAACCTTAGTGTGAATATCTGCAGATCCTTGAAAGCAACAAGGACACAGATAAAAAGGTCATTAAGGGATATGATACTTAAAGCATCAAATACAAGACCATGGAACAGTTCAAAGATGTTAGTTAGCCCACAGCTGGAGTACCACGCACAGCTTTAGTCACCCCATTATAGAAAATATGCGAGCGCACTGGAGAAGGGCACAGAGGGGGAGATTTACCAGGATGTTGCCCCGGTTAAAGCAATTCAATAATGAGGAGAGAGATTCGAAAGAATGCAGTAATTTTCCTTAGAACAGAGAAGGCTGCTGTTGGGGGGTGGGGGGGCTGAATGAGACCTACAAAATTATGAAAAGCATAGATAGCGTAGATAGGGAGAACCATCTCCCCTTATTGGAGGGCTCAATAACTAAAAGCTATGGTGAGAGAGGCAGGAGAGGTTGAGGAGGGTTTTTCCAGAATTATTTTTCAGTGTAGTGCATCTGAAACTCACTACCTGAAAAGGTGGTAGAGGCCGGAACAATTACAACATTAAGTAGCATTGAGATGAATACCTGAAGGATCTTGGCATACAAGGCTACAGGCCAAGTGCTGGAAAATGGGTTAGGTGCAAATAGGTGCTTAAATAGCTGGCATGGTCACAATGGGCCGAAGGTTCTCCTTCTGTGAGCAACTCTGAAATCTTGATGTTGTTTCTCACAGACCTCACTGTCAACAGTGAACTATGAATCTTCCCTGAAAAAGTCTTTCCAATTAACAAAAGACAGAAAGAGATAGAGAACCACTAACATATCCAACAGCTGCTTGCGAGATGCTAGCAGTGAATGCTGCAGTCCCTCACAAAATGACACAGTCTTCACTCCCTTCAATAGATGGTGACTGGTGTGTGACACCGAGTATTGTAAGAGGGATAACCTGCAAGTGACTGGCGCAGTATCTCCTGGGCTGCAGCAGTCACACAGGCATGCACTTTCGATGAGTCACTGGCCTTCTACAAAAACGTCACCAGTTGTAGACACTTCACAACAGCCAGAGATTCCCTCATGGTTCTTTCAATCAGCTGCAGAAACTTGGACAAAACAATAGCTGAACAAATTTCCTTCTGGTGCTTTCCTGCCCGTCAACACACTCAAGTCAGTTAACAGGATGTGACCGAGTTCCCGTCTCTGCTCCACCA
Source organism: Chiloscyllium punctatum (assembly GCF_047496795.1). Taxonomy (NCBI): domain Eukaryota; kingdom Metazoa; phylum Chordata; class Chondrichthyes; order Orectolobiformes; family Hemiscylliidae; genus Chiloscyllium; species Chiloscyllium punctatum. The sequence goes on along the minus strand of NC_092770.1, from coordinate 69,982,093 downwards.
CCCTTGCTCAAAAAAATGCCAGCACGCCCCAGAGGTGACGCTGAATCTTCATCTGGGAGTGTCACTTTCAAAGCACTCTGAAATACCACATCAAATCAAAAGGAAAGTTCAGTGGGGAGAGGGGCAGAAATGTGGGCCATCTGTAGGGTTTAACTGCATTCTTCAGATGAAAGCAGAATTTCTTAATGAAATAAATACAAATACAATAACCATATAAATAATAGTAATTATTTACCAAAGCAGATGGATTAGTTGCTGTGGAGCATTTATGTTTCACTGCAAATTCAACGGTGTTGCTTGTTCAACTGTTAAAAATAAAACAAAGTCATGAATTAAAGCTGATGAGATGACTGATACATTCAAAAGAAATTTTTACTGTAAATACTTACTTACACAACTTAAAATGCCCCCCCATGTGAGATGAACGGTAGGGGTTCCTCTTTTGAGAGGTTCCTCTCCAGCAGAGAAACATCTCCAAGGATGATGGGTTTAACATATCTCCTACAGCCCCACTAGATCCCATCCAGTTCACCTCCTACATCCAATTGTCTAGCCTGCCTCCCCACTGGTCCATCTTGCTCCGAAGCCAAGAGTTAGAATGGATTTCACAGGAGAGTTGCACTCAACTACTGAAAAACACACATGAGAACATGTCCACATGTGGACCAACCAACAGGAGGGCAAAATTTTTATTAGATAGAAAATCAAAATACTGATCACAGAGATTTTTTTCATTCACTCAAGGGTGTGGGCATCACTGGCTGGGCCAGCATTTATTGTCAGTCTCCAATAGCCCTGAACAAGATAGTGGTGAGCGGTCTTCTTGAACCACTGTAATCCATGTGCTGTAGATACACAATCTACATAGGCAGATCATACCAAAGTGCAGCAGGGTAGCAGATCAGAGTGCAGAGAGCGAGAGATCAGCATTAACATTTAAGAGGTCTTTTGGAAAAGTCGGATAACAGCAGGGAAGAAGCGGTTCACACATGTATTTGAACTTTTATATCTTCTACCCAATGGACAGAGGGTGGGAGACAATATAACTTGGGTGGGAGAAGTCTTCATTAAGTTGGTTGTTTTTCCTGCTAGATGGCAGTGATCATGGGTTTGGATGATCACAGTTTTGGCAACTTTTTGGAGATCGTTGTCAACGCGGCCTGTCTTATTTGATCATCAACTGTATTTAATCTGTAGATTATTCCGGGAAGGAGCTCCAATTTAGTTTTTCTGTCAAACTTTACAATCTAGTGACCCAGAAGGCAAGCGGTTTGATTTTTTAGGTGTATTACTTTTGTATGTCTTTCACCATTACAAGCAACTTCAGAACAATCAACAAGCCAAAGTGAGAGGTCAAGTTACACACAGCGCTGAGCTCAGGTGTGACCTGTCGATAGTTTGGGAAGGTTACAAACAGTTGCAAATAATTTAAATATTACAGCAGAATCACAGCTTTCCTTCAAAAGGAAGGCAAAAAAAAAACCATTGTTCATGAGACTTTCTGAACCAAGGTGAATAATCTTCAGCTGACAAATAAATAGGGAAACTCCCCCCTAACACAGCCCACCAAGTGAAATCAAATTGGCATTGTAAAAGGACACAGAAGGTTCAATTCCCGCCTCAGGCGACTGACTGTGTGGAGTTTGCACATTCTCCCCGTGTCTGCGTGGGCTTCCTCTGGGTGCTCCGGTTTCCTCCCACAATCCAAAAATGTGCAGGTCAGGTCATGCTGAATTGGCCATGCTAAATTGCCCGTAGTGTTAGGTGAAGGGGTAAATGTAGGGGAATGGGTCTGAGTGGATTACGCTTCGGCGGGTCGGTGTGGATTTGTTGGGCTGAAGTAATCTAATCTGTCATCAAAACCAACCTCTCCACAGTACATCAATCACAGAAATTAATAACTGCAATACTTAAAATATCCACAAGAGGGAGCTGTTTACTGCAAAAGGTTTACTTTTCAGAAAATAGACTCCACGTTAACTACCAGAACAGAGTGAACAATAATTGCACATTCACAGTTGGAAAATAAACTCCTAAATATATTTCTCTAGAGACCCATGAACTGCCACCAGCATAACCATACATTTGGTATTAAACTGGTCCTACTCTGAACAGCATTAACCTTTGTTCTATTTCACAGGCCACTTTACGACAATCAAATATTGCAGTCAGGTCGAGTGAAGATTGAAACTGCCAATTCTTTTCCCTTGTTCAACATTAACTTTAAAGTTCACTATCACAGCCCTGTGCTATCGTGAAGTGGCTGCTGAATGGATCACTGGCAAGATTTCACTTTAGTGTCTACTGGCAGAGAGATACTACCTAATATAAAACTTATGCACATGACCTCTTGTATGCATTGACAACATAGAAAAATGCATGATTGAATAAGCCCAATGCAGTCTCAATGCGCCAGTAAAATGGCAAAAGTGGAGCAGGATCAGCAGTGCTTGGCAATGCAGAAATCAATATTTCCAACATTGCTCCCAAGCTGGGATTTGAGGACGTGTAGAACTATTTTATCAAAAACTGTTCAATCACTGTTTGCTTTTTCAAACTTCATCATTTTTCAGCCAAACTGGTGTCATGCTTAATGAATGTTTCTCAAAAATAACGTGTTATAAACAACAATTACGACAAGAAAACAACCTATTCATAAATTTTGAAGTTTATAAACACTACCTGATTGGGGACTACATATGACTAGCCCGATCCCTGTGGCTGACTCAATGTTCCGGAGACAACTAGTAATGGACAATAAAGAGTGTCTTGGCCATTAAGACAATTGCATTTGCATCCCACCCACTGGGTGCAGTTAGGGACCTGCAGACTGATGTGATAGAGGTGAAAGAGAGAGAGAAAGAAAAGAAAGAAAAAAATGAAAGACACACACACACACACACACACACACACACACACACACACACACACACACACACACACACACACACACACACAAAAGGTGAGCAGCACTGAAGTCAGAATAGACAGCAAAATGGAACTGGCTCAAGAGAGTTTGTAGTCTCTTCAATGAGCCACAAACTCAGATACATGGTGACTCCCACACAAGGTGACTCCCATAATATGAATCAGTGGTCTCCCGCGATCAAACAGCCAGTTTTTATTTTATGTGCTTATTTAATAAATCACCCTGCATATCATAAATTAAAACTGGAAATTATACCCTCTGAAGAATATAGTCCAAAGGAATTAAGATTCTGTATATGTCAATTCCTTTCCTTAACTACGTTCAGAGTGCAAAATGCCAACTGGCAAAATCTGAGGGCCAGAAATTGCAAAAAACAAAATTCTCCATTCTGGAACAGAGTTTCAGTCCAGCAATCACAAGACTGGTGTTCACTTCTACTTACAAATTAATAGTTCAAGCCTATTCAAGCCAGGAGAAGTAGGAATATCAACGAAGGAAAATGAAAGGGCTGACAGTTACAGGAGGAGATTGAAGCAAGATAGAAGAGTCACCAGAATAAGGAAAGGTATTGTCTGGAGGGGATGCTAGGGGATTAAGGATTTGACTAGAAAACTTAAGCTACATGTCTCTCCTGAATCAAGATACAAAAAGATAGCCTCATACTGAATACACAATAGACACAGGAGGGACCACAAACATCTGTTTATAAGTACTGCTGCACTGTACAAACACGCTAAACCAGGGGAATTAGATCAGAAAGGGTTTTGCACTGATGGTAAGCATGAAGGCAAATATGGAGATGAAACTATCGTGCAAAGGATAATGAAGGCTATTTAGACTCAAATGGAGTTCACAGTCACGTACATGGAAAGGAACATGAACATTAATGCGACAAAGATCTTGCACGTGGCCAAATGCCGAACAGGAAAAACAGTCATGGGTTATGGAGGATAAACCTTCCCATGTCGAGGTGGCTGGAGAGCAGGCTTTCACCTGACACAGGCCTAAGCAGTTGCTGTGACTGTGTCGAGATCTCAAAACAGAAAACAGACATCAGTGTTCCCAAAATGTCGTCACAGATCAGTCCTTACATGCAAGATGTCTGATCAACTTATTACTAACACTGGAGAGGGAGCAGGAGGGACACCACAGATCACCCCATCACAGCTGCAAAAATAAATACAACTAGCCAACAGCCAAGAACAATGAATGGCCCAGCAAGTAACCCAGAACTCAAAAGAGCAAAGGCTCCCTGGCACAAACTCCAGACAGCAACCTCTCCTCTGCTGTAAGTAGACTGCTACATGAAAACATAAAAGAAAAATAGTTATTTCAACAGTTATTTGATTTATCACTGAAGGAATCAGACGTTTAAAGCATTGTATATCAGGGACAGGGGTAACCTTTTAATTTTTTTTGGCTAAGTAAGGCCCTACAGATCTTAAGCCCTGCTTTAACACTGATTTCATTAGGAATCAACGCTTGACTTCTAGTTGCAACTTTCAGGAATGCAATCCTGATAAGTGAGGACACCCTGGGCCAAGCCAGAGAGGGGTCTGAGTGATGGGGACTGCAGTGAGATGTGGGGCAGAACCAGGTAACACAGGCATGTTCACCCTAGTATGCTGCCAGCTCAGCAGCCCACTCCTTGAAGGTTTCTGACCGCCATTCTTCCCTCATCCACGGACCTCACGCACAGTAGTTTCAGAAGGGTGCCTGGGATTTTGACTCCATGACAGTGAAGGAACAGCAATATTGTTCCAAGTCAGGAAGGATCGTGGCTTGGGAGGAAACTTATAGTGGTTACTTTATTTGTGCTCCTGCATTTTGGAGAGCTAGAAACTACTGCATTTATTTAGAGCTTATCACACCCACTGGACTTGTCAAAGCGATTCACAGCCAATTAAGTACTTAGTGGAGTTACTGCTTGTAATGTCATCAGTTCAAAGTACTGTACCTCAGTAATGACTTTAGATATATATTTCGGATGGAACAACCTGACAGCACAAAACATAACTCACAAACTGTGACTGAAACTGAAGTTACACTACACCCTGTGAGAAAGGATCACAATACGCAGAGTCTTCATTCCTGACTGGGTGGTTCCAGTCCAACAACTTGGGTTTGTATAAAGCGTTTAACATCATGCCCCAAGGCACAAGGTAAAAATTGACCCTATGCCAAAGGAGATATTAGGAGGAATAACTAAAAACACCAAAACAAAGTATTCAATGCTATACCAGATACTCATGAACTAGCTGCATTACAATGATGTTAGCCTGAACTACACTAATGATAGAGTGGCTGCTATCTCACATCTCCAGGCTTTAGTGCACGCTTGGTTCAGAATGATTAAGGAGACACTGATTCTTAAGGCAGTATCACTGATTAATCATACTAAATTAATTGACTGCTAGATTCCAAGGTTTTTTACATTCATATAATTTTCATTCCAACATCATCTTCCCTGGTATCAATACACCACTGTTGGATCAGGAGCACATAAAAGTACATTTTCTTGCAGGGACTCTCATTTTCCACCATTTCTTTGCAGCCCAAAACTGGTGGTTGGTGCGCGACGCAAATCACAAGGAAGAATCCAGTCGAGAACACGGAGGCTATAAATGTTGGTGATAAATGCCAAATAGATTTCCCCAATGGGATCATACCGTACTCATGTGCACCTTGCAGATATATCCCTTGAATAATCTTCTTGCTAAGACACAAGAAAATGGTGGTCAGCCAGGTTCGACGAACCACCCCATCATAAGGCTTGGTGAATTAAACAACAAAATGTTAAAAGACTAGACTGAAGGGTAATCACTTAACACTAAAGCACATCTTTACCTTTAGTGTGACGCAGCTGTAGAGCCTCAACAAACTCACATTTACAGCTGCAGAATAAACAGAGCTTAATTCAGTGCTTAGATCTGGATTCCACTGAATAAGCAAACTTATTCTCTGGACTTGCAGGAAACAGGTGGAAAACTGATGGATTTTTCTCTGCTTTTCTCCACTATTATAATTTATTGTCTGCATTTGTTACTTGAACTGTGACAACAATGCAAACTGCCCGCCAAACGTTTCAGTATTATTCAATCATGTTCCAGTCGCCCATTAATATTGACAAGAACACAAGAGATGCAAATAAAGACGGCAGAGAACACTGGCTTTTGTGAAGTGCCGCACCCAAGGAAAAAAAAAATAAGCTGTGGTTGCATTTTAACGGGGGGAGGAAAAAAAAAACTTGGCTACCTTATTCATAAAACCAAAAACAAAGAGAGGAGGTGGCAGCAGGGGAGCAAGCCAATGTAGAAAGTGGGGGAGGATAAAAAGAATAGCAAGCATTTAAATACATTCATCTCATGATTGCAGTGTTCAGATTTGGTTCCACGGTTAAACCATCAGCTGATCATTATTGACACCAACTCTGATCCATGAGGCTATGCATCAGACATGAAAACAACTTCATTTTATTCACATTCATCCAGCAAGCCTCCTAGATCATAAGCAGTGTGCTTTATCGATATGTAGGGGCAAGTAACATTTCTTTTTCTTAAATCAGCTCAATACTACAAATTCAAAATCCTGCTATTTGCAAGGGACTGGCTCCAAGGATATTCTTAGAAGAGCTGGGCAATAAAAGACTGCAAGCTGTAGTTAAATATGGCACGAAGCATAAATGAAATGATTAAATTGTTTAAGTTTTCTGTTATGTTTATAAAATGTCTTTAAACTCTTTTTGCAGTTATATTACCAAAAAAAAAAATTCAGCTCAAAACACTCACTTCTAGTGTGGCCAATGAGAGAAAAAAAAAGTCATACAACAACATCGGAGTTTTGTTCGAAGTTTAAGAAGCCGGTGAAAATTCTCTCTGCCGATTGGTAATGACGCCACACCCTCACCTCTTCTGATGCCAAGATTGTGTTGTTAGAATGGAAAATGAAATGTTTAAAATTCTGTTGGATTGGAGAAAAGTGTCATGACAGATCTCCAAAACACCAATTTTTCAGCATCAGCGTTGGTAATTGTGCTAACTTGGGAAACACAAATTTACAACTAACAACGGATAACAAATAGGTTGGGTGTTGAATGTTTCACAAGTTGTTGTCAATGTTTCTGCAATATATGATCCATATTCCTGTGTATTTTAAAACATAATTACATCAAGAAAGAAAAGCAGATAGCAAGTGGTCCCAGATGAAATTTATTCAATTAGTAAAATTCATAAAAATGCACATCAGAAATGACCATGATTAAGGCGCTGAATTGGTTTTCAAAACAGCAGAGTTTTAATGGTAGGCCATGATTAGTGTGAAACTCATCCTAAACCTTGCAACAAGGAAGGTTCTCCATGTATGGTGAGCAGACTGTCACTAATGTAGGAGATAATTTGCAGCTCTCCTCTAATCTCATGAAACAGCTCACTTACTCTCAGCCTCCCTGAAGGAACTGTTACTTTTTCATTTTAATTGCCTTTTATATGACCTCAAAAAAGGTAGGGCTGGACAACAGCAATATAAATGCATTTTAATTATAATGTTTCAGGCATGGTTCAGTTAAGAGCACTCTCGCTCGAGTCACAGAACCCTTGAATTCAAGTATCCTTCCAGGTCTTGAACTCAAAAATCAGCATCCACGCTCCAGTGGTCATACTGAGGAAGTGCAGTCTTTCAGATAAGAGCAAGGCCAATATGTTGTCTTGGGTAGGCCTGATAGATCAAATGGCATATTTCAAAAAGGAGAGTAAAGTTAATTCTGGGGCCCCAGCCAATATGTACCCTGAACAGTCATCAGATTATCTAGTCAGTGTTCTGTTGCTTATTTCCCATGTACAAATAACTGCTACATGACAGAGTGAACACTTCACAAGTATTTCAATGGCTGTGAATTGCTTTCGAGATGTTTGGTGATCATGAAAAGCACTATACAAATGCAAGATTTTATCTTTCTCTTTTAGTTATGCTCCAGAAATGTCAAACACACACTTGCCCAGAAAAGGAACAATTTAATAAATGTGTGTAATATTTACAGTCATAGTGATGCACAGCATGAAAATAGACCCTTCGGTCTGACTTGTCTATACCAGATATCATAAATTAATCTAGACCCATTTACCATATCCCTTTAACCCTTCCCATTCATATACCCATCCTGATACCTTCTAAATGTTGGAACTATACCAGCCTCCACCACCTCATTCCATACACACCTCACCCTCTGCATGAAAAGGTTTGGCCCTTAGGTCCCTTTTAAAATCTTTTCCCTCTCACCCTAAATCTATGCCCTCTAGTTGTGGACTCCCCCAACTCAGGGAAAAGATCTTGTCTATTTATCCTTTCCATGCCCCTCGTGATTTTATGAACCTCCATAGGGAAAACAGCCCCAGCCTAATCAGCCTCTCCCTGTAGCTCAAACTCTCCAACCCTCACAACATCCTTGGAAGTCTTCTCTGAACCCTTTCAAGTTTTACAACATCCTTGCATGCAATATTCCCAAAAAAAAAAAAAAATAAAATAAAAAAAAAAAAAAAAAAAAAAAAAAAAAAATCGCTCAGCTTAAATCTTCAATGGATGTTTTATGTGGAGTTCCACATCAGACAGTAAATAGTTGTTAAATCCAAGAATCTTTAGTTTTAAATATCTTTTATTTTTTCCTTTGTTTAGCTTTATCCAACCTCTCGCCCTTTTTCTTAAAGAAAAAGATTCTGCATTAAATTTGAATCTCCATTGACTTGTTAATTTCTCAATTCCAAGGTAGATTGTTGGTCTCATCTTTCATAGAGGCCCAGGGAGACCCATTTTACACATCACACCATGCTAAAGAGAAAAGGATAAATATCTTGTAAGTAGCAAAATCACAGCCAACTTAAAAAGATTAGACTGCAAGGAAAGTATTTTCAGTGTAAATCAGTTTTTATTCTGCAGTTGGTTACAGCTGCAAATTCTGACATTAAAGATCACTTCATTGCATGTTCGCTAGAAATTCTCCAATAATCAGCAAATCACTGTCAAGTGTGTGTGTTCATAAACTCTGGATAGATCACAATTTACAAGACTATGATCTGATGTAAAAGGTTATTATGGAGGCCCACTTTAAAAAACTAGTATACAATTTATAAGCATTATCGCAAAGCTCAAAAATATTACTGATTTAGTATGGCTTAAACAAATGAATTAATAAAGTCAAACAATTTAATAGCCAGTGAAATGTTTTTAATGGACTTAGTTAGAAGTGTGGCATAAACTATATATCCCAATATATCACCTTGTGCTATTCAACAAAAATATGAGACAGCTACCTCTGTGAGCTGCTCAAACAGGATAAAAACACAAGAGTAAATCACCACAGGACAGCAAGTTACAGAAGTTCCTTATCCACAAAATACAAGTTCCAGTAAACGTATACTGTTTAAACAAGGGCCAAATGACTAAAAGCAAGTTGCTTTAAGAATTTGCTATATGGTACAAGATCATTAGGTTTTACATGAGATCTGGTGAGTGCATCAGCTGCCGCATCTCAACAACTTTTCTAGCAAAACAACGGAGAAAGCAATTGCAAAGCCACAGAATACACAGCAAAGCTGCACCGGATCAACTTCAAATTTATTATGGCTTACATAGGGTTTAGAATCTGAAATTTCTAGCCATCTTGGCAAAAATGGGAGATCTGTAATGTTGTTTCACAGAGCTCTCCTAAAATTAAGACAAAAATGCAGGTGCGGCAAAGTGTTAACAACTCAGTGCCAGGACACACTTCTTGAAGGTACGTCATGGGCTTGAGCTCTGCATCTGTTACTGAACACAGCTTCAGCTAGCAATGCAGCACAGTACTAAGGGAAAATTGCATTGTCACAAGGCACCCTCTTTCTGGCAAGAGGTTAAGTCAAAGCCCCTTTACCTTCTCATGTGGATAATCATACAATTTAAAGTGAAGGAGCTCACTTGGTTTTTGAAAATCTGAGCACCTCTTTTTGTTGTTTCATGAACGAATCCCAGGCCTGACCAAAAAAAGCAAAATACTCACCTTGTTGAAGATTTGAACAGAGGTGCTCATCTGTGCAGGGGCTTCATTTATCCTTTTTTTTTTATTATTAGGACTCACAAAGCACAAGGGAGCCTTCTTTCTCAATCTTTTCTGCTAAAGTTCATTAGCCCATTTTTGGAAGAGGAACCTTCTACAAGATGCTAAACGTGGACTCCTTCATACTTTTGGCACTTTTAATAGTTTACTAAAATGAGTAAAAAAGGTTGAATTTCTTCATGCTATGTACACCAAAACACAATTTTATTAACTAACACATTTAAAACTTTGAATATAATGTTTTACGTATCCTTCCCTCGCATATAATACCGCTGCCTACTTTTAAGTTTTGGCTTAGATTTTGAATGAAATTGTTAACCAGTTGCAAAATTACCTACATGCTTAATTGTCATTCACCAACTCCTGCCACATCCTTACGACTAACTGTCAGTAACAGGAAAAAGGAAATTTGTTAAAACTTTTTACCATCAGTGCCACAAAAAGGTCAATTCCAATTAGCTTTTAGTTTCTATGGACAAAGCTTTTATCAATGAGCAAACCAAAACACTGCCAAAAAAATATCGCCAGTTGCTTGGGTGGCATAGCCATCCTAACATTGCAAAGACATTGAAGCTTAGCATTAAAAAAAAAAGTAACTTGCTATTGTAACAGAAGATTCCACTCTATTTTGGCACCACACTATTAAAATGCAACTCGGTACCGGCTCAGTACAATATAAATGATACTTCATATGTTAAAAGAAAACACAGAGCTTTCTCATTAACTGCCATTTATCTGGTAGTGCATGTCAAAGGTCGACTGTGGTCAATGTGCTTTTGTACTATTTGTCACTCGTTTGAAGTACTAAAAAGGAGGAAACATAAAAGCGGTTGCATGCTAGAGGAGCTAGCATTATCAGCAGGTGCACATCACTGCAACTAAAACTTGTGGGTAAATCAGCAAACCACATCACTCTCGGAACTAGAGTGCCATCGGTATGAATTCTGCATTAAAACTTCTTATGGTTAGAAAACTAGGCCGTGAAAGATATTTGTTCTGAATATATAATTAAAACCATACAAATTGGAATGGTTCATCATCTGTTTGATATTTCTACTATTGTCTTTAACTTCTACATACTACAATGCACAGGTTTTGTTACTGCCCAATAAGAAAACAGCCATAAAACAAAAGAACACCCAGAGGAAACTTCCATTCAATTTTTAATGAATTTATTGAAGCATACAACATAATGTCAGAATAATTTTTATCATGTTATAGACTAAATGCCAATCCACAATATTATCGATTTGGTTAACTATCACATATGGGTATCAAGTGCAATTTAGATTATTGGCAGTAACATTGGAGAACTTACTGACCTTGATGCAACAAGTCACTAACCTAGCTACACAGTTCTGAAAGTTTGAAAAGCATTCCCACTTTTTATAAGGATCAATTGTACTTGCAAAATGTCACAAACGTAGCTCATGCACTTAAAAATGTCTGGTGGGTGGCACGACCAGAATGCTTGCTTTTCATCGTGTATAATAGGTAAAGTAACCTAACAACCTGCTTTTTGCTGACATTGCAACTTAAAAGTGTACTTTCCAACCTTGCCTGTACACTTTTGTTAATGGTTCATGGATTTTATTTCTCAAATTGGCAAGAAAGAAATTGATCATTGCACTCTGTTCTTCCTTTACAAAAATCATCGATATCAACATGATTTGTGTAAAATCATTAAATCACTGATGAAACTGTTTGCTGTTACAGTACTACTACTTAACACTTGGATAGAATTCATGAATTCCACCAGACCAGATCAAACATGACTCCTGGATGGAAATGTTCTTGGTAATTATTTCAACAACAGATTGATAATTCCTCGAGACAACAAGAATCTAAGGGCTACAGGGAGAATGCGGGTAAGTGGAGTTGAAATGCCCATCAGCCATGATTGAATGCCGGAGTGGACTCAATGGGCCGAATGGCCTTACTTCAACTCCTATGTCTTATGGTCTTAAGGTCCTAGAGACACAAATAGAGGTCATTGCACGTAATAATAAAACCACTGCCCTCTTCACTTCACTGACCAATGCAATTTTGTCAGACTCTGTTTTATTTCAAAATACTTTATCATTTGCAGAAAATGGTTCCTGATTATTCTGGGCTGACGAGGGAGTCCCAGAAATCTATGAGAGGAGTGTACAATACACTAAGATATTTCACAATTGCTAATGTTACCGGGTCAGTCAGGGTAGATCAAGTCAATAGGGTCCTCAAAAGATCAATATACTCAAGATCGAAACTACTTTGACCAGGCCTGACTTTGTACAGCTAAGTAAGAACTTTAAGTCACTTGTATGTTATGATGCATTTAACTCAAATCAAGTCCAATTTGTTGACTGTTTGAGTACAGAACAGAACAGAACATGGATCCAAACTAGTAGTAACTTGGAAGCTTTTCTATTTTCAGTTTTACATTGGTTTCTATTATCATTTGTTGAATTTATGAAAAAGAGTTTCAGTTAAATTAATTTACATATTTCCTCTCTCCTAATATTATAATAGTTGATCATTCAGTAATTCTCCAAAACGTCATTTAAATTCCAATGGAATGATATTAAAAATACTGGAATTAGAAATACCTCAATAGAATGAGTTGAATACAAGAAAACTGAAAAAAGGAACTTCCTAAAAACCTCAAGGAACAAGCTGAGTATTAAGAATTTTACACTGGATTGTTAAGTCACATTAAAATTAATCAGCAGTATTACTTTCCAAAGCAACATAAATCCAATATTTAAAAGGTTCAACTGTTACAAAATAGAAGATCATACTGTCAGAGTTCAGTGAGCATCAGAGCAATGACATCTGACACCATAGCATCACCTGTCACAATTACCCCACAATGACCATCAGGTGCCAACTCGTCAGACTACAAGTCATAGTGGGTTCAGATTAAAGTCTGCAGTCTTCTCTGACCAGCAGCTAAGTTCGCAATGGCATGTGCATAGCAGTCAAGGTTAGCTCTTCCCTCATCATTTTTTTCTTGCTTCTATCTCTTTTCAGGCAAAAAAAGAGAGAACCACTGGCCAATGGGCAACATGCACCTGTATGAAGCACATCAACAAGTGCTACCATTCTTTCGCCACTCATTGAGTTAGCAAGAGCTATGGAATATTTGTGCCCTAACATAACTACAACTTCAGTGCCTGAAACAAGTAGGTCATTTACAACAACTATTTGATCAATTTGCACATTAACTTGCTCCATGCAGTTTGCACTGGCTTATTGTGATTTACTGCAATGCCAGCTGACAAGGAATTCAAATTGTACCATGGCTGGGTACTCTCAACAGCATGCCACTTTTATGATCTAACAAAAGCTTGGGAGGATGAAATTGAATTACTTTCTATGTTAAGCAACGCACAGACAATTCATTATCACCACAAACATATTACAAGAAAATCCTCTTAGCTCCACACCACTCTGGCAGACTTGCCTCTCTAATGTGGATTTATACATAGTTGTGTGTAATTGAAATTACTCGTAATCAATGCAAGAGTGAGTGAGGGAAAGGCAAGGTCCTCAGTTGCATTTGATTTACTTATGGGTAAACGACACAAATTAAACCTGTTGCGATTTACTTTAAGAAGCAACTACACACCGAAATCTCTGGTATTGGTGCTTTTTCAAAAGATGCACTAATACTGGCATTCCGAAAATAGATGTCTAATAGTTCATACACATCATCAATACCTTTTTCAATAGCATCAAACACAATTGCAGCAAGATGAAAAACCCTAAAATCTTTGTATAATGGCAAATGTTTTCTTTCCCATTGAGATGTCAGTTAATACTGATGTTCAGCATCAGAAGAGAAAACTTGACGTTCATGCAGTCAAAGTTTTGCTACTTCGTTAACAATCTTCACTAAACAGGATACAGATGCTCTTTTGAAAGCAGTCTTTCCTGTGCCAAAACCAAAACCTGCACAATGGCAGCCATGGCTGTAGTGCATGCCATATGGGACCACTGCAGGTGTAAATACTGTTAAATAATACTCCCATAATTAGGTCCTTTTGTATACGCTTTCAAATGTTCCTGAATCAGTGGGTGACACAATGAAAAAGCTACTAAATTGGATTGCAAGAAATCTATTAATTCAGCTGTTCGTTAAAGTTGTCACGCTGAGGACTTCAAACTTTAAGATTTAGGTGTTTTGTTCTGAAAGAAACCAACAAACGAAAAGAAAAAAAGCCATCTACATGTACACAATGAAGCAGGATGCATTACCTTCTGCTTTAAAATGGTATTTAGTGTGGTTCAGGCTTCCCTGCCATTCTCAGCCCATTCTAAACTCCGGGCTGCCACAATCTCTCACCACCTCAGGAATAAATAAAAGGAACTGATCACAAATTTCAAAGTAAAATGGATCAGCTCTCTTTAAAGTGCTTCTGCTTGGCAAACTCACAGGGAGTGGAAAAACGTTCGTTTGCTAGCATCTAATCTGGAATAAGGCAAACCTCTTATTGCCTGGTAGCTGCACTTCTGTGGCTGTTGGCTTTTTGTCAGGATGGTGTCAATTTAGAAAGGAGGGGAGCTATCCGTAACCTCCAAGGAACCAGATAACCCAAAAAGCTCCAGGAGTAATCCAAGGAATCAGCCTTACTAAGTAGTTTTGAAATTGCATGATTACATCTGACATTTTGATATAGATGCAAAGAAACAACAACAGTTGAATAACCAAGGTAACTAGGCCATATCTTCCTGGAATGAGGGCGGAGGAGGGGGTAAAACAACAGTTACACTTTGTAATAAAACATGGATAAAAACAAATCAATGTCTGACCCATCTTCTTTGGTTCAGTATGACCAAATTTGCATATTTACTAACTGTGCGATTCACAGTTTTAAATGCAATTTTAAAAATGCAATGTGACCGAAATGGAAAGTTTTGCTCAATAAAATGGATGCTAAAAGAAACATTAAACTAAAAGAATCAAAAAAAAATTGATAGATTAGTCAGTATGTGGCTGGAAGTTATTTTTTTCCAATATCTGACTAGTTTAGCTATGCTGGGATATACAAAAAGATGGAACAGGCAACTTCAAGTACAAATAACATTAAATGAATTATATTGAATCATTAAGTTGAAAAATTGGCATCGAAAGTTAGCAAAACATAATGAATAAAGGTAGCAGTGATCACATGTGAATGAATCTCAAAATACAAAATGGTATTTTATTAGTTTTCAAGGCACAAACTTATGGGTTTTGGACAATGTGTTCTGCCACAAATGAATAGTCACATGCATCTTCAGCAATTCCAAGCCTCTGAAACCTTCAGAGAGAATGAGGTTGCCAAGTCTCCTGCTGATCCACAATCCACACCATCTGAATGCTGCCAAATACTCATTATCTAATGAAAGCAATTAACATTTATCTCTGCCCCATACATACTTTTGTCCAGTTGTGAAGCAGTAAAAGGCCGTCCTTTGCATGTCACCAAGCAATAATGTCCTGAATGGTGTTTTGGTTGCAAAACTACACCAAGAATCCCTACAAAGGCAACATAAAGGAAGGTAACTGAAAAAGTGGACCAAAAAGGGAAAAGTTTCAAAATTTTAAAGAAAATACAGACACTAAGAAAACCTGTTCCACATTCAAGCAAGAACTCTATTGTTTTACTTTGAAACAAAGAAGCAGCAGATATTCAGGCACTAATTAACCATCAACACTTTCACAACTCGTGAAACTGAGCCTCTTACAACTGATTTAGTCACCTCACAGCAATTGAATTATTGTCTTATTGACAGATGGGTCCATACGATGGGCCTATAGTGAAAGGAGCCACAGTATTATTCAGCACAGATGGGGCACTTTACCGTTTTCAGTAACATGCATGAAAGTAGTTTTTATTTATCATTTTAGGGAGAACATTTTATATTCGGGGGTCAGTAAGCTAGACGGCTCACTTGTACTGGGACATACGCACGATTCAACCCTACCACCCTGTGGCTGAACACTTCAAACCTCCCCTTACACTCCGCCAAGGATGTGGAAGTCTTGGGCCTCCCCCACTGCCAAATTCTAGCCACCTGATGCCTGGAGGAAGAACACCTCATCTTCCATCTTGGGACCCTCCAACCACATGGGATCAATGCTGATTTCACCAATTTCCTTATCTCTCCTTCCCCCACCTTATTCCAGATCCAATCACCCAACTCAGCATTGCCCTCTTGACCTGTCCTACCAGTCCATCTTCCTTCCCACCTATCTGCTCCAACCTCCACTCCAACCTATTACCATCACGCCCCACCTTCATCTACCTATCACGTTGCCAGCTACTGTTCCCCCCTGCCCATTTATCTCTCATGCCCTTTGACACCTCCCCTCCTCATTCCTGATGAAGAGCTTATGCTCAAAACATCCACTCTCCTGCTGCTCAAATGCTGCCTGACTGGTTGGGTTTTTCCAGCACCACACTTTTTGACTCTGATCTCCAGCATCTGCAGTCCTCACTTTCTCCTGGCTTCCTTTGAATGCAGAGTAACGCCAAAAGCATTTTTTTTGGATTAGATTAGATTACTTTACAGTGTGGAAACAGGCCCTTCGGCCCAACAAGTCCACACCGACCCGCTGAAGCGCAACCCACCCATACCCCTACATTTACCCCTTACCTAACACTACAGGCAACTTAGCATGGCCAATTCACCCTGACCTGCACATCTTTGGACTGTGGGAGGAAACCGGAGCACCCGGAGGAAACCCACGCAGACACGGGGAGAATGTGCAAACTCCACACAGTCAGTCGCCTGAGTCGGGAACTGAACCCGGGTCTCTGGCGCTGTGAGGCAGCAGTGCTAACCACTGTGCCACCCACATTTGTTCAGTTCCTGCACCAGCTGAGGTTACCATAACGGACTCTCCTTCTCAACCCCCACCACCAGTTGTCCCCTCTTTAATGAGGCAGCAACCCTATGGTCCTCTGGGACTATGGCAACTTTGCCTTTAGCAGTTTGTAGTTGAGGATAGAATTAAACATTAACAGTTTTCTGATGAATGGGTAATTGTTTAGGTAGAAATTAAATACATTCAATGAATACATCAAAATAATTAAATAATAAGCAGAAAAGGCATAAATTCTACAGATTATAAAAGCTAGATATAAAAGTAAAACAATGCTGGAAATGTGAAATAGAAACAAATGCTGGTAATAGTCAGCACATCTGGCAGCATCTGTGGATAGACATACAAAACTTATGTTTTGAGTCCAACAGGACTCCTCTTCAAGCTGGAGAAAGAGCGCCATTGGGTCCTGAGAATGTTTTAATACAGACTAGGCATTTCAGCAAACTTGCCAATACTAGAGATATCAGGTTTTGGTGGGAGCAAAAGGGTGGTGAGCAAAAGGGAGAAGATCAGGCATGCACCAGCAGTATCTATGATTTATCCCCATACAGTAAGTTCTGGGTACCAAAGCACACCACTGATTGGGGGGGGGGGGGGGGGGGGTCTGTCACATGGGCCAGAGTACAGAGTACAATGACAACAAAAAATAATGTTTCCTAATCATTTCACAATATTATCAGGCAGAGCAGCGACTGTGGTTAATATGGACTTCAAAAAAATCATGGAGAATTAACAAATGAAATTCATATAAAAGGGACACCCATAAATTTCCTTCAACCAGAGAATGGTGAGCTTGTTAAAAAGTAAACTGAAGAGGATGAGTTGATCTTCCACAGCACTGCAAAAAAAAAAAAGTCAAGATTAACAATGGGCTTCAGTTGAAACAGCATTATAAATGGGAGATCAATTGAGCTAAGTATAGTTCAGTTCTCATTTTTAAGTCATACCATTCCACCCTGCATATTTTACTTACATTACAAACTCTGAAAATCTCTATTTTGAATAGAAACTACTTCGACAATCTTGTGGTACTGTAACTTGTCCAACATCCAGGAGGTGACAATGGCTGATTTCCAGAACATAACATTCTATAATTATCATTTTACAGCATCGATGTACCTAAATTAATTGGACAACTCCGGTCATCTTGGTTGATCTAAAATCAACATAAAAAGAGCAAGGAAGCTACCTCCACAACTTAAAAATATAGGCTGATCTATTTTCATGCAAGCCCCCCCAATCAAATTTCCCCACATCACCTGAATATAGCATAAAAATCCAAATCAGTACAGGCTAACCTAGAATTGTGATGTAATTTACAGTTGTTTTGCACAAAATGAATGGCAACCTCAAATGAAATGCATCCTATAAGTAACAGAAGATGGGCGAGTAAAATTAACTCATTGAAATAACTGAATAAAGCAGTCTCCTTAAAAGCTGGAGTGTATGCCAACTCTCTGAACCACATCACAAAATTGCACCAGGGCTTCATTCACTTCTTCTCGTGCTAATCCACATGACCGCCCCGGCTTTCATTTTGAAATTCAAATCCGTCCATATGGACCCTTCGGTCTATGGGACCTTATCTCAATAACCTCCACTCGCCTCATAACACCCAGAAATCCCCACCATTTCTCACCTTTTCAGAATACGCAAATTTAACTGGTCCTCCCTAAATCTCTCTGCATCTTTATTCTCTCTGTTTCTTCAAGATGCTCGTGACATCCATGTCTTTGGCCAAGCTTTTAGTCAACTGCCCCATAACTTGTTTTTAAATTTTCTTTGGGAATTCTCCTGTGAAGTACTTTGCGATATTTTGCTATGATGAAAGCAACTTGCCATGCCTGCATTATTTCAGCTAGCGTGCTTTTGAAATTAACTTTTTTCGACTAATGAAGGAGTTCAAAGCAGAGTTCAAAAGTCTTACTTCAGGCTGCCAGAGCTTTTAAATACATTGGATTGGAAATGAGGCCGGTTGGATCAAGTGTCACTTTGCATCAGCAATCTTACTTGGAAAATGTTTGCCCCATTGCTATTAGTCAAAGTAGTGCTCAAACAAAAACACTGGCTCCCAAACTGGAGAAGGAAGAATTGTGACAATCTAATTGGGCAGCTGATTTGACTGGGCACCCAAACAGATTCCAGTCTGGAGTATTAGGAAAGCATCACTAAAAAGCGACATGTATGCTGCAGTTACAAAATACTCACAGCTTGTTGCTGATTGGAATAACTTAAAGAATTTTGACTAAATGCACCCAAATCTTTCAAATGGAAATATTTAAAATGGACCAAAAAGAGTAGCTATTTCACGCAAAGGGTGGTGAGTGTATGGAATGAGCTGCCAGAGGTGGAGGAGGAGACTGGTACAATTACAACATGCAAAAGGTATCTGGATAGGTACATGAATAGGAAGAGTTTAGAGGGCTGGCAAATGGGATAAGATTAATTTAGGATGTCTGGTCAGCATGGATGCGTTGGACCAAAGGGTGTATTTCCATGCTTTACATCACTCAGAGTTCATCCAGTTATCTTGCATAGACTAAAGGTGAGGACTGCAGATGCTGAAGATCAGAGTCAAGAGTGTGGTGCTGGAAAAGCACAGCAAGTCAGGCAGCATCCGATGAATAGGGGAAAATCAACTTTTTGGGCAAAAGCCCTTCATCAGGTATTCCTGAAGGCAGCCTTTTGCCCGAAATGTCGATTTTCCTGCTCCTCAGATGCTGCCTGACCTGCTGTGCTTTCCCAGCACCACACTCTTGACTGTGACCTTGCATGTTAGTCGAGTCTAATTTTGATACATTATTAATGATCACAAAACCAGGATTATTTGAAACTTCAATCATGCAATTTTATTTTCAAGCCATCATTGAGATTATGCCAGTATTTTTGAATAATCTCAAGTTATAATAATCTCCCTACTTACAAGTAGATGAAGAAAAACAACCCAAGATTAACCAAGCATATCACTATTATTAAAAAAATGGCCAATAAAATTACTGCAGCATTTTAAAGACATGTATAAATCAGGTTTCTACAATGGGAACATGTAAATGACTATGTACTGAAAAGAAGAACAATGAACTGTGCTTATAAAAAGCGGAGAAACGTATAAGTAGTTTTTTGCAGCTGGTAAACACCGGCAAACCTAATCCATGAGAGAATTTTACTTTTAGGGAAACACTAAATCCAGACAAATTGGCACCACTTGTTGTGGGATCAAGAAAACTCAACACAGTAACAACTCACCAATTGGTAAGGCTGTGGTCGGGGCTCTTGCAGCACAGTGGTCTCAAACTCTGAGCCAAGAAGCCTGGATTCAAATCCCACATGCTCCAGATATCCACTACCACCACTGAACAAGTTGATTAGAAAAGGTCTGTAGTTTCACACAGCTTCAGAGGACAATGAAACAGAAGTAAGGAAATCGACAGGAGCTGGCTGCAAAAATTTCCTCTGTCTCCCCACTCTGCAAAATTACGTCCTCCAATTTTCCATCAACAGAAGAGTAAACTACATTCAGAAGATGCTAAACCCATAAACACAATAAAGAGATTGATTCTAGAGATGAGATTTGTGTCTTATGAAGGGATATTGAACAGTTTAGAAAAATATGAGAGGAGATCTAATTGACACATAAGATGCTGAAGGGGATATATGAGGTAGGCATAAATAGGATGTTTCCTCATGTAGGCCAATCCAGAAGAGAGGTCATAGCTTTTGGATAAAGGGTAACAGATTTACAAAGAAAAAGGAGGAGAAATTACTTCCTTCAAATAGTTGTGAATCTGGGGAATTCACTATCTTAGAGTGCAGGGGATGACAGGAGATTGAATAAATTTGAGAAAGACAGATTTTTAATTACTAAATCTTAGAGATACTTGAAAACTGCCCCTCTTGAATTCAGTAGAACATCATAGGTCCACCTTTAATTGAAAACAACCCATATTTTTAAAAGACAGACCTTTATTGAGAAGAACCAAATTCTAGCAGCATCATTTACGTTAAAAGGTTATGGAGAGCAGTCTAGGAAGTGGAGTGAAGGCCAAGATGCGATTGTATTAAATGATGGAGCAGGCTCAAGGGTCTGAATTGCATTCTCCTCCTTCTAGTTCTTACATTCTTAAAGCATCTAGGTCCAACCAAGCAATCAATTCACCGAATGCTGAACGTTACTATGTGCACAAAGATTATGGTATCATCAAAAAATTGAAAGGATAATAAAATCAACCCATTTTGAGATGTGAAGTGGTAGTATAGAAGTTAACATTTTTTTTCAGTCCATTTCTTTCATAACATTTGGGCTTTATCTCCTTTGCTTTGGGTGCATGGGAATATTAAATGGGGTAAACTAAGTTCCATAAACTGTAAATCCTTTTATTTTGTTGTTGTTAAGTGTGCTACAATAAGGAGACTTACTCTCACTGTCATTGAAGCAATAGGTTTGGGTTTGCTTTTATCCTGGGTAGCAGTCAGAAGCAATTTGGGACCTTCATTAAATCTTCACAGTTCTTGCAACTCTAGGAATAGTAAGACATGACTTCTGGCGCATTATGCTAGTGAGACACGAGAAAAACATTGCAATGTGGGAGAGAGTAAAACCAGAGTCAAGTTTTACAGCTGCTCCCCAGTTCGACTGGTGTTATTCAATATTAAGCACAGCAATGATCTTAATAACTCTAGAGTTAAGGAGTAAAATATAAGTTGGAGTTACAGTCCTTGTGAGAGGTTTTCAGCCATTAATAATAGCACAATTTATTAAAAAAAAAGGAATATGCAGATGGTTTGATTGCAAAGAATAAAAAAACTGAACAATTCATTCAAGCAATAGTCAGACACCTACACAAGCTAAGCACATGTGGACATCTAATAAAGTCTCCTGACAGTCTCTGCTTAAACTCACAAATGACGAATGACCGATGAGTCAGGAACAGGTAGTTAGCATTCACAGAAATGTATCCACTTTGAGAGCCACCATCTTCACAAAATTATGGCAGATAATTAGCAAGAAGAAAGGTCAAAAAGAAAATAAAATAAAATGCACATGATGTTATAAGTGGCCAATTCCAATTTCATCAACAGCAAATCAATTCTATCCAAGATGAAAGTACTCAACTGAAATGGTTCATCATGTAAATTATAACTTCGATAAAAGCCTTTTGTACCTGTACAGATGAAGGGCAAGTGGTTAGGCCCATTGATTGGCGACATTAAATACAAATATGGAAGACAAGAAACACAGTGTAAGCTCAAACAGTAGGGCTGGGGGCAAACATATCCTTACTAAAGTTAATAGGGAAGGGAAAGTCGATCCGTTGCAGTCCTGAACGGGACAGAATACAGGGTGGGGGCATAGTTTAACAAGGACAAGAAATGCAGAACACAGAATACAACAAGGAGCAGGCTATGAGATTTGGATGTCTTAGTGGCCACAAACAAACTAGAGGAAAATAAAAAGATGGCAGACAACACAGCTGGACAGAATTTGGGGTGTACACAAGAGTTGCCAGATAGGGGACAACCAGCCATATTAAGTATGTGGATTTGTAATGAAAACCAGGGGCGCAACATGTACCGGGAAATAGCGAAGGCATGTCAGAAAGGCAAGGTCACGGTGATCATGGGGGACTTCAATATGCAGGTGGAGTGGGTAAAAAATGTTGCCAGTGGACCCAAAGAAAGGGAATTCATGGAATGCTTACAGGATGGCATTTTGGAATGGCTTGTCATGGAGCCCACAAGGGGGCAGGCTATTCTGGACCTAGTGCTATGTAATGAACCAGACTTTATAAAAAATCTTAAAGTAAGGGAACACTTAGGAAGCAGCGATCATAATATGGTAGAGTTCAGTCTGCAGTTTGAAAGAGAGAAGGCAAAATCGGATGTAATGGTGTTACAGTTAAATAAAAAGGTAATTATGAGGGCATGAGAGAGGAACTGACGAAAATAGACTAGAAGCAGAGCCTAGCGGGGAAGACAGTAGAACAAAAATGTCAGGAGTTTGTGGGTATAATTGAGGACACTGTACAGAGGTTCATCCCCAAGAAAAGACAGATTTTCCGGGGAGGGATTAGATAGCCATGGCTGACAAAGGAAGTCAGGAAATGTATTAAAGAAAAAGAGAGATCCTATAAAGTGGCCAAGAGCACTGGGAAATCAGAAGATTGGGAAGGCTACAAAAACAAACAGAGGATAACAAAGAGAAATAAGGAAGGAGAGGATCAAATATGAAGGTAGGCTAGCCAGTAATATTAGAAATGATAGTAAAAGTTTCTTTCAATACATAAGAAACAAACGACAGGCAAAAGTAGACATTGAGCCACTTCAAACTGATGCTGGAAGCCTAGTAATGAGAGTTAAGGAAATAGCTGGAGAACTTAATAAGTACTTTGCATCAGTCCTCACAGTGGAAGACATGATTATTATCCCAACAATTAAAGGGAGTTAGAGGGCTTAGTTGAGTTTGGTTGCCATTACAAAAGAGAAAGTGCTAGAAAAGCTAAAAAGGTCTTAAAATTGATAAATCTCCTGGCCCCGATGGGCTACATCCTAGAGTTCTGAGGGAGGTGGCTGAGGAAATAGCGGAGACATTGGTTGAGATCTTTGAAAAGTCACTGGAGTCAGGGAAAGTCCCGGATGATTTGAAGATCGTGGTTGTAACCCCCTTGTTCAAGAAAGGATCAAGACAAAAGATGGAAAATTATAGGTCAATTAGCCTAACCTCAGTTGTTGGTAAAATTCTAGAATCCATCATTAAGGATGGAGGTTTCTAAATTCTTGGAAGAGCAGGGTCGGATTAGAACAAGTCAACACAGATTTAGTAAGGGGAGGTCGTGCCTGACAAACCTGTCGGAATTCTTTGAAGATGTGACAAGTAGGTTAGACCAGGGAAACCCAGTGGATGTGGTCGATCTAGACTTTCAAAAGGCCTTTGATAAAGGTGCCACACGGGAGGCTGCTGAGTAAGGTGAGGGCCCATGGTGTTTGAGGTGAGCCTCTGGTATGGATTGAGGATTGGCTGTCTGACAGAAGGCAGAGAGTTGGGATAAAAGATTCTTTTTCAGAATGACAGCCAGTGACAAGCGGTGTCCCGCAGGGTTCAGTGTTGGGGCCACAGCTGTTCACATTATATATTAATGATCTGGATGAAGGGACTGGGGGCATTCTATCGAAGTTTGCTGATGATACGAAGTTAGGTGGACAGGCAGGGAGTACTGAGGAAGTGGGGAGGCTGCAGAGGGATCTAGACAGTTTGGGAGAGTGGTTTTCAGGAAATGGCTGATGGAATTCTACTTTCTAAATGGTGAGAAAATTCATAAAGCCAAAGTACAAAGGGATCTGGGAGTGCTAGTCAAGGATTCTCTAAAGATAAACATGCAGGTTGAGTCAGTGATTAAGAAAGCGAATGCAATGTTGTCATTTATCTCAAGAGGATTGGAATATAAAAGCACCTTTGTGCTACTGAGACTTTATAAAGCTCTGGTTAGGCCCCATTTGGAGTACTGTGTCCAGTTTTGGGCCCCACACCTCAGGAAGGACATACTGGCACTGGAGCGTGTCCAGCGGAGATTCACACGGATGATCCCTGGAATGACAGGTCTAACATACGAGGTACGGCTGAGGATCCTGGGATTCTATTCAATGGAGTTTAGAAGATTAAAAGGGAGATCTAATAGAAACTTACAAGATAATCCATGGCTTGGAAAGGGTGGACGCTAGGAAATTGTTTCCGTTAGGCAAGGAGACTAGGACCCGTGGACACAGCCTTAGAATTAGAGGGGGTAAATTCAGAATAGAAATGTGGAGACATTTCTTCAGCCAGAGAGTGGTGGGCCTGTGGAATTCATTGCCACGGAGTGCAGTGGAGGCCGGGACGCTAAATGTCTTCAAGGCAGAGATTGATAAATTCTTGATGTCAATAGACAATAGACAATAGATGCAGGAGTAGGCCATTCTGCCCTTCGAGCCTGCACCGCCATTCAATATGATCATGGCTGATCATTCCTAATCAGTATCCTGTTCCAGCCTTATCTCCATACCCCTTGACTCCACTATCTTTAAGAGCTCTATCCAATTCTTTCTTAAATGAATCCAGAGACTGGGCCTCCACTGCCCTCTGGGGCAGAGCATTCCACACAGCCACCACTCTCTGGGTGAAGTAGTTTCTCCTCATCTCTGTCCTAAATGGTCTACCCCGTATTTTTAAGTTGTGTCCTCTGGTTCGGCACTCCCCCATCAATGGAAATATGTTCCCTCCTGCCAGAGTGTCCAGTCCTTTCATAATCCTATACGTTTCAATCAGATCCCCTCTCAGTCTTCTAAACTCAAGGGTATACAAGCCCAGTCGCTTCAGTCTTTCCGTGTAAGGCAATCCTGCCATTCCAGGAATTGA
This sequence comes from Chiloscyllium punctatum, assembly GCF_047496795.1. NCBI lineage: Eukaryota > Metazoa > Chordata > Chondrichthyes > Orectolobiformes > Hemiscylliidae > Chiloscyllium > Chiloscyllium punctatum. The sequence continues at coordinate 69,956,832 of NC_092770.1, read as the reverse complement.
CCTCGTGAACCTACGCTGCACTCCCTCAATAGCCAGAATGTCTTTCCTCAAATTTGGAGACCAGAACTGTACACAGTACTCCAGGTGTGGTCTCACCAGGGCCCTGTACAGCTGCAGAAGCACCTCTTTGCTTCTATACTCAATCCCTCTTGTTATGAAGGCCAGCATGCTATTAGCCTTCTTCACGACCTGCTGTACCTGCATGCTTGCCTTCATTGACTGGTGGACAAGAACACCCAGATCTCTCTGAACAGCCCCTTTACCTAATTTGATACCATTGAGGTAGTAATCTGCCTTCCTGTTCTTGCCACCAAAGTGGATAACCAGACATTTATCCACATTAAACTGCATCTGCCATGCATCTGCCCACTCACCTAACTTGTCCAGGTCACCCTGTAATCCCCTAACATCCTCATCACATTTCACCCTACCACCTAGCTTTGTGTCATCAGCAAATTTGCTAATGTTATTGCTGATACCATCTTCTATATCATTTACATATATTGTAAAAAGCTGCGGTCCCAGCATGGATCCCTGCGGTACCCCACTGGTCACTGCCTGCCATTCCGAAATGGAGCCGTTAATCACTACCCTTTGTTTCCTATTAGCCAACCAATTCTCTATCCAATCTAGTACTTTGCCCCCAATCCTGTGCGCCCTAATTTTACTCACTAACCTCTTGTGTGGGACTTTATCAAAAGCTTTCTGAAAGTCCAGGTACACTACATCCACTGGATCTCCCTCGTCCATCTTCCGAGTTACATCCTCAAAAAATTCAAGAAGATTAGTCAAGCATGATTTCCCCTTCATAAATCCATGCTGACTCTGTCCTATCCTGTTACTATTATCCAGATGTGCCGTAATTTCATCCTTTATAATAGACTCCAGCATCTTTCCCACCACTGAGGTCATACTAACTGGTCTATAATTTCCTGCTTTCTCCCGCCCACCCTTCTTAAAAAGTGGCACAACATTAGCCGCCCTCCAATCCTCAGGAACCGACCCCGATTCTATTGAACTCTGGAAAATAATCACCAGGGCATCCACGATTTCCCGAGCCACCTCCTTCAGTCACCTGGGATGCAGGCCATCAGGTCCCGGAGACTTATCAACCTTCAGACCTAACAGTCTCTCCAACACCAAATCCTGGCACAAGGAACTAAGGGCTACGGGGAGAATGCGGGTAAGTGGAGTTGAAATGCCCAACCATGATTGAATGGCAGAGTGGAGTCGATGGGCCGAATGGCCTTATTTCCACTCCTAAGTCTTATGGTCTTAAAACATGTCCCTTGATAGGATAAGTAAGAGTGAAGCATTACATGTGAAAGTGAAGTAAAATTGAGGGATCAAGACAGAAGTGTAAATGATTTTTTTGGCTTTGTTGGGTACAAATGCTTGAGACTATAGATCAATTGATATTAAAGTTATATTTCAGCAGGGAGATTAGCTTGAGGAACTGTTTCTTTACCCTCCAAAACAGACGTCAAATGCAGTGAAGATACTCTGGTTGTTACAGGTATATGGTGTAAACAATATTGCTAGAGTTTAGCATCTCTCAGTGAAGATCTGTCTTATTAAAACAGGGTTGTTTTCAGTTAAATAAATAATCGGCCTGTTGTGTTTTACTGGAATCAGGAAGGGCAGCTTTCATGCATCTTTCTGATTCATGTTGATGAGGTTTTGTGGAAATGGGAGTAGTGTATTTGGAAACACTGTCAGAAATGGGTTCAAAACAGAGTTCAGAAGTCTAAGTCAGGCTGCTGGAGCTTTTAAATACACTGGACTGGAAACGAGGCAGGTTGGATCAAGTGTCACTTAGCATCAGCAATCTTACTTGGAAAATGTTTACCCCATTGTTATTAGCCAAAGTAGCACTCAAACGGGAACAGTGGCTTCCAAAATGGAGATGAAAGAATTGTGACAACCTAACTGGACAGCTGATTTGACTAGGGGACCCAAACAAGACCAGGTTCCAGTCTAGAAAATGCAAATTGGAGTTCAATGAAGAAAAGTCCCAAAATGGAAGATATTATTTGGGTGAACAAAACATTGGAAAAAATTAAAACTGGAGCATCACATTTCAAAATTTACATCATTGGGAGATACCAGGAACACAAGGTAAATGGTTGTCCTTTAGCTTAAGCAGCTAAAAAGGTCAAAATAGCAGTTAAAAAGTACTTTCGCTGTGGAGACTATTACTTTGGGTGAGAAGGTAGAGACAGCAACTTTCTTAACGAAAATACTCGAGGAGCAACACCCAGTAAGTGCTAAGTCACGATGTGATAACACACACTCAACAAAATGTGTCAATGAAAACAAGACTGAGGATTAATATCATGGTTTTAAAATAGATGATGGAGAGATCTCCAAATCAAAACAGCAGCAATTAGCTCTGATTAATTTACAAAGAAAACAACAAATTCTAAAAACTATTGGACATACTATAAAAAGTACACCTGGAAGTTAATTGGATTGTATATCATAAGGAAGTTATGAATCAGCGAGAGGAGAACTTCATGGAGTGTGTGGACTTAAATTCTGTTTAAATAGTAATCTTTTGGAGTAAAGCAAAAGCTACTGAGATCTTTCTATAGCTTAGCTGTCTACAAACTCTTCAAATTTATTCTTGCTTTCTAACAACAGAGTGAAATCCATCCGTTATTGAGACTTCTCAGTGTATCTCCTGTAAAGTGCATCTCCCAGCAATACAACTGCAAGCAATATCACCCAACACTGAGTTTGCTTCTGTCTCATACTCATTTGACTTCTAGTCACATTGCCTGTAACTCTTTATGGTGATCCTTGAACTGTTCAGAGTGACTCACTGAAAACTTTGCAACTAGCCCCACCCTTGTTAGCGAACAGAATCTCACATCTCTTATTTTGCAACAACCAGAGGTGACAATACCTTGGAACAGAGTGGGTCCTAAACATTACATTTTCACAGAATGCTGGTTTCTGCAGCAAAGAATGCTCACAATAAAGGATTTATTTCATATTGCATTATCAAGAGACCTTGTATGCTACACTACAATCTGTTTAACCTGAAGTCCCACTCCATAATTGAAATATAATTTCAGAACACAGCATGGAAAGAAATATTTGTATAATCAATTGTTTAATATTATTTTATTAAAAATAATACATTTATTTAGCTCTGACTTCCAAGATTTATACAGCATGAAGTGCTATTTTATCTATGTTACTTCATGAGATGCAGAGGAGAATTGATGAGGACAAGCTGATTAATGGTGTGCATTTGGGCTTTCAAACAGTGTGTGAAATAGTACCACATAATACTTTTTAGCAACATTGGATGTCAGTGACTGCACTATTCAAAACTGGTTATGACAACATGAAGCAACTGCTCTTTAGACGAGAAGGATTTTAAAAAAAATCATTCATGGGATGGCTCGCCAGCATTTATTGCCCCGAAGGTGGTGGTGAGCTGCGTTCTGGAACTGTTGCGGTCCACATGCTGTGGGTTGACCCACAATATCATTAGGGATGGAATTCCACAATTTTGACCCAAATGACAGTGAGGGAAGAGAGATAGAATTGTGTGGCTTGGAGCGGGAACTTCAAGTGGTAGTGTTCCCATGTATCTGCTGCCCTTGTCTTTTGAAAGAACTGTCCAAGGATTTTTGGTGAATTTCTGCAGTGCATCTTGTAGATTGTATTAGCAGAATTGATAGTGGAGGGAGTGGACGCAGTGCCAGTCAAATGGGTTACTTTGTCCTGGATGGCATCAAGCTTCTAGATTTATCCACCAGAATCTGGCATAGGATCCAGAAACATTTTCTTGGGCATATAATAGTGACTTGAGCTTGAATGCAGAGGGTACTAATTTCAGAGCGTGAATGCAGAGGGCATTAATCTCCAAGCTTACATATGACAGGAACCTCGAACATTGAAAGCAGTGACTAGAATAGCAACCTACGCTAGGCATTTGCACACAGACTGGCAAAATAGGCAGAAACATACTGGGTGAAATTTAATACAGAAGTGTAATGATTTTTTTTTGTAGGTAGAATCTTAAAATGCATTACAAACTAAATTATAAGAGGCCTGAACCTGTATATTGACAAGTCTTTGAAGGGTGCACAGGATGAAAAACATACAAATAGTTTTTTTTTAAATTTGCTTGTAAGATGTGGACATTGTCAGTGAAGCCAGCATTTTATACCCATTCTTAACTGGGACAACGACAAATATTCTTGAATCTGGAGTCATGTGCAGGCCAGATGATATTTATAGCTTATTTCTTGTAATTATAAAATATTAAGATTGCTCAGAGGAAGCCATAAACTATACATGTTTAAAATGAATTGAAATACTATTTGGATCTTCATACCAAACAGCTCTAGGTCCAAAAATAGACAGACATTGCTGGAAAAGCTCAGCAAGTCTGGCAGAATCTGTGGAGAGAAATCAAGGTTAACACTTCAGCTTATGTGACCCTTCCTCAGAACAAAATGGTAGCTGGGAAAATGTCAGTTTATATGCAGAAGATATCTGCAGTAACTTGCCAAGACTTTCAACAGTCCTCTTGAGAAAAATATAGAGGTGATTATCATTACTTTTCCAGTAGGCACCTTTTTCGGATATAAATCAATTACTCACATCACCATTATTTCCTAACACATTTTAGAATCACATCTTCTATTACTAAAAACGAGAAGTCAATTGGCATCTCTGCTAGCTGGGGGTCCTGCTGGTTTGCAACCAAAGAAGAAACAGTTTCACTGAAATTGGATCTAAAAGCTGAGCGCAAGCATACACATTCAAAAAGGCAAGTGTAATATTCTGTATTACAGAAGCAGAGGAAGAGTTGGCAGCACAGTGGCTCAATGGTTAGCACTGCTGCGTCACAGCGCCAGGGTCCCAGGTTCAATTCCAGCCTTGGGCGACTGTCTGTGTGGAATTTGTACATTCTCCCCGTGTCTGCGTGGGTTTCCTCTGGGTGCTCCGGTTTCCTCCCACAGTCCAAAGATGCGCAGGTCATGTGAATTGGCCATGCTAAATTGCCCATAGTGTTAGGTGCATTAGTCAGAGGGAAACGGGTCTGCGTGGGTTACTCTTCGGAGGGTCGGTGTGGACTTGTTGGGCCAAAGGGCCTGTTTCTACACCGTAGAGAATCTAATCTAAAAACAGGAAACTGACCCCAAGAAAACCAGTGTATTAAACAGACAATGGAGAAAGCCTCATCTGAATCAGAACTGTAATAGGGCATATTAACTATTATTTCAAATTATTTTTCCCTTTCAGTTGAACTGCATCACTCTTTGCACTCCAAAGAGAAGTACTTGAAGGGGGAAAAGAGTTAACTATGTTTGGAAATTCAAGCTTCAGAAGACTGGGCATCTGAATATCAATCTGCAGTTGGAAAGTTGAAAGCTGTCCTGAATTTTGATTGGCCCTTTGTACTGTTAGTTGCCAGACTTACTTGATGTTATAAAAAAAAACCTGTTCATGTCAAGTTGTAGAGGCTGAGGTCAAGGCTGCTTCATAACTTTAGCCAATCTTTAAACAAAGACCAGACATATCACCTGTCTCACAAATTAGAACATGGTTTGACGACAACCCTGATTCATGCTCTAGTGAAACTAAAACAGTGCTGGTAAACAAAGCTGGGTGCTATTCAACTTTGAACTTACATACGCGGAGAGGTCTAAGACTACCTCAGCTGTGCACTGTTTGTGAGGAAGTTGAGACAGCTGCTCTGTCACAAGACTTACATCGAACTAAATGCAAAGCAAAGGTCGAGAGAAAGGGAATAGTGCTGTGCTATTGATTATGACGTTACTTAAAACACTCCTCAGTCTTTCAAAAATAAGATCAAAAACTTATTTATAATGATGTTACATCAATTGAGTTTTCTAAACATTGTCCTTTGGATCTCCTAATTGGTAGATCTAGTCTCAAGTGTACTACAGCACTTAAAACACAAACGCAGCATAATCTTATACAGTTTGACTCCTCAGGTTTAGTCATGTCACGTAGACAATGAAACCTGAAGAAAAATGATTTCCCATGTCACATATTTTTCACCCTACAAATGAAACATCAATAATCTTGTGCCTTCCCCATCTATACTCACAAATCTAATACAGACTCGAGTTTTGAATTATTTGCCACATTAAGTAATATGGAACAAGTAAACAGAGGTATGTTGTTGTGGTTCTGTTCGCCGAGCTGGGAATTTGTGTTGCAGACGTTTCGTCTCCTGTCTAGGTGACATCCTCAGTGCTTGGGAGCCTCCTGTGAAGCGCTTCTGTGATCTTTCCTCCAGCATTTATAGTGGTTTGAATCGGCCGCTTCTGGTTGTCAGTTCCAGCTGTCCGCTGCAGTGGCCGGTATATTGGCTCCAGGTCGATGTGCTTATTGATTGTAGGTCAAACCTGGTTCATCCACTGATTCAAAGAATGAAACCTGAAAGCAACAACACCTATGGACTGCCTAAAGTGCACAAACCAGACATCCCACTCAGACCCACCGTATCACTATCAGGGACACCATCTCACAAGCTGGCTAAAAGAACTACAGCAGAAACTGAAACACCTGATCAGCGGATCCAGACAGACACTCTGTACAGTCACAGGAATTCTTGGACGACATCAGAAGTATACACATAGACAAGGAAGAAACTATAGTCTCATTCGATGTACCGGCACTGTTCACCTCGATTGACAAAACCCTAGCCAGAGAAACAATAGCCAACCTACTGGACATACAGAACAGACAACAAGACAGTGAATCTATCAACTAAGACTGCATACTCAAACTACTGAACCTGTGCCTCACAACACACTTCACATTCAACAACCAAATATATGAACAAGTCAACGGCATACCCATGGGCTCACCCATGTCTGGACTCATTGCAGAAGCTGTAATGAAAAGATTTGAACAAACAGTCTTACCGCGAATTCAACTGAAATTCTGGGTCAGATATGTGGATGACACCTTTGTAATCATTAAAAACACAAAGAGAGAACACACACCGGATCATCAATGCCACACTCACAGGAATCAGATTCACTAAAGAGGAAGAAAAGGACAACCAACCCCCATTCCTAGACGTGATGGTACAGAGAACACCGAACGGAGAATTCGCCACAAAGGTATACTGGAAAGCCACACACATGGACCAAGTCCTGAACTACGAAAGCAACCACCCCAACACACACAAAGTTGCATCAAGACACTATTCAAAAGGGCCACAACACACTGCAGCACACCAGAACTGCAAAAAAAAAAGAACACCTCTACAATGTATTCGCCAAAAACAGATACCCCCGCAATTTCATCAACAGATGCCCAAGCGAAAGACAAGGGAATGAGGACATGCCACAAACCAAAGGACTTTACCATACATTAAGAACATTTCTGAACTGACAGTCAGACTATCTCGTCAGACTATTAATGACCACTAGGACTCATAACAGCACACACACAGCCACTCTCAGACAACAACTCATCAGGACAAAGGACCCGATACCCAGCATGAGCAAAACCAACGTAGTATACAAAATCCCATGCAAGGACTGCACAAAACACTACATAGGATAAACAGGAAGACAGCGAACGATCTGCATCCATGAACACTAACTAGCCATGAAACGACACGACCAGCTATCCTTAGTAGCCATGCATGCAGATGACAAGCAACAAGAGTTTGACTGGGACAACACTACTATTATAGGACAAGCCAAAGAGAACAGCCAGGGAATTCCTAGAGGCATGGCACTCATCCACAGGTTCTATGAATAAACACATCGACCTGAACCCAACATACCGGCCACTGCAGCAGACAGCTGGAACTGACAACCGGAAGCAGCAGATTCAAAAACACTAAATGCCGAAGGAAAGATCACTGAAGCGCTTCACAGGAGGCTCCCAAGCACTGAGGATGTCACCTAGACATGAGACGAAACGTCTGCAACACAAATTCCCAGCTCAGCAAACAGAACCACAACAATGAGCACCCAAGCTACAAATCTTTGCACAAACTTAGAAATATGTTGACTAGGAAACATTAAAATCAGAAAAACAAGGATAAGTTACGAATGTGACTCACTTGAATATATTTTTATGAAATAGTTTACCAAGGCAGCAAATCAAAATTTCTCATAAGTCTTGTTGAAAGAGAAATCAACTGCCTCCAGAATCAATATATTCTCTAAAAAAAACAATAGATGCACAGAATCAATTGTAGAATCCCTACAGTGCATAGGCAGGCCATTCAACCCATCAAGTCTGCATCAACTGTCCAAACCCACTCACCTATCCTATGCACATAACCCTGCATTTCCCCATGGTTAATCCACCTAACCTACACATCCCTGGACACTCTTGGCCATGCTAAATTGCCCATCGACCTACTCTGCACATTTGGATAGTGGGAAGAAACCTGAGCACCTGCACACACAGGGAGAATGCACAAACTCCACAGACAGACACTCAAGGCTGGAATCAAACCCAGGACCCTGGCACTGTGAGGCAGCAGTGCTAACCAAGCAGCCATTGTGCTGCCCCAAAAAAGCAATTTCCAGCAAGAAAATATAGGGTGGAATCTTCCCAGGCCCTGAACAATATGGGCTATAATGAGAAATTTAGAAACGTAATAAGATGTTGGTCTCTGTCAACAAAGGCTTTGCTCAATAAGTAACATTTTCCAACTAAGTTCCAGATATCAAAACAAGATTCTCACTGGCGAATGCTGAGAGACCTATTAACAGGGATTATCACTCATTATTACTAAAAAAAAACAAGTTTGCTGGAAAAGCTCAGCAGCTCTGGCAGCACCTGTGAAGAGAAATCAAAGTTAACGCCTCGGGTCTGGTTTTCTGAGGAAGGGTCACTGGAGATGAAACATTTAGTTCCTCACTTCCTACAAGAGTCTGTCTGCGCTCCAGCCTCTGCAGTTGACATTGGACACTACTCCTGGCTTGTGTTGCCAGGATCCATGATTGAAGATTGTCTTCTTTGGCCTGACTGAGGGCTACTCTCCTTAGACTTTGAATCATGGCCTTTTGCTTGAAGACATTTAATCAGTTTGTCACATATGTTATTGGTACATGGAGTGTGAGGTTAACTAACATGATGCTGTATAGGAACATGTCCACCCCTTGACAGACTGACTGACCACTGACAACCGTGACAAGGCACCTGCTTTGATTCTACACTAAAGGCAAGGCAAGACAGAAATAGGGTGAGCCTGTTAGCTCTATTTGAGGCATAAAGGCATGAAAGGCATGGATAGTATCCCACTAACTTTTTTGAGATCTTTCTACCTTAACATGAATTATTTTCTCTTTAAATACTAGAAAGAGAGGGATTGACTTCAAAGTAGATGGCACAGATGTTAGTGCTGATATAGGTTGGAGAACGGTGATAAGCTATCACGAGTGAGAGTGTGAGTGAGCAGGGGAGATGTCATGCAGGCTTGGTGCAGTGGAGAAACTAGGTGGGTAACAGCAAGTGAACGCATATGGTACACAAAATGGTTAGAGTGGTAGATCATGAGCCTTGGTGGTATGTCGAGTTACAGAATAGAGCGAGGTAGTAGAGAAATAGATAGCGGACTTTACCCTTGCACAGTGAAGGTGATAATGGAACTTCTCCATACACTGCTGGGCATTCTTCCAGAAGGCTGAAACTGCAGTGAGCCGGGGTGGCCATCTCAGAATACACTGGTATAGGCTAGTGTCACAGCCTCCTCAGCACGACCCCATCCATGTCCCTGTCCATCAAACCTAGCATCAATTTCCCCTTATGGGCCAAACCCAGGGCAAATATCACAAACCATGCAGGGTAGCCTGGACTGAGTACTTGATTGGCACTGTGGCCTTTTAAAGATGCAAAGGATCCCACTATATCTAACGAGTACTTCCAGCTACGGAAAGTGGGAGAATTGGGCTAGCATTGGATAAGAGATGCACCATAGGGGTATAGTTGGCAGTTAATGAGGGGAGTTTGGGATGGTCATAGAAGAAAAGCCACAAGCCGAAATGGAGTACTGCAGATGCTGGAGATTAGAGTCAAGAATGTGGAAAAGCACAGGTCAGGCAGCATCTAAAGAGTAGTAAATTCCATGTTTCAGGCAAAATCCGTTCATCAGGAAAGAGGCTGGGAGTCCCGGGAGTGGAGAGATAAATGGGAGGGGGGGGATGGAGAAGGTGGCTGAGAGTGCAGTCGGAGATGGAGCTAGGGGTAAAAGTGATAGGTCAGCGGGGAGGGGGGTGCAGATAGGAGGGAAGGAAGATGGACAGATGGAACAGGTCAAGAGGACGGTACTCAGCTGGAAGGTTGGAACTGGGATATTTAAAAAAAAAAGGTGGTGGGGGGAAAAAAGAATCTGGTGAAACCCACATTGATGCCATGGGGTTGGAAGATCCCGAGGTGAAAGAGGAGGTGTTCTTCCTCCAGACGTCGGGTTGTGAGGGAGTGGCAATGGTGGCAGCCCAGGATTTGCATGTCCTCGGCAGAGTGGGAGGGGGGAGTTGAAGTGTTTGGCCACGGGGCAGTGGGGTTGGTTTGTGCGGATGTCCCGGAGATGTTCTGTGAAGTGCTCTGTGAGTAGGCATCCTGTCTCCCCAACGTAAAGGAGACCCCATCGGGATCTGAAACGCTCTGCGAGTAGTGAAAGAAAGTCCACTTAACCTTACAGACAAACTATGAATTGACATAAATAACACAGCCAATGTAAGGGAAAATCCAGCACAATATAACAAAACTATCATCATTACCCAACAAGAATAAAAATGCAGCTTATCTGAATACTGCAGTTAATTTTAACTAGACCTATTAAGTGACTAAGACAGACAGACAGACGACAGTCATTAGCTAAGCCACACAGACTGAAGGACACCAAACCTGGAGTCAATCATCTCTCTGGCAACTGGGTCTCAGGGCAGAAGCATGCCTTGACTGGGTATCTACCACAGGATGGCATCCTCTATAGGATATCTGATATCTTTTAGCTGGACTACCAACAGTCAGACAGAAAATCCTCAAAGACAGACACCCATCCTAAAATCAGGAAACATGAAGCAGGATGTATGTATCAAAAATAAACCATAAAGAGAAAGTAAATTAGACAGTAGGAAAAACAAACAGGTGGGATTAAAAAACAGAAATGAAAAGTTTTAAACAAATTACAATTTTCGAAATCTTCAACACTAATCTTCTGAAAGGAATGAACTCCACATTTGTAAAAATTATTTTTTATAGGTTGTTTAGCAGCGATCATCATGTATTACTACATCTGGATGCATCAGCCTGACTTTTTTTTTTGGTGCCTTTAGTAAGTTACCTCAGTGAGATATTGTTATGAACAGCCTGGGGTAGAGCAGGGCATCTCTGACAGCAGTTTTCAGATTTTCACATTTAATCTTAGGCAAAAATTGCTGTTGTAAATGTCGAGCCTTGGTTAACCATATCATTATTACGCAAGAAAAATCAGGTCCAAGATCTTGGAGGCCACAAACCTGCTTTGTACTTAATGGGTGTCTCTGGATACAAACACAAGGAACTCTAGATCACTAAGACCATAAAGACATAGATGTAGATATTAGCCCGTTCGGCCCATTGAGTCTGAGTTATCTACCCCATTCTCTCCCCATAACCTTTGATCCCCTTGGCAATCAAGAACTTATCCATCGGTTTTAAATATACTCAATGACCTGGCCTCCATTGCTTTCTGTGGCAATGAATTCCACAGACTCCTCACTCTCTGGCTAAAGAAGTGTCTCCTTATCCACCTTCTAAAAGAGTCTTCCCTTTCCTCAGGTCTGTGCCCTCTCTCCTGTCAATGGAAACATTTTCCCAACTTCTACTCTGCCCAGGCCGTTCAGTATTCTACAAGTTTCAATCATATCATCCCCCTCCACATCTTCCTAAATTCAGAGTGAAGTCCCAGAGTCCTCAAACATTCCTCATTTGTTAAGGCTTTCATCCCTGGGATCATTCTCATGAACCTCCTCTGGACCCACTCCAGGGACAATACATCCTTCCTGGAGGTATGGGGTCCAAAATTGCTCACAATACTCTAAATGTGGTCTGACCAGAGCCTTATAAAGCTTCAGAAACACATCCCTGCTTTTATATTCAAGTCCTCTCGAGATGAATGACAACATTGTATTTTCCTTCCTAACTACAGACTCAATCTGCAAGATTACATTAAGAGAAACCTGGACTAGGATTCCCAGGCTTCTGAATTTTCTCCCCATTTAGAAAATGGTCCATGCCTCTATTCTGCCCATCAAAATGCATGACCTTGTACTTTCCCATTGTATTTTATCTGCCACTTCTTTGCCCACTCTCCTAATCTTTCTGCAGCTTCCCCACCTCCTCAATACTACCTGCCGTCCACCTATCACTGCATCATCTGCAAACTTAGCCAGAATGCCCTCAGTTCATTCACCAAGATCATTAATATATATAGTGAAAAGTTGTAGTCCAAACACTGACCCTTGTCATTGGCTTCCATCCCAAGAAGGACCTTTTTATCTACACTTGGTCATCTGCCAGACAGCCAATCTTCTATCTATGCTAGTACCTTGCCTCGAACACCATGAGCCCTTATCTTAATTAGCAGCCTCCTTGCGTGACACCTTATCAAAAGGCCTTCTTGAAGTCCAGGTTGATAATATACATCAGCTCCCCTTGGTTTAACCTGCTAGTTATCTCCTCAAAGAATTCTAACACATTTGTCAAGCATTTCCTCCCCTTGATGAAACCAAGCTGACTTTGACCTATTTTATGATATACTTCCAAGTATTCAGAAATCTCATCCTTCACAATGGACTCCAAAATCTTACCAACAACTATAAGGTCATGCTAATCAGCCTATAACTTACCATCTTTTTCCTTACTCCCTTCTTAAATAGGGGGTTACATTGGTGATTATCCAGTCCTATGGGACCCTGCCTGACTCCAGTGATACCCGAAAGATCACTACTAAAGCCTCCACTATCTCCCTCAGAACTCTAGGATGTAGCCCATCTGGTCCAGGTGATATATCCACTTTCAGACCTTTCAGTTTTTCTAGCACCATTCCTTGGTGATGGCTACTGTACTCATCTCTGCCTCCCACACAACTCTCTTGGAATTTTGGGATATTACTCATACTTCCCACCATGAAGACTGACGCAAAGTACTTATTCAGTTCCTCAGCCATTTCTCTGTTCCCCTTTACTACTTGTCCAGCAGCTGAATGTCTACTTCTACCTCTCTTTTGTGTTTTAGATATCTAAAGAAACTCTTGCAATCTTTCCTAATATTACCAGCCAGCTTACCCTCATTTCATCTTCTTCCTTATTTCTTTCTTCGTTGTCCTCTGTTGGACTTTGTAGTCTTCCCAATCCTCTGGTTTCCCACTGCTCTTTGCAACATTATAGGTTTTCTCTTTTGCTTTTATGCTGTCTCGGACACCCCCAGTCACCTCATCCTCCCTTTAGTATGCTTCCTGTCCTTTGAAATGAATTTTTCCTGTGTCTCCCGGATTACTCCTAGAGACTCATGCAAATCCCTTCCACTGTCTTTCCTGCTAGGCTCCTCTCCCAGTCAATTCTGGTAAGTTCCTCCATCATGCATCTGTTGAATTGCCTTTATTCAACTGTAAATCTGTTACATCAGATTCCAACTTCTCTCTCTCTAAGTGCAGAGTAAATTCTATCATATTATGGTCACTGCCTCCTAAGGGGTATTTCACTTTAAGTTGCCTCATTGCACAATGCTAAATCCAGAAATTCCTGTTCTCTGGTGTGCTCTGCCACAAGTTGCTCCAAAAAAAAAAACAACCCAACTTCTAAACATTACGCAAATTCCTTTTCTTGCAATCCCCTACCAACCTGATTATCCCAGTCCACTTGCATATTGAAATCCCCCATGATCACTATTAGGAGGTGCCAGTGTTGGTCTGGGGTGTACAAGTTAAAAATTACCCAACACCAGCACTAGCTTTCAGAGTGCTGCAACCTACCTGATGAAGGAGCAGCAGTCCGAAAGCTAGTGCCTCCAAATAAACCTGTTGGACTATAACCTGGTATTGCGTAGTTTTTACCTTGCCTTTCTGACACACCTCCTCTATCTATTGGTGTATCTTGTGCCCAAAATCCTGACTACTGTTTGGAGGCCTATAGATAACTCAGATTATGGTTTTTTCATTTACAGGCTCCTCAACTCTACCCACACAGGCTCTACATCACCGAACCATACTTCATTTATTGCTATTGATTTAATTTCATCTTTTTATTGGCAAGGCAACCCCACCCCTTCTGCCCACCTGCCTCTCTTTTCAAAAGGACAACTTTGGATATTTAGCTCCCCGTCCTGATCCCCTTGCAGGCCACCACATTATACTTGCGATCTGAGCCACAGGCTCATTTACCTTATTTTGCACACTGCGTGCATTCAGATACAACACCTTCAGTGATGTATTTTTTGCTTGTCCCTCTTTTCATTCTTATTCATTTATCCAGTTTGTTTGAAGTTTGATTCCCAACCCTTTCCAAACACACTGTTATTGTGTGTGCTGGAGATTTTAATAATCTCCCGAGTTCTCATATCTTTTCATTTGAAAGAAAGGAGAACTATGAAGTCATTTCCATGGGATAAGCATCAAGTCAATGAACAGAAGGCAGGCAAGGAACCCTTGCTTCGTAAGTCAGATTCAACACAATATCTAATGACCATTGAGATAATCGTGGTCATTGTAATAGGTTATTAAAAGGGTTCTGTTCAAACTGACGTCTTGGTGTTTACAATGACCAACTGAGCAATGCCACGAGATGCATCTTAATATAACCTTAACTGTTCTACAGGCAGTCCATTGTGACATTCTGGGCTCTTGAAAATCTAAACACCGTCAAGGTTAGTTTACACCAATAAGTACATCTGCATAATCAATTAAGAAACAGGGTCAAGAACAATCTAAAATCACTTTTTGTTTATATGGTCCATTGAGCTGGTGCAGTATTCCCAATTTGATACAAATTTGTGCACTGAAGTACAATAGGGCAATGCAAGCAAATTTGATGCATTCAGAGTCAGGGTCAATGGTCTTAATTATTCCATTAAGGTAGGAGTGTAGTATTTAATAGTAACTGCCATAGAACTGCAGAACCCAGAGATGTAACAACAGCATCCCCTAGTGATCTGGACTGCATGGTAACGACTTAGAGGACTTAATATCCTCTGCTGAGTTATTATATCTTGATTAGAGGAACACAGAGCAAGCAAAGAACAAAATTATTTATTTCGATCAATACAGCTTGCTTTTGGAAATAATACCAAAATGACAAAGATGCTTTGCTACACCTTTTCAGTGCTGGTTAAAGCTGGTTTTTCATGTCCTTTCTGCTGCATTCCATACTTCTGGCAGTCTTCCACTGCCTCTAACTTTAATGGGTTTCTGTTCCAAGACTCAACTCGACAGTTTGTTTAATTAAAAACTAACTACTCAACTCGCCTCCACCTGCCATGCAGAATTGACCGACCTAATTTAGCAACGACCCCTGCTGAGCTCAAATAAAATGATTTGGTTTAGTTGCAATTAATGTGATCACTGAAACATCAACCTTTGTATAATGGAGCCCACCAGTTCAAATGTCCCCATCCGAAACTTAACCTATACCTACCTGTCCTGCAAATTTAATTCGGAATTATCAATGCCCAAAAGTAGAATGATTAATATCAATTACACCAATCTGCACAGTCAGAAGTCCCAGAAAATGTGAGAAAGTACTTATGAAAGGATGTCTGCCCAGTCTCATTTTTGTAGGTATGATAGGTTAAGTGCGACCAATTGACATTCACCCAATTTTGATCTTAGTTGTCAGTGAAATCAATGTTCCACTCAAAAAGATCAGCAGATGCAAAAATGAGGTTAGGCTTTCATTGACAGAGAAGTATGGCTGCTGTAATTGTGGCTGGTTTTATACTGGAGTCCCCAAAACAAGGAATCCACTCACTTTATTTTGGGCAGAGGGCAACAAAGTATGAGAACAGAAAATGTGTTGCTGGAAAAGCGCAGCAGGTCCGGCAGCATCCAAGGAGCAGGAGAATCGACGTTTCAGGCATGAGCCCTTGTTCAGGAATGCCCAAAACATCGATTCATCTGCTCGTTGGATGCTGCCTGACCTGCTGCGCTTTTCCAGCAACACATTTTCAGCTCTGATCTCCAGCATCTGCAGTCCTCACTTTCTCCTAAAAGTACGAGAGCAGATCTGACTCGGCTAGCAATTATATAATACACTCATCAAGTAGCATGCTAGCCTACTATTCCGATACAGTATGACACGGAATAAATTTTAAAAAGAAAAACAGAAATTGCTGGAAAAGCTCAGCAGCATCTGTGGACAGAAATCAGAGTTAATATTTCAGAACAAGTGACCCTTCCTCATTAATCCAGAACTCAGAATTTTAAAAGTTTGGCAAAATAAAATAAATAGATTCAATATTATTCAACAACAATAATTGGGACTTAACTGACATCAGAAAAAGTTACATTGAAAAGACTTCCTGAATTGATTCAAACATGTACTACCTGTAATGAGTCACTTCCTCCACACTGGAAATCTAGCCAAAACTTGGATCCTGAGAAAAATTATGTAATAGATTGAATTGGATGCAACCATTCGCTTATTCATTCATGTTTACTCAGGTTTCCCCTCTTCCTGCCTATATCTAAGACTACCTCATTTTAGCACAATTAGTGGGCAGCACGGTGGCTCAGTGGTTGGGGCAACTGCCTCAAAGCACCAGCATCCCAGGTTCGATTCCAGCCTTGGGTAACTGTTGTGGTTCTGTTCGCCGAGCTGGGAATTGGTGTTGCAGACGTTTCGTCCCCTGTCTAGGTGACATCCTCAGTGCTTGGGAGCCTCCTGTGAAGCACCTCTGTGATCTTTTCTCCGACATTTATAGTGGTTTGAATCTGCCACTTCCGGTTGTCAGTTCCAGCTGTCCACTGCAGTGGCCGGTATATCGGGTCCAGGTCGATGTGCTTGTTGATTTAATATTAAATGTATTCAAGGATTAACTGATTCAAAAGTTAAAAATCACACACCAGGTTATCGTCCGACAGGTTTATTTGGAAGCACTAACTTTCGAGGCACTGCCTCTTTATCAGGTGGTTTTGGAACAGGACCATAACAGACAGTGTTTATAGCAAAAAAAGGGTTACAGGGTCACGGAGCTGTAATGATACATTAAATAAATTTAGATTAAGTCTTTCACCTTTTAGAATGGGATATGCTGGGACCTTCTAAAATATGAAAGACTTAAATTGAAATTTATTTAACATATCATTACAGCTCCATGACACTGTAACCCTTTTGCTATAAATACTGTCTCTTATGGTCCTGTTCCACAACCACCTGAAGAAGCAGTGCCTTGAAAACTGGTGTTTCCAAATGAATCTGTCGGACTCTAACCTGGTGTTGTGTGATTTTTAAACTTCATCCACCCCAGTCCAACACCGGCACCTCCACATAGTGTTTAATATTCAAGGCAGACTTAGACAAATTGTTGCTTGATTATGGAGTTCAAGCTTGTGGATGGCAGGCAGTAATGTGGAGTTAAGGCCACAATGAGATTAATCATGATCGTATCAATTGGTAGAGCAGACTTGAGGGGGCAAATGACCACTCCTGCTGCTATTTCTTCCATTTCTGAAGTCAACAGTAGAATTTTGTCACTGGCAGCATTCAAAGAGAGATAATTCTTGAAGTTTCATTTCAGTCTAGAGAAAGGTTTGAGGTTTTGGAGATGACCCAATCTTTTTTGTGCAGGGTTAAAGGATGCACTTATTTTCAACCAGTGCTCGCTGAGTGGATAGAAGGCTTAAAAACTCAGACTGCAGAATTAATAAATGACCAAGGAAGGCAAGCAGTACTACAGTTCTGGGATTTTGACAAAGTATAAGAGACAGAAACATCACCTTTTTTGGCAACACATTCTGAAGTGAAGAGAACAGTCTGTAGTAAAGTATATTTGCAGCTTTGAGAAATAAAGTGAGGAATGACTTGTGAACACAGCATTTATATAGACTGCAAGAAGATAAGTAAATACATCACATATCAGTCTAGATAAATATGTGACATTAGAATACATTTCCTGTTAACCTCCGTCCATAATAAATTCCTAATTCCAGTTATCGTGGCAACACTACACACTGCAATTACAACATGTCATCACTAGAGGCATTGCTGACCACCACTGCCAGCAAGTGTTATTATTGCACAATAGGTTTATATAAGAAATGTTCAGTATAAATATGGACACTGAAATCTAAAAAATACGTAGAGATTTCAAATGGTACGGCTTTGTGGCCTGATCCAATTACTCCCCTCTCCCTAAAGACCACCTTGCCCTGATTTCTCAAATGTAACACCAAGGGGGATTGATCAATATGTAAAGATCATGGAGCACCTGGAAGATACTTAAAGCAGAGAATCGTGACAGAAACAAAAAACACGTAGGAATTTTTTTTAAAAGTGTTAGATTTGATAACATAAGGAGGGAAAGAATTGAAAAGTTTGCTAGTATCAGTGATAAATTTTACAAAAGTTAAGCAACTAAATAAATAAATCCATAGGTTTGAAGGAAGAACAAAGAAATCAAATGAAAATGTCACAGTGATACCAAACATTAACAATTTTTGTTTAAAAAGCATAGGAAGCATGAGTCGAACTAGAAAAATACAACAGGGTAGCGCTTATGAAAACCAACTGCAGTCTAAGCAAGACAACCAAATAAGTGGATATCGGATTTTAAAAGAGGATTAGTTGCAATGGTGTAGTATTAATAAAATGCACCAGAGTAATACAGAGCAGTGAAGCAAAAGCGACTAAACTCAGTGAATAAAGCTAAAGACCTGAAAAAATATGCAAAGCCAAAAATTGTGAGCATTTCACTCCCCTCCCTTCCAACACCACATACCTCCCACCCAACCCTCCAATGATCCAACCTCAGTGAAGAAAGATGCAGATGTGTTCAGGAGCCTTACATGAAAAGGAGCAGGTAACACTTAATTACCGAGAAGTAGCTAATCAAACTCGACATTGAGTAAATGTTGATGCAGCCACATTGAGGGACTTGTGGAGTAGTAGAGTCTCTACTTCAAACAAGATTCAAGTCTCACCCCTCACTGCTGTGTCAGAAAATTAGTAGATTAAAGTAATTTTTATTATTGATATTTTATGTACTCACATAGGTTTCTGCTAAACTCTCTATATTCCCCGAAGTTAGAAGGTTCGGGCAAGATCCCCCTCCATCTTCCCTCACTACACACACACACACACACACACACACACAAATTCCCAACATATCTCTCCAGCTTCTCTTACCAATCTTCCCTCTCCCCCCTATTATTCACTCAACAGCCATCTATCCCACTGACCCAGCAGACCCTCTTTGCAAACACTCCCTACCAAATTTCTCAATCCCAAACATGCATACACAGCTTTCCTTCACAACACCCTCTTACCCCATATGCATAGTCAACAGGCCTTCTATTCAGGAGAAAATCCACTTGGGGAACTAAGAGGTGAAGGTGGATTGAGGGATGGTGTTATTTAAAATAGCAAAAGAAAGCAAATAGCTTCATCAGATTAGCTTTTATAGGGTGGAAGAAAGAAAAGTTAGCAACAACTACACAAAACAAAATGTTGCTGGACAGCTGAACCCACTGCCTCAGATGCAAAGTCAATGAGATAAATTTACAGAATAACACATATTTACTCCATTGCTCAAACATGTGGATAAAAGTAGGATTCTGTGTAATTAGATAAAAGAATAGTTGTTAATGCTAAGAAGGAAAACGGAGAATGCTATCATATCAGACAAACCAGAGCAACCAAGTCTCACTGCAACACCAAGTGCAGAAGAATGTGATTTGAAATAAGAACTGCCATAACCAAAAATGACATACAAGGAAGGATTGATCAGCCAATTGGCCATGTTCCATTCCTATGAGACACTGGAGACGCAAGGAGAGAACAAAAGTCACCTCGGACATTTCTTCTACCTATCAAATTTTATAATCATAATTTTAGCCAGTTTTCCAAGATTCTGAAATTAGGAATGTGTAAAGGGACAACCCATGCAACTTTTTCATTCTTTCATTCATTTATGTGAAAGGTACGTTGCTAGCCCTGCCAGCATTTGTCGATTTCCAACTGCCCTTGAATCTGCTGATAAAAATGAGCAGTAAAATAATGAGATTGTTCACCTTGAGGCATACTAATCACATGACCACAAAATTATTGCCAAATCTCAATTGGTCCAGATTTGCTTATGCAAGTTCATTTCGGCAACCATACAGTGTTGAAGGACACTACTCTGATTATAACATGGTTGAATGATTTTTACATTCTTACTGGATCAGTCTTGAAAGGTAGAACGAAGGAAGCACCATTCACAAAAGACGGCAAATTTAGAAAAATCAAGTGTCGAAGTCAAGTGGCCACGGCTATCTCTTGTACTGAATGACACATGGACCAGTCACAGTGAGACACTATCTGCATACACCTAGCTGAGAATGTTTCAATACTGACAACTGCTATGTCATCCTGAGGCTGATCATTCGTAATAAGCCTAAATTAAAGTACAAATCTGAATACAGTACTTGCATTAAAAAAAATCCTTTTCCTAAAAATAGTTCCATTTTGTTTAAAGCCAACAACTAACCAGTCGGTCAGTCATTTTGGATATTGTCGACAACAATGTTTCAGTGATTTATAGCAAGAGCCAAACTTGTGGCACAGATTTCATGGGGGCGGGGATGGGGGCAGCAGCAGTGGAAGGGCAACAGTGGTAAGCCATTCGATTTTTAGGAGAACAGACAGATGCTTTGGTAACTGCAGTCATGACTTAAGGATGCTATGATGCCTCCTTGTTATATTTAACTGAGTAGTCATAGGCCATTACTTTAGAGGAGGTGAAGAGCCAGAGATTGTGTCTGGCATTGGTACCAATGACAAAAGAAAAATAAAAGATTGAGAGAGTCAGGTAGGAGACTGAATATTAGGACAGCTGAAGCAGCGACCTCAGCATTACTCCCAGTACAATATGTTGGTGTATAGAAATAGTAAGATTAAGCAAATAAACACTTGGCTAGAGAAAGGCGACATTTCTGGGACAGGCAGAACCTGCACAAAGATATGTGCATTACACCTAAACAAGATTGGGTCTAATATCCTTGCAAAGAGATACTACCAAGATTTGTAGCTCAGGTTGGAGGTTCTGGATGTAGGTTTGCTTGCTGAGCTGGAAGGTTTGTTTTCAGATGTTTCATCACCATACTAGGTAACATCATCAACGAGCCTCCGGTGAAGTGCTGGTGGTATGGTACACTTTTTATTTATATGTGTTTAGGTTTCCTCTGGTTGGTGACATCATTTCCTGTTTTTTTTCCCCTCGGGGGTGGTAAATGGGATACAAGTCAATGTATTTGTTGATAGAGTTCTGGTTGGAATGCCATGATTCTAGGAATTCTCGTGCGTGTCTCTGTTTGGCTAGTCTTAGGATGGATGTGTCAAAATGATGTCCTTCCTCATCTGTATGCAAAGATACTAATCAGTGTGGGTCATGTCTTTTTGTGGCTGGTTGATGTTCATGTATCTTGGTGGCTAGTTTTCTGCCTGTTTGTCCAATGTAGTGTTTGTTACAGTTCTTGCAAGGTATTTTGTAATTAGCAGTAGTTTTGCTTATTGTCTGTATAGGGACCTTAAAGTTCATTAGCTGCTTTTTTAGTGTGTTGGTGGGTTTATGGGCTACCATGATGCCAAGAGGTCCGAGTACTCTAGCAGTCATTTCCAAGATGTCTTTGATGCAGGGGAGAGTGGCTAGGGTTTCTGGACGGGATGCTTGGTATACTATTATACAGTAGCTAAGAGTATAATAGCTAATGGATAACCGTATTGCAAAAGAATCTTTAGAGAATAGTGGCCACTGTAAGACAAAGTTTTCCATTAAGTTTGAAAAAGATGTAGTTCAATCTGAAACCTAAATAAAGGGTCATTATGAAGTAATGAGAAAATTGGTTGCGGCACTTTGGAAAATGACATTGAACTATCTGGCAGCAGATAGCCAACAGCTAATACTTACAAAATTAATGCTTGGTTTTCAAAAAAATTCATTTAAAAAAGTAAAAACCCATAAAGGAAAATTGAGAGCACCGTGGTTAACAAAATTAAAGATTGTATTAGATCAGAAGAGGTCACAAATTTGCATGCTTGAGGACAAAGGAGGACCAAGAAAATTATAAAAGGTAACAGAATATAAATATAAACTAGCAAGAAACTCTTAAATACTAAAAAGAAAATGAAGGCTTCTACAGCTACAGAAATAGGAAAAAAAAATTAGTAAAGGCAAATATTCCACGTAGAGACAGAAGAATTTATAATGGGAAATAGTTAAATGGCAGCAAAGTTGAAGAAGTGTTTCGTGTCTGTCAGAGGATGATCCAAGTCTCCCTGCAAAATTTGGATCCAAGGGCCCAGTAATAGTGAGAAATCAAAATTATAAAGCAGTATTTTAAGAAGTATTAAAATAGGACTTAAGAAATTAATGAAACTGATAGTTGACAAATCCCCAGAACCCAATGACCTTCACCCTAGGGTGTATTAAAAAATGGCTACAGAGATGATGGACAGTTTGATAATAATTCAAAATTTTATTAATGCTGCAGATCAGAAAGTTGCAAATGTAACCGCACTATTTAAGAAAGAAAGGAACAAAAATGGACAATTCCAGGTCTGTTTGCCTGATGTCAGTAGCAGGCAAAATTACAGAACTTATTGTTAAAGAGTCAATAACTGGGCAAAAAAGTAACTGACTGGGATTTTAAAGCACAATCATGTTTGGCAATTAGTTGGAAAGATGTTATAAGCAGCGTTGACATGGGGGAAACCAGCGGATGTGGTGCATTTGGATTTTCAGAAGGCTGTTGATAAAGCTCCACATAGGTTAGTTGAAAAAAAGTGCATGGAATTAACGGTAAAATAGAAAGACAGATTGACAATTGGATAATAGGCAAAAATCAGCAAGTATGAATAAAGGAGATATTCTCAAGTTGGCAGGCTTCGCTCTGTAGGGTATTACAAGGAGCAGTGCTGGGTCCCAATATCCACACCAATGATCTAGATATTGAGACCAATTGTAAAATATGTACATTTACAGATGGCACAAGGCCTAGTGGAATTCAGAATTTCAAGACTGATTCAAATAAGCTTCAGAAGAATTTTAGACAGGCTGAATGAGAGGGCAAGTGCTTGGCAAATGGCTTCTCATGTGGATAAATGGGAGGGTACTCACTTTGGTATCAGAACGGAGGTATCGAGTACTTCTTAAATTGAGAAAGACTGGAAAATATCATTGTCCAGAGGGGATTAGGTGTCCTTCTTCAGTAGTCACTGAAAACTAGAAGAGTAGGAGGCTTGAAAGGCAAATATTAGTTTTCCTTACAAGAGGATTTGAGTACAGGGCAGAGGTTATATGGAACACTGGTGAAAGTCAACCTGGAATACTGTTTGCAGTTCTCATCCCCTTGCCTGAGGAGGAATACTTGCCATTGGAAGTGTCCAGCAGAGGTTCACCAAACAGATTCCAGAATTGGTGGATTGTCATACGATGAGAGTTTGAGACTGTATTATCTGGAGTTTAGAAGAACGAGAGAAAATTTCATAGAGATGCTTGAAGAGCTACACAGGGTGGATGCTGAAATGATGTTTCCTCTGGCTGTTAGGGCCAAAACAAGGGACTATAAACTCGGAATAAAAGACAATTCATTTGGGACAGAGTAGCAGAGGAACTTTTTCATTCAGAAGGTGGTGAATCTTTAAAATTCTCTACAAAGAGGTTGATAAATGCTCAGTCATTAAGTTAATTCAAGATTGATAGACTTTGTATGAATGCTAGTTAGCAATTACATCAAAGGATATGGGGATAGTGCAGGAAAACAGCACTGTGTTGATGATCAGCCATGATTGAGAACAATAAAGCAGGCCCAAGGGCCTTAATGATCTAGTCCTGCTCCAAGGTTCTCAACAGGAATTAAGCTGCATTCACATCTCTTTATTGCTTAATGTACTGAATACATCATTTATCGAAACAACTCCTGATTAGTGATCCAGACCGGGTTAGTGACAACTCCCTTAGCTGAAATGCAGGTATTAGAATTACCGGTTTATCAACGTTGGTGAGAAAGAGTAGTAAAAGCCAGAATCCCATAACCTACACATTCACCAAAAATGGCTTGAGTGACGCCACTGTATCCAGTTTCCCCAAACCAATGAGTGAACCCACACTCCCCCTTCAAACCTGCACATTACTGTATGACAGTTGCTATCTATTTATACAATCACCCGAGGAGAGCCAAAAGTAATGAAACAAAATCTCCCCTCAAGATGCAATATCCAATGGCTGAGCTCAAGTACATTTATAGACAGAGTATTCATTCAGGACAGACACGAAAGTTATATTACAAATGGTGCTGAAGGAGGACGGCTCCTTCATACCACACATTTCAAAATCATGAACATATTTAAGAAGCAAGCACTTTGTGCATAGATCCACTATTATGTATATGAACGTGGAGCTTAAAGAACTCATTTGTTGCTATCATTTATTTCCAATGAGTTTAATACTGTTTCACAAATACAGATGAGAGAATTTTGATCAAGTAGGTGCTTAATTTGATCCTTCTCCTCATCCAAGCACCATACTCAATTACACTAACACTATTGTGTGCTCAGACTTGATTTCTTCTCCTAATTCCAAGTACAAAGAAGCTACATTAACCTTGGTGGCCATGGCAAATAGAGAAACGCTGCACAAAAGCTAAGAGACTGGGACTATCAACCTGTTCAGAAATGTTATTGCATACTTCCAGAGCAGGATGGGACTTGAATTCTGGGTCAGAGGGAGAGACATACCCTGCATCACAAGACCCTCAAGACACTACAACATTTTGTTCAAACGTACGTGTTCAGAGATCTCCTACAAAGCTATTTAACTCATGTATCACTGGACACTGGAGTGCAAACAGTGAAAGCCACAACTGTTCATGGAGGAACCTTTTTGGGAAAGGTCACAGCACAGAAATAGATAAGTGATAGTTTTAAGTGTGGCCTAGGGACCTTGCTATAAGTCTGTATTAGTGAATAGAGTGGGTTCTTTTTTGATTATATGTTTTATTGAGATATGTCTCTTGGTTAAACTTAAAAATATAAACCATAAGTATTAAGTTAGCCTGGAGCAGTGCTTTGTAGAAGAATAAGACAGGGCTATTTTCTGGGTCTGCAGACTGGAAGAAACAAAAATGGCGTTTAGTAGACTGATATGCTCTTCTTGTCAAATATGGGAGTTTAGGGAGAGTTTACAGGTTACTGAGGATTATATCTGCAATAAATGCAGTTGGTTGCAAATCCAATCAGATTGAATGGAACAGTTCAAGCAACAGAGAAAATGAGGAATTTACAAGAGCAACGGGGTGTGATGGATGGCAGTTATAGAAAGGGAGAAAAGTCGCAGACACAGGTAGATGGGTTAACTCTGGGAAAGATAAGAGAGGTTGGTAGGCAATGCAGGGGTCTTCTGGGGCTATTCCCATTTCAAACAAGTATGCTGTTTTGGAAAATCGGGGGGGGGGGGGAAATGAATTCTCAGGGAAATGTAGCATGAACAGCCAGGTTTCTGGTATTGAGACTGGCTCTAATGTAATGAGAGGTATGTCGGGGTCCAAGAGATCGATAGTGATAGGGGGCTCTCTAGTTTGAGGCACAGACAGACGTTTCTGTGGCCAGCAGTGAAAAAAAAAATCAGAATGGTGTGTTGCTTTCCTGGTGTCAGGATCAAGGATGTCTCAGAGGGTGCAGAATGTTCTCAAAAAAAGGAGAGGGACCAGCAGGAGTTCATCGTACATAATGGAACCAACAAAATAGGAAGGGAAGAAGGTTGAGATTCTGAAGGGAGAATACAGAGAGTTAGGCAAGAACCTAAAAAACAAAAGGACGTCCTCGAGAGTAGTAATACCTGGATTACTCCCAGTGCTAAAAGAGAGTGAATGTAGGAATAGGAGAATAGAGCAGATGAATGCATGGCTGAGGAGCTGGTGTATGGGAGAAGGATTCAAAGTTTTGGATAATTGGAATCACTTCGGGGATAGAAGTGACCTGTACAAGGACGGACTGGACTTAAATTGGAAGGGGATTAATATACTGTCAGGGAGATTTGCTAGAGTTGCTTGAGAGGATTTAAACTAGTAAGGTGGGGGTTTGTGGGACACAGGGAGATAGTGAGGCAAGAGATCAATCAGAGGCTGGTACAGTTGAGAAAAGAGGAGAGTCAGTCAGAGCAGGCAGGGACAAAGCAGGGAACGAGGTAGGATTGATAAATTAAACTACATTTATTTCAATGCAAGGGGCCTAACAGAGAAGGCAGATGATCTCAGGGCATGGTTAGGAACATGGGACTGGGATATCATAGGTTCAGGGATGGACAGGACTGGCAGTGTCATGTTCCAGAATACAAATGCATCAGGAAGGACAGAAAGAGAGGCAAGAGAGGAAGCATTACAGCTGTACTGGGCCGAGGATATTCCTGAGAATACATCCAGGGAAGTAATTTGGGTGGAACTGAGAAATAAGAAACGGGATGATCATCTTATTGGGATTGTATTATAGACCCCCTAATAGTCAGCAGGAAATTGAGAAACAAATTTGTAAGGAGAGATCAGTTATTAGTAAGCATAATAGGGTGGTTATGGTAGGGATTTTAACTTTCCAAACATAGACTGGGACTGCCACAATGTTAAGGGTTTAGATGGAGAGGAATTTGTTAAGTGTGTACAAGAAAAGTTTCTGATTCAGTATGTGGATGTACCTACTAGAAAAAAGGTGCAAACCTTGACCTACTCTTGGGAAATAAGGCAAGGCAGGTGACTGAAGTGTCAGTGGGGGAGCACTTTGGGGCTAGCAACCACAATTCTATTAGTTTTAAAATAGTGATGAAAAAGATAGACGAATCTAAAAGTTGAAGTTCTAAATTGGAGAAAGGCCAATTTTGACGGTATTAGGCAAGAACTTTTGAAAGCTGATTGTGCACAGATGTTCGCAGGTAAAGGGACGGCTGGAAAATGGAAAGCCTTCAGAAATAAGAATCCAGAGACAGTGTATTCCTGTTAGGTTGAAAGGAAAGGCTGGTAGGTGGAAGGAATGCTGGATGACTAAAAACACTGAGGGCTTGGTTAAGAAAAAGAAGGAAGCATATGTCAGGTATAGATCAAGTGAAGTGAATCCTTAGATACAAAGGCATTAAGAATATACTGGAGGGAAATCGGGGAGGGCAAAAAGGGGACATGAGATAGCTTTGACAAAGAGTGTTAAGGAGAATCCAAATACATTAAGGACAAAAAGATAAGTAGGGAGAGAATAGGACCCCTCAAAGATCAGCAAGGCAGCCTTTGTGTGGTGCCGCAGGAGATGGGAGAGATACTAAACGAGTATTTTGTATCAACATTTACCGTGGAAAAGGACATGGAAGATATAGAAAGGAAATAGATGGTGACATCAATGTCCATATTACAGAGGAGGAAGTGCTGGATGTCTCGAAACACAAAAGTGGATAAATCCCCAGGACCTGATCAAGAGTACTTTAGAAATGTTGTGGGAAGCTAGGGAAGTGATTGCTGGGCCTCTTGCCGAGATATTTATATCATCGGTAATCACAGGTGAGGTGCTGGAAGACTGGAGGGTGGCTAACATGGTGCCACTATTTAAGAAAGGTGGCAAGGACAAGCCAGGGAACTATTGACCAGTGAGTTGGAGAGAATCCTGAGGGACAGAATGTACATGTATTTGGAAAGGAAAGGACTGATTAGGGATAGTCAACATGGCTTTGTGCGTGGGAAATCATGTCTCACAAACTTGATAGAGTTTTTTGATTAAGTAACAAAGAAGAGTGCAGAGCGATAGATGTGATCTATATGGACTTCAGTAAGGCGTTTGACAAGGTTCTCCATGGGAAACTGATTAGCAAGGTTAGGTCTCACAGAATACAGGGAGAACTAGCCATTTGGATACAGAACTGGCTCAAAGTTAGAAGACAGAGGGTGGTGGTGGAGGGTTGTTTTTCAGACTGGAGGCCTGTGACCTGTAGAGTGTTACAAGTTCGGTGCTGGGTTCTCTGCTTTTTGTCATTTACATAAATGTTTTGGATGCGAGCATACGAGGTACAGTTATTAAGTTTGCAGATGACACCAAAATTGGAGGGGTGGACAGTGAAGCTTACCTTAGATTACAACAGGATCTGGACCATATGGGCCAATGGGCTGAGAAGTGGCAGATGGAGTTTAATTCAGATAAATGCAAGGTGCTGCATGTTGGGAAAGCAAATCTTAGCAGGACATATACACTTAATGGTAAGATCTAGGGAGTGTTGCTGAACAAAGAGACCTTGGAGTGCAGGTTCATAGTTCCTTGGAACTGGAGTCACAGGTAGATAGGATAGTGAAGAAAGCGTTTGATATGCTTTCCTTTATTGGTCAGTGTAGTGAGTACAGGAGTTGGGAGGTCATGTTGCAGCTGGACAGAACATTGGTTAGGTCACTGTTGGGATATTGCATGCAATTCTGGTCTCCTTCCTATCGGAAAGATGTTGTGGAACTTGAAAGGGTTCAGAAAAGATTTACAAGGATGTTGCCAGGGTTTGGAGGATGTGAGCTACAGGGAAAGGCTAAACAGGCTGGAGCTGTTTTCCTTGGAGCGTCGGAGGCTGAGGGGTGACCTTATAGAGATTTATAAAATTATGAGGGGTATGGATAGGGTAAATAGACAAAGATTTTTTTTCCTGGAGTGGGGGTGTCCAGAGGGCATAGGCTTAGATTGAGAGGGGCAAGATATACAAGAGATCTACAGGGCAACTTTTTCACACAGAGGGTGGTCCGTGTATGGAATGGGCTGCCAGAGGATGTGGTGGAGGCTGGTACAATTGCAATATTTAAGAGGCATCTGGATGGGTATATGAATAGGAAGGGTTTGGAGCGATATGGGCCAGGTGTCGGCAGGTGGGACTAGATTGGGTTGGGACATCTGGTCAGCATGGACGGGTTGGACCGAAGGGTATGTTTCCATGCCGTACATCTCTATGACTCTAAGTAACAAAGAGGACTGATGAGGGCAGAGCAGTAGATGTGTTCTATATAGACTTCAGTAAGGCATTCGACAAGGTTGCCCATGGGAGACTGATTAGCAAGATTAAATCTCATGGAATACTGGGAGAACTAGCCATTTGGATACAGAACTGGCTCAAAAGGTGGAAGACAGAGTGTGGTGGTGGATGGTTGTTTTTCATATGGAAGGCCTGCGACCAGTGGAGTCCCACGAGGATCGGCGCTGGGTCCACTGCTTTTCGTCATTTATACAAATGATTTGGCTGTGAGCTTAAGAGTTTTAATAATTCAGTTTTCAGATGACACTAAAATTGAAGGTGGAATAGATAGTGACAAAAGTTACCTCAGATTACAACAGGATCTTGATCAGATGGGCCAATGGGCTGAGGAGTGGCAGATGGAGTTTAATTCAGATAAATACGAGGTGCTGCATTTTGGGAAAGCAAATCTTACCATTAAGTATATACGTCTTGCTAAGGTCCTAGGGAGTGTTGCTGAACAAAGACCTTGGAGTACAGGTTCATAGCTGCTTGAAAGTAGAGTCGCAGGCAGGTAGTGAAAAAAAGCGTTTGGGGCTCTTTCCTTTATTGGTCAGAGTATTGAGTACAGGAGTTGGGAGGTCATGTTGCAGCTGTATAGGACATTGGTTAGGCCACTGTTGGAATATTGTGTGCAATTCTGGTCTCCTTCCTAGCGGAAGGATGTTGTGAAACTTGAAAGGATTCTGAAAAGATTTACAAGGATGTTGCCAGGGTTGGAGGATTTGAGCTATAGGGAGAGGCTGAACAGGCTGGGGCTGTTTTCCTTGGAGCGTCGGAGGCTGAGGGGTGAAGTTATAAAAGGTTTATAAAATCGTGAGGGGCATGGATAGGATAAATAGACAAAGTCTTTTCCCTGGGTCGGGGAGTCCAGAACTAGAGGGCATAGGGTTAGGGTGAGAGGGGAAAGATATAAAAGAGACCTAAGGGGCAACTTTTTCACAGAGGGTGGTACGTTTTTGGAATGAGCTGCCAGAGAAGTGGTGGAGGCTGGTACAATTGCAACATTTAAAAGGCATCTGGATGGGTATATGAATAGGAAGGGTTTGGAGGGATATGGGCTGGGTGCTGGTAGGTGGGACTAGATTAGTTTGGAATATCTGGTCAGCATGGATGAGTTGGACCGAAGGGTCTGTTTCCATGCTGTACATCTCTATGACCTCTGATGAAGGTGGGACTTGAACCCAGGCCTCTTGGTTCAGAGGTAAGGACACTACCACTACATCACAAGGGCCTCAAAAGGCACTGGGACTTAAAATACACCTGTAAAGTAGTTACAGATGATAGATAACCACAACCCAATTCATCACTTCAGTTTGATGTTGTAGATTTTCTCAGTTGTCAGTCAACTTCAGTGCTCAATATGATTGCATAAAAGAAAATAAATCTTCATTTACCTTTCTGGATTTAAAATATTAAGAACAAAAATGTATTACACAAGCACATCATTCCATTTCAATCTCTGCCTCCATTCTACTCTCCCCTGTGGCACAAAATTAGACTACTATAAATCGAACATTAATTGCACATTTGGAACCAGGAATGTACATGACATTATATGTAATTATACAATTGTAAACAATTAATCTAACGATTCATGATATCTTTTACTTATTCTAGATATTAAGCAAATAAAATGCATTTCCCACTGAATTTTTATCATCACTTCATCCTCATCTGCTGTTGACTTCCTTCAATGCAGAATAACATTCACAACTCCAAACACCACACAAAGTAACTAGGCTGTCACCAACATATTTATATATAACTATATGAAATCAGTGATTTTAAACTTTGCAACAAGCAGGCCAATAATATTTTACAGCATTTAGAAGCAAACAAAGCTTTACCCCAACCTCTGACTTAGAATAAGTGATGGAATGAATATAAATGACTATGTACTATTTTTCACCACAGAAGAATAGTTCTCCTAGACCCAAGGAAATATCTAACGCACGTACTTGACAATGTTCTTGGAGTGGAACCTCACTCACTGATATTTAATTTATCCGTTGTGCAATGAAATCAATATTGAGAGCCCACACAAATGAAGCAGCTGACTGTATCACCAGCATCCTGTTGATTTGAGCAGTCCTTTTTGATACAACTGTCCCAGTTTATTTTGAACTGTTTTTAATATTTGATACTATCTTCATAAAGCTTCCATGTTGACTCAGTGGTTTAAAGGCCCTTTCGCCCGTTGAGTCTGTGCCAGTCAAAAACAAGCACTTAAATGTTTCTAATCCCATTTTCTAGCACTTGGCCCACTGCCTTGTATGCCTTATGTACAAATGTACATCTGAATCCCAGCCTCTTCTGCTGTACTCTCATTTTTGCTTCACCTCGACCAAAAGCAAATAATCCAGAGATATCAAAATGTTAGAAAATGCTTGAAATGGCAGCCAGCATCTCTAGCAGTAAAAGGAAGGGTTCATGTTTTGTGTTCTATTTAGCTCAGCGTACAAATTTCAATTTCATTGTGTTAGTAGAATTCAACAGATCCAAATTAGCTCAGTTATTAGTGCACAAACTTCATACATTAACAAAAGTAAATTCAATCCCTGTTTAATGACTTTTGGTACATTTCAGTGCATGTGGGAGAACAACCATATTGGAGAAGATGTTAAAATTAAAACTACAATATGCAGTTAAAAACCTTAATACATGCTTTAAAAAGGAAAAGCACCTTCTCAACATTGTTTGCCTTATTGCTGTTTATTGATCTTGCTTGCAACATGGCTGCTACATATACCTGAACAGTAACCACAGCATTTGCAAGCAATGCACTGAAGCAAACATAGTAGGACTCTGGAATTATGGAAAAAATATCATAAGGTTAACAAAGCTCACTCGATTTAAGTAGAAATTAGACAACAAATTCACTCTTGACTACAAAGGTTTAGTTATATATGGAGATCTCAAAGCAACATGGCAGCTCAGTGGTTCACACTGCTGCCTCCCAGTACCAAAGACCTTGGTTCAATTCCACCCTTAGGTGACTGTCTGTGGAGCTTGCACTTTCTCCAGTATCTGCGGGGGTTTCTTCTGGGCATGCTGGTTTCCTCTCTCAGTCCAAACATGTGCAGGTTAGGTGGATTGGCCATGCTAGGTTGCCTAGTGTCCAGGGTGTGCAGGCTAGGTGGATCAGCCATGGGAAATGCAAAGTTACAGGGCTAGGGATGGTCTGGGTGGGATGCTGCTCTGAGGGTCAATATGGACCGATTGGCCGACTTCTACACTGTAGGGATACGATGATCTCAATATTGCTAGCCCTGAAGAACTGCTCCTTTTTAAAAAAAGACATCTTGTTCTGTAAATTGTCATTTAAAAGTACTGACTGTTCCAACATGCCTGTAACTCATCGACAACCCTGTAAAGATAGAGGCAGATGAATTTTCATTTGTCCTGTGAAGTGTTTCCTTTTCTTAAATAAAAAGTCAGAAAGTCAATTTGGAACAGTGATTTAACTCTATCAGTTTCAAGAAAGAGAGAGACTATGGTTGAGTGTTTGGGAAAAACCTTGCAAGTGTTATCAGATAAAGTTTATACTGTTTGGTTTATAGTTTTTGACTTGAGAACAGAAGCTTCCAAAAGTACAAAGTCAAGAGAACTTGAAATTCAGTTCAGAAAACAAATTTTCTTCTGAGAACCAAGTTTTTAAATTTAATTTCAAGCCAACCAATCACACTAATTAAAGTGCTTTAGTGTGCAACTTCCAAGTCAAGAGAATTGGATACAAATCTACAAACCTTTAGAGCTGAGAAAGTTGAGTCCACCCAAATTGTGAAAGATTCATGCCAGTGAACCCAGAAAGGAATCATAAAATGATCTCCACAGTTCAAAGAAAAAAATGCTGTGGAATGTCACTCAAGCAAAAGATTTATAAAATTAAAATAGGAATTTAATTTCACTGGAATTTGATGATGTTGGAAAAAATCATGAAAACAAAAAAGTTTCGACCGATGTTAAGATCTGTCAAACTATTATGGCAGTTTGTTTTTCTTCTTCCTTTGTGTAATTAAGCATATATTCTATTGTTATAACACCGCCAACCTCATGTGAATATGTTTCAGTCACTAACCACATTAACTGATGCAAAAGTTAAAACATATGACCTAAACAAAAAAAAAGATTCCATTCTGGGTCCACTATTATAACAGACTTTGGTTACTTTGTCTTACTGTTTTATCTGCTTATCTTTCCATTCTCTTGCTTCCTTCCCTTCACCTCTAAATTCTGTCCAAATTAGCTATAGTTTGCTTATCTTTTCCTCTTGCAATAGATATGGAGAATGGGGCCATGATGGTCAACTCACCTCTGGAGTTCAGCTCTTTTGTATACGTTTGGACTAAGGCTGCAAATGTAGGCTGCATGGCCCTGGCAGAACATAAACCGACTGATATCAGTAAGCATATTGTTGTTGAGTAATTGCCATTTGATATCTCACTTTGTATTTATCTATTCTGACTCAATAACAATCAGGCCAATAACTACCCAGCTCTTTGTGGGTAACACATACCCGGGCAATTTTCCACATTACTTTGTCGATGCCAGTGTTGTACCGGAACTAGAATAACTTGGTTTGGGGTACAGCTGATATTTAGAGGACACGACTGCTGAAATGTCATCAGGGCAAAATAGTCCTTGCAGTATCCAATTTTTTCAGCAGTTTCTTGATATCAGGAGTAAGAACTGAATTGGCTGAAGATTGGCACCTATGTCATGGCAGGGGCTTTAGGAGGCTGAACTGGACCATCCATTTAACACTGCTGGCTGACAATGATTACAAATACTTTAGCCTGCATTGTACCAGATGTATTGGCTACACCACTTACTGGCACTGGAGATATTTGTGGAGTCTCGTCCTATAGCTGTTTAATTGTCCACCAATCTAATGTTCATGACTGGATTCTTTTTTGCCTTTATTCATTCCCTAGCCAAGCATTTATTGCCCATCCTTAATTGACCCAAGAGCAGTTCAGGGTCAATCACATTGCTGTGGGTCTGGAGTCACATGTAGGTCAGATCAGGTAAGGATGGCAGTATCCTTCCCTAAAAAAGGACATGATCGAAGCAGTTGGGTTTTTCTGATAATCGACAATAGTTTCATGATCATCACTAGATTCTTAATTCCAGATACTTATTGAATTCAAACTCCACCATCTGTTGTGGTGGGATTCAACCCCAGGTCCCCAGAACATTATATGGGTCTCTAAATTAATGGTCCAGCAATAATACCACTAGACCATTGCCTCCCCTTGATATGGAAAAACTGCAGTACTTAGATGGGATCCTTAGGTTGGGAGATCCATGTGCCCTATTAATCATGTTCCGCTTCCACTGTCTGTCTTGCAATTAATCTGGTGTTGTGGTTTTACCAGATTGACCCCTCACGTTTAGCTATCTAGTGCTGTTGTTCATGTGCCCCCCCCCCCCCCCCCCCCACCAAAACACTCTTCGCTGAGCCATGCTCAATAATAATGGTAAAGTAAGAGATATTCTGGGTCATGTTGTTAGAGATTGTGGTTCAGTTCTTCTCCTGGTCCACAGCATCTCGAATGCCCAGCTGAGTTGCTTGATCTGTTCAAAACCTCTCTCAGGTAAAACGGAAGTAGCCATGCACAGCACAATGAAGGGTATCCCCAATGTGAAGAGGAAATTTATATCTCCAACGGGATTGTGTGGCAGTCACTCTTCCTACTTATTGTCATGGTCAGATGCATCAACGACAGGTAGATTGGTGAGGACAAGGGCCAAATAGGTCTGTCTTCCCTCTTGTTGCTATCCTCACCACATACCTCAGCCTCAACCTAGGGGTCATGTGCTTTAGGACCTAGTCATTAGGAGTGCTAACAGCTCTGACCAAGCTTCTGTACCTCTGCTTCTTCAAATTGCTGTTCATCATGGAGGAATACCTGATTACCATCAACCAACTGCATCAACTAATCAGCAGGTGGTTTAATCGCACATGTTTGAGAAATGCCATGAGACTTCATGTGATCCAGTTAGTTGAGGAATCCTCCTAATGTACCACTGGGTCATCACCACTTTTGGTGATGGTAGTGTCTTGTAATGTAAAAGGTGTAGCTGTATGTGTGTTTCAGGCTGTTGCTTAACTGGTCTGTAGGGCAACACTCCTAGTATTGGCACGGAGGACTTTGCAAGGCAGACAGGGCTAGGTTTGCCTTGGTCATTTCCAGCAAGTGGCTCTGGGTCTGGAGTCACAAAGGCCAAACCACTTAAAGGCAGCAGATTTCTTTCCCTAAATTAAAGTACATCAATGAACTAGACAATCAACACTGGTCAACATTAAACTAGGAAGTTTCATTCCTGACTTAGTAACTGAATTTAAAGTCCACCAGTTGCCATAGTGGAATCTGATCCCATGTCCCCCTACATTAGCCTGGGTCCCTTGATCATGATTACTACTATGCCACTGCCTTCCACTACTACTACCAAACATAAACTGAAATCATTAATCTCTTCAAAATATTAAAAGTAAGGTGAAACAAAAACAAAGGCTAAAATTTGACATTCTCTTTATCAAACAGTTCTGAACTTCCAAACTAATTTGCACCATATACACTGAACAATGATTGTTGCTTCCTAAACAGCAATAGAATATCAGCAAGATAAGTACTTTGCTTCAAATTTTGGTTTGTTAAAATGAATCTGAGCATTAAAAAAAAAACTTAATCCCTCCCTCAATTTACTATATGTTCTGATCATTACAGGATATAAAAATCTGTTTTATAAATCAAAATAATTTTCCAACCTCAGTCACACGAGTACAAAACCATACAGAAACAAATGTAATCACTTTCATTTTACTGTTAGCAATCATTTCAAGCAAAGTTTCTGGACAAAACTTCGTTATAGATTAGGAAAAAATATTCCATTTGCACAGCTAATTGAATAGTAACATGAATCTTAGGAAGCTAAGCACAATACAGAGGAACCTCGATTATCCAATTATCAATTATCTGAAAATCAGATTATCCGAAGAAGATCTCTCAGTCCCGATGGAAACATTACATCAAAGA
This sequence comes from Chiloscyllium punctatum, assembly GCF_047496795.1. Lineage (NCBI taxonomy): Eukaryota > Metazoa > Chordata > Chondrichthyes > Orectolobiformes > Hemiscylliidae > Chiloscyllium > Chiloscyllium punctatum. The sequence continues at coordinate 69,920,575 of NC_092770.1, read as the reverse complement.
CATGTTTCTAACAGTGATTGCATCTTTTGTTTACAGTGATTAAACAGGCACAGTCTCCAAATGACTGACTGCCCACCCTCTCTCCCCACACCTTCCCTGGAGTTCCACAGGGAGTGTACCTTAAACCCTCCTTCCCCAAATAATCTTGCCAACACGGTCCTGCACAGGGCAAAGATGGAACATGTCAAAACATTGCAGTAAAAAGTTGTGTGTGGCTGTGGCTGCATGTGCTCTATTTGGAGACTTATTCCACAAAGGCAATTGCAGCAGTCTTGTTGGTGTCCAGTCTGGCTGCCCCAGAGCTGGGACAGGTGTGTATGGGGTGGGGGTTGGGGGGAGAGACAGTGTTTGATGGGGTTGGGGGGTGAGGGGGGGGGGGTGGAGTTGGGGGCAGGGGGTGGTGTTGGACAGGGTTAGGGGCAGGGGAAGAGAGTGTTAGATGGGGTTGGGGGGGGGGGGGTGTTTGACTTGATTGGGGGCAGGTGGGGAGGTCAGACAGGGTTGGGGGCAGGGGGTATTGACTTGGTTGGGGGCAGCATCTCGCTCGCCATGTGCTGCTGCAGTCTCCTGAACAAGGAGCAGACTTTAAAAACTCAGAGCCCCAAAGGAAAGGCATTTAAATCAATTAACCAAATAATCAGTTATCCGAACGAAATAGTGCCCACCCATCATGTTCTGACAATCGAGGTTTCCCTGTATATATGCTGAGGGTAAGGCTACTTCTAGCACACTAGTATTGTCCCACCTTGTAGAAGAGACTTAAACATGAACCTTCCACCCCAGAGGTGTGCCAAATATGACCAAACAGGTTGAATAAAAATAACCATGCACTCAAACTGCACAATCCAACTTTAGTATACATATCTCTTGATGAAGGTGTGTTTGTCCGGGGCAGTGCAGTGAGTAAATAAATGAAAGCATGGGTGAAATATAATCTCAACATACAGAGGAATACCAATTCTCCAAAAATCAGATTATCCGAATGAGAGCTTGTGGTCCTGATGGAAACATTACATCTAAGACGTGTTTCCAACAGTGATCGAGTCTTTTGTTTACAGTGATTAAACAGGCACAGTCTCCAAATGACTGACTGCCTGCCCTCTCTCTCCCCCCACACTTTCCCTGGAGTTTGACAGAGGGGTGTACCCTAAAACTGCCCCCTTTCCCCAAATAATCTCTCCAACATTGTCCTGTACAGAGCAAAGGTGGAACCTGTCAAAATGTTGCAGTAATGCAGCTGTGGGTGCAGCCACGTGTGCGCACAAAAGGCAACTGCAGCAGTCTTGTTGTTGATGTTCAGTCCAGCTGCCCCAGAGAGTGGGGTGGGTGTGTACATGGTTGGGGGCGGTGTTGGGCAGGGGAGTGTTGGGGATGGGAGGCGGTGTTGGACGCATTTGGGGGCGGGAAATGATGCACAAGGCAGTGGCAGTGTTGAGAGTGGAGAGCAGTGTTGGACAGAGGCGGGGGGCAGTGCTGGGGGTGGGTTGATGTTGGACGGGGACGGGGGGTTGGGAGGTCGCACTGTGTGCTGCTAGTCTCCTGAACGGGGAGCAGACTTTAAAAACTCCGAGCCCCAGAGGAAAGGCATTTAATCAATTAACCGAATAAATCTATTATTCAAATGAAATAGTGCCTGCCCATCACATTCGGATAAATGGAGGTTCCCCTGTATACAGCAGCTACTATGGATAGAACATAGAACAATACAGCACAGAACAAGCCCTTCGGCCCACGATGTTGTGCTGAACATTTGTCCTAGCTTAAGCACCCATCCATGTACCTATCCAATCACACAGCATTATATCCTTAACATTGAAAGAGTATCGCTCTACTAACTAACAGTAAGAGGTACTAATAAGCTGTCAATGAAATACTTATAAACTTGTAGAATATCTAAAGACTTTGGGGCTCTTGTTACATGGTAGTAGCATCCCTACTTCTGGACAAAAGAGGGCCTGAATTTTTAAGTTCAACCTGTTCCAGAGGCATGTTATAACATCCCTTAAAAAGGTCAATTAAAAATACGGACATAAAAACTTACACAAGGTTGGGAGAATGTAGATATTTTGTTTCTACTTTTCTTTTACAAGACATTAAATCTTAAAATAGAATCCTTACCACACTTCTTGTAAGCATAGCAAAAGAAGACATGCCAAAGAAGATCTCCTCAGGTCTAATCCAGTGTCACTCAGCTACCAGTTATCAGACAGTACAGCTGTAATCTTCAGTTGTGTTGGAAATTCTGACACACTTGAACAAAAATCTGCCCACCTACATCTAAAGAGGCTTTTCAGGTGAAATTCTGTACCAGAAGCCTTTCTAGCTGAAGGAAGTCCTGTACAAGAATCTTTGGGGACAACAGCAGACATAATCAATGCACAATTTAGACTCACTTTTGCCGTATAGGTACCACAATTCATAATTTAAAGGTTCTGAAGCCACTTTGACAGGTACTAAGTGCAGTCAGTTCTTCTATAATGCGATGATTGCATTATCGTGGAATCCCGCATTAAAGAGAAAAAACAAAATCACACTTTAGAAACAGTGCTTAAAGTATTGGTGATTTAATTGCATTACAGCCAAAGCACATTTTAAAAGTTCATGCTTTAGAAACAGTGTTCCCAAATTGGCAATCATATTACAGTAAATTCACATTGACGAAACTCACATTATAATAGAATGGCCTGTATTGGAAGTGATTGCTAGATGGAGCGTCTGACAAGTATATGAAGGAGATGCGTGGAGGGGAGCATTCGGGACGGATTCAGTCAGATGGGACTTTTTTGAGGGGGGGGGGGGGGGGGGGGGGGAGGCGCTGGATCAGCCACTGGAAAGGGAGGTAGGGATGGAAATTGATTAGGAAAAAGAGCACAAGACAGTATTTGCTTTATAGATAGCATGGAATTACGGCAAGTCTTAAAATTTTACAACTTATTTTGGCAAATTGTTGGATACAGCCAAAGCTTCCAACTGATGCAAGAGTTGGGGGCGTTTTCAAAGGGTTTCAGACACTAGTTAAATTGCCCATCAGAAGTTTAAACTACATAGGCAGTTGTGTCAATACTTCAATGTAATCTTAATAAGCAAATTTATCTACACTGCAAAACAACTATCTTCCCAGTAGAAAAATCTAGTAGTCTGTTTTGTTTATGATTGCTGTTGTTGTGGGTATGACAGTAGAAAATCTAGTCTCTTGGTTCTCAAGCACTAATGCTCCTTTATATGATGAAATAGAACTGGTACCTTTTCATTGAGATTACATTCAACATCAAGAACTTGCAACTCAGTGGCAAAATCACATTACTAACTCAAAGTACAATATCTAGCTGCACAATTATTTCTTCAAGTGACTACAATAGGAATAAGCCCAGAAGATAAAGAATCATCACTGTGGGGTCAATGCATTATGTTTCAGAACAAACCAGAAGAAGAATTAGGTGATTCTTCACGAAGATATGTAAAAAAGGATCTTCGCATTGAAAGGAATTATCTATACACACCCAATGGGTAGACTGGAAGTTCAAACTTTCACAAGATTAATATGGCTGTGCATTATCATCAACCTATTTTAACTCACGAATCCATCAAATTCTATTGCTGTATTCAAATAATTTTAAATAATTTGGGTTTTTTGTCTCCATTATTCTTCATAGTAACTCATTCCATCTGTTGCATGAAGAATTGCATCAAATATTTTTGACTGTGGCTTCCTGGTCCTACTCAAAACAAAATTTATTCTGCAATAATCCTACAGATCTACCATTTCTCATACGCTTTGTAACATTATATGTCAAGCTTTCAACCGACTGCTTCCAAGATGGAAAGATTTATATTATTCCCATTTTAATTAAAAGCTCAGATATGGTTGACATTAGACATCTTGGCCCCTCTCTCAACTGGTTTGAATACATGTGTTTGATGATAACTCCATTAGAGATCAAACCAGTGTTTTCTCTATGATCCACCGTAACCTCCTTATCTTTGCATTTTATGCCTTTATTCACAAAGATTGTGTTTTCATTTCACAGCACTTCCTTTCTTCTTTGCCAACTTCAACCATTTTTATACTGGGTAATTGTGCACCTACAAGCCTCGAATTATGACTTTTATTTCTTATTGCCTTCTACTCATTCATTGTTCCAACAAAAAAAACACTTCATTTCATTTCAAACTATTTGTCTTCCCATTCCACCATCCTGTCAATGTCCTTTTGAAGTTTATCACAATAATCCCAAATTCTATGTGTGCAAATGTTGAAATTGTCTATTATATATTAATGATCTAAACTTGAGTGTACCTTACAGAGTAGTGGTGCAAGTACCAACCCATACAGAACACTGCATGTACCATGCTTGACTTCACAAAAGAACCATTCACTCATACCTTATTTTCTGTCACTCAACCAACTTTGTATCATTGCTGCCACTGTCTCTTTTATTCCACAGGCATCAACTTTACTGACCTATTATGCTACAGGGTAAATAGATCTTTTACATCTATTCAAACAGGTGGGCAGGACATCAGTTTAATGTCCCATCTTAATGGCAATGCCTCCAACAGCATAGCACTTCAAGTCTGTTCTTAAGCATCAGTCTGTATTATATACAAGCCTTGAGTGAGATTTGATCCAAACATAATGTTCTGGTTCAGAAATGAGAGCACTACTGCTGAGCCAAGGTTCAGGTCATCTTTATGATGGACAGCAAGACAAGTCAATCACTAGTAATTCTATAAATAAATCCCAAAAGTACCAAAATAATTTATTTATTGGGAAATGGGTTTTATATTTACAACAATTCACGAAGCTTTGACATTTTTCAACAGATTAGTATTTTACTAATTATGATAATATTTTGCATAAGCAATACTGCAACTGTATAAACATGCAAAACTCCATCAAAACAATTAAGAAAAACATCTTTTTAACAACCTTTCTACAAGCATCATTTCTGAACTACTCAAAACAGAGGTCCAGTGTCTCCATCCAAATTATTTTCACTATGACAGACCCTGCCTTCTCAGCCTCTTGACACCCCTGTTAAACTTCAGTTTCCTTTTTACCCATCTTAACTGTACTAAAGTTACCCTAACTAAACTAAAACCTATGTGACTGAAATCTTGGCACACCCCATCATCTCTTCTCTTCTTTAGTCCAAGCTTTCATGCCCATCATTCTATCTGCCTCTGTGTGCAAACATGAACAATCCAGAAATGAAAACTGAATGAACTGCGGATGCCGTATAAATCAAACAAAAACAGAAATTGCTGGAAAAGCTCAGCAGATCTAGTAGCCTCTGAAGAGAAATCAGAAATAACGTTTCCAGTCCAGTGACTCTCAGAACAATGCATTTCTCCAAGGTTCCATTCTTTAACCCTCTCCTAATCCTTATCCATACAGTTCACATGTAATGTCACTGGCAAACATGGTGATCACTTCAATATTTTGCCATTCTAGCAATTCTCTCAAATTTCCAACAACTGCTAAAACTTGAGAGATGAAGAGGTATTTCTCTCACCAAATCTGTGAAATTCTTTACTGCAGAGGGCTGTCAAGGCTGCGTCATTAAAATGTACCTCAGTCTTGAATATACTTAATCAATAAGGGAATCAAGGAAAGTGGAGTCGAGGGTTATCTGACCAGCCATAATTCATTGAATGATGGAACAGACTTAGTGGATGGAATGCTCTGGACTTCTGCTCCTGCATCTTATGGTCTTACAATACCAGGATGGTCTTTTGAAGTCATTGATAAGCCAGAACTTGCTCCAAATAAACATCAGCTAGAAAAAAAAAATTCTGATTAGATTTTGCCAGAAACTCGAATTTGGCCTCCAGCTGTTCCCTCCATGGCTCAATTTTCTAACTGCTGACAGTGTTCAGAACTTCGAAACCCACATTCAGTCCATTACCAAAGATTGTCCATTTCCATCTTGAGAACGTAGCCTGCTTCTGTACCTATTACACCTCCACCAACCAAAACCTTATTCATCATACTTCGCTCCCACCTCAAATGTTTCTCACGTCTTCACAATACACTATGCTCTATGCAAACTTTTACTTGCTTTCTACCTAACAGCAAGCCCTCTTCAATCCAGTCCATATTGCATCATGAGTTCAGACTCAAAATCTTCAATAATTCCCCTCAGTCCAGCTACCCCTCTCTATTGCAACCTTTTTCAAACTCCACTTAGAGTCTGAATGGCTGCTCATTCTACATACTTTGCTTTAAGCATTTGAACCTTCAGTTTTTTCAACCTGCATGAAAGTTAAAGGTAGAGCACTTTAGAAAACATCACCTTACTTTCTTCCTCCTCCAAGCACATTTCTATTCCTTTTTATTGTTCATTGCTTCTCTTGAATGTTTTGCTGCTCTCTGAATCACTCAGTGATATGGCACTGATTAAATCTAAATAGCTGTACACCATCCAAACAATGAATACTGGGGATTGTGTCATAACTGCCATTGAATACTACAGACATGATCTGTAAGCCATCCTAAAAATTATTTACTGAACTGCAACATCCTTTGAAAGTTCACAGGCCAATTTTGATGATTTGACCACAACTTTAGTGATTTCAAAGAGGGATCATTTTGTTTGCATGATGTCAGTAGCAGACGTTATGACCACATACTTTTCTCTGATGAAGGGGGAGCCTCAATGCTTGACATCTTGCATAAACAACCATTTTCCAGCTGCAAGTCCAGACACCAAGCCACAGTGGTTGATTGGGGGCATGGGCTATTTCATTACAGCAAAGTTCGATCCTTTCACACCTGGTGCCCCAACAAAGCAACTTGCCATCAAGAGTAAAAGCGAAAAGGTGCAACTGAATTAAATGTTTTCACTTAGTTAGCCAAGAGCACCGTGTTCATTTGCAGTAACCTCAGGGGTATCATGAAGTGGGACTGCCTAATTCATCAGGGAGAAGAGATTACACTGAGGATCTGGCAGTCTGGCACAGTGCAGTGCTGAATCACAGTACTTACTCAGACACCAGACGGGGTTCGCTAAAATGTCAAACAGTTGACAATTTTGTTTATAAAAATATTTGATATCCGAAGGAGCCTCTTCCCAACCTTCTATCAAAGAACACAGTGCATTAAAAACTTGGAACTCTGCATTTCATTCCTCCCCTCCCACTCAACCAGGCTTTACTTCCCAGACAAAAAAGTTTCTTCCTGCATTTCTCTCAGTTACCTGACAGGATAGTTGCTGGCGCTAATTACTGCGATCAATTTGCTCTTCCACAAGATTCTCTTGGAACACAGAAAAAAATTGTTTTAAAAATGTCAATAAATCTGTAAGGCAGAATAATGAACAGCAAATAGTTTGTTATTTAAAACGAAACTGGTGGGGGAAACAGTCTAAAGGAGGGCTGTACTGTACTTTGAACCGTCATTTTTGCTTCTGGTCTAGTAAGTCATCACAACATTCGTATTCACACTCTACAGCAAACACAAAACAATGTTTCAATCTCCTTCAATCATAGAGGCAGAGGCCTAGGGATGAGTGCATCCACTGATACTTGCAGTTAAATTCACAAGAGAAACTGGCAACAGTAATGCATAAAAAAGGGACTTAAAACTATGCCATACAGAAAATATCCTATCCTCAAGTAACGCTTATGCTCGTTGTCAGGGAACAACGAGTGTACCCTCTGCAGGTATCAACTTTGAAATGACTCTTCCCCTTCCCCCACAACAAAAAAAAAGCCTAGAAAGCAAAAAAAAACACGCTGGAGTTGAGCTTTGAAATGCCATTCCTTAAAATCCGATATGGATTTTCTAATGAGTTTGACACGACTCATGAAAACTGAACCCACAAGGCGCTTGACAGTACAGTTCTCAGTTAAGAATGACGCAAATCTCAACATTCAATAACGCAAAGACCGTCCTTCCTTCGTCGCCCGAAAAGCGACCTAAAAAGAGGGTGGGAAAGCCACGAAGCTAATATAAACAAATTAAAACGTTTTCTCTCTACCGGAGGCCACAGGGAACCCCAAAGTATTTCATCCCCGCCCATGAGATTGGCCATGACGGGGAAACGCAGCTTATAGCAGGCCACTGTAAAAACTTCTTCATTAAGAGAATTGGCAGGAATGGTTGCTCCGCCGTCCGCCCGAAAGTACAAGGGTGGGGGGGGGAGCTGTTTGGGGAAGGAAGCGGGAGGCTGGTGCGGCCTCAGTGCTGAGGGGGTGGCAGAAGCGGACAACCTCTGTCACAGGCGGCGGAGTAGTGGCGCAATTTCCATTCGGCGTGACCTGAGTATTAGCTCAGATCGGGGAGAAACAAGGTGTGGGCACAACTCTCAACAGACAAGCTGCCCACCCCATTACAATCCACTGGAACATTAGCGCTAAAAAACCCATCGCTTTAAACCGCGTTTGACCCCCCCCCCCCCCGTCTTCCACAGGATACAAGAAGTGGGTACCCTCGCCTCTCAGCGCGCTTCTAGGGAAGGGGTGGAGGGTGGGCAAACATTGAACTCAAGGCGGCAGCCTATTTTTATTTAAAAAAGGCTTCGTCGCTGCCCTCACAAAGTTCCACTTGGACGGTGTCCCTCCCTCTCCTGGTGTCTCCTTCACGCCGTGGGAGGAGAGAGAGAGCGCCAGGGGAACTCTGTACCATTTTTTTCCCCCCTCACAAGCTTCCCTTCTCCAAAGGCAAACCCAGACACACAGCAACCACCCCCACCCCAATTTACCTCACCCTTCCTTTCCACACACACACACTTTCTCTCTCTTTGGAAGATACAGCGAGACTCCGAACAGAGAGAGAGAGAGAAAGAGGTGTTTTGTGTTGGAAGGGCGCGGTGGATACAAAGTTGCAGCCGGCGGCGGATACATTGTATCGAGCCGGGGCCAGCGTGAGGCAACACCCAGACTCCGAGAGCCCCAACCCACTGGATACAAGATGTCAGCTCCGAGTGTGCGCAAGGCAACATTCCGGTTGCGCAGTTCCAGTCTCGGCTACTTTAGTGCAAATAATCAAGACAAAAAAAAACACGCTTCACCTGATACATCCCCCCCTTCTTTTTCCAAAAAAAAACTTATCTTCAAGCAACCCCAACTCTCCGATCCTCATTTTAAATTCTGGAAAGCTTCATCGCCTTGCCACCGCCCGGGCGCACACGACGGTCTCTTTTTATTTCCCCCCTTCACGATCTGCATCGCCCTATTATCCAAAAAGGGACGGGGAAATGCAAAAGAAAAAGACGGGAGGGGTGGGGGAGTTGGGGAGGAGAAATCATCTGTGGAGCTACTTTGTCAACTGTTTCACACACACCCCCCCCCAAAAACAAACTCGAATTTGGACCGCTTAATAAAAAAGGGCAGATTAACTTGGTCGAAGCCACGGTTGCAGGCGACAAAACGTAGACGTTGTCAGCCCCGCACCAAATGGTGCCCCACGCTCGCGAGAGAGACTGCGGCGCAAAAAAAAGAGAAGGGGTGGGGGGGGGGGTTGGAATAAAACGGGGGGGGTTTAAGGAAACAGCATCTTTTCCTCAAAAAAAAGCTCGCGCTTAAAAATATCTCCTGAAACTGCCAGCAATCTGAAGAGGGCGAAATATGTTGAACACAAAAAAAAGGCGAGTGTTGCCAATGATGTGGAGATAGGGGGAGGGGGTGGGGGAGCCAGGGTTGTTCTGTCGGGGTGGATATCGGTGCCAAGTGGTACCGCTGGAGCTCGCCCGCTGCCCGTGCGCCTTTGGCGGCCGCTCGCCTCCTGGGGGCCCCCGCACGGTTCTCCAAAGACATACACAGAGAGAGAGAAAGAGCGAGCGGCAGCTTGGCGCACGGGCACCCGGGGTAACCCTCTTCCGCCTTTACGCGCCTGTCAGAGCCCGGGGGCTTGCGAGCAAAATGCAGGACGCAGTGCCACGTCCAGTTGATTCCTTTGTGTTACAAAAAAAAAGAGGGGAAAGAAAAACCATCTTTAGCTCTTTGCCTAAAATGGTTTTGTGTGTGTATGCGTGCAAAATGTTTTGCAAAAAAAAATCAAAGCGTCCTTTTGTGCATGCCTCTCCTTTTTTAAAAAAAAATCAACTTTCTGCGACTCGTAAATATAAATCCACACACACACAGTGGCGCATTTATATTATTTGCAGAAATGCCCGCTGCGCGCACACACTCCCGGACACAGAAGCAGCTCCCGACTTCTGTCTCTCTGTCTCTGTCTCTCTCCCCCCTACTCTTGCCCCTGTCAGGAGCCAGGGGCGCCATTTTCTGTCAACTCAGCCCGAGACGGAAATCCACCGCTCCACAACTTCCAAGTTCGAGATCGCAGCGCGCAAACACTAGGCCCCCAAACCCCGGCTTCGCTTAGGTCTCACCTGGGAGCAGAAAGGAGGAAGTGACGGTCCCCTTCTCCCTCTCTTCTGTCCCGCTCGATTGTAGCTGTCTCTCCTTGTGTGTGTGTGTGTGTGAGAGAGAGAGAGAGGTATAAATAGAGGGGGAGGGGACCAGTGGGGGGGGGGAAGGTTCTGCCTCTCCCCCAGTTCCCTCTCTGCTGTGTGGAGAGGCTGCTGACGGCGCTGGAAGGGGAGGATCTGCTTGAGGTCTTACCCACCCTCTTCCCTCAGCGCGATGTCCGGGGCGAATGATCCAATGTCGACTGGAAACACAGACACACGCACACAAGCCTGACTCCAGAGTATACCGAGCTGGGCTGAAATGCTGAGAACCCAGGACACACGGACTGTGTGTGTGTGTGGAGAGCTGGAGCACCGTCTGTCAAAGGGATTCAGGGAACCCACGCAACTGGATGGAGATTGAGTGATTGCTGCTGGGCTGCTTTTTATCACACATATGTCCCACATACACACACACGATTCTGTAACCTTGCTTTGCGCAAAACAAAACGCAAATATCTGCGATCACACATCAGCAAACAGTGAAAATAGCCCATCAGACAGGATAAAATACCTGCGAAGGTCAGGGCTTAATATGCCCTTTGCCCTTTTATATTTTTCAGGACAGGAAGGGAGATTTCATTTCCATCTTCTCTATAAATCTCTTGACTTTATTCTTGTGGGTGTTAGTTTCAGTTTTGGATGTCCTTCAAATCTCAAAAGTGTCGTTTAAGTTTTCATTAAATTGAATGTTTAACAAACAAATTTAGAAATATTCCCAAGAGTGTTATTAATTTGGATTATCTTGTTATGATATAATCGTAAATTAATCTTTGGAGGATTTGCAAAAACTGGGACTTGGTGCATAGAAATTGGTCACATTTTCAGCCTGATCGGTCAATTCAAAGTAACTTCAGTTTATCGTCAAAGAAGTCATTGATTCAGAATTATCGGGATTGTCGTGTTTTAATTTTTACTGAATGAAAGAATTGTTGTTAAATTAGATGTTTTTAAACAATTCAAGTTAACAACTTGGCATTTGCCACTTGTTTAATCTCTGGGTAGTATTTAAAACAAATCAGTTTGTGTTTGCAAGTATTTACACTTCACAAAGACAATTTGCAGAGCAGAAAAACCTACAAAATTTGTAAACCACCTCATCACAATTCAAACAATTTACCACGTTTGACAATCTACGTATCAAACAACTGCCCCTATTGTTTGAATCATGTTTTTGTGGCATTATGAACATATGATCAGAATTTATACTTGACTAGGTAAAATTACACCAGTAATATTCTTTCTAAATCAACTATGGATTCAAGGGTTTTGGCCATCTCAGTGTTCTCAACAAGAAACAAGCAATAGTTTGGTCCTGCAGTAGATCTATTAAAATCAGAACAAAGAATTTCACCATTGCATTGAAAGGTTGCAAAAAATGCAAATAAAGGATTCATTGCACAACATTAAGCAAGGAAACATAAATTAATTTAAAATCCTACTGGATTGTTGGACCAGGTGTGATCTTTAAATAATACTCAATATCAGGAAGATGCACCACTGTTACTGTTCTGGAGGCTTCAGAATCATATTATTGTCAGAAATTGTCCCTCGATTCAAGGATGACATCTAACCAGGTCAGAGTTAATGCTACGGATGTTCTTGAGACTGAACAGGCCGTTCTCAACATGCACATCTTTGGACGCATGTCCCATGAGCTAGTGGTTTGCAAAACTCTTATCCGCTCCCTCTCCCCACAAAACCCACCCCATCATCAGCATAAATACCAACATTCCCTAATGAAGGGCTTTTGCCTGAACTGTCAATTTTCCTGCTCCTCAGATGCTGCCTGACCCGCTGTGCTTTTCCAGCACCACTCTAATCTTGACTCTTGATCTCCAGCAGCTGGAGTACCCACTTCCATCTATAAAAACCAACATTTCCTGGCTGCTTTTCAGTTCTGGTAATGTTTGCTGGATTCAAACATTTGACTCTGTTTTTCTCTCCACAGATGCTGCTGGACCTGCTGAGTTTCTCCAGTGCTTTCTGTTTTTGTTTGTTTCATGATCCACATGTATGTTTAAAAGTTTATTGTATGCTTAGTGAATGTAATATTCCTGATTTCAATGTTTAAGAGCCTTTCTGAAACTTGTGAAAACAATTACAAGTACTACATGTTGAATGGTCTTCAGAAGATTTTTTTAAATGAGAATGCACTGGCAGTTTGTTATCTATCAACATTCATATATTACTTGAATTGATACAATCATTATACTGTATTTCTTCAATGTAGAGTTATCACCTTACCTGCACAAGTGGGGATTGTGTGTTTCAGATGGTTAAAATATAGTTTCCCATTCAAGGAAACTATAAATTCAGGTTCTTGGCTATTGTTCCAATTAAATATTTTAGAATATGTGGAAAGTGTTTCTACCTTCACTGGTCTGATCAATGTTTATTACCACATCGATATAAAAGCTTCCAATCCATCATGAATTACTAGAACAATTACTCTGACATATCGCAAATGCAACTTAAATAGTTTGCTTTAAAATTTTGCCCACTTCAAACCCTTACCATTTAGCCAATTAACACCGATCACTATGTTTATTTGGGTCATTCCACCTAGTCATAACTCACATTGCCAGCATTTCCACATTTTAGCAACATAGAGATTGACTCCCATGACTCTTGCACATACACAGTATAACTATTTTGGTGCAATTGTATTTCCAGATCTAAATTCAGTTTCTAGAAAAAAATACAACTGCAGTCAGCTGTTTTATTTGTGCAGGTATTGAAGGAATCAACTCTTGGAGTATGTTGAAGATCAAAGCAGTCTCATTCCTCACAATGCCAAAATTTGGCATTTCCACAACAAATTAGAGGCTGCAGTAGATAAATCATTCTAGTGCTTTTGGCCTACCCATAGTGTCACAAATTTCAGAAATCTACAATCTAATTAATTCACTCATTGACACTCAAGTTGGGCAAATTGGCATGTCAAATCTTACAGCACATATGGCCATATCAAAGTATGAAAAACAAAATAGAGACCACTACAGAATATTACATAACCGGTGCCATGGAAAGAGAGTTCCAGACAACAATGGAAAAGCTTTCGGGGTGTCCTCAAAGCATCCCTGATGAGGTCAAATATGGACATCCCTGGCATGTGACTGACCAAAATGGAGAATGTTTATTCAGAGGACACTAAACACATTAAGAGACATTGTTGAGACTATCAAAAGCCAAAGGGAAGGCATTGAAGAGAGTGCATTATCCTCTCAACAGTTTACTTCCCCAACCCTTTGAGCACCACATATGTGGCAGAATCTGCCGATCATGCATTGTTATCTTTGAGCCTAATGAACTAAGGGACTGTCTAAGAAGAAGATGAAAATCGAAACAAAAACAGCAGTCTAGAATTTGGGTTTGTCCATCTGACAATCAGAATGATACCACCAATACCATGGCATGACTGAAATGTGGATTTCTCTCAGGTCTGGCTTGACCCAAATGGATTTCAATCATCATTTTATAAATGGACATAGAACAAATCCATAGGATATAAAGCGGCAGATCATCCTCTACACCAACGGTATATCTGGCCAGGAACTGTTTAGTCGCTAGCTCAGTATTAATATACATAGAACAATTATGAAGCAGCAATCAAATTTGATCAGGATGTCAAAGCTGTCATAAATATTACTGTTTATTCAAAGATATAAACATCAAATCTTGGCAGTAATTCTTTTCACCAGGTCACTGATGCAACAGAAAATAAAATATGTGAATTGTTTGATCTACAAATGACAACATATGAATCTTCATACCATAAGACACATCACTAATTTTGTGCAATGAGACAGATTAGCATTAGTGTTTGGTTTCTTGACAAGCATACATTGTGGAACTATGATAAAGTTCATTATAATTGCTTGATAGTACAGAACCTTAACATTGCTCTCACAGACTGTTTGCAAGAAATCAAACAATAAAATGCTATTAAATAACAGACTGAATAGATTAAGAAACAGGGACATTGACAATTGGTGACAACAGTAGCTGACTAAACCCAGTAACTCAAGAAAGAACAGAAATTACTAATTCAGACTAATCAGCTAGCTCTTGTCAAATTATTAACGGTAGAACATTCCAACTGATCGATAGGAGCAAAAGAGACTGAGAAACTGTATAAGCAACTTCAGCTGCTTTACGAGTAAATTTCTTATTAATCTTTACGTGAAGTGACTAAATATATCAACCATATACCTTCATACATGCCAGCTCACCAGTAATGACCCCAAAAGAGCATACATGTATTTGATCAGAACTGGAACACAGCAATTGACTACTCCAAACAAAGTGCTATTTATTCCATAAATATTTCGAGTTGGACACTATCTGCATTTACCCAAATTGGAAAGATTTCACCTGGCAAGATATGATGATACTATGGCTTTAAGAGATATATTTTGTCCAGAATTTTTATGAAGAAAGGTTGAAATAGTGGTGACAAACAGTGCGCTCCAAAACGAATAAAGCAACTAGCTTGTGGGCCTTGGAGGTTTGCTTCATGTTGGAACAGTAGAAGCAGTCTGAATGGGTGGGGTCAAGCTCCCAATAAACTGGCCTTTTTTATAGTTTTAGTTTTCAGTAGCAGTTATAGAGTCATAGAGTCATAG
This sequence comes from Chiloscyllium punctatum, assembly GCF_047496795.1. Taxonomy (NCBI): domain Eukaryota; kingdom Metazoa; phylum Chordata; class Chondrichthyes; order Orectolobiformes; family Hemiscylliidae; genus Chiloscyllium; species Chiloscyllium punctatum. Next base: position 69,905,535 of record NC_092770.1, on the reverse strand, counting down.
AGATGTACGGCATGGAAACAGACCCTTTGATCCAACAAGTCCATGCCGACCAGATATCCCAACCCAATCTAGTCTGACCTGCCAGCACCCGGCCCATATCCATCTAAACCACTCCTATTCATATACCCATCCAAATGCCTCTTAAATGTTGCAATTGTACCAACCTCCACCATATCCTCTGGCAGCTCATTCCATACACGTACCACCCTCTGCGTGAAAACGTTGCCCCTGAGGTCTCTTTTATATCTTTCCCCTCTCACCCTAAACCTATGCCGTCTAGTTCTGGACTCCCTGACCCCAGGGAAAAGACTTTGCCTATTTACCCTATCCATGCCCCTCATGATTTTGTAAACCTCTATAAGGTCACCCCTCAGCCTCCGACGCTCCAGGGAAAACAGCCCCAGCCTGTTCAGCCTCTCCCTGTAGCTAAAATCCTCCAACCCTGGCAACATCCTTGTAAATCTTTTCTGAACCCTTTCAAGTTTCACAACATCTTTCCGATAGGAAGGAGACCAGAATTGCATGCAATATTCCAACAGTGGCCTAAACCATGTCTTGTACAGCCGCAACATGACCTCCCAACTCCTGTACTCAATACTCTGACCAATAAAGGAAAGCATGCCAAACGCCTTCTTCACTATCCTATCTACCTGCAACTCTACTTTCAAGGAGCTATGAACCTGCACTCCAAGGTCTCTTTGCTCATCAACACTCTCTAGGACCTTACGTCCTGCAAAGATTTGCTTTCCCAAAATGCAGCACCTTTCATTTATCTGAATTAAACTCCATCTGCCACTTCTCAGCCCATTGGCCCATATGGTCCAGATCCTGTTGTAATCTGAGATAACCCTCTTCGCAGTCCATTACACCTGCAATTTTGGTATCATCTGCAAACTTACTGACTGTACCTCTTATGCTCGCATCCAAATCATTTATGTAAATGACAAAAAGTAGAGGGCCCAGCACCGATCTTTGTGACACTTCACTGGTCACAGGCCTCCAGTCTGAAAAATAACCCTCCACCACCATTCTCTGTCTTCTACCTTTGAGCCAGTTCTGTATCCAAATGGCTAGTTCTCCCTGTATTCCATGAGATCTAACCTTGCTAATCAGTGTCCCATGGGGAACCTTGTCGAAAGCCTTACTGAAGTCCATCTCGATCACATCTACTGCTCTGCCCTCATCAATCTTCTTTGTTACTTCTTCAAACAACTCAATCAAGTTTGTGAGACATAATTTCCCATGCACAAAGCCATGTTGATTATCCTGAATCAGTCCTTGCCTTTCCAAATTCATGTACATCCTGTCCCTCAGGATTCCCTTCAACAACTTGCCCACCACCGAGGTCAGGCTCACTGATCTATAGTTCCCTGGCTTGTCTTCACCGCCCTTCTTAAACAGTGGCACCATGTTTGCCAACCTCCAGTCGTCCGGCACCTCACCTGTGACTATCAACAATACAAATATCTCAGCAAGAGGCCCAGCACTCACTTCTTTGGCATCCCACAGAGTTCTTGGGTACACCTAATCATGTCCTGGGGATTTGTCCACCTTTATCCGTTTCAAGACACCCAGCACTTCCTCCTCTGTAATCTGGACATTTTGCAAGATGTCACCATCTATTTCCCTACAGTCTATATCTTCCATATCCTTTTCCACAGTAAATACTGATGCGAAGTATTCATTTAGTATCTCCCCCATTTTCTGTGGCTCCAACACAAAGGCCGCCTTGCTGATCTTTGAGGGGCCCTATTCTCTCCCTAGTTACCCTTTTGTCCTGATTATATTTGTAAAATCCCTTTGGATTCTCCTTAATACTATTTGCCAAAGTTATCTCCTGTCTCCTTTTTGCCCTCCTGATTTCCCTCTTAAGTATACTCCTACTTCCTTTATACTCTTCTAAGAATTCACTCGATCTATCCTGTCTATACCTGACATATGCTTCCTTCTTTTTCTTAAGCAATCCCTCAATTTCTTTAGTCATCCAGCATTCCCTATACCTACCAGCCTTCCCTTTCACCCTAACTGGAATATACTTTCTCTGGATTCTTGTTATCTCATTTCAGAAAGCTTCCCATTTTCCAGCCGTCCCTTTATCTGCGAATATCTGCCTCCAATCAACTTTCGAAAGTTCTCGCCTAATACCATCAAAATTGGCCTTTCTCCAATTTAGAACTTCAACTTTTAGATCTGGTCTATCCTTTTCCATTACTATCTTAAAACAAATAGAATTATGGTCGCTAGCCCCAAAGTGCTCCCCCACTGACACCTCAGTCACCAGCCCTGCCTTATTTCCCAAGAGTAGGTCAAGTTTTGCACCTTCTCTAGTTCTGGGGTCTTGAATCTGGATATGGAAGCTTTAATTCCTCTCTCTATTACAGCTAAAAGCTAAGGTTCTCTTCCTGCTGCTAGAATTACATGAAGATAATCTATTTTATTGAATTTGCCTTTGCCAAGGATGTGTTTATGGGATGTTACTATACTGGAACAGTGTTTTTTAGATTAGATTCCCTACAGTGTGGGAACAGGCCCTTCGGCCCAACCAGTCCACACCAATCCTCCGAAAAGTAACCCACCCAGACCCATTTCCCTCTGACTAATGCAACTAACACTATGGGCAATTTAGCAAGGCCAATTCACCTGACCTGCGCATCTTTGGATTGTGGGACAAAACTGGAGAACCTGGAGGAAACCCACGCAGACACGGGGAGAATGTGCAAACTCCACATAGACAGTCACCCAAGGCTGGAATCGAATCTGGGATCCTGTGAGACAGCAGTGCCAACCACTAATCCACCGTTCCACCCCATTAATTAGTCACAGATAATAAAGATATTATTTTGTTAAGCATTTCAATAGAGTTACAATTAAGTAAATTCTTTTCTTTTGATTTTGTTTGTTCTTTTTGTGTGTTTTCTTTCAAGTGTGTTAGTTTGACCAATCTGATTACATCTGGAACACCATGGCTTACACTTACTTTGAAAATATGAAAAAAAGTTAGGGTATAGACTGTCTACTTGATATATTTTGAAGTAGTTTGGTCTGCTCCATACCGGCCAAAATATAGTTATACAACTCATGCCAATCACTTTGACTCTCCTGATGGTCCTTTCAACTTGTAAAATTGCCTGAATTTTTCAGGTCAAATGCTACAGGATTGACATACAGCCAGTAAGACCTGATGTTTCCTTACCCAACTTGGAAATCTTTCTGAACATCAATGCAGTCAGGTCCACAGATTTATAAGAATGTTTGTCATGCTGAGGATTTATTCCAGTGTCCTTGTCACATACTGCCCTTTTATTTGACTAGGATGAGATCCATAACCTACCGATAGAATGCTTTACAACATGGTCTTTTAGCACAATTCCAGAATATCTTCCAGAGCAAAGACTGCCTGCCCTAACTATGGAAAATAAGTATCCAGGGTTGAACATATGAATGGAATAGATAGGAACAAATATAGAACATTTGGCCCTCAGGGCAGTGCTGTTATTTAATAAGATAGTGACTGATCTGATTATGACCTTTACCCACATTTCTGCCTGGCCCACATAACTTTTTACTTCCTTATGGATCAAAAATCAGTCTGAAGTTTGATTATAGAAAATATGGCCCTTCTGCAACCAGACCACTGGGGACAACATGATCCATTAATATTAATAACATAAACAAAACATTTGGATGCTTCGACTGCTGAAATAATACAAGATGTTTTGCTGAATGAATGTTTTCAACAATGTGTTTGACATCGCCCTTCATGCTAAAGGGATCAAAGGTTATGGGAGAAAGAGGGATCAGAGTACTACTGAGTTGGATGATCAGTCATGATAATATTGACTGGTGAAGCAGACTCGAAGGGCTGAATGGTCTACTCCTCCTATTTGCTATGTTTCTTCTTTGCTTAAGCTTTGACTGAAAGCATACCTGCGCTAATATTTGTTCATGGAGCTCACCATTATATTTGGTCTAATACAGGCCCTGTGAGGTATCTTTGGATGTTTTCTATTTTAAAAGCGCTTTGTTACTGCAAGTTATTATTATTCTTTTTAATGAATTGCGGTGAGCAATATGAATAAGTTAGGCACAATAGTGAAACTACCAAATTAATCCAAATGATGACAATACATATAATGGACTTTATCATTGCTAAAGAGACACAAAGTCCAACGGGACATGAGAACCCAATTTTGGAAGAAAATGCCAATTTATAAAATGAGTTTAAAATGCTGACCAGTTTGATATGGTTAGCATGATGATACAGTTCGCTGAATAACTCTAGACCAGAAACTCCTTGCAGTAAGAGCACCTTTGGTGTGAAAGAAATCTTAAGTATTACGCATTCCAGGAGCTGGATGTAGGTTTGCTAGCTGAGCTGGAAGGATCATTTTCAGATGTTTCATCACCATGCTAGGTAACATCTTCAGTGAGCCTCCGGACGAAGCACTGCTGGTGTTTCCTGATTTCTATTTATATGTTTGCATTTCCTGTTCTTTTTCTTCAGTGATTGCAGAACCAGATTCACTTTAACCAAATTCACTCTGGACTCCAACCCTTAAGTTGTGCAAAACCATGGCTTGACTGAAAACATATACCAGGGAATCTTCACACATTAAGTGTACAACTGCAGTTCTGGTCTCTTATAAGATGTTGCTGGTTCAGTTACACTGATTGCAGTAAAAGGCCTGGACCCAAGCTTGATATGACAAAATTGGTTGAGAATGATTCACCTAGATTGGTTCAACATCTTTTGTGTAGAAACTGACTGCCTGAGTGAAGTCCTAATTAAATACCCGGGCATTTTTCAGGAAGATCTTGGGATTATCAAAGGGGCCAATGCCACCTTGCATGTTGACCAGGAAACAATTTCACGACTCTGCGAGACCCGTCCAATGCCATTTGTCAACATCAGGAGGCTGGAAAGCGAAGGAATCATCAAACCAGTTCAGTTTGTGGAATTGGCAGAATTGGTCATATCGATTATGAAACCCGAAGTGTTGGTTTGCCATTGTGGGGATTTTCAACAAACAGTAAACTGCTTTTTGCATCTGGATAAATACCAAATCCCTCATATGGAGGATTTATACACAAAGCTGGCAGGTGAGGGGCTGTCCTTCACGAAATTTGGACATGAACCATGCATACTTGCAATTGGATACTTGCATACTTGAGGATTGGTACAATTAATACCCATGAGGGTTTATACCAATATACGAGACTGCCATTTGGGGTATCATCAGCCTGTGCAATATTTCATCAGGGAATGGAGAACCTTTTACAAGGTCCACCCCGGTCGCTATTTATCAAGATGACAGAGAAGATACTAACAGGGAAGACCAATGAGGAGCACTTAGGGAACTTGGACATAGTCCTTAGATGTTTCTCCTAGGCAGGCAGTGCCTTAGAAGGGAAACAGATGTCTTCCAGGTACTTCAAGAGACCTACTTGGGCTACAGAGTCCTCAAGATGGAGTTATACCCCTGGAAAGATAAAGTGAGGTTGACCAGAGGTGCCCCAACTCCCACGTCTTTACTGGAGCTTAGGGACTTCCTTGGCTTGGTGAATTATTATGGAACGTTCAAACAAAACCTGGCCTCAATCCTGGCACCTTTTGCATTGACTCTTAAAATAGGGTCAGCCTTGGAAATGGTCATGTAGCCAAGCCACAACTTTCAGGGAAGTGAAGAAACAGCTATGATCATCTCAGGTGTTGACACACTATGGTTCTAAGCCATATATGGTATTGACATGCGGTGCCTTCCCATATGGAATTGGGATAGTATTAGCTCATAGGTGACTCAATGGAGAAGAATGCCCAATAGCGTATGCATCTAGGACTTATGCTAAAGCAAAGCGTAAATACGCCCAGAGAGAGAGAAGGAAGGTTTGGCAGTCATATTTGGAGTTGGGAAGTTCCACAAATACCTTTACAGATGTAAATTTGTAATAATAACAGTCCACAACTCCCTGCTATCTCTTTTCAAAGATGGCCTACTCAATTTGGCTATAGCTTCAGGCCAAATTGAGTGATGGGCTCTAATACTAAGTTCGTGTAATTACAGGTTGGAACACAATCCAGGAGGCCAACTACCAAATGCAGGTGCATTGACCTACCTTCTGCTGGCAATATAAGGACAATTCCATACCATCTATCATCCAATTGTTTGGTAGAAAGACCAGTCCATACTCAGATTCTGCACCAGTTTAACTCTGATCTTCCCAGACCTGGGGGATCCCCAATGCTGGGCACAAGACTCTGCTAAGCGAGAGAGACATTTTACTTTGGGGCAAGATGTTGGTGTAGGAACCATGGGAATGTCTCTGCATGGGTAAGAGGGATGGTCAACGCATCCAACGATGTACAAAGTTCAGGCAGATGCGGCGATCCTGAACAAGCATACGGACTACAAGAAAGCTGGAAACTCACAAATGGTAAAGGAGCAAAACATGTCTGGTTCCTCAACAAACTTTCTGACGGTTCCAGAACCCATGGGTTCTCCCTTTCTATCAAATGTTGAAGATACCTTGGAATCTGAGATGGACATGGCAGATTTTGCCGCATCAAAGCCTTTGCCACCTGAAGAAGAGAATTAATTTCTTCCAACGTGCTCTGGGCACAACAGGCAAGCAACTGTGTATTACCCACTGCCCGTACCAGAGGCAGCATTGTAGGAACCTGACCCAGTACTAAAACACCACAGAAGGAGCTGCAAGAAGAAGAACCGGCCAATTTCCTCAGACTCAGCGGGGGAGGTATGGGGTGATAGCAATAAGTTCAACCAGGTGGACCTCATCGAATATGAGTTCCCTGATTGTGGCTATTAATCCAGTCCAATCAGGGAGCCCTTGCTGACAGATAAGAACAGGAGTGTCAGACATCTCGTTCACTTTGAGAGCTGGCTCTGAGGGAACTAGATCAATACCAAGGACCCTCCCAGTAAAAATAAAGGGTGACTTGGTGATGGGATACAAGCATCTGGGGAGTCATTTCAGTGGCAACCAGTGGAAAGTGAGAGGGGTAGAGAGCAGGTGGCAGGGAGCAGCAAGAGAGAGGGAGAGGAAGGCTGCAAGAAGTCAATGAATATGGTCTTGTGACAGTATGGATACGTGTGTGAAATTATTCTTGGGGTGAAGTAGTTGAAAGCAGTGTCAAATAGTTTCTAGAGAGGGGAATGGAGTTGGTGAGATGATCCATATATTATGGTCTGACTTCTCAATAATTAGTTGCAAAAATTGTTTTCTCATCAAAGGTGACTGTGTGGAGTTTGCACGTTCTCCCGTGTCTGCGTGGGTTTCCTCCGGGTGCTCCGGTTTCCTCCCACAGTCCAAAGATGTGCAGGTCAGGTGAATTGGCCATGCTAAATTGCCCGTAGTGTTAGGTAAGGGGTAAATGTAGGGGTATGGGTGGGTTGCGCTTCGGCGGGGCGGTGTGGACTTGTTAGGCCGAAGGGCCTGTTTCCACACTGTAAGTAATCTTAAAAAAAAAGATAATCGTTTAGAGATTGTGGAGGTGTTGTGAGAGGTGGAGGTGAGCTAAAACTGGGCATTAATATCACACATATGAAAACTGATATTGTTTTACAGATTATGTTGCTGTGGAGACCATGTAAATAAGATGTAGCAGAGGGCCAACAATGGATACTTGGGAGACACGATTGATGCAAACATACCAATGAGGTACTCCACCATTTGAAATATTAGCCAATCGATGTGTGGCCTCACTGTACTTTCCTGTCTGCACTCTATAATCTTTGACTTGCTTGTTAATTAAGAATCCATCTAACTCAGCCTTAAATATTCATTGATCTGCCTTCACCACACTTTAGTGATGGAAGCTATGAAGATCTCAATTCATTGAGAGAACAATATTGTCTTCATTTCTCTCTTATTAGAAGATCCCAATGTTGTAAACTGTATTTCTTAGTTCTAATCTCCCCAACAAGGGAGAAACATTCTTTCACCATTCATGAAGTCATCTCCTGAGGATCTTGTAAGTTTCAATAGGATCATGTCTCATTCTTTTGAATTCCAAATAATAAAGTCCCAACGTGGACTGGCAGTTTAACGTTTAAGGCTAGAGATGCTATAGGAGGGATAGAAAGGGAGGAAAGAGAGGAGGGGGGAGTGGTGTTTTTGGTTAGAGATAACATTACGGCTGTACTAAGGGAGGATGCTCCTGGGAAATTATCCAGTGAAGTTATATGGGTGGAACCAATAAATAGAAAAGGGAGGATTACCTTGAGGGGATTGTATTTTAGGCCCCCCCATTAGTTAATGGGAAGATGAGAAGCAAATATGCAAGGAGATCTCAGTTAACTGTAAGAATAATAGTGTTGTAGTGGTAGGAGATTTTAACTTTTCAAACATAGACTAGGCATGTGTTGGTGTTAAGGGCTTGGGTGGGGAGGAATTTGTTAAGTATCCATAAGAAAACTGTGCTATTCAGTATGTGGATGTACCTACAAGAGAAGGAGTGAAACGTTCTGTTGGAAAGTAAGGCAGGGCAAGTGACTGAGGTGTCAGTGGGAGAATACTTTGGGGCAAGTGATCATAATTCTATTAGTTTTAAAATAGCAGGAAAAGGATAGAACTGATCAAAAAGTTAAAGTTTTAAATTGGAGTAAGGCCAATTTTGACAGTATTCACAGAGTCATAGAGACATACAGAATGGAAACAGACCCTTCAGTCCAACTATTCCAGGCCAACCACATTACCAGACTAAACTAGTCCCACCTGGCTGCACTTGGTCCATATCTCCTATTCAGGTACTTATCTAAATATCTTTTAATTATTGTAACTGTACCTACATCCATCCGCTAGCAATTCATTCCACACACTAGCCACTCACTGTGTAAAAAAGTTCTTTTCAAATCTTTCTCCTTTCATCTTAAAAACATGTCCCCTAGTTTTGAATTCCCCCCACTTTAATTTGACAGGAACTTTCAAAAGTTGTTTGGGGGAGGCTATTCACAAGTAAAGGGGTGATTGGGAATTGGGACACCTATAAAATTGGGACAATGAAAGCTAGTGTGAAAGGCAAGGCTGGTAGATGTAGGGAGTACTGGATAACAAGAGGAATTGAGGCTTTAGTCAAGAAATAGGAGTCATATGTCAGCCACAGGCAACTGGAATCAAGTGAATCCCTGCAGGAATATAAGGGTATTTGAAGTGTACTTAAGAGGGAAATCAGGACAGCACCAAAAGGACATGAGATAGGCTTGGCAAATAGAGTTAAGGAGGATACAAAGAGTTTCTGAAAGTACATCAAGGGCAAAAGATTAACTAGGGAGAGAAAATAGGCTCTCTTAAAATCAACATGGCTGTCTATGTCTCTCTGTAGAAGATGTGTGAGATACTAAATTCACGAATTCACACCAGTATTTACTGTAGAGAAGGACATGGGAGCTGGTGAACTTGAAAAATAAATAGTGATGTCTTGAAAAGAGTTCATATTACAGAAGATGAGGTCTGGAGGTTTTAAAGAACATCAAAGTAGATAAATTCCTGGGACCTGATCAGGTGTATCCCAGAGCTTTCTGGGCTAAGGAAGAGATTACTGGGCCCCAAGCAGAGATATTTGTATCACTGATAGCCACGCATGATGTGCCAGAAGATGAGAGTTGGCTAATGTTTTTTTAAGAAAGGCTGTAGGGAAAACCAGAGACGATCAACTGGTGAGCCTTACACCAGTTGTGGGTAAGTTATTGGAGGGGATTCTGAGAGACAGGATTAACATGTATTTGGAAAGGCAAGTATTGATTAGGAATAGTCAGCATGGTTTTGTGTGTGAGAAATCATGTCTCAGTAACTTGATTGAGCTTTTGAAGAGGTGACAAAAAGGATTCACAAAGGCAGAGCAGTAAGTGTTGTCGATATGGATTTCAACAAAGCATTCAACAAGGTTCTGCATGTTAGACTGGTTTTCAGGCTGATGGGTTCCAGGGGAGCTAGCCAATTGGATAAAAAATTGACTTGAAGGTAGGAGACAGAGAGAGGTAGCGAAGTGTTGTTTTTCAGACTGGAAGCCTGTGACCAGTGGTGTGTCATAAGGACAGGTGCTGGGTCCATTGATTTTTGTCATTGATATAATTGATTTGGGTGAGAATGGTTAATAAGCTTACAGATGACACCAAAATTGGTGGTGTAGTGGACAGTGAAAAAAATTATCTCAGTGTACAACAAGACCTTGATCAAATAGGCCAATGGGCCGAGGAGTGGCATTTGGAAGTTAATTTAGATAAATGAGATGTGCACTTTGGTTAGGCAAACCAGGGAAGGATTTATACAGTTGATGGTAGGGCTCAGGGGAGTGATGCCAATCAAAAAGCTCTAGGGGTGCAAGTGCATAGCTCCTTGAAAGTGGAGTCACAGGTAGACACAGGGTGGTGAAGATGGCATTTGGCACACTTGCCTTCTTTGGTCAAAACATTGAGTATAGGAATTGGGATGTCATGTTGCAGCTGTACAGGACATCAGTGAGGCCACTTTCAGAATATTGTGTACACTTCTGGTCACCCTTCTATAGGAAGGATGTTGTTAAACACAAGAGGGTGCAGAAAAGATGTACAAGGATGTTGCAGGACTGAAGGGTTTCAGTTATGGGGAGAGGCTGAATAGGACGGGGCAGTTTTCCCCGGAGTGTTGGAAGCTAAGCAGTGACCTGAGAGATGTTTATAAAATCATGAGGTGCATGGATAGCGTGAATAGCCAAGGTCTTTTCTTTGGGTGGGGGCGTCCAAAACTAGAGGCATATGTTTAAGGTAAGAGGGGAAATATTTAAAAATGCCCTGAGGGACAACATTTTCATGCAGAGGTTGGTGCATGTATAGAATGAGCTGCCAGAGGAAGTGGTGGAAGCTGGTACAATTGTAACATTTGAAAGACTAAGAACCAGGGTTTAGAGGGATATGTTGGCAAATGGGACTAGATCAGTTTTGGATATCTGGTCGGCACGGTTGAGTTGGATCGAAGGGTCTGTTTCTGTGCGATATGACTCTATGAATATATAATGTGGCGAAGGGCAGTGGGAAACCAAAGGATTGGGAAGCTCAAAAGACCAACAGAGTGCAACAAAAAAAGAGGGAGAAGATTAAACATGAGGGTAAGCTGGCCGGTATTATAAAGGAAGACTATAAGAGCTTCTTTAGATATATCAAGGGCAAAAGAGAGGCAAAGGTGGGCATTGGGCTGGTGGAAAAAACACTGGAGAGATAGTAGTGGGGAACAAGTAAATGGCTGAGGAATTGAATAATTACTTGGCATCAGTCTTCACAGATGAAGATTCGAGTAATTTCCCAAAAATTCAAGAGAGTGAGGTGGCAGAGCTGACTATGATGGCCATCACCAAGGAGAAGGTGCTGGAAAAGCAGAATGGCCTAAAGGTGGATAAGATGGACTACACCCTAGAGTTCCAAGGGAGATAGCTGAAGAGATGGTGGAGGTGTTAGTGGTGAACCTTCAGGAATCAATAGAGTCAGGGAGGGCCCAGACGGCTGGAAAATTGCAAATGAGACACCCCAGTTTAAAAAGGGAGTAAGGCAAAATATGGAAAATTACAGGCCAATTATCCTATCCTCGGTTATGGGTAAAATGCTGGAATCCATTGTGAAGAATGAGATTTCTGAATATTTGGAAGTGTATGATAAAATAGGGCAAAGTCAGTATGGTTTCATCAAGCAGAGGTCATGCCTGACAAATCTGCTAGAATTCTTTCAGGAAGTAACAAACAGGGTAGACCAAGGAGAGCCAATGGGTGCTAAATACCTGGACTTCAAGAAGGCCTTTGATAAGATGTCACACAGGAGGCTGCTGAGTAAGATAAGGGCCCATGATGTTAGAGGCAAGGTGCTAGCTTAGAAGCTTGGCTGTCTGGCAGAAAGCAGAGAGTGGAGATAAAAGGGACCTTCTCAGGATGGTAGCCGGAGACAAGTGGTGTTCCGCAAGGGTCAGTGTTGGGACCATAACTTTTCACTTTATACATTAATGATCTAGATGAAGGAACTGAGAGCATTCTGGCTAAGTTTGCAGATAATACAAAGATAGGTAGAGGGACAGGTAAGATTGAGCAGGCGGGGAGACTGCAGAAGGATTTGGACAGGTTAGGAGAGTGGGCAAAGAAGTAGCAGACGGAGCACAACATGGGAAAGTGTGAGGTCATGTGCTTTGGTAGGAACAATAGAGGCATGGATTATTTTCTAAATGGGAAGAAAATTCAGAAGTCTTGAGTGCAAAGAGACTTGGGAGTTCTAGTCCAGGATTCTCTCAAGATAAACTTGCAGGTTGAGTCTGTAGTTAGGAAGGCAAATGCAATGATGGCATTTATTTTGGGAGGACTTGAATATAAAAGCAGGGATGTACTTCTAAGGCTCTATAAGGCCCTGGTCAGATATGGAGTATCGTGTGCAGTTTTGGGCCCCATATCTCAGGAAGGATGATCTGGCCCTGGACCGTGTTCAGAGGAGCGTGTTTACAAGCATGATCCTAGAAAAGAAAAGCTTAACATATGAGGAAGGTTTGAGGACTCTGGGTCTATACTGGAGTTTAGAAGGATGAGGGGGAGGGTTCTAATTGAATCTTATAGAAAACTGAACAGCCTGGACAGAGTAGATGTTGGGAAGATGTTTCCATTGGTAGGAGAGACTAGAACCTGAGGGCACACTTTTAGAGTAAAGAGAAGATCTTTTAGAACGGAGATAAGGAGAAACTTCTTCAGCCAGAGATTTATGGAATTCAATGCCACAGAAGGCTATGGAGTCATTGAGTGTATTTAAGACAGAGATAAATAAGCCCTTGGTTGCCAAGGGTTACGGGGAAAAACTGGGAGAACAGGGTTAAGAAACTTATCAGCCATGATTGAATGGCAGAGAGACTTGATGGGCTTAATGGCCTAATTTCTGCTTCTATGTCTTATGGTCTCATTTAGGGTCAGGGGAGGTGATGGCCTAGTGGTATTATCACTGCGCTATTAATCTAGAAACTTAGCTAATGCTCTGAAGACCTGCGTTCAAATCCTGCCGTGGCAATTGGCAAAGTTTGAATTCAAACAAAAATCTGGAATTAGGAGTCTAATGATGACCATGAATCTGTTGCGATTGTCAGGAAAACCCATTTAGATCAGCGATGCCCTTCAGGGAAAGAATCTATCATCATCACCTGGTCTGGCCTACATGTTACTCCAGACTCACAGCAATGTGGTTGACTCTTAACTGCCTTATGGGCAATTAATGCTGGCATGGCCAGTGACAACCACATCCCATGAATAAATTTTTTAAAATGGTCATGACAGTTCCATAGCAAGTGCAACAAGGATTGGCAATCTTTTCTCAATGAACCAAGCACAGCATTTGCACAAACTTATTTTGCCTTTACAGAACAGGATCCTGTGTGCAAAAAGAAGCAGATTCTAGTGCATGTAAATTAATTGTGCCATGAGGCTATATTATAATCTTAACTTAATTTCCAATATAATTATTCACCTAGTCTGGATTATTTAGTAAATGCTATCCAATAACATTCGCATTTGCTCCTCAATCCTGTTACTGGGCAACTATTACTATTATTAATTATCACCACATCTGTTCCAAATATTGCTTCTTAGGGAATTTTACATTGTTATTCGAATGACTGTTATGAGCTTCATTATCAATGGTTAAAAAAATGATACCTGACCCAATAGCTCTCCTCTTAGGTGTACCGAATTTACCATCTTTAGACGGGCATGGGAAGAAACAATTTAATGTTCTTGCGTACTGTGCATGGAAGAATATTCTGATGAACTTGGTGTCTGAGAACCTGCCGGGCTTGCTGGGATGGCAGAAATTAATTATGGAGCACATTCCCTTGGACCTTTTTACAAACATAGTGCACCACACAACAGACCATAACTATAAGACATGGCAGCCCAACTTGAGTTATTTGGATATAGATTTATCAGTTATCTTAACTAGGGCGTTTGTCTAACCAGGATGGTTAGGTTTGTCAAGCCTTGGTCCTGGAGACGGTCTCCTGAGTTAATACAGGTATATATAATGCTCCCGTTCCTTTGTTTGGGAGCTTTGCGCTGAGCATAGCTGTTCTGTATTCTGTGTTTTTGTTTTGCAATTCTTTCTTTTTTTGATCTATTAGTTATTTACTTATTTATTGGTGTTGCTTTGCACAGTGTTAGGGTTTGTTTTGTAATATAGGATAGAACATAGAACATAGAACAATACAGCGCAGAACAGGCCCTTAGGCCCTCGATGTTGCGCCGACCTGTGACCTATTCTCAGTTCGTCCCCCTACATTATCCCATCATCATTCACGTGCTTATCCAAGGATTGTTTAAATCTCCATACTGCGGATGAGTTGACTACAATGGCAGGTAGGGCATTCCATGCCCTTACCGCTCTCTGAGTAAAGAACCTGCCTCTGACGTCTATCTTAAATCTATCACCCCTCAATTTGTAGTTATGCCCCCTCGTACAAGCTGACATTATCATCCTAGGAAAAAGACTTCACTGTCTACCCTATCTAATCCTCTGATTATCTTGTATGCCTCTATCAAATCCCCTCTTAGCCTTCTTCTTTCCAATGAGAACAGACCCAAGGGTTAGTATTAAACGGTAGTTGTATTGTAATTTGTGTTTTTTTCTTTTTATTATACTGATATTTGTTATTGATTATATTTTTCAATAATTTTATATATTTGTAAAGTTAAAAAAATTTGGTAATAAATATATTTACAAAAAAAAAGATACCTTGCAACTATAGTCCCCTCAAATGGGAGCACCAGTAAGGAGAATCTAAGCAATTGCAATTAAGGATTATTTGTCAATGCAGTAATTATACTGAAGATGAAATAGTAAGAAATTAATATATGCTAATAACACACACAAAGTGCTGGTGAACATTTTAGAGGAGAAAAACTTTGATGAGTTACTTAAACAGAGACTCAACCTGTCTTTCTCATCCAAGTGGGTGAAAGTGAGGACTGCAGTTGCTGGAGATCAGAGTCAAGTTTAGAGTGGTGCTGGAAAAGCACAGCAGGTCAGGAAGCATCCGAGGAGCAGGAAAATCAACATTTTGAGCAGAAGCCATTCCCGATGAATGGCTTTTGCCCGAAACATCGATTTTCCTGCTGCTTGGATGATGCCTGGCCTGCTGTACTTTTCCAGCACCACTCTCATCTTTCTCATCCAAGTACTGACTGGTTTCTGGTGTTCAGAAATTAAGCATTAGGTGCTAAATATTAAGCAAATTAATTTCAAAGTTATAACTTAAAATCTATATCTTTTGTGTAAATGATTAATGTACAGAGTATGTGTTAGTTATTAATTGTTTGCCAAATTATTACTCTTTGGCAATATTGAAACAGAAAACCTGAGGTGGAAACAAGCCTAGAATAGATCAAGACTAACAATTAATAATGGGAAGATATTTTCATAGTCTGGAAGGTTAGAAAGCTTTTCACACTCCCTCTGTCTATTGGCCATGGAATATTTTATTCATATAAAATTATTGTAGTTAACTAACAAAGCAAATGTAGCGGCTGTATCATCTCACAAAAATGATGAAGACATTCCAATGAAGAGTCACCACAGAATAAAATTATTTTTTCTTTATCTGACATCATTGTGCTTTAAAAGTCTCAAACAAAGTTACTGAGAAACTTTCTGTGTTCTGAATTAAAATAGAATGTCAGATGAAAAGATGTTCCGATTTCAACAGCTTGATGCAAATTTGACAACAGCAAAGGCTTAGGTACTCTAAGCACAGGGATGTGGTTGGAGTTTAATTAACTGAAATAGCATAGCTTATAGCATAGTGACTCTTCCTCTGAGCTAGAAGTGGAATGGACTAATAATTGTTAAATTTTAGTCATGTTTTTTGAGTGAATTCTGAAGATCTCATTAGCATTAGATTTTTGAAGCAATTTAAAAGCTCAGATTATTTGATCTGTAAACTATTTCAAGGTATTCCAATCAGAAATCAAAGAGGAAGAAATGACATTCTTTTAACAAAAGTTTATATTGCTTCTCCACTTATATTCAATTGAATTGAAATTACTGTCATGTGTACCGAGGCACAGTGAAAAGCTCGGTCTTGTGAGCAACACAGGCAGATCACAGTTAAGTAGCATAGATAGGGATATACAGAGGCAAAAACAAAAAAAAAAGTATGGGCGAATGTTAAGATTTTGAGAGTCCATTCAGTATTCCAACAGCAGTAGGGTAGAAACTGTTTTGAAACCGGCTGGTGCGTGTGTTAAGGCTTCTGTATCTTGTCCCCGATGGTAGAGGTTATGGAAAAACATTGCCGGGGTGGGATGGATCTTTGAGAATGCTGTGGATGACCACTCCCAAGAACTTGACACTCTCCTCTCGTTCCACCTCTGTGCTGTTAATGTGTAGGGGGGCATGAGTAACATCCCACCGAAAGTCTTATGGTTTTGCTGACATTGAGAGCTAGGTTGTTCTCAGTGTCCCATTTTTCCAGGTCTTTCACCTCCCGTCTGTAGTCTGTTTCATCGCCATCTGAGATTCAACCAACTATGGTGGTGTCATCAGTGAACTTGTAAATGGCATTAGTCTGGTATTTGGCAACACAGTCATAGGTATACAGTGAGTACAGTAGGGGGCTGAGTATGCACCCCTGGGGGCCTCCAGCATTGAGTGTCAGTGAGGATGAAATATAATCCCTAATCTTCACTGATTGTGGCCTGTTGGTCAGGAAACTGAGGATCCAGTTGAATCTCAATAAGTTTAGTAATCAGTCTCGAGTGGAAAATAATGTTGCAGGCTGATCTGTAGTCAATGAGTAGGATTCTTATGTAGCTGTTCTTGGTGTCAAGATGTTCTAGGGAGGAATGAAGGGCAAGTGATATGGCATTTGATGTGGATCTGTTGGTCCACAAGGCAAATTGGAATGGGTCAAGAGTATTGGGGAGCCTGGAGTTGAGTAATGCCATGACAGCCTTTCAAAACACTTTACTTCATGGTGGCTCAGTGGCTAGCACTGCTGCCTCACAGCGCCAGGGACCTGGGTTCAATTCCCACCTCGGGCAACTGTCTGTGTGCAGTTTGCACATTCTCCCCATGCCTGCGAGAGGTTGAAGATGTCCAAGAAGACCTCTGCCAGTTGATCTGAGTGCACGGCCTGGTACTCTGTCTGGTCCCATTGCTTTTCTTGGATTCACATGAAGGAAAACTGATCTGACCTCTGATGCAGTGACTGTTGGGATAAGTTCATCAGGACTGATCAGAATAGGTGTTACCTCTCTACCGAAATTCTGCTCAAAGTGACTATAGAAGGTGTTGAGACAATCTTGGAGGGATGTGTCATTGTCTGCTATCTTGCACTGTCTCTTTTAGAACCTGTGATGTCATTCAGTCCTTGCTATAGTTGCTGGGTGTCTGTCTGGGTCTCTAGTTTGGGTTGGTATTGGTCCTTGTCTGTCTTAATGGCTCTGCGAAGGTCATACTTGGAGTCCTTATATTTGAGTGGGTCTCCTGATTTGAAGGCCTCATGCCTGGATTTTAGCAGGTTCTGTATGTCCTGATTCATCCAGGGTTTCCAGTTGGGGTACACCCAGATTGACTTCCTTGGTATGCAGTCCTCCATACACTTGCTGATAAAGTCTGTGACGGTGGTGGCGTACCTGTCCAAGGTACTGCGGAATGTTTGAACATGGCCCAATCAGCCAATTTCAGACAGTACCGGAGTTGATCCTCTGCCCCCTCCGACCAGCACTGGATCTGTATCCATGAGGAGGTCTCCTGCTTGAGCTTTTGCCTGTAAGCCAGGAGATGAATCACGGCATTGTGGTCAGAGTTCCCAAAATGAGGGTGGGGGATAGAGCGGTAGGCATCTTTCACAGTGGTGTAGTAGTGGTCTAAAATGTTCAGGCCCCTGGTGGGCAGGTAATGTTCTGGTGGTACTTGGGCAACACCTTCTTTACATTGGCTTGATTGAAGTCGCCAATTATAATAAACAGAGCCTCGGAGTGTTCTGTCTCCAGGGTGGTAGGTGTGGAGGACAGCACATCCAGAGCTTCCTCAACCTTTGCTTGTGGCGGTATGTACACAGCAGTTAGTATAATAGCGGTAAATTCCTGTGGTAGGTAGAAGGGTGGCATTTGATGGTGAGGAAGTCAAGGTTTGGGGAGGAATGGCTGCCCAGGGTTGCAATCTTCATGCACCAGAAGTTGTTTTTTTTAGATTTTTAGATTAGATTACATACAGTGTGGAAACAGGCCCTTCAGCCCAACAACACCGACCCACCTAAGTGCACCCACCCAGACCCATTCCCCTACATTTACCCCTTCACCTAACACTACGGGAAATTTAGCATGGCCAATTCACCTAACCTGCACATTTTTGGACTGTGGGAGGAAACCGGAGCACCCGGAGGAACCCCACGCAGACACGGGGAGAATGTGCAAACGCCACACATTCAGTTGCCTGAGGCGGGAATTGAACCCAAGTCTCTGGCGCTGTGAGGCAGCAGTGCTAACCACTGTGCCACCGTGCTGAAAAAGCAAACCACTCCACCCTTTGTCTTATCCAGGACACTGTATGGTCCATAGGATGGATAGAAAAACCATCAGCCTGAAGTGCGCAGTTGGGAATGGATGGGTTGAGCCAGGTTTCCGTGAAGCAGAGAGTGCAGCAGTCCTGCAGTTCATGCTGGAAGCTGAGCTGTGATCTGAGTTCATCCATCTTGTTCTCCAGGGATTATACATTTGCTAGGAGTAAGCTTGGAAAGGAAGGTGGGGCGGGGGGGTGGGGGGGGGGGGATCTTGAAACTGCTTGGTCTCAGTCTTACGCTTACCCCACTTCCTCACAGGTTTCTTACATTTGAGTGGTCCAGTGGACTGGTGGAGTGGATTGTGACTGCTTCCAGTTAAGTGATTCTTCCTCAGACCCTGTGGAGCAGGTAGGTTGCAGTTTAGTGTATTTTTGCAGAGGGCCTGCTTAGGACCCAGTGTAGCAGGTAATTTACTGTGTTTTTTTTACTGGAAGGAATTTGCTTAGGACCCAGTGGAGAAGTTCCTGGTTGCCTACTAGGCAACAATAAAAGCCATTTCCACTGGGAGGGCAATTTTTTTAATTAGATGTTTCATATTATTATTAACATAGTGCTCTGTCCTTACAAAGAGGATGTGATAAATCTAAGATGATAGGAATGATGTTTCCATGTACATGCTAAAATAGTCAAGTCTTTCCAGTACAATGCTGTCTAAGTGTTCACTTTGGCTCTGCAGGCTTCTGAGTAGATTTCCACAGTGATTGAGAATGTGTTACGATAAAGTGATGTTATCACACTGTAAACCACATGATTGCTAATAATTCTCTGTTTCACAAGAAATTTCAATCTAAGATAGACGACATAAGCAGCAATTACTTTATTCCTGAATTATCCTGGCCGCATTTGTTTCCTTGATTCCATCATTCTAAAAGTTGAACTTTGTCAGTTTAAAATCCTGAACTTTTACAAACTCCAAGGCACCTCACAGAAACTCAAGGCAACTGGATACTGGTTCAAAAGGGATTTCCAGAGCATGGTAGAACTAAAGGATTGATGGAAACACTTGTGGTTGGAATCGGTTTAAAGGATTGTTTTGGGAGAATGGGACATTAGGGGAGTGGGACGTTGTGAGAGCTTACAAAGATAACAAAATTTAAACTTGAAACCAGTGTTTGACACTAAGGACAGCAATGGTTGATCATGAGACAAAACATTTACACTAAAGTTTTGAACAAACTAAAATCTGCAGAAGACAAGCTGACCAGGATATTGTTGGAGTTTTCAAGACTAGGGGTGACAAAGAAAGGAATGTAGATTTCAGAAGCCAAATAGTCCGTATAGGATCTAAGGTGGGAAAACGGTATCTTTGTGATGAATCAGAAATAAATCAGAAGTTCAACTTGGGACCAAGTGGGGTGGTGGGGATACATTTATTATGCTTCAGTCTGAGGCAGTGATTGAGGGAGTTGGTAATGTTACAATTCAAATAGCCCAGGAACTGAAACATAAAACTGGGCATTAACAAGCTATATTTTTTTAAAAAGACACAAATTGTATATAGTGTATCTTCAGTTGAACAACCAGTTTCAACTTGCTCCTATATGGACATACACAAGCACTGATAAATCTTCAGTTAACGTCCACTAGCCGAATACATCTAAATATCTGCCTGATATCCAGTTAATAGGTGGGGAAGGAATATAATGGAGGGAAAAGATCATGGCTTTGGTTTTCCCAGTACTTAGATGAAGCAAATTTTGTAGTAGTCTGAGAAACAGTAGTGGAGTCAAATGTGACCAAAGACTGTCAACAGGTCACAGAGGATGAGAAGGAACCTAGTCAAGGATTCTTTAGAGGTTGACATCGAACTGGAAGACAATCCACAACTAAACACACAAAAACAAAATATTGCAAATACCGGGAACTTGAAATAAAAGCAGGTCTGGCAGATTCTGTGGAGAAAGAAATACACAGTTCACATTTCAGGCTAATAACCTTTCATTAAAGAAGAAGAAACATACAGAAACATGTATGTGTTGAAGCTTGTAGAAGGTGGTAAGGGACAGGAAGAATAAAAGGAAATTGTATGATCAAGGATAAAGGGCAGAAGAGGTTAACAAACAAATGATTTCAAGATGCAAAAGCGGAGAGTAGTAATGGGTATAATAACAGTTCCAGGTGTGATGTGATATTGTAGTCATCTGAATGTAACTTGAAAGAATAGAGAAGAGAATCAAGCCACTAAAAGAAACCATTAAAAAAACATAAAAAATAAGAAGATGGAGGGAAAAGTTATAGAACATAGAACATAGAATAGTACAGCACAGAACAGGCCTTCTGGCCCCCGATGTTGTGCCGAGATTTAATCCTAATGTAAAATATAGTAACTTAACCTACGCACCCCTCAACTCACTGCTATCCATGTGCATGTCCAGCAGTCGTTCAAATGTCCCCAATGACTCTGCTTCCACCACGACCACTGGCAATGTATTCCATACATTCACAACTCTCTGCATAAAGAACCTACCTCTGATGTCTCCTTTATACCTTTCTCCTAATACCTTCTTTGCACCCTCTCCAAAGCCTCTGTATCTTTCCTATATAGGGCGACCAGAACTGGACACAATATTCCAAGTGTGGTCTCACCAGGGACCTGTAGAGCTGCAGCAAAACCTCGCGGCTCTTAAACCCGATCCCCCTGCTAAAGAAAGCCAAAACACCATATGCTTTCTTAACAACCCAATCCACTTGGGTGGCAACTTTGAGGGATTTATGTACTTACACACCCAGATCCCTCTGTTCCTCCACACTGCCAAGAATCCTGTCTTTAATCCTATATTCAGCTTTCGAGTTTGACCTTCCAAAATGCATCACTTCGCATTTATCCAGGGTTGAACTCCATCTTCCATTTCTCAGCCCAGCTCTGCATCCTGTCTCTGTCATGCTGCAGCCTGCAGTAGCCCTCTATACTATCAACGACACCTCCAACCTTTATGTCATCTGCAAATTTACTAACCCACCCCTCAACCTCCTCATCCAAATAATTTATAAAACCTACAAAGAGCAGAGGCCCAAGTGCAGAGCCCTGCGGGACCCCACTCAACACTGACCTCCAGGCAGAATACCTTCCATCTACAGCCACTCTCTGCCTTCTGTCAGCCAGCCAATTCTGAATCCAGATAGCCAAATCTCCCTATATCCCATACTTCATGACTTTATGAATGAGCCTACCATGGAGAACCCTATCAAATGCTTTGCTGAAGTCCATATCCACCACATCTACTGCTTGACCAGCGTCGACCTGCCTTGACACCTCCTCAAAGAACTCAATAAGATTTGTGAGGCATGACCTTCCCCTCCCAAAGCCATGCTGACTGCCTTTAATTACACTATGCTTTGCCGAATAGTCATAAATCCTACCCCTCAGAATTCTTTCCAAAACATTGCTGACCACAAACGTTATGATGTAAAATTGTTAAACTCAAATTCAAAATTGAGTCGAAAAGACTGTAGAATGTTGAGACCAAAAACAAGATGCTGTTCCTCGAGCTTGTATTGCAGAATAACTTCTGTCTCAAGCTTGTCCTATTTATGTCTTTTTGTATGCTTGTTTCTCACCTTATCTCTTCATGTTGCATTTAGATGACTACAATAGCTGTTTACACCTCCGTCACAACCTTTTTTTTTATTAGACCCATTGGGACATACTCAGAAACCTTGAAAATCATAGATTCAAGATTAGCTGGTAGTTAGTGAGGTTGAGGATTTTTTTCCCCAAGACAGTATCTATAGCAATGTAATAGAAAGATAGAATAGGCCATACAGCCTTTTGAGATTGCTCCCACCATTGTAGGGAGTACTGCCTAGTTTATTGCAAGCCAGCGCACTGGTTCTGACATTGGGCTTATGTAAGGGAATGTGATGTGGTGGAAAACACAGGAGGCAGATGCTTCAGAGGCAAAGAAAACTCTTGATTTTATTGATAAGCAAATTGAATATATGTACAGCAATGGGAAAAAATATGAATATTTCAAAACCCAACTATGATAGGTCAAAATTGGATGTCGGAGACTTGTCTGACAGTTAATTTGAACCCCCAGTCAACCCTCCTGTCCCAATATTTTGGGTGGCACAGTGGTTAGCACTGCTGCCTCACAGCGGCAGAGTCCCGGGTTCAGTTCCCGCCTCAGGCGACTGACTGTCTGTGTGGAGTTTGCACATTCTCCCCGTGTCTGTGTGGGTTTCCTCCGGGTGCTCTGGTTTCCTCCCACAGTCCAAAAATGTGCAGGTTAGGTGAATTGGCCAAGCTAAATTGCCTGTAGTGTTAGGTGAAGGGGTTAATGTAGGTGAGTGGGTTGTACTTCAGCGGGTCGATGTGGACTTGTTGGGCCGAAGGGCCTGTTTCCACACTGTATCTAATCTAATACACGGACCTGTCTCTGCAAGCACAGGAGCCAGATTGCCTTTTCTATGGGAGGCTTGTGCTGTTTGCTGTCTGTCCATTGGGCTGCTGATTCCCCAAGACACTCTGCCCTTCGTAGTTCCAGAACCCATCCCTTTTAAATATTCACTTTCTTGAACACTGAAGAGGAAATCCTCTCTTCCATCAGGTTCTTGACCTCTGTTACACCCTCCAGAGCACCACATTCACTCTGCCAGTGTCCCTTCATGGCCACCATTCTGTAGGGAGTGCTGCCTGTTTATTGCACACCACACCACTACTTCTGACATTGGGCTTATGTAATGGAATGTGGTGTGGCAGAAAACACAGGAGGCAGATGCTTCCGAGGCAAAGAAAAGCTCATATTTTATCGATAACAAGCAAATTGAATATATGTACAGCACTGGGAAAAAAAATGAACATTTCAAAACCCGACAATTATATGTCAAAATCGGTTGTCTGAGACTTGTCAGATCGTTAGCTTGAACCCCAGTCAATCCTTGCAGCCCAGACTTGATAAAATAACAGTGAGTAGTTGCTAACTGATGGGTGACAGAGAAGAGACAGGGAGAGAGACAGAGAGAGAGACAGAGAAAGAGAGAGATGAAAACAACACTCACTAATCCCAGAGTCCTACCCTGCTTCCCTTCCCTGAGGGTGCCCTGCACCATCAGCCCCAAAGCCCACCTTCCCTTATCCTCACTAAGCAAATTGGGACAGAAGGTCTTGATAACCTTGGGCTCACCCCTTGAGGGGAATGCAGCCTTGGCTTGCTCTCGTCTGTAATCTCCTGCCTTAGCAGGGCACAGCTGTGGACTGTGAGTGCTGATTTTTCCCGTTGTCCTGAATGGTGCTGGATGTTGGTGGTGCTGCTCTGGTCAGTGTCTTCCTTTGCTCCTTCTCTCTGGTTTAGAGATCAACTGCAGGCCCCTTACCTCCCACCAAACCTGGTTTTGATCGCTGAGCTATTATTCCTCCTCTCAGGGCTGAATGAGTCTCCTGGTGACTGAATGGGGTGTAACTGTTTTCTCAATGGTTTGGAATGTCCCTTGAATGGGTGCTCATTAAAAGTTTGACTAGTAGTGAGAAGGCTCTTACAGCCAAAGGCGAAAGGTGTGGAATGTTTGATACATCTGTGCCCAGGCACTGATTGAAAGTTGAATGGCTCTGCACCTCTGTGGGCTCCAGAAGTTCTAAAGTTGTTTCGTACTGCGGTCTGGCTTTCATTGTTTTAAGTTGGGATGAAAATGGGGGCCTTCCTTTAGTTTTGTGAGCTAACCCCTGTTCCAGGCAGCTGCCCCTAAGCTTGCTTATTACACACTCTGACCCAACCAGCTTTCCCTGATTTGTTTGAGGCCCATAACATCTTAAGATCAAATATTCAGAGAATTTTAGTTCAACGTACTTTCCATAAACTTATGTCCAATGTTCAGTGGGTTTTAGTCCAGACACTGATGGGGATTTTTGCCCCACCTTACACCATTCAATTCAATTCAATCATGGTTAATCATCCAATCCTGTCCCTGTTTTCTTCCTATGCCCTTTGATCCTTTAGGCTGAAAAACAATATCTCACTCCTTCTTGAAAACATTCAGTGTCTTGTCCTCAACTACTTTCTGTGGCAGAGAATTCCACAGGGTCACCACTCTCTGGGTGAAGAAATTTTTCCTCATCTCAGTATCAAATAGCTTATTCCATGTTCTTAGACTGGGACCCGTGGTTCTGGACTCCTCAGTCACCTGGAACATCCTTCCTACTTTTACTATGTCCAATGCTGTTAGAATTTTATAGGTTTCTATGAGATTCCTCCCACACCCCCACCAATGTTTCTGAGCTCCACTGAACACAATCCGAAACCAATCTAGATTCATACATCAATCCTGTCACCCCAGGAATCAGCTTGATAAATGTTCCTCCATAGCTAGAAAAGTCTTCCTCAGATAAGGAGGTCAAAACTGCACACAATACTCCTGTAGAATTACAGCAAGATATCCCTGCTCCGGTATTCAAGTCCTGTCACTGTGAAGGCTAACATACAATTTGCTTTCTTCATGACCTGCTGCACCTGCATGCTTACTTTCAGTCACTGTGTACAAGCACACCCAGGTCTTGTGCACTTCCTCTTTTCTAATCTATCTGGGGAAATTGGCAATCAGGATAATTTTAATATCAGTGGACAAAAAAACAGAGTTAGTATTTGGAGTCCTGTGACGCTTCTTCAGATATAGTTGTCATAAAGAGTCACTGGACTTGAACCATTAATTCTGTTTTCTCTTCAAAGATGCAGGCAGACGTACTGAGTTTCTCCAGCAATTTCTGTTTTTGTTTGTTTCAGATCTCCAGCATCCGTAGTTCTTTGTGTCATTTTTATTTTCAATGTCCATCCTGAAAGTGGCCTATTGCCTAAAACAAGAAGACATTTTGGACCCTCCTCAAAGTTGAGCCAACAACATGGCTAGTATGACCACATTTTGAAGCAATGGAAGCCAGGCTAAATCAATCAAAATTCAATCTTACTATATCTAACCATTGTCCAGCACATACGTAACATCGAACTATTCGCAATTCTTTCCGCAATGACGGAAAAAAATGACAGGATACACTTTAAAGTTAAAACACAAACTTTCGCCAACTTCTCATAATGTGGATCAGTTAATGTTCACCCGATGTTGGTAGGAGAATACAAAAATACAAGATTGTTAACTAAATAATACAGTAATTCCAAAACATTAAGTCAAATATTCAGGCAACATGTAGATAAGTTAGATAAGTGAATGCACTCGTTGACTCTAATCTCCAGCATCTGCAGTGCTCACTTTCTCCAAGTTAATGCGAGAGTCTAATTGTACATTTCCTTTTTTTATGTAATAGTGCTTCATTTTCACTCAATTTTGTGGTACTATTTCAATGCAGGTGACAGATTTGATGTATTGGTTACAAATTTTATTTGTGGTGCACCCTTAATTTCAGTGCTATGGTACCTTTTTGCTTCCAAAATGAGGTCACACACATACAATTCTGATACATGCCAGACCGGTGAACATATTGCATAGGGCGAGGCTTCCCAAAATGGAGGTCGGGATCCTAAGTGGATTCACAACCCTTAAGTTTTGGGGTCCTGGACTCTGAGGCAGCAATACAGCCTTGAGTTATAACAATACAGCTCCCCTCCACCCCACCACACCTCCTAACAAGTTCCAGTCTCACAGCCTTCCTACCTCACTCTTGCAGTTATCAATTGAGGAGTTATGACAATGTTCAAGTCTCCATATGGGGCTAGCGAGGCAAAATGTTTGAGGAACTTTGGCTCGGGTATTCTTATTGGCACTGGGAGGATGTGTTAAAGGTATGCAAGGTAGGCAGATTGTCATGATAATCAGTGTGTATAGTTGATTTCATAAAGTCACCACAGTCCTTGAGGACCACAGACCTGCTCTCACATTAGACAGAGAAATGAATAGTGGTCTGTTCAACCTGAGGATCACTGGGCCTCACACAAGGGTGAGGAAGATAGGCAGGATCTAGTGGCTCAGTTAGCTCAGTTGGCTACACAGCTGGTTTGCAATGCCGGGTGATACTAACAGCATGAGTTTCAATTCCTGCCAAAGCTGAGGTTACCATGAAGGTCCTGCCTTCTCCACATTATCCCTGACCTGAGGTGTGGTGACCTTCAGGTTAAACTCACCACCAGCTGTCACTTTGTAATGAGAGAGCAACCCTATGGTCCTCTCAGACTCTGGGGACTTTACCTTTTACTTTACAGTTGACTTAGCAGCATTTTAAAACCCTAAGCTCCAGTTTACAACTTGTCTAGTCTTGCAGAGCTGAACGTTCATCCAGCAGGAGGAAGGACTGACATTCCCACCAGCATTTTGAAAAGGGATCATCCAACATATTCAGGGTTTTATTCTGGATTGTTTTAATCCCAACAATTGCTGAGTTTATTGAAGTGGTTAGTGTTTTGAGCTGCTGGTTAAAGTTGCAGAAGTCTACAGGGCTCTCACGGAAGTTCACCCCACTCACCCCCAGACATGAGTGTAGTAGGTTATGTTACTCTTGGCCTGTTGCTTGACAGGGAGAAACAACAAAGGCCACATAAAAGGAGGACAAATAGCTGCTCAAAGATAAGGAGAAGGAAGTATATGGAGAAGGTTCACTCAGATAAAGGTTCTTTGTCTTACAAATCTCCAGAAAGCAGTTCTCCTACTCAATCTCAATGAAGATAAGTATGTGCAATCTTGCTGCTACATTAAGGAGGTACATCATGAAATCTGCCACCCAAGAGCAGGGTGGAGATTGCACTGTCAGTGTCTATGCAGGTGACCACTGTAGGATAATGAGATTCATGTACACCATGGTTACACAACTGATGGTATAACTCTAACATCAGTAAGAGAGAAGGAACAAGTCTAGAATGAGCATGTGAAGAGCTTGAATTAGTCACGACACTAGAGAACTGTATTTGATAAATTATAATGTATAGATGTAAATAAAAGTGAATTATAGTGCATAAGCAGCTGAAAGAGCCTTACTCATTGATAAGAGGCAAACAGCGTCAGGGACAGTGTTATGTCCAGACATTCATGACCCAAGGTACGCTAGATTGGTGTCTCAAGGAACAGGTTGCAGTATTGATATAAAACACAAAATAAATCTTGATGGCAACAAGAGAAAAACATACTCTCCAGAGCCAGGACCTGAAGTCCAAGGGATACAGCTAATAAGGGAGGATTTCGAGGGTACGACAAGACCTTGGATGACTTCAAGGTTGCAGCTGAGAGAAAAAGCAGGAAGACTCCAAAGCCAGGCCAGACCTCAAAAGAGGTTTGAGGGGGAAAAAAAACTGAGAAAGGAGAAGACTCCAGAGACAGGTTTAAGGACTTCAGAAGACTTTGATTACATGGCTACAGAATGGTAGGACTCCGAGTTGCAGGAGGAAACAAAGTGTTGGAAGACTTCAAAACATTGTCATAAAACAGCAATAATCTGAAAGAAGAAGCACAGAACAGCCACTCTTTGCTAATCACTTGCAGCACATGCTTCAGCCAGAATACTCTTTTTAATATCGCTGGCTAGGTTTAAAGTGGCACTAATGTCATATGAACCTGGGTCACTGTGCAGATGTACAAGAATCTGTTTATTGATGGGTTACATGCTGCAATCATTTAAATGAGCAAGCAGCACAAAGTTTGGATGCTGTCTGCATCAGGAGGAAGATTGGGTTACTGACATATCCTGATCCCTGTGCCTGTTTTCAGGGGCATTTCAATTTTGCATTCACTAAAATATTTCACTGTCATATATTTTCATTCACATTTAACTTTAGAATATTCAAACAACATCTTCCTTCTTTAAATAAAGTAAAATATAGATTTCTATTATTTTGTCAAGAAAATGGAGAAAACTTATGAAGGAAAATTTAAATTGGTAGCTGGAATCTGTCTTAATTTCTAAAAAAAATGGACTGAAGTAATATTGGTGAAACCAAGTTAGATAAAGTCACTGTACAAAATAATTCATGGTGTGAATTGTAAGGTTACTTTAATGACGAGATAATGGATGGCTTAATATTTCTCAACTAAAATACTGAAGTAACTTATGGCACTATTGCAAAGAAATATGAAAAACAAAAACATACATCCAGGCTGGAGAGTTCAGGTGAATGCAGTCATATTTTTGGTTAGACCTGCACGTTTATTTGGAAAGATTTGAAAGACACACAACGTGAAGTACTATATTGCTAACATTACAGATGGAAAATCTCCACTTTGCAGCTTGACTCACTTTGGTGTAACACAATAACAAGACGAGGAACACCTCACAGCACACTGAATCGCACTTTATCCTGTCACAATAAAAATGGGCTTAACCAGGTTCTCACCATATTTCAAACTCAGGAGACTGACAGCATAAATACAAAGCATAAATCAGCAACCACAAAACTTTTGTTTGCTCTTACTTTCAATAGCTCTGTTCATGCCAACTGAACTGCATAATGTAGCACAGTGCAGAAGCCCACGTCCTCCTGGTTCTGATATCTGGAAGCCATCTCTGTAAGCTGGCACATGCCACATATCAAAAAGCAGTATACATTCAGAATGCAGAAATATTACTTGACAAGAATGGACTTACATTTTTGAGTTTTTGAATTTTATTAATCTTACAAGCAAAGCAGTACTGCTGTTCTGATGTGTAATTATTCAGGACACTTTTAATGGATTGAAGTTCAACTTATGTTTTCATCAGCAAACACTGTAAAGAACTGTATAGACAGAGTTCTCCCCCTGTTCAAGACAACAGGATACAAGCAAATATCATAATTGTAACACAGCAGAGAGCAGCTTAATACAGGTATATATCAAATAAAAACAATTAATACTTTTTATTTTACCCATAGGTTAACATGATGAAATTAAATCATAATTAAATTGAAGGAAGTATTTTTATTTTAGTTGTCGGTTGAAATGTACATGGACATAATTCACTAGAAATGATAAATTATGTATAAATTATTAAATTAATAAACAAAAATCATACTGCATTTGTATAACATCCTCACTCCTTTATACAATCTGAGGTGTTAGTCCCTTTATTATGAATGGGTAGTGCCTTTACTAAATTACCATACAGTTCATCTGCTGGCATCATCAATAATTAGGTCATCATTTGTATGACATGATCAGAGAACAGAGTTGAGAGAGTGGTGCTGAAATTGTAAAGCCAGACAGGCAGCATCTGAGGAGAAGGAGAATCAACGTTTCAAGCATAAACTCTTCATCAGGAATGAGGCTTGTGGGCCAAGGGGGCTGAGAGATAAATGGGAGGGGGGCTGGGTGAGGCTTGAGGGGGGAGGTAGCTGAGAATGTGATAGGTAGATGAAGTTGGGGTGAAGGTGATAGGTCAGAGAGGTGGGTGGAGCGGATAGGTGGGAAGAAAGATGGACAGGTAGGACAGCTCAAGAGGGCGGTGCCGAGTTGGAAGTTTGGAACTGGGATCAGGTGGAAAGTGGGGAGATGAGGAAACTGGTGAAATCCATATTAATCCCTAGTGGTTGGAGGGTCCCAAGGTGGAAGATGAGGTGTTCTTCCTCCAGGCATCAGGTGGTAAGGGTTTGACGATGGAAGAGGTCCAGGATCTGTATGTCCTTGGCGGAGTGGGAGGGGAAGTTCAAGTGTTCAGCCATGGGTGGTGGGGTTGTTTCATGCATGTGTCTTGGAGATGTTTGCTGAATCATTCTGCAAGCAGGTGTCCTGTCACCCTAACATAAAGGACACCACATCATGAGTAACAGATACAGTAAATGACATGTATGGAAGTACAGTAAATCGCTGATGGATGTGGAAGGATCCTTTGGGGCCTTGGACAGAGGTGAGGGGGGAGGTGTGGGCGCAGGTTTTGCAATTTTTTGCAGAGGCATGGTAAGGTTCTGGGGAGGGGGGGAGGTGGGTAGCTGACATGACAAGAGAGTGGCTGAGGGAATGGTCTTTACAGAACGTGGATAGGGGCAGGGAGAGAAATATATCCATGGTGGTGGGGTTTGTTTGTAGGTGGCAGAAATGGCAGACGATAATGCGAGTTACACAGAGGTTGGTGGGGTGGAAGGTGAGGACCGGGGGGATTCTGTCCTTGTTGCAGTTGGAGGGGTGGGGTTCGAGGACGGAGGTGCAGGAAGTAGATGAGATGCTCTGTAGGGCATCATTGACCATGTGGGAGGGGAAATAGCGGTCTTTGAAGAAGGAGGCCATCCGGGATGTACTTTAGTGGAACTGGTCCTCCTGGAAGCAGATGGGGCAGAGGAGGGGTGGAATTGGGAATAAGGGATAACATTTTTACAGGAGGCAGGGTGGGAGGAGGTGTATTCCAGGCAGCTGTAGGATTTGGGGGATTTGTAGCAGATGTCCGTGTTGGGCCGGTCACCGTTAATGGAGATGGCGAGGTCCAGGAAGGGGAGGGAGGTGTCTGAGATGGTCCAGGTGAACTTGAGGTCAGGGTGGAATGTGTTGATCAAATTGATGAACTGTTCAACCTCCTTCTGGGAGCGCGAGATGGCGCCGATACAGTCATCAATATAGCAGAGGAAAAGGTGGTGAATGGTGCCGATGTAGCTGCGGAAGATGGACTGTTCCATATACCTGATGAAGAGACAGGCATCGCTGGGGCCCTTTGGCCTGGAAGAAGTGGGAGAATTCAAAGGAGAAATTATTGAGGGTAAGGACCAGTTCAGCCAAATGAATGAAAGTGTTAATGGAAGGGTATTAGTGGGGACAACGGGGAAGGAAAAGGTGGAGGGCTTGGAGAGCCTTCATTATGGCAGATGGATGTGTATAGGGACTGGATGTCCATGGTGAAGATGAGGCATTGGGAGCCGGGGAAACAAAAGTCATGGAGGAGGTAGAGAGCGCGGGTGGTGTCCCGAACAAGATATGTGGAGATGAGTTTGGTGGGGCAGGAGTAGGCCGAGATGAAAGGTTGGCCAGGGCAGTCAGGTTTGTGAATTTTGGGTAGGAGGAAGAACTGGGCGGTACAGGGTTCTCAGACTATGAGGTTGGAGGCTGTGGCTGGGAGATTCCCTGAAGTGATGAGATTGTGTATGGTCTGGGAGATGATTGTTTGGTGATAGAAGGTGGGGTCATGACCAAGGGGGCAGTAGAAGAAAGTGTCTGTGAGTTAGTGCCTGGCTTCAGCGATGTGGAGGTTATATGCCAAACTATCACTACGCTTAACCCCCCCCCCCCCCCCCCCCGGCCAGTCTGCTGGTTTGATGGTGAGGTTGGGGTTGGTGTTGGAGCAGAGGGAGTGGAGAGCTGCGTGTTGCAAGGGTGAGAGATTGGAGTGGGTGAGGGTGCCGGATAAGGGGATGAGAGAACAGAGGATTATAACAATATCACAATGGGAAGGACCACTGTCATCATAACTTAAAAGGGCACTTGTGTTTGAGAATATGTGTCACAATGAGTGTACGATTGCAGGGGAAGTTGTTTGCATTGTTAATCATTTGTTGCAAGACTTTCCAGACAAGATATAATCACAAAATGTTTGCTGATTTCTCCATAACACAAAAAGGATTTGAGATCTTGACGCTCTTCAAAGCAGGCCCAACCCTCAAGTCACAAATTCTCAACACAGATGCCGATTTAGTGATCATAATGTTTTCTCTTACAAAGTTTGTTATTTCAGGCCAGGCCATATTTCCTAGTGTTAGATGAAAGTGAGTACTGCAGATGCTGGAGATTAGAGTCAAGATTAGAGTGGTGCTGGAAAAGGACAGCAGGTCAAGCAGCATCCGAGGAGCAGGAAAATCGATGTTTTGGGCGAAAGCCCTTCATCAGGAATGTTGATATTTCCGAGTGTTGCTAAGCAGGAGATTTTTGTATTCTTGGGATCAGGTCTCTTGTGACTTCAGACCTATATTTCCAACATGTTATGTTTCTGATTGATAAAAGGCATCTGAACAATGTAAACTCATTTTGAGTGACAAAATGACAAGTCATAAATGAAAAAACTTGACATTATAAAAAACATACACTCAATTAATACCATCATTTGTTAGTTCTTCGATTAGACACAAGCAAAAACTAGCAAGAAAATTAGTCTAAATCAAACCCGGAGAGACAAAACAAAAGTAGTTGTGGACTAGTGAAAGCCCAGTAGATTATGGGAATTGAGGCGAGTAAATAATTAAGGAATGTTGCACCAGTATCACTGGTCATTGCACCAAAATTACTAGTCTTTGGAGCCAGTCATACAGGCCAAGGTACCTGTTGTGATGCAACACATTAGAAATATACATTATGGTGCCTGTGTGTTGTGTTATGTGCAGGTGTTGCCCAACGGATCCATGATACTATACCCTTCACCTCATAGTCTAAAACGTAATGTTAACTTTCTCTTTGTTTGTAGAAGAATAAGACAAGCCAGACTGAGAGCACCCAGAGGAAACAGTTGCAGAGCCTGATGGACAGTTTCAAGACCAGGATGTCCAGCTGTTCTCTAGTTACTGAGACTCAGTTGGCAGGTACTATAGAACCCTCTTCTATTTCAACTATCCCTCCACTAGGATGGTTGAACCTGACAGGCAGAAAAGGCATCTGGGACTCACAGAGACCAAGGTAGAAAAGAAATCCTCACGCTCAAGATGAAGACCCTGAACTGTGAAATATGATTTTACATTTCAGATCAAAGGAAGAGAATAAAGAACATTCTTTTTTGATGTTTTGTTACAGATTGATCTCCACAGATAAGTCGAGCCATGAATGTTGAGACCAAAACCATCCATATCATTGCAGATGAGCCAGACCCCTGTGCTGGCATAGGCAAAGAGCCCAGATCCCATGCAGGTACCCTCTGAACGTCCATCAGTCAGATGGCAATTCGCATTTTGCACCAAGTACAGTTCCTATAACACCTCTAGTATGATATAAGTAGGATTTCAAAGTTTGGGAGAAGATTTGTAGCTCGGGTGCTCGTTGTTGTGGTTCTGTTCGCCGAGCTGGGAATTTGTCTTGCAAACGTTTCGTTGTCTAGGTGACATCCTCAGTGCTTGGGAGCCTCCTGTGAAGCGCTTCTGTGCTGTTTCCTCCGGCATTTATAGTGGCCTGTCTCTGCCGCTTCCAGTTGTCAGTTCGAGATGTCCGCTGTAGTGGCCGGTAGCCGGTATATTGGGTCCGGAACAGGGGACGAAATGTTTGCAAGACAAATTCCCAGCTCAACGAACAGAACCACAACATATAAGTAGGATGTTAAAGATGGGATTCTCTAAGTGGTCCTCCATCTCAAAAGTGTATAACCTGTGCCCACATAGTCTGTATGTTCACACTTCATTCTCTATCATTTCCAGACTTCTGAATAGAAAACTAATATTTTCTTTTCCCTGGCAGGTGTAACTGCAGGGTGGTCTGGAGATCACAAAACATCACAGAGACCTTGGGGTGCAGGTTCATATCTCCTTGAAAGTGGAGTCGCAGGTAGATAGGATAGTGAAGGCGGCGTTTAGTATGCTTTCCTTTATTGATCAGAGTATTGAGTACAGGAGTTGGGAGGTCATGTTGCGGCTGTACAGAACATTGGTTAGGCCACTGTTGGAATATTGCGTGCAATTTTGGTCTCCTTCCTATCGGAAAGATGTTGTGAAACTTGAAAGGATTCAGAAAAGATTTATAAGGATGTTGCCAGGGTTGGAGGATTTGAGCTATAGGGAGACGCTGAACAGGCTGGGGCTGTTTTCCTTGGACCGTCGGAGACTGAGGGGTGACCTTATAGAGGTTTACAAAATTATGAGGGGCATGGATAGGATAAATAGGCAAAGTCTTTTCCCTGGGTCGGGGAGTCCAGAACTTGAGGGCATAGGTTTAGGGTGAGAGGGGAAAGATATAAAAGAGACCAAAGGGGGAATGTTTTCACACATAGGGTGGTATGTGTATGGAATGAGCTGCCAGAGGAAGTGGTGGAGGCTGGTACAATTGCAACATTTAAGACGCATTTGGATGGATATATGAATAGGAAGGGTTTATGGGGATATGGACCAAGTGCTGGCAGGTGGGACTAGATTGGGTTGGGATATCTGGTCGGCATGGACTGGTTGGACTGAAGGGTCTGTTTCCATGCTGTCCATCTCTATGACTCTATGATCCCAAATTCTGAAATTTTGTTCATTCTTTGAAGATCAAGTGCAAATGTGACATTTACTTTTGCAGAATATCAATCAATATTTTCTGAACTAACTCAACTTTTACCGAAAAGGTTGTCCACTGTCTGCCAAACCACTCAATTACTAATAGCAGCATAGAATATTTTCCCCATAATTTCCCCTTCCAGATCCTCTTCTCAACCCAAACAATTCTACCAGACCCATGTATTAAGACAATAATTATTCAAAACTTGTGCCTCTTACGGTCTCCGTAAGTAAGAAATTATGCCCCTCAGGGTATAAATACATCCTTCCTTCTCTCCCTTTCAGTGCTGACAGGCTCAGAGCCCTCAGCAATGTGTATGTGTGTTTGGGTCTGAAAGAGAAAGATCTGTTTTTATATATACTCACCAACTGGATGTAAGTTCAGATAAAGCCAGTTTTGTTTTTCATAATCAATTAACTTAAGGAAGTTTTTTTTTTCATAAATAGGACTCATGGTTTGAACAGACATATCTGTTGATATCAAATAAATCGAACACCACCCCCTCCCAATCCAAGGGCCATTCTTCTGCAACTGGTGAATTACAGACAGAATTGAAAGTTTCTAAAACCACAAAGCAGAATGCCTCAAACTAAATTCCACTACAAAACTGAAACTTACTTATTTGCAAAACTGCTGTTGGTGATGTCAAATGTCGCCACGTACTCAAACTTTAGTGTGATCTGACTTTACTTGGCTAATGTTTTGCTCAGTAAATATTGTTGAAACTGAATGGCTTAAAAGAGGCCTCAACTGAATTTAGCTCCTGACCACCAAATCACCTTTGGCTCAATTTAATTTTGAAAATATTCAACTTGCCTGCATTTACTTCACTCTATGTTTTGAGATTATAAAATTGTAATATATCAATTATCATAATTAACTATTAATTAAAATATAGCATATTATTAATGGCATCTTATTTTTACCCTCTGAATGATGGTTTAGCTGTTATAAATCATAACTCTGACCAAGAACCTTGTTCTATAGCAGTTCTCATGGCAGTTTCTGGCTTGTGACCAATCAAAATGGAGAAGATTTATTGGCTAAAGCACTGTACAAATACAGAAACTTCATTGGGAAGATACAGAGGTAAAAGTGAGGCATTGGAGGAAGTGCACAAATCTCCAACTACCTCAAATGAAAGCAAAATACTTTGGACACTGGGAATCTAAATCTGACAACACTGGAGAACCCCAGGTCTCGCAGTATCTGTGGAGAAGAAACAGAGTTACCACTCTGAGTCCAAAAACTCTTCCCTTCTTCATCTCCCCAAGCCTTCAGGCACTGTCAGCACCATGTGTTTCAGAGCCTGCAAATCACTGGTTGGGCTTAGCAGCTCAGAATCTATCAGACTGGAGTACTGGAAGCAAGGCAACTTCGATCTCAAGTGATAACCTTAGGAGGAGGAGAGCATTGAAGGTTCTTAACCTGTTCAAGACTTGAACACATAATCTAAGTTGAAAATCTGGTATAAATCTAAGGGAGTGTCATGTTGTCAGTGGTGTCATCCTTCAGATGAGATGTTAAATCAAGGGTCCATTTCCCTTTCCAGGTGGGTCAGGTTGGTATTTTAAACCTTGTCACCATAAAGAAGCTGAATATAAAGCTCCTGACAAGGTTTACTTCAGTCAGTATCACCCAAAGCATCCCAGGGTAAAGTTTTGATTTCAGATGAGCTGAAAACTGATGACTCACTAACTGCTCGTTAGCACTTCCCACACATTTCCGTTTCCACTGAAGTCTGTAAAGTCTGCAGGCAGTAGAGAATGTTAAGTTGTAGACTTCCCAAACTCAAGTCTTCTTCTCATCCTCACAATGATTTACATATCTGGATGGGCACACAATTATTGCCTTGTCATTCACATTCAACCTTTTGCTGTCATTGTAGACCTGGGGATTTTCAGATAACAGATCATGGAATGAGCCCCTTGCCATGTTTGCTAGCTGCATTGCATTAATAATCACAGCAGACATAATTGGAACACTTGAAGAGATAGCACTTGTACGTCACTATATCTTGATGAGGAAATAATGGCTAATAACCAGTTGCCCAGGTAGCCACAGAGCTACAATCGATAACTCCTCCAATGTCATTGGGAACATTTGGTTCCTTATGTTTTAACTATTCAATGTAAAAAGCCAGAAGTCACACCAAGCTATAGCCCAACAGGTTTATTTGAAATCACAAGCTTTCGGAGATGACTTCATCTGATGAAGGAGCAATGCTCCAAAAGCTTGTGATTTCAAATAATGCCTTTGGACTATAACCTGGTGTCATGTGGCTTTTGACTTTGTCCACCCAGTCCAACACCGGCACCTCCACATCAGGAAAAGTAATGAAGGTATCAATGCTCACTGACTTATCAATCACCTGTAGGCCACATAGACTCATACTGCAACAGACTCCCATTCATGCAAAGGTGATGAAGTCAAAAAAGATGAAAAATAAAAGTTACTGACTTGCACTGATAGTGCGATCCCCATGATAATGTTTACCATGCAGCATACGGTACAGCACAGGAATGGCACGAGGCTGGTCTGAATGCACCAGAGCTAGTCCCTTTTGTCATTTTCAAATGAGTGTACCAAGGCCACAAAAGCTGTTTGGTGGCACAATTGTCGATGCTGGCATTTCAGACCAAGTGTCTGCAGATTTTCTAGGTATGATTTCTTTCATCTTGTAGTTGCTTAACCTTAAAGTAATTACACATTTCAAAATTATATTGTACATTAATTTTAATTTCACTTGTCTCGCAAGTTCATAGATGCCCTGTCAGTCAGAAACTTCCTCTGAAAATATATATTTCCACCACTCTCAGTATTAGCTTTCTGCTTTAACAGGTAAAATATATTTCAGTATTTCATCTTGGAAAATGATATTCCCTTAGTCTTTTTCACACTGGTACTGCCTTGTGTGTGAACATTTGTGTAGTGATAAGGATACTCCACTATATACATGGATGGAGGTTACATCCAGACCCTCACCTAACCACACCTATCTTTCTTGTTAACTACGCTGCTTATTTTGCACATCTATTTCTCACCACAGCTGTATGGAGCTTAATCAGATCTCTGAAAATTTTACACTGACACAAGAAAAAGGTAAGAAAATGGCATCAAATGAATTGCTCTTGCACTACAGACATGATAGACTGAATGGCCTCATCATCGTGCTCTAAATATTCAATGATTCAATTCAGTCTTTTTGCAATAGAATACTACTATAACTGGATGAGATGACTACCAACCTTCCTGAATAATGAAGATCACTTTGTATTCAACATTTTACAATTTATATCGATGACTTGGACAAGGGGACCGAAGGTATAGCTGCTATTTTTTCTGATGACACAAAGACAAATGGGAAACAAAGTGGTTAAGAGGACATAAGGAAGCTACAAGGAATAAGATAGGTTAGATGAATATGTAAAGATCTGGAAAATGGAATATACTACGGGAAAATTGAATTGTCCATTTGGCAAGCCAAACAAAAAATAAGCTTATCATCGAAACGTTGAGAGCTCTGAGGTGTAGAGGGATCTAGGCGTCCTTGTTCACGAATCACAAAAGGCTAGTATAGAGGTACAAGTAATTAGGAAAGCTAATAGAATGTTACAATTTATTGTGAGGGAATTGATTACAAAAGTAGGGAGGTTATGTTCAGTTATACAGAGCATTGCTGAGCCCAAAGCTGTATTACTCTGTACAGTATTGGGCTCCTTTATTTAAGGAAATATGGAAATACATTGGAAGCAGTTCATAGAAGGTCTAGTAGCCTAATACCTAGAATAGGTTGTTATTATAGGAAAGATTGGACAGGCTATACATGTATCCACTGGAATGTAGAAGAGTAGGAGTTAACTTGATTGAAATGTGTTGCTGGAAAAGCGCAGCAGGTTAGGCAGCATCCAAGGAACAGGAGAATCGACGTTTCAGGCATAAGCCCTTCTTCTGGAATGATTGAATGTATTTCTTGATTGAAATGTATAAGGAGAAACATAACCATGAGGAATTTTGATAAGAAAGATGCAGCGTTATATTGGACTCAAAACATTAACTCTGTTTCCCTCTCCACAACTACTGCAAGACGTGTTGAGTTTCTTCAGTATTTTGTTTTCATTTCAGATCTTGATCATCCATGGTATTTTGCTTTCATTTAAATCCACCTCTTATGTGGTTTCTTGAATATTATCAGAGATTTGATCATAGATTGGCCTATCCTTTACACTGAGTAACATTGGAGTATTTACACTAGATACAGATAGAATTATATCTGATAGATATCCTTGAGGACTTCTCTGAAGGAATTCTTCAGATAGTGTCCTAGGTCCAATGATCTTCAGCTACTTCTTCAATGACTTTCCATCCATCATAAGGTCAAAGTGGGGATGTTCACGAATGATTGCACAATGTTCAGCACCTCAGAAACTCAAGCAATCCATGTTCAAATGCAGAAAGATCTGGACAATATCCAGGCTTGGACAGACAAATGGCAAGTAACATCCAAATGCTGGGCTGTGACCATCACCTGTAAGAGACAATCTAATCACTGCTTATTGACATTCATTGGTATTATCACCACTGAATCCCCCATTATCAACATCCTAGGGGTTACCATTGACCAGAAACTCAACTGAACTTACCACATAAATACAGTGGCTGCAGTAGCAGGTCTTAGGCTAAGAATGCTGTGGTGAGTAATTCACCTCCTGATGCCCCAAAACCTAACGATTATCTACAAGGTCAAAAAGTGTGGCACTGGAAAAGCACAGCCGGTCAGACTGCATCCAAGGAACAGGGGAGTCAACGTTTCAAGCATAAGCTCATCATTTACAACGTACAAGTTCAGGAGTCTAATGAAATATTTCCCACTTGCCTGGATGGGTGCAGCTCCAACAACAGTTGAAGCTTGACATCATACAGGACAAAGCAGCCTGCTTGATTGGCACTACGTCCACAAGCATCCACACCCTCCATCACCCAATCCTCATTAGCAGCAGTGTGTACTATCTGCAAGATGCACTGCAGAAATTTACCCAAGGTCATCAGACAACACCTTCCACAAAGCCATGACCATTTCCAACTGGAAGGACAAGGGCAGCAGGTACATGGGAACACCACCAACTTCAAGTTCCCCTCCAAGCCACTCACCATCCTGACTTTCTTCACTGTCACAGTTTGAGAAGGTAACTCATCACCACGTTTTCAATGGCAACTAGGGACGCGCAATGAATGCTGACCAGCTAGCAATGCCCACCTCTTACAAATGCATAAGAAAATAGTTTGAACCATGCAAATTACAGAAAAATGTGATAGAATGGGTTGGGATATCTGGTCGGCATGGACAGGTTGGACCGAAGGGTCTGTTTCCATGCTGTACATCTCTATGACTCTATAGGTGTTTTAAATTATGCAAAGATGGGAAAGGTTAGATAATTTTTTCTAGTAATTGAGGATTCCAGATAAGTGATACAAATAAAAGACTTAGAAGGACTTAGAATGGGATAATTATTCATTTATTCTTTACCCAGAGAGATGAGAAAATGTGGAGCTCTACTCCATGATTAGTCTTTGAGGTTGAAACTATGTCAACATTCAACAATAGATGAGTTGCATGAAGGAATATCAAACAATGATGAGTCAGAATACAGGAAAGAGATAGAGGGCTTGGTCTCGTGGTGCAATGATAACAATCTCTCTCTCAATGTCAGCAATAACTGATCATTGACTTCAGGAAAAAAAGAGGAGGACAGACCCTCATCTATATCAGAGCTGAGGCGGAGAGGGGTAAGAGTGTAAAATTCTTAGGAGCGGCAATAACCACCAATCTATCCTGGACCTCCCATGTCAATGTAATGGTCAAGAAGTCACAGCAATGCCTCTTCTACCTCAGATACATAGGAAATTTGGCACATCTATAAGGACCCTTACCAACTTTTACAGATTCACCAAAGAAAGCAGTCTATTGGTTGCATAACTGCCATAAGAAATTACAGAAAGTTGTGTGCATGGCCCAGATTGTCAAATCCCGTCCATGGACTCTGTTTATGCTACTCATTATCATGGAAAGGCTGTCAACATCATCAAAGATCCCTCCAAACCCAGTAATGCTCTCTTACAACCTCTTCCATCAGGCAGAAATTACAGAAGTTTGAACACACGCACCAACAGGCTCAAAAACAGCTCCTGACCTGCTGTAATTAAGACTGTTGAATAGACTTGTCTAACTTCAAATAATGTTGATCTTGCTAATAATGATCCTGTTTGGTGTACCTCCTTGTAGCCGTAACCTTGTATGCCTCACGTTACATAAGCACCCTATGATCTGTATGTCCTTGATTGTCAAGATCTGCCTGTACTGCTCGCAAAACAAAACTTTTCACTGCACTCAGGTACACGTGATTACAATAAATCACAGCAAATCAAAGGAACAAGGATCTGGCATAACAGGATAGATAAATGTGACTAGACTTATTTGCAGTCATAGAGATCAAATGCTGATATTCTGCAGTTATTCTCAGTCAGAATTTAAAGTAGAATGTATATAAAACCATAAGACATAGGAGCAGAAGTTAGGCCAATCAGCCCATCGAGTCTGCTCTGTCATTCAATCATGGCTGATAAAATCTCACCAGTGCTTTCCATCCTTTGATTCACGATGGCTCCTGTACTCTTTACTATGCAGGTCTGTCCTGGCAATCCCTGTAGCTTTTCTCCTGATTTTCATTTCAACTGTTAAAGTTCCCCTGTTATAATGTAAGTGAACTTTAGTCCTAGATTAGGGTGACTGGACTTTCAGACATCTGAACCAGAACACATTGAAAAGTCATGGTCCCGAAGCGAGGCTCCCTGATGATTGGTACGTTAAGCAAGCAATGACTGGCTGAAGCATTCGCAGAATCTTAAGCCAGAAGTGCCTAGTGGATGATCCATCTCGGCCTCCTCCAATGGACATCAGCATCACAGATGCCAGTCTTCAGTCAATTCAATTTACTCCACGTAATATCAAGAGGCATTTGGAGGCACTGGATACTGCAAGGGGTATTGATCCTGGCAACATTCCAGGAATAGAACTGAAGACTTGTACTCCAAAATTTGCCAAACCAACCTATTCCAGTACAGCTACAATACTGGCATCTACCCAACAATGTGGAAGATTGCCCAGGTATGTCCAGTTCATAAAAAGCAGGACAAATCCAACCCAGCCAATTCCACCCCATCTGTCTACTCTCAATCATCAGTAAAGTGATGGAAGGTGTCGCCAACAGTGCTACCAAGAAGCACCAATCAGCAATAACCTGTTCAGTGACGCCTAGTCTGGGTTTCACCAGGGCTACTCAGCTCCTGACCTCATTACAGCTTTAGTTCAATATGGACAAAAGGGCTGAGTTCTAGAGGCGAGATGACGGTGACAGCCCTTGACATTAAGATCGCATTTAACGAAGTGTGGCATCAGGGAGCTCAAGCAAAATCAGTGTTCATGGGAATCGGAGGCAAACCCTTCACTGGTTGGATTCATACCTGGTGTGGACATCCGAAGCATCAAACAGCAAGACACACCCACTGGGTACCTGCTCAGACTTTCATGTTTGGAATTGCTGCTGTCTAGGTTCAAGAGGCACAAGAGCCCTTGATTACTAGGCTGAGCCTGAGACACTGTGTCAAGTACAATCTGTATTGCCTTTCATTTTAATGCAACACACAAATGCGGACTGAAAATGGGAAATGGTTGCAAGCGCACCTGAAGTGGACAGAGGGAGTGTTTCTTTCTGTCTGAGTCTATGGGCTCTACTTATAAATGATGTCAGACCCTTCAAAGGACAATTGCATTAATCAGGCACTTGCACAGTACAAGTTGAAATCATCTGTAATCATAGCACCTTGCACATGAAATGAGACAAGTAGGCAAGATAATGAAAGCATGCAAAGTAAATGTTGTAAATAGAATTACTCTAGGGAACATCTTTGGGAATGCAATTAATTTAATTAATACCTATGATAGGGGCAAAAGCTTGGGCTCAGGGGTTGTATCATGGGTTCAGGACACTGGTGCACATTTAAAATGATTTCACAGAACAACAGACCATTGACTAAAAGTACCACCAGGTAGACAGAGTTCTTCTTGCAAAAACACCACCAATTTGCAACAACCGAGGCTGGATGACTGACACAAGCATATGGCCGTGAGTGCACAAAGAAGATGGATAAGTTCTTATCTGATGTAACAATGGGCTGAATTTGATCAGAAATTGACTAAGTGTCAACTTCAACTAGTTTACTGGAGGGTTTGTCTCATGAGATGACTCACATTATCTTCTGAAACTTACCCCATTATCAGTGTACCATGCTCATATGACAAAGTAAGGATTGCAGCTGCTGGAGGTCAGAGTCGAAAAGTGTGGAGTGAAAAAGCACAGCAGGTCAGGCAGCATCTGAGGAGCAGGACAGTCAACTTTTCAGGGATTAGCCCTTCAGCAGGGATGTGTTATCATGCCCCTATGGCAACCCATGCATAGCGTGTCCTGAACCCATGATACAACCCCTGAACCCAAGCTTTCGCCCCTATCATAGGTATTAATTAAATTAATTGCATTCCCAAAGATGTTCCCTAGATTAATTCTATTTACAACATTTACTTTGCATGCTTTCATTATCTTGCCTACTTTTCTCCAAGTCTTTAACTCGAATCATCTGTTTCAATACGTAGATCAGGAAAGTCCATGATCAGATACAAAAACACTTGAGGTAAAGGTAATGAATTTGAATTTCCGCTGCTGACCAGAAATTCAGTTGGCTGAAGAACTATGTGATGATGTAATTACAGGAGAGCTTATGAAGTGGTTAAACATCTTCTGTTGCATTAATATAACTGGACACCATTGTTAGTTTCCTGAGGAAGGAATGAAGCTGCTCATAAACATATTATTGTTTCTCATGTAAAGGAACCTATTCACTTACAGTATTGATCTTGACTTCAAGGTTCTTTTGAGAAAACAAATTTCTTATGTGGTAAATAAATGAAAGCTCATTAGAGCTGCACAAAACCCATTCACTCTAAAGCAAGGCCTCAAACTGTTTTAACAGAAATCACCATGGCTACAGAAATACTTGGAAGTTAATTATTAACATCAGACACATAGAAATCCCACTGGTTACTAACTCAAAAACTAGAAACCCAAACCTACAAAAAAAATTGCTAAAAATAGGCGGCATTTGCTAATACCAAAACATGGACTGACACAGCTATGTGCTGCTTGGAATCATGCATGTGCAGATTTCAAGGAGGCTGAAGATGGGTGAGGGGAGAAATGAGGGATTGTGAAGAAAGTGGGACTGCAAGGGACAGCACAGGTTGGGGGTGGGATGGATTGGGATGGAAGGGTGGTGATTGGGATGGTGATGGGGTTGAAGAATTTGGATGGACCTGGGAAGTGGGTGAGGGAAACTGTGATCTGGTTGGTCAGTTAGCTCAGCTGGTTAGAGCGTGGTGCTAATAATACCAAGGTCATGGGGTCAATCCCCACACTAACCATGTGAAAGGCCAGTCTAGTTAGCAGTGCTGTGC
The DNA here is from genome assembly GCF_047496795.1 of Chiloscyllium punctatum. NCBI lineage: Eukaryota > Metazoa > Chordata > Chondrichthyes > Orectolobiformes > Hemiscylliidae > Chiloscyllium > Chiloscyllium punctatum. The sequence continues at coordinate 69,861,353 of NC_092770.1, read as the reverse complement.
CAGGGTTGGCGATTGCTTTTAGGGTGGCACAATGGTTAGCACTGCTGCCTCACAGCACCAGAGACCCAGGTTCAATTCCCGCCTCATGCGACTCTGTGTGGAGTTTGCACTTTCTCCCCTTGTTTGCGTGGGTTTCCTCCGGGTGCTCTGGTTTCCTCCCACCATCCAAAAATGTGCAGGTTAGGTGAATTGGCCATGCTAAAATTGCCTTTAATATTAGGTGAATGGGTCTGGGTGGGTTGCGCTTTGGTGGGTTCGGTGTGGACTTGTTGGGCCGAAGGGCCTGTTTCCGCACTGTAAGTAATCTAATCTAATTAAATCGGGGATGGGGGGGAGTGGGTGGGGAGAGAAGCTGTTTGGGGTGTGATTGGTGATGTGGTAGGGTGGGGGGAGAAAACGGGAAGGGAGGGAGAGCACGGTGAATTGGGTGTAGACAACCTGATTGGGGGGGGGGGGGGGGGTTGGGGGATAGGCAAGGTGGGGTGACAAGGAGAGCCCAGCAGGGAGGGGGAACGCAGAAGGGAGACAGAAGGAAAGAGGCCCTCCTGGTTCCTGGACTCTCTTTGTTGACCCCCACCCCGGCTTCTGGGCCCACTCTCTCTTACCTTTTCACTCTGGGATTTCTCCACCATCCCTGTCCCAGCTCCAGCATCCCCTATCCCCACCAAATTCAAAATCACATTTGCTTCCCTGCACATGCTCAGTAATGTATTTGCCAATAACATCACACAAAAAGTCCATATGATCATATCTGTGCCTAGCACCATATGCTCCACAATGTGTACACATGCATCGTTGCCCATACTCATCAGTGTCAGTAAACACTGCCTTAAAAATATATATTGATATTGATATATTGATATATTGATCACACTGTTTACAATCACAGTATCCACTATTATATTAACTATTCATCTAAAGTTAGATCCTTACAGCTCAGATTTGTAGCTCAGATCCTCTTTTGATTGTCAGTGACTGATCTTAGAGACTAATGACAAATATGTCATAAATAGACTGTTGTTATAAGTTGCCATTGCTGCATTATTTAGATACTACATGCAGTTTGCTAATGAAACCATCTACAGATTCTCTCGCTGTAGCAAGATCTCACCAGTGCCTTATTTGATCTTGAAGTAAAATATTTATCAAAGCTGTTATGAGGCTATCAAATGTAATGTTTCTCATTGATCTCCTCTCTATGTAACTTATGATCAGATGTTTTTTCCATGTAATGGAGGTACATTAAGTGTTCTACATTTAATTTCATTTTCTAACGCTGACTTTGTTGGAAATCTTAGGATTTGTGCTTTCTAAATTTGCCAATTTACTGATCTATCAAATAGACCTTATATCTTTATTATTTTTCTGATAGAAAGTGCATTGATGTGTGGCTTTGCCTCGACTGACAGTGATTTGAGGTTGTTGGCCATTTTCTTAATTTAGAGGATGACTATTAGGATCTTGACCTCCTTGTGAAACATTAATTTTATTGCCTTGTTGTATTCTTTGTTGATTAAAGGTGTTGTTGAAAATTTGTTAGAAGATTGTTGTTGCAGTACTAAATGGGGAGGCAATGGCCTAGTGGGATTATTGCTAGACTATTAATCTAACTAATAGTCTGGAACCTGGATTCAAATCCTGCCATGGTAGGTTGTGGAATTTAAATTCAACAAAAGGAATCTGGAATTAAGAGTCTAATGATGACCATCAATCCATTGTCAATTGTCAGGAAAAACCCATCTGGTTGACTAATGTCCTTTAGGAAAGGCAATCTGCCATTCTTACCTGGTCTGGGTCACATGTAACTCTAAACTCACAGCAATGTGGTTGACTCTTAACTGGCTTCTGGCCAGTTAGGGATGGGAAATAAATGTTGGCCTAGCCACATCATGTGACTGAATATAAACAAACTAAAGCTGAAAATGGTTGAAGTTTCTGCAGTTCTAAATGTTTCGATATAGGTTCAGTTTTTCTTTACCAATATAGCATCTTTGCAGAGATGAAAGAAAGTATTCCTTTTTTCAAGTTCACTGAAGGATTTCTGAAAGATCCGTGAGTCAAACTTCCTTAAAATGATTTCATTCAATAAGGTTTTCTGACTCCATTTAAGGAGGTTATCATGATGTCACTCATGCTGAATTTTTCTGAATCCAAGGAATCTTCCCACTGAATTTAATACCATATGACAGATCCACTCTCTTTTTCATTATCCAATTTTCAATATTTTAATCAATAAGATCGATAAAACTTACGGTATAAAACTTTGAATTTGTAAAATTGTAAGATCTCACTATCTTCACTGTTAGGGCTCTAGTACTTCGAATTTCAATTTCAATCCTTGATTTTTCTTTCGAGAATTATCTTTTCCTATGACTGTTAACTTTATCATGGAGTGAATAGTTCAGAGTGTTAATTCATTGTTCTCCTCAGCCTAGTTTGTCTTGTAGAAATACAATCTTTCTGTCCCTTCCCTTAAAGGATTTGCCTGGCTTTGGTGTTCAGTAATTGGCCTCTTTTTGTGGGCACTGAACTTGTATTTCTCTCCTTAGCTCCAGTCTTTTTTTACTGTTCTCTCTACATTTAGGATCCCTACAATGTGGAAGCAGGCCATTCGGCCCATCAAGTCCTTGAAAAAAAAAGGAATAGTTTTTAGATTAGATTAGATTACTTACAGTGTGGAAACAGGCCCTTTGGCCCAACAAGTCCACACCGACCCACCCAGACCCATTCCCCTACATTTACCCCTGCACCTAACACTACAGGCAATTTAGCATGGCCAATTCAACTAACCTGCACATCTTTAGACCATGGGAGCAAACCAGGGCACCCGGAGGAAACCCAGATAGACACGTGGAGAATGTGCAAATTCTGCACAGAAGGTTGCCCAAGGGTGGAATCGAACAGTGTCCCTGGCACTGTGAAGCAGAAGTGCTAACTACTGAGCAACCGTGCTGCTCCTTTTTAAAGGCTTTCTCCCCCTTTACTGACTGGGAAAGATAAATCTTTTGAGACTTACTGTGCTTGTGTAGATCATTTGGAGGATTTTCTTTGTTCAGAATCCATACAGTAGGGAAGCAGGCCATTCGGCCCATCGAGTCCACACCAATCCTCTGAAGAGCATCCCGCCCAGACCCACTCCACTATCCTATTCCTGCATTTCCCATGGCTAACTCACCTAGCCTACACACCCCTTTCCTTCATAACAGCTGTTTGGCTCTCTGGATTTTCTAGCTGGGATCCATGATGACTTGCCACGTGAACTCAGAATTGTCTTGCCCAAAGAAGGCAGAGGGTAGCAGTGGTCCTACATGAAATAACAGGATACTAAATGAAGCAGAACAGAATAGCAGATGAAATCATATCCCTCCCTGATGCAGTCAATGTATTTTATGCTCAGTTTGAGCAGTTGCCAGTGGTGCAGTGTCTCCTGCCCTGAAAATCCCTGACCTACCTGTTCCCTCAGTCACTACTGCAAATATCAGATTGGTCTCTGGAGAGTAAATCCGATGAAAGTAACTGACCCTGACACAGCTCCCAGCCATTCACTCAGATCCTGTGTGGACAACCTGGAGGAAGTATTCACTGACACCTTTAACCTCTCCTTACTACAATCCGAAGCTCCCACCTGCTTCAGGAAGACCATCATCCCAGTACCAAAGAAAACCATACAACGTGCCTCAATGACTACAGTCTGGTGGCTCTCACCTTCATAACTTTAAAGTGCATTGAGAGGTTAGTCATGCCCTAGCCTCCCAGCCTGCCTCGATCTGTTGCAATTTGCCTCCCAGAGCAAGAGGTCCACAGTAGACACTATTTCCCTAGCTGTACACTCATCCCTGGAACTAGAGAAAGTGAGGATTGCAGAAGCTGGAGACCAGAGTTGAGAGTGTGGTGCTGGAAAAGCACAGCAGGTCAGGCAGCATCCAAGGAGCAGGAGACTCGACATTTCAGGCAGAAGCCCTTCATCAGGAATGATGAAGGGCTTATGCCTGAAATGTTGATTCTCCTGCTCTTCGGATGTGCTTTTCCAGCACCACACTTTCGACACATCCCTGGAGCATCTCGACAATAAGGCTCCTTACATCAGGATTCTACTTATTAACTACAGCTCTGCCTTCAACACTATAATCCTAATGAAATCAATCTCAAAACTCTGAGACCTAGGTCTCAACTCTGTCCTCTGCAACTGGATCTTCAGCTTCCTGACCCACACACCATAATCAGTGAAGATAGACAACTGCACCTTCTCCATGATAACCCTGCAACCAGTGCCCTGCAAGAAGGCGGACTCAGCCCCATACTGTACTCCCTGCACACACACAACTGTGTGGCCAAATTTCATGCAAAAGCCATCTATAAGTTCACCAACAACACCACTGTTGTAGGCTAGATATTAAACAACAATGAGTCAGAATATGGGAGGGAGATAGAGGGCTTGGTGTCATGGTGCAATGATAACGATTTCTCTCTCAATGTCAAAAAAACAAAAGAACTGATCATTGATTTCAGGAAGAAAGGAGGAGAACACGCCTCTATCTATATCAACGGAGCTGAGGCAGAGAGGGTTGAGAACGTCAAATTCCGAGAAGCGATGATAACCAATAATCTGCCTTGGACCTCGCATGTAGATGTGACAGTCAAGAAGGTAGAAAAATGCCTCTTCTTCCTCAAGAGGCATTGGAAATTCCACATGTCCATAAAGACCCTCACTAATGTTTATAGATGCAACAAAGACAGCATTTAATTTGGATGCATAATGGCTTGGTACGGCAACTGCTCTGCTCAGGACTGGGAGAAACTACAGAAAGTTGTGTGCACAGCCCAGACCGTAATGGAAGCCAACCTCTCATCCATGAACTCCATCTACACTCCTCATGATCACAGAAAGGCTGCCAACATCATCAAAGACTCTTCCCACCCCGATAATACTCTCTTCCAACTTCTTTCATCAGTCAGAAAATGCAGAAACTTGAACGCATATACCAACAGGTTCAAGAACAGCTTCTACCCCACTGTTATTAGATTGCTGAATGGATCTGTCGAATTTCAAATCTAACGTTGATCTTCTTTTGAGCACCTCCTGTGCAATCGTAATCTTGTATGCCTTGCTCTGTCAAAACATCCTATGTCCTTGTGTGTTATGATCTGCCTGTACTGCTTGCAAAACAGAACTTTTCATTGTACTCAGGTACATGGGACAATAGTAAATCAAGTCAAATGAAACCTTTGCCCATTCCTTTGTCTGCCCAATTACTGTTTTCTCTCTCTAAGTTTGATCTTCACCTATCGTTTACTCTTTCTCCCACCCCCCACTCCAACCTCAGCATCTATACCAACCTTTTCCTAGCTATAATCAGTTCTGAAGAAGGGTCACTACACTGAAATATTAACTCTGCTTTCTCTCCACCGAAACTGGCAGACCTACTAAGGTTTTCTACCAACTTCTGTGGATGTTAGAGGTGTTCTATTGACAAGGCGAGTGAATGAGCTACTGTTCAGGAAGGAGAGAATGGGAATTATGCCATACTTTTACGTCAACAAACTGTAACCAGTGGAAAATTGCAGGAATCATTGTTAGAGAGTCAGAGAGTTATGGAGATGTACAGCACGGAAACAGACCCTTCAGTCTAACTTGTCCGTGCCGACCAAATATCCCAACCCAATCTAGTCCTACCTGGTCCATATCTCTCCAAACCCTTCCGATTCATATATCTATCCAGATGACTTTTAAATGTTGCAATTGTACTGGCCTCCACCACTTCCTCTGACAGCTCATTCCATACATGTACCACCCTCTGTGTGAAAATGTTACCCATAGGTCTCTTTCATACCTTTCCCCTCTCACCCGAAACCTATGCCCTCTATTTCTGGATTCCCCCATGCCAGGGCAAAGACTTTGTCTATTTAGAGTCATAGAGTCATAGAGATGTACAGCATGGAAACAGACCCTTCGGTCCAACCCATCCATGCCGACCAGATACCCCAACCCAATCTAGTCCCACCTGCCAGCACCCGGCCCATATCCCTCCAAACCCTTCCTATTCATATACCCATCCAAATGCCTCTTAAATGTTGTAATTGCACCAGCCTCCACCACATCCTCTGGCAACTCACTCCATACATGTACCACCCTCTGTGTGAAAAAGTTGCCCCTGAGGTCTCTTTTACATCTTTCCCCTCTCACCCTAAACCTGTGCCCTCTAGTTCTGGACACCCCGACCCCAGGGAAAAGACTTTGTCTATTTATCCTATCCCTGCCCCTCATAATTTTGTAAACCTCTATAAGGTCACCCCTCAGCCTCCGACGCTCCAGGGAAAACAGCCCTAGCCTATTCAACGTGCCCTATAACTCAAATCCTCCAACCCTGTCAACATCCTTGTAAATCTTTTCTGAACCCTTTCAAGTTTCACAACGTCTTTCCGATAGGAAGTATACTCAGAATTGCATGCAATATTCCAACTGTGGCCTATCCAATGTCTTGTTCAGCCACAACATGACCTCCCAACTCCTGTACTCAATATTCTGACCAATAAAGGAAAGCATACCAAATGCCACCTTCATTATCCTATCTACCTCTGACTCTACTTTCAAGGAGCTATGAACCTGCACTCCAAGGTCTCTTTGTTCAGCAGCACCTTACCATTAAGTGTATAAGTCCTGCTAAGATTTGCTTTCCCAAAATGCAGCATCTAGCATTTATCTAAATTAAACTCCATCTGTAACTTCTCAGCCCATTGGCCCATCTGATCAAGATCACGTGATAATCCATGGTAACCTTCTTCGCTCTCCACTACACCTCCACTTTTGGTGTCATCTGCAAACTTACTAACTGAACATCTTATGCTGACATCCAAATCATTTATATAAATGACAAAAAGTAGTGGACCCAGCCCTTGTGATGTTTTCATGTATCTCCTGCTCCTATTCTTCTACATGGAAGTGACTGTGGGTTTGGAAGGTGCTAAGGATCATTGGTGAATTTTGATAGAACTCCAGCCTGAAAAACAACCCTCTACTATCACCCTCTGTCTTCCACCTTTGAACCAGTTCTATATCCAAATGATTAGTTCTCCCTGTATTCCATGAGATCTGAACTTGCTAACCAGTCTCCCATGGGGAACTTTGTTTTACGCCTTACTGAAGTCTATATAGATCACGTCCACAGCTCTGCCCTCATCAATCCTCTTTGTTACTTCTTCAAAAAACTCAATCAAGTTTGTGAGACAGGATTTCCCACGCACAAAGCCATGTTGACTATTCCTTATCAGTCCTTGCTTTTCCAAATACATGTACATCCTGTCCCTCAGGATTCCCTCCAACAACTTGCCCACCACCAACTTCAGGCTCACTGGTCGATAGTTCCCTGGCTTGTCCTCACCACCTTTCTTAAACAGTGGCACCACATTAGCCAACCTCCAGTCTTCCGGCACCTCACCTGTGATTATTGATGATACAAATATCACAGCAAGAGGCCCAGTGATCACTTCCACAGCTTCCCACAGAATTCGAGGGAACACCTGATCAGGTCCTGGGCATTATCCACTTTTATGCATTTCAGGACATCCAGCACTCCCTCCTCTGTAATATGGACATTTTGCAAGATGTCACCATCTATTTCCCTACATTCTGTATCGTCCATGTCCTTTTCCACAGTAAATACTGATGCAAATACTTGTTAGTATCTCCCCCATCTCCTGCAGCTCCACAAAAAGGCTGCCCTCCTGATTTCTCTCTTAAGTATACTCTTACTGCCTTTATACTCTTCTAAGGATTCACTCGATCTATCCTCTCTATACCTGACATATGCTTCCTTCTTTTTCTTAACTAGGACCTCAACTTCTTTAGTTATCCAGCATTCCCTATACCTATATCTACCAGCCTTCCCTTTCACCCTGACAGGTATATACTTTCTCTGGACTCTCGCTACCTCATTTCTGAAATCTTCCCATTTTCCAGCCATCCCTTTACCTGCGAACATCTGCCCCCAGTCAGCTTTTGAAAATTCTTGCCTAATACTGTCAAAATTGGCCTTTCTCCAATTTCGGAATTCAACTTTTAGATCTGGTCATTCCTTCTCCATCACTCTTTTAAAACTAATAGAATTATGGTTGCTGGCCCCAAAGTGCTCCCCCACTGATACCTCAGTCATCTGCCCTGGCTTATTTCCCAACAGTAGGTCGAGTTTTGCACCTTCTCTAGTAGGTACATCCACATGCTGAATCAGAAGATTTTCTTGTACATTCTTAACAAATGTCTCTCTGTCTAAACCCTTCACACTATAGCAATCCCAGTCTATGTTTGGAAAGTTAAAATCCCCTACCATAATCACCCTATTTTTCTTATAGGTAAATGAGATCTCCTTATAAATTTGTTTCTCAATTTCCCTATGACTATTAGGTGGTCTATAATACAATCTCTATAAGGTGATCATCCCTTACTTATTTCTCAGTTCAACCTAAATAACTTCCCTGGATGTAGTTCTGGGAATATCTTCCCTCAGCACAGCTGTAATGCTATCCCTTATCAAAAACACCACTCCCCCTCCTTTCTTACCTCCCTTTCTGTCCTTCCTGTAGCATTTGTATCCTGGAACATTAAGCTGCCAGTCCTGTCCATCCCTGAGTCACATTTCTGTAATTGCTATGTTTCTAATCATGCCCTGAGTTCATTTGCCTTCCTGTTGGGCCTCTTGCATTGAAATAAATACAGTTTAATTTATCAGTCCTACCTTGTTCTCTGCTTTGTCCCTGCCTGCCCTGACTGTTTGACTCACCTTTGTTCTCAATTGTACCAGTCTCAGATTGATCTCTTTCCTCAGTATCTCCCTGGGTCCCACCCCGTACCTTACTAGTTTAAATCCACCCAAGCAGCTCTAGCAAATCTCCCTGCCAATATATTAATGCCCTTCCAATTTAGGAGCAATCCATCCTTGTACAGGTCATCTTTACCCCAAAAGAGATTCCAATGATCCAAAAATGTGAATCCTTCTCCCATACACCAGCTCTTCAGCCATGCATTCATTTGCTCTATCCTCCTATTCCTGCCCTCACTCGCTCATAGCACAGGGCATAATCCAGATATTACTACTCTCGAGCATCTCCTTTTTAAATTCCTGCCTAACTCTCTGTAATCTCCCTTCAAAATTTCAACCTTTTTCCTTCCTATGTTGTTGGTTCCAATGTGTACAATGGCCTCCTGCTGGCCCTTCTCCCCCGTGAGAACATTCTGCACCCTCTCTGAGACATCCTTGATCCTGAAACCAGGGAAGCAATACACCAATCTGATTTTTCACTGCTGGCCACAGAAACGTCTGTCTGTACCTCAGACTAGAGAGTCCCCTAACACAATACTACACAGAGTCATACAGTTGTACAGCACTTTGGTCTAACTTGTCCATGCCAACCAAGATTCCCGAACTAAACTAGTCCCATTTGCCTGCGTTTGGCCCATATCCCTCTAAACCTGTCCTATTCATGTATCTGTCTAAATGTCTTTTAAATGTCGTAACTCTACCTGCATGAACGATTCCCTCTGGTTGTTCATTTGACACACCAACCACCTTCAGTGTGAAAACATTTCCCTTCAGGTCCACTTTAAATCTTTCTCCTCTTATCTTAAAAATATGGCCCTGAGTCTTGAACTTCCCTACCCGAGGGAAAAGACCTTTGCTATTCATCTTATCTATGCCCCTCATGATTTTATAAACCTCCACAAGGTCAACCCTCAACTTCCTACACTCCAGGGAAAAAAGGTCCCAACCTATTCAGCCTCTCCTTATAAACAAACCCTCCAGTCCCGGTAACATCCCTCTGCACCCTTTCCAGTTTAATAATAATATCCTTTATATCACTGGATGACCAGAATTGTACATAGTACTCTAAAAGTGGCCTCTTAGATTCTAGAAGACAAGGATGTCCCTTTAAGAGACTCACTCACAGAAAAATCGACGTTTCAGGCAGAAGCCCTTCATTCCTGATGAAGGGCTCCTTCCGGAAATGTGGATTTTCCTGCTCCTCGGATGCTGCCTGACCTGCTGTGCTTTTCCATCTCCACTCTAAAAATGGCACCTAGATGATCTTCCAGCCACAAAGCCATGTACCAAGACTGTCTATTTGAAACTCTGTAACATTGCCAGACTCCACACTTGCATCAGCTCAGTGGAAGGTCTGATCTATGCCTTTGTTACCTATAGAGCTGATTACTTTTCTTGGAAACACACTTCATAAAATTGTGGTCATCCATAACTCTGTTGGCCTGTCCTAACTCACATCAAGTGTCATTCATCCAGCACCCCTCTGCTTGTTCACTCACATTAGCTCACATAAAAGCAATGCCTCTGATTTTAAAATTTTCATGAGATCACTTTCCTTCACGGCCTTACTCCTTCCTATGCCTGTAATTGTATTAAAATCTACAACCCTTCAATATTCACTTCACAAATTCTGGCCTGAACATCTTCATTGAAGTGTCATTGGAGCTCGAAGCTCTGGAATTCCCTCCTTGGACCTCAAGACTTCTCTTTATTTGTTTCCTTCTTGAAGGCATTCCTTATCCTACCTCTTTGATCATGTATTTGGCCACGTGCCCTACTATCTAATGTAGCTTAATCTCAAATTTTGTTTGACAATGCTGATTGGAACATCTTGGGATGTTACACTATGTTAAACTTTCATTGTGTCAAGGCTCCATGTAAAAGAACAAGTTACTGTTGTAACTTGAACAGACAGAAAGGTTATTTAATCTGTGATAGCAATAATGCCCACAGTTAGAGAATTTTCCCCTGCTATTTCAGTTCCTGTTGGGCTACAGGTTTTGCACTATTGCACAGCTTCATGTAGTCAGCAACTAGGTCACATTACATGGTAAGATAGTTATCTGAAAAAAAACAGATTGCCCAACTGGTGATATGGCACTGTCTCCCATTCGTTACTGCCACTGAAAAAATTTAGTTTGTAGCTTTAGCAGTTCAATAAGTTTCAAATCACAGTTGGATGGGTTCTGAGTTCCCTAACCACGACTCAATGGTTTCATGTCTGACTCTGAGTCAGTGGGTTAGCTTTCAAATCTAGATACTTGAGTCTATAACCTAGGTTGAATTTTAAGTGTGTTACAATAGAGTGCTATATTGTCAGCAGCCTGTCAAGATATGATGTTGAGCCAAGGCCCTATTCAAAGAACAGCAGGGCTTTTTCAATCAAGTTTGTTACTGATATTGAACAAATTTCTTTCGAAGGAAAAAGGTTGAAGTAAACCAACTCCCTGAAAACAGGGTTACGGTGCCATAGATCTCATTACTGTATGGACATTGCTTTACATTTTAACTTCAGAAATGAGATAACAAGAATCCAGAGAAAGTATATTCCTGTCAGGGTGAAAGGGAAGGCTGGTAGATATAGGGAATGCTGGATGACTAGAGAAATTGAGGGTTTGGTTAAGAAAAAGAAGGAAGCATATGTCAGGTATGCACAAGATAGATCAAGTGAATCCTTAGAAGAGTATAAAGAAAATAGGAGTATACTTAAGAGGGAAATCAGGAGGGAAAAACAGGGACATGAGATAGCTTTGGCAAATAGAGTTAAGGAGAATCCAAAGGGTTTTTACAAATACATTAAGGACAAAAGGGTAACTAGGGAGAGAATAGGGCCCCTCAAAGATCAGCAAGGCGGCCTTGGTGTGGAACCTCAGAAAAAGGGGGAGATGCTAAATGAATATTTTGCATCAGTATTTACTGTGGAAAAGGATATAGAAGATATAGACTGTAGGGAAATAGATGGTGACTTCTTGCAAAATGTCCAGATTACAGAGGAGGAAGTGCTGGATGTCTTGAAATGGCTAAAGGTGAATAAATCCCCAGGACCTGTTCAGGTGTACCCGAGAACTCTGTGGGAAGCTAGACAAGTGATTGCTGGGCCTCTTGCTGAGATATTTGTATAATCGATAGTCACAGGTGAGGTGCCGGAAGACTGGAGGTTGGCTAATGTGGTGCCATTGTTTAAGAAGGGCGGTAAAGACAAGCCAGGGAACTATAGACTAGTGAGCCTGACCTTGGTGGTAGGCAAGTTGTTGGAGGGAATCCTGAGGGACAGGATGTACATGTATTTGGAAAGGCAAGGACTGATTCAGGATAGTCAACATGGCTTTGTGCATGGGAAATCATGTCTCACAAACTTGATTGAGTTTTTTGAAGAAGTAACAAAGAAGATTGATGAGGGCAGAGCAGTAGATGTGATCTATATGGACTTCAGTAAGGCTTTCGACAAGGTTCCCCATGGGAGACTGATTAGCAGGGTTAGATCTCATGGAATACAGGGAGAACTAGCCATTTGGATACAGAACTGGCTCAAAGGTAGAAGACAGAGGATGGTGGTGGAGGGTTATTTTTCAGACAGGAGGCCTGTGACCAGTGAAGTGTCACAAAGATCGGTGCTGGGCCTTCTACTTTTCGTCATTTACATAAATTATTTGGATGCGAGCATAAGAGGTACAGTTAGTAAGTTTGCAGATGACACCAAAATTGCAGGTGTAGTGGACAGTGAAGAGGGTTACCTCAGATTACAACAGGATCTGGACCAGATGGGCCAATGGGCTGAGAAGTGGCAGATGGAGTTTAATTCAGATAAATGCAAGGTGCTGTATTTTGGGAAAGCAAATCTTAGCAAGACTTATACACTTAATGGTAAGGTCCTAGAGAGTGTTGCTGAACAAAGATACCTTGGAGTGCAGGTTCATAGCTCCTTGAAAGTGGAGTCGCAGGTTGATAGGATAGTCAAGAAGGCATTTGGTATGCTTTCCTTTATTGGTCAGTGTATTGAGTACAGGAGTTGGGAGGTCATGTTGTGGCTGTACAGGACATTGGTTAGGCCACTATTAGAATATTGTGTGCAATTTTGGTCTCCTTCCTATCGGAAAGATATCATGAAACTTGAAAGGGTTCAGAAAAGATTTACAAGGATATTGCCAGGGTTGGAGGATCTAAGCTACAGGGAGAGGCTAAACAGGCTGGGGCTGTTTTCCTCTAGCGTCGGAGGCTGAGGGGTGACCTTACAGAGATTTACAAAATTATGAGGGGCATGGATAGGGTAAATAGGCAAAGTCTTTTCCCTAGGGCCAGGGAGTCCTGAACTAGAGGGCATCGGTTTAGGGTGAGAGGGGAAAGATGTAAAAGAGACCTCAGGGCAACCTTTTCATGCAGAGGGCGGTTCGTGTATGGAATGAGGTGCCAGAGGAAGTGGTGGAGGCTGGTACAATTGCAATATTTAAGAGGCATTTGGTTGGTATATGAATAGGAAGGGTTTGGAGGGATATGGGCAGGTGGGACTAGATTGGGTTGGGATATCTGGTCAGCATGGACGGGTTGGACCAAAGGGTCTGTTTCCATGCTGTACATCTCTATGACTCTAATTGGCCACCACATTTCCTTACAACAAGTTCAACACCTCAAAACTAACTTATTGGTCATGAAGCACTTTGACATGTCCTGAAGTTGTGTAAGGTGCCATGGAAATTAATATTTTCAGCACATTAAAAGCATCAAATGGCTTGTGGCTGTCAATCTTCTGATAACTGAAGAAATATTTCAGGCTGAAGCTTTACAGGGGACAGCTTCATCAACAGTTAAATGAGTATGATGGAAAATGCAAGATGCAGATAAATGGCCCATTAACTCAACAGGGCAGAAATTTAGGCAAAAGTGAGGACTGCAGATGCTGGAAACCAGAGTTTAGATTAGAGTGGTGCTGGAAAAGCACAGCAGGTCAGACAGCATCCAAGGAGCAAGAAAATCGACAAAAGCCCTTCATCAAGAAAGGTTCTCTTGAAGGCATTCCTTACTTTTCAAAACACAACATCAATAATAAAAGGATTGCTACTTTACCTCCTAAATCCTATAATATGATCAGCTTCCATTACATTATTTGTAATCTAATACTGAAATGCTGATTATTTAGAACTAATTAAGCAAAGAATGTAAAGGATTGAGAAAATATGTGAAGTCGCCACCAGATGGAGCTCATGTAAATGACAGCTCTGGATAGATGTAAATAAGGCAACATTTGGTTCACCTGATTTGTCCCGAGGTCTTAAAGGTTCCCACATCAGATGATCTAGCTGTTCCTTACATTTTGCTACACACTCAGAAGTTTATTCCACATATTCCTCACTCACTGAAAAGGAACTGTTGTCAATCTGACATTTCCACCTTGCCCTGTAATTCTGTGCCCTTCTGTTTGACCATGGTGATTTTAGCTTCACACAGTGCTCTGAATCTACTTTTTCTATTCCATTTACAACATTATGTACAGAAATAAGGTTGCCTGATGATCAAGACCAAATAGTCCAAGTTGTTACCATCTTTACTCATAATTCAGTTCTCTTCTGTTATGTAACAAATTCAAGACTGTTCTCTGCATCATTGTTAGTGCATTAGCACCTCCCTAGTATCTCAGTTAACAAATGTTGTGTCCCTATTCAAGAATAGAGGGAGACAGCCCAAAATCTGTTTGAGTAATTCCTGATTTTTGTCTGGGACATTGGGATAATGTTGGAATCTATTACTGAGGAAACAGAATCAAGTTGTTTGGAAAATCATAATACAATCAGGAAAAGTCCATGTGGTTTGGTGAAAGATAAATCATGCTGAAAATGCATTGCTGGAAAAGCGCAGCAGGTCAGGCAGCATCCGAGGAGCAGGAGAATCGACGTTTCGGGCATAAGCCCTTCTTCAGGACTCATGCCCGAAACGTCGATTCTCCTGCTCCTTGGATGCTGCCTGACCTGCTGCGCTTTTCCAGCAATGCATTTTCAGCTCTGATCTCCAGCATCTGCAGTCCTCACTTTCTCCTGCAAGATAAATCATGGTCAACAAATGTTTAGAGCTCTTTAAGGATGAAACAAGCAGGATGGGTAAAAGGAAAGCAGTATACAGGTATTTGAAAGAGGGGGAGAAAGTGAGGACTGCAGATGCTGGAGATCAGAGTTGAAAAGCCTGGTGCTGGAAAAATACAGCAGGTCAGGCAGCCTCTGAGGAGCAGGAGAGTCAATGTTTCGGGCATTAGCTCAATAAAAGGTGCACCCTACACAAATGGCTCATTTTTTTGGCAACAGGATATAAGTATTCATAATGAATGGCTAACTGACAGGGAACAAAGTTAAGATAAATAGGGCACTATTAGGTTGAGTAAACTATAAATTGTGGAATGCCACAGGGATCAGTGCATCAGCTTTAACTATTTATGATCTAGCTTAGTGACTCTGATGGAAGGATTGAGTATATTGCAGCCAAATTTGCTGTTGATGCAAGAAGGAAGTTCTGAAGAGAACACAAAGGGATGGTTTAAGCCAATGGGCAGAAATTTGTGAGGTTGTCCACTTTGAGAGTAAAAAATGGAAAAAGCAATACTATTTAAATGGAGAAAGATTGCAGCATGCTGCAGTAGAGGATGAACGAGATAACCTTGTACAAGAAATTAGCATAATGACAGGTACAACAAGTAGTTAGACTGGCAAGTGGAATGTTGGCTTTCATTGCAAGGGGCTTGAAGTATAAAAGTAAGCAAATCTTTTTACAAAGGGCATCGGTGAGACCAGGCTTGGAGTACCATGTATAGATTTGGTTCCTTTACTTAAGAAGCGAAATAATTATGTTGGAGGCAGTTCAGAGGACCTTAACTAGGTGGATTCCTGAGATGAAGAAGTTATCTTGTGAGGAAGGGTTGAGCCCATATTCACTGTAATAAACAAGGGTAGTTCTTATACAGTTAATGGTAGGGCCCTGAGTGGTGTTGTCAAACAGAGAGACCTAGGTGTTCAGGGACATTGGCCTTTTAAAGTTGCACCACAGGTGGACAGGGTGGTTAAGAAGGCATTTGGCACACTTGCCTTCATTGCTCAAACCATCGCGTAAAGGAGTTGGGATGTCTTGTTGACATTGTACAGGGCCTTGGTGAGGCCACTTTTGGAGTACTGTGCACAGTTCTGGTTGCCCTGTTATAGGAAGGATATTATTAAATTGGAGAGGGTTCAAACAATATTTACCAGGATATTGCCAGGACTGGAGGGTTTGAGTTATAAGGATAGACTGGATAAGCTGCGACTTTTTTTCACTGGAGCATTGGAGATTGAGGGGTGACCTTATAGAGGTTTATAAAATCATGAGGGGCACAGATAAGGTGAATAGCAAAGGTCTTTTCCCTAGAATGGGGGAGTTCAAG
The DNA here is from genome assembly GCF_047496795.1 of Chiloscyllium punctatum. Taxonomy (NCBI): domain Eukaryota; kingdom Metazoa; phylum Chordata; class Chondrichthyes; order Orectolobiformes; family Hemiscylliidae; genus Chiloscyllium; species Chiloscyllium punctatum. The sequence continues at coordinate 69,845,144 of NC_092770.1, read as the reverse complement.
ATTAGGAGGCATATTTTTAAGGTGAAAGGTGAAAGATTTAAGAGGAACCTGAGGGGCAACTTTTTCACACAGAGGATGATTCATATGCGCAATGAACTGCCAGAGGAAATAGTAGTTGCAGGTACCGTTTCAACATTGAAAAAACATTTGGACAGGTACATGAATAGGAAAGGGTTAGAGGAATATGGAATAGTGCAGAAGGCCCTGACTCCAACTCAATGTTCAGTTCTGTACAGTGAAGGCACTCAAGCAGCGAGAGCCAAATCCATGGCAACAGGAGTGTCTCAGTTATACAGGGTCACAAGGAAGATGTGGAGAGCTTTAGTGATTGGAGATTTAGTGGTGTTTCTGCAGCCACTGATATGAATCCAGGATGGTATGTTGTCATCATGCTGGTGGCAGGGTTCTGTGGTCAAGGATACTGTTGAACAACTGCTAAAGAAAGAGAGTGCGCAGCCACTTCTTGTAATCTACCTTAGGATCTATGATATTAGTAGAAAGAGAAATGTGATCCTGCAGTCATAACTTAGGGGGCCAGGTTGACTAGCAGAATCTCAAAAGTAGCTATCTCTACATTACTCCCGAGACCTCACACACGGAAGTATAGAATTTGAAGGATTGGTAAAATGGATGGGTGGATGGCGATATAGTGCATAAGAAGTGGTTTTAAATTCTTGGCCTATTGAGATCAGATGGCCCAATGGATTGCACCTATATGGTGCTGAAACCAATTTCATCACAGAGTGATGGCTGAAAAAGCAAAATAGTAACAAACTGAAGATCATGTGTTTACCAGCAGATGCAATGCTTTTAGTGCAAGTGATGGTGGCAGCACATACCATAACGATTGGACCAAGAGGCTCCAGTTCAAGCTCCATCTACTCCAGGGGAGTATAGTAACAGGTTGATTAAAGAGGATCTATCATAATGGTTGGGGTGAATAGCAGTGGTGTTGAGATGGGTGCTGCAGAAACTTAATTATACAGGTAGTGACTGCAGGATATTTGACAGGTTTGAGTGACAGAGTGTTGGTGAACACAGCAGAATGTTGGAGAACTTGTTTTTCCTAACCTGGTTAGATCACTTCATATACTATTTAAGAGCAGAGCATTATGCTCCTCCTGCTCACTTCCTCAGACTTCTCTGCCTCCTTCTTGGTAAGAGTTACAGGTTTCTTTCTGGTTGACCAGTATGTCCCTGCTGCACCAAGCAGTTGCTCAAATGAAAGAGATATTGAATCTATACTTTGACCTTGTTGGTCCTTCAAGACAATCTATCTCGAATACCTCACCTCACCTTCTCCCAAAATCCTCAGCCATCCTTCCAATTCCATTTTTCATTAGCTCTTTAAACAGTGGAGTTGAGATTGTATTATTTCAGTGAACATTTGTCTCAGTTTGCAAGCTGAGAAGGAAATCCCTAATTAGGCAACCAAGCTGAAATTGGACATTCTGATCATCGAGATTAACACAGCTCACTTTCCCCAATGCATAATCCTGCCTCTTTCCTAATATTCAGACCTTTGATTTTCCAGTGTGAATTCAACCAGTTCTGGGATATTCTGCATCATATTTCATTATTCAATACACTTTCATGTGTCTCATTTAACTGCGAACAGTAAGTTCAAATAAGAGCGAATTTTATTTGTCACTGAAGTGATTTCACTAAGTTAAGAACATGACAAAAATGAGATGTTAGGAAGCACTTTTTCACCCAACAGTTTGGAAGTCTTTTCCAGAAACAGCAATTGACGCTAGATCCGTTATTAATTTTAAATCTGTGATAGATAACGGTATGTTAAGCAAAGGTATTAAGAGATTTAGGCCAGAGGCAGGTATATGGAGCAGGGCCACAGGTCAGCCATGATCTCATTGAATGGCAGGACAGGCTTAAGGTGCTGTACAGTCTGCTCCTGTTCCTAAAATCAATCAAACTTTGAAAATAGTAAATCAGTCAGTAAACTAAACTAACATTTTTTAAAAATTCTGCCTTTTGAACTGCTTGTCACACGTTCATTAAAAAAAATGCAGTGTTTAAGCAAATGTAAACAAGTAAACAATATTATCAAATAATACTGTGATAATTTCTGATTCCCTTCAGTTAGAAATAATCATATTTTAAAAGCAAAATGCTGATTGTTCCTCAAGCGTATTTCTTACTACTACCCACAGAGTTGGGGAACTGACAGACTGATACATTGATACTCTACACATGACAGCAGTGAAACAAGGCACCCAAGATATATACTCACATAACAAATAATTCCTAGCATTCTATGAAGAATATAACAACATAACAAAAAACTTTAAGAAGGGAATTAATACATATAGGTCTCAGCTTTGAAACAGAATGAACAGAGGACTATTGAACTAAATGGTTTAAATTTAAAAATGGCACGAAGCAAAAACTGAAAAGATTAACCAATTGATAGCTTTCCTTTATCATTATTAATGATTCTGTAAGTGGAGTGGCAGACACTTAATGAGGTCATTCATGACTCTTGTTAAAATACATCACAATAAAACAGACAGATTCGAAGAAAAAAAAAATCCAACCATGGCTAGCCAAGAAATTTGTGGAGAATGTGAAGTTGAAAGCATATAAGGAAGACAAAGTCAGTGCTAACCCTAAGACTAGGATAAATTCAGAAAAAGAGTATAAAAAGATAATAAAGACAGAGAAAATAAATTGCTAAGGCAAACTGGCAAGGAATATAAAAATTGACAATAAGAGCTTAGAACATAGAACATAGAAAAGTACAGCACAGAACAGGCCCTTTGGCTCACAATGTTGTGCCGAAGTTTGATCCTAATGTAAAATATAATAACTTAACCTACACACCCCTCAACTCACTGCTATCCATGTGCATGTCCAGCAGTCGCTTAAATGTCCCCAATGACTCTGCTCCACCAACACCACTGGCAACGTATTCTATGCATTCACAACACTCTGCGTAAAGAACCTACCTCTGATGTCTCCTTTATACCTTTCTCCTAATATCTTAAAACTATGACCTCTTGTACAAGTCAATCCTGTCCTGGGGAAAAATCTCTGGCAATTGACTCTATCTATTCCTCTTATTATCTTGTATACCTCAATCAGGTCTCCTCTCTTCCTCCTTCTCTCCAGAGAGAAAAGTCCGAGCTTATTCAACCTTTCTTTATAAGGCAAGCCCTCCAGTTCAGGCAGCATCCTGGTACACCTTCTTTGCACCCACTCCAAAGCCTCTATATCTTTTCTATAGTAGGGTGACCAGAACTGGACAAAATATTCCAAGCGTGATCTCACCAGGGACTTGTAGAGCTGCAGCAAAACCTCGCGGCTCTTAAACTCAATCCCCCATTAATGAAAGCCAAAACACCACATGCTTTCTTAACAACCCGATCCACTTGGGTGCCAACTTTGAGGGATTTATGTACTTACACACCCAGATCCCTCTGTTCCTCCACACTGCCAAGAATCATGTATTTAATCCTATATTCAGCATTCGAGTTTGACCTTCCAAAATGCATCACTTCGCATTTATCCAGGTTGAACTCCATCGGCCATTTCTCAGCCCAGCTCTGCATTCTGTCTATGTTGTGCTGCAGCCTGCAATAGCCCTCTATATTATCAACGGCACCTCCAACCTTTGTGTCATCTGCAAATTTACTATCCCACCCCTCAACCTCCTCATCCAAGTCATTTATAAAAACTACAAAGAGCAGAGGCATAACAGGAGTCCTGCGGAATCCCACTCAACACTGACCTCCAGGCAGAATACTTTCCATCCACAACCACTTCTGACAGTGGCCTTCCGTCAGCCAACCAATTCTGAATCCAGATAGCCAAATCTCCCCGTATCCCACACTTCCTGACTTTATGGATGAGTCTACCATGAGCCTGTTTATATATTTATTTTTTAAATATATAAAAAGGAAGACAGAGAGAGATCAAAATGGACACAGAAAATGAATGTGGGGAGAAGATGATAAGGAACAAGGAAATAGTAAAAGAATAAAACAAACACTTTGCATCAGTCTTTAAAGTGGAAGACACTTCAGATATTCTATTAACACTAATGAATATGGCGGAGGAATTAAGTATCATTATCGTCACTAAAGAAGTATTAGACAAACTAATGGGTCTAAGTGCATGTAAGTCCCTGGCCTTGATAGCTTACATCTAAGATTCCTAAAAGAGTTGGCTACAGAGAGAGTGGATGCATTGATTGTAGTTTTCCAAGCATCAATGGATTCTGGAGAAATACTCTACGATTGGAAAACTGCTAATATGACACCCCTATTCAAAAGGAGGTGGCAGTAAAAGGCTAACAGACTATCATCTATTGTTGGAAAAGTATTGGAATTAATTATTAAGGATGTAATAGCAGAAAATTTGGAAAATCATAATCTAATCAAGCAAAGTCAACATGACTTCATGAATAGCAAATCATGTCTGACCTACTTATTCGAGTTTTTCGAGGAAGTTTCAACCAGACTGCATAGAGAGGAACCAGTAGATGTGTTATAATTGGACTTCCAGAAGGTGTTTGACAAGGTACCTCACAAAAGGTCAAGCCATAAGATGACAGTCCACGGTGTCAGAGGTAGGATTTGGCATGGATAGAGAATTGGCTCATGGGAAGGAAATGGCAATTGAAGGTAAGGGGCTTTTTCAGACTGGTGACCTGTGACCAGTGGAGTTCACAGGGATCAATGCTATGACCACGACATATATTTATGACGTGGAGGACAAAAGTGAATCTACGGCAACCAGATTTGCAGATGACATGAAAATATGTGGAAAAGCAGGTTGTGAGAAGAATACAAATAGCTTACAGAGATATTGATAAGCTAAGCAAGTGAACAAAAAGTTGGCAAGTGGTGTATAATGTGGGAAAATACGAAGTTCATTTTGGAAAGGAGAACAAAAGAATAGTATATTATTTAAATGCAGGCAAACTGTAGCAAGTAGAAAACAAAGGACTTGAGGATATTTGCACATGAAAAGTAGGAAGTCCATACATAGGTGCAGCAGGAATCAGATGGCTAATGAAATGTTTGCCTTGATTTCAAGGGGGTTGGAGATATAAGAATGGGGAAGTCTTAGTGCAACTGTACATGGTGCTGGATGAGATCACATCTGGAGTTTTGTGGCAGTTTTAGTCTCTTTAATTAAGGAAAGCTATCATTTCATTGGAGGCAGTTCAGAGAAGGTTCTCTAGGATGATCCCTGGTGTGGAGAGATTGCCTTATGAGCAATAAAGAAATGTAATATTCTACTCATTGGAATTTAGAAGAAGGAGAGGTGATCTCACTGAATCATGTAGAATTCCTAAGGGGTAAACTGACAGGGTAAATGTCAAGAGGATATTTTCCCTCATAGGAGAGCCCAGGACTAGAGGTCAATGAAGGAGTGCCAATTTGAGAATGAGATGGGGAGCATTTTCTTCACTCAGAGGGTTAAGAGTCTTTGGAACTCTGCCACAGACAGCTGTTGCTGAAGAGAGCTGTAGGGCTGACTCATGGTGCATATCTAAGGCTAAGATAGATTCTTGATCAGGAGAAGAATGAAGTGTTAAGGTGAAAGGACAGGAAAGTGGACATGAGAAATATCAGATCAGTCATAATCCTATCGAATGGCAGAAAAGACTTGAGGGGCTGATTTGCTTACTCCTGTTCCTATTTTATATGGTCTAACAACCAAAACCATTCCCTGAGTGCTGAATCAAAAACCCTGTCTAATCATTTGTGGTAAAGGATAGACTACTAGTGAATCTTAACAAGAGGCAATTGTTTTACATAACAAGGGGCAGTTTATAGCAATCAGTTCAAGTCACATTGGTAAATTAGTCTTAATTAGTTCAGACTACCAGGAGTCAGTCTGTTGTAAAATACGAACTCAATGGAGATTATAGTTTGGATTTTGCATTGGTAGCATGTAGATTTGGTCATGAGAAGTGGGAGCCAGCATTTCTTGCCCATCCTTAGTTGGCTTTGAGAATAATAGAATCCCTACAGTGTGAAAGCAAGCCATTTGGCCGATCAAGTCCATGCTAACCCCCTGAAGAACATCCCATCCAGAAACACGCCCTCTACCCTATCCCTGCAAATCCCTAGGCTGATCCACTTAACTTGCACAACACTGGACACTATGGGCAAATTAGCATGGTTAATCCACTTAGCCTGCACATCTTTGACTGTGGGAGCAAACCAGGAGGAAACTCATTCAGACAGGGGGAGAATGTGTTAATCACTGAGCCACCTTGCTGCCTCAGAAGCTGTCTTTTTAATCATTAAATTCATTGGGGTGGGGAGGAGGGGTTCAATGATTAACTTATCAGTATTTCTGGAAACATGCTTTTTATTGCAAAGTCAGTATGACAGAATGAGTTGCGGCGCTGACAATAGGATCAAACAGGCAGAGTAAATATTAAAGAACATTTGCTTGCTTTTAGGAGACGAGTCAGTGATTTTATTTTCGCTCAAAGGAAAATTCCGTAGCTTGAAAACCTTTAGCTTTTCAGTTCGCAGAACTTCTGGCTGATGTTAGACATTAGAAACAGTTCCTCCTAACAAAAGGAGAAAATTCAAAACAGTTAGAAAATAAACTATCTCAATGTCAGGACTTTAATTTGAAAGCTCCAAACCAGAAGTGTTTGACAAGAGCCCTGAAAGGAATTATTGGATGTGAGACAATCAAACAAGACTGAGAATCGGAGGAGGCAATTAAAGTCAAATATATAAACATAAGAGAAGGAAGTTCTCTCTGGTATTTGAGTACTATAAGGTGATGGTTTTGGAATTGATGAGATTACATTTTTGAAATTTATCTTTCAAATTGAGTTATAAGTAAATGTTCTTTTATTTTATCTTAATTTCCTGGTGAGTTTTGAGAAGATTTGCAGGTCAGGTTGAATTTCTGGATGTAGGTTTACTCGCTGAGCTGGAAGATTCATTTTCAGATGTTTCGTCACCATACTAGGTCACAACTTCAGTGAGCCTCTGGAGAAAGCACGAGTGGTGTAGCCTGCTTTCTATTTATGGGTTTGGGCTTCCTTGGGCTGGTGATGCTATTTCCTGTGGTGATATCATTTCCTATGGTGATGTCATTTCCAGTTCTTTTTCTCAGAGGGTGGTAAATGGTATCCAAGTCAATGTGTTTGTTGATAGAGTTCTTGTTGGAATGCCATGCTTCAAGGAATTCTCATATGTGTCTCAGTTTGGCTTGTCCTAGGATGGTTATGTTGTCCCAGTCACAGAGTCATGGAGTCGTAGAGATGCACAGCACAGAAACAGACCCTTTGGTCCAACCTGTCTATGCCGACCACCTATCCCAACCCAATCTAGTCCCGCCTGCCAGCACCTGGCCCATATCCCTCCAAACCCTTCTTATTCATGTACCCATCCAGATGCCTTTTAAATGTTGCAATTGTACTAGTTTCCACCACTTCCTCTGGCAGCTCATTCCATACACATACCACCCTCTGTGTGAAAAAGTTGTCCCTTAGGTCTCTTTTATATCTTACCCCTCTCACCCTAAACTTATGCCCACTAGTTCTGGACTCCCCCACCCCAGGAAAAAGACTTTGTCTATTTATTCTATCCATGCCCCTCATGATTTTATAAATCTCTCTAAGGTCACCCTCAGCCTCCAAAGCTCCAGGGGAAACAGCCCTAGCCTAATCAACCTCTCCCTATAGCTCAAATCCTCCAATGCTGGCAACATCCTTGTAAATCTTTTCTGAGCCCTTTTACGTTTCACAGCATCTTTCCGATAGGAAGGAGACCAGAATTGCACGCAATATTTCAACAGTGGCCTAACCAATGTCCTGTACAGCCACAACATGGCCTCCAAGTTCCTATGCTCAATACTCTGAGTAATAAAGGAAAGCATATTATCACTATCTTATCTACCTGCAACTCCACTTTCAAGGAACTATGAACCTGCACTCCAAGGACTCTGTTCAGCAACACTCCAGAGGACCCTAACATTAAATGTATAAATCCTGCTAAGATTTGCTTTCCCAAAATGCAGCACCTTGCATTTATCAAAATTGAACTCCATCTGCCACTTCTCGGCTCATTGGCTCACCTGATCGAGATCCCATTGTAATCTGAGGTAATCTTCTTCACTCTCCACTACACCTCCAATTTTGGTGTCATCTGCAAACTTATTAACTATACCTGTTCTGCTCATATCTAAAGCATTTATATAAATGACAAAAAGTAGTGGACCCAGCATTGATCCTTGTGGCACTCCACTGGTCACAGGCCTCCAGTCTGAAAAACAACCCTCCACCACCACCCTCTGTCTTCTACCTTTGAGCCAGTTCTGTATCCAAATGGCTAGTTCTCCCTGTATTCCATGAGATCTAACCTTGTTAACCAGTCTCCCATGGGTGACCTTGTCGAACGCCTTACTGAAGTCCATATGGATCATATCTACCGCTCTGCCCTCATCAATCTTCTTTGTTACTTCTTCAAAAAACTCAATCAAGTTTGTGAGACATGATTTCCCAGGCACAAAACCATGTTGACTATCCCTAGTCAGTCCTTTTCTTTCCAAATACATGTACATCATGTCCCTCAGGGTTCCCTCCAATAACTTGCCCACCACCGAGGTCAGGTTCACCAGTCAATAGTTCCCTGTTTGTCCTTACCACCTTTCTTAAACAGTGGCACCACATTAGCCAACCTCCAGTCTTTAGGCACCTCACCTGTGACTTTCAATGGTACAGTAAGAGGCCCAGCAATCACTTCCCTAGCTTCCCACAAGTTCTAGGTTACACCTGATCAGGTCCTGGGGATGTATTCACTTTTATGCATTTCAAGACATCCAGCACTTCCTCCTCTGTAATATAGACATTTTTCAAGATGTCACCATCTATTTCCTTACATTCTGTATCTTCCATGTCTTTTCCACAGTAAATACTGATGCAAAATGCTCATTTAGTATCTCCCTCATCTCCTGCAGCTTCAGACAAAGGCCACCTTGCTCTAAGTGGTGTCCTTCATCATCCTTATGTAAGGATACTAGTGAGAGTGGGTCATGTCTTTTTGTGGCTAGTTTGTGTTCGTATATGCTGGTGGCTAGTTTTCTGCTTGTTTGTCCAATGTAGTATTTGTTAGTAACATCTGATTTATCCAGCAATAACATCAACAATGATTATAACACCAGAAATAAATGAATCTGTCTCCACAGGAACCTTGTGCTAGAAGCTTTGTTTTCCATCCAAAGACTACGTGACATCACATTGCATGGAGCTTTATGCAACTTTAATACAAACTCTCTCAGTAACTATTATCTTATATAATACATATCAGGTAAGGATGTAGGTTTCCCACCCTCAGGGGCATTAATGTATCTGACTGTTTTTTTACAACAGTCTAGTGATCAAATGGTCACCATTATTAATACTAACGTCTCATTCCATGTTTATTAATGCAATTATTGAATAATTAAACTAATGCAATTGGTGCCTCAGTGGTTAGCACTGTTGCCTCACAGTGCCAGGGACCTGGGTTTAATTCCAGCCTCGGGCGACTGACTGTGTGGAGTTTACACATTCTTCCCTCATCTGCGTGGGTTTCCTACGGGTGCTCCGGTTTCCTCTCACAATCCAAAGAAGTGCAGGTCAGGTGAATTGGCCATGATAAATTGTCCATAGTGTTCAGCGAGGTGCAGGTTAGGTGCATTAATCAGGGGTAAATATAGAGTAATGGGGAATGGGTTTGGGTGAGATACTCTTCAGAGGATCGGTGTGGACTTGTTGGGTCGAAGGGCCCGTTTCCACACTGTAGAGATTCTAATTTTCAATTTAATTTCCCAGTTGCTATAATGCAAATTAAACTTCCATCTCTGAATTAGTCTAAGCTTTAGTTGTCCAGTCATACAACCATTACCATATTTGATATGCCCAAATTTCAAATTATTGGTGTAAGACATCAAGGCTATACATTGAACATCCTGCTTTCAGTACATGAATCCCACTGCTCCATAGTAAATGTCCTTTAAAGAGATTGTCATTGGGCAGACGCATACACACAAACCTTTCACTGAGAGGAATGTGTGACTTTGAAATCCTCTGTCTCAGAAAGCAGTGGAAAAAATGTCATTAAATATTTTAAGGCGGAGGTTTGTAGATTATTTTAAGGCAAGGGGTGATTAGGAGTAGAAGGGAATGTGGAATTCGAAACAACATAAACAGATTAGCTTAAATCTTACTAAATGGCAGACCAGTCGTTAGAGTCTAGATTGTCTACTTCTGCTCCTATTTCATATGATCATAAATATATGGTCACCAGTGGAATGGAAACTAAATAAGGTTTTCTAAAAAGGTTAAAACAGGAGTAAAGTGACTCCTTAAACTTCAATTAAATTTCTGATTGTGTGCCTGAATTAAATTCTTGACTCAAGGTATTTTATCCGTCTTAAATTTCAGAAATAATTATGTTAACATTTGATGGGTTTAAACGATGCTTTCACACCGGAGATTCACTGATCATAGTCAGTTCAGGATTCTACCACTCTCAATGTGCTCTTCAAACCTGATTAAAACAAAAACCATGGTGGCTCTGGAATCTAGTAAGTTTATAATTTCCAAACATATATAAATTTAAAAATTCAAAATTTAGTCCTGTCCAAAATACCACATCCAGAAGTATAAAAGTCATGAAAAAAACTGAGAAACTGAGAAAAAATATCAACTCTATAGTTGGTCTAAGAAAGGACAGGGCAAGAGATACTGTTCCTTAAAACAGTTTTTGTCTCATTTATATTTTAGATTAGATTAGATTCCCTACAGTGTGGAAACAGGCCCTTCGGCCCAACAAATCCACACCAACCTTCTGAAGAGTAAAGCACCCAGACCCATTTCCCTCTGACTGATGCACCTAACACTACGGGCAATTTAGCATGGCCAATTCACCTGACCTACATATCTTTGGACTATGGGAGGAAACCAGAGCACGGGGAGAATGTGCAAACTCCATACAGACAGTCACCCGAGGCTGGAATCAAACCTGGGACCCTGGTGCTGTGAGGTAGCAGTGCTAACCACTGAGCCACCGTGCCACCCTAAATTTCATGTTCACAATTTATTTTCCTCCTGGTAACTAGGATGAGCGTACGCATGTTCAAGTGGGTTGTCAGCCATATTTTGCTTATATGTTTTGAGAACAAGTCAAGCTTCTTTTTATAACAGGAAATTACTTTTTTTACACTTAAAAAGAATCACTTTTCAAACAGTTTCAATCGGATAAGATTTGAATTAATGATGCTTTTGAACTTGTCTATGTTCTAGTATTGAGTTCAGTCGAAGTAAAGATTATTTCATTGTAATAGCCAAAGGAAACTTTCAATTTTCACAGTGTGTTTCTTGAACTTCAATGGATGACAATACAAACCACTGTGTCATTAGATAGATTCAGAACAGGAGGACTAGTACTCTCAACTACATTCTCAGGGTTACCTGCCTTGTCTTGAGAGATAGTAGATCCCACTACTGTTTTGGTTTTAGCTAATTCCTGGTAGAAGTCCATTTCAGAGTCTATTTCAACATCAATATTTAATTTGATGTTGGGTCTACCAGCAGTCTTTTCCTTGTATTACTCATGGCACTGATCATGCATGGCAATGGGGACATTGCTTTCTTCTTGCCAATCATTTTAACCCTGCAGCTCTTTTATCAATTCCCACAGCCTTTTACTTTCCTAATCCATCCGTAAAAGACACAAATAGGCACCAAAGGCTAATTTATTCTGGACTGTTTCTAACTCAGTTGTCCCTTTCCTAACCTCTTTCAAAAGCCGATCACAGACACATTCAGATTCACTACCGCCCAGTATCAATGATCATGGCTTTTCGATTGAATTATGTAAGTCATATTTTAAAATACCTCAGCGCCATCGTAACTTCAATCAAAGATTTCTGCTTTTCCAAATTCAAAACCAAGTAAACCTCGATGGGTGGCATAGTGGCACAGCACCAGGGACCCGGGTATGATTCTAGCTTCGGGCGACTGTCTGTGTGGAATTTGCACATTCTCACTGGGTGCTCTGGTTTCCTCCAATCCAAAGATGTGCAGGTCAGGTGAATTGGCCAAGCTAAATTGCCCATAGTGTTCAGGAATGTGTAGGTTAGGTGCATTAGTCAGGAGTAAATATAGGGTAAGGGGGAATGGTCTGGGTGGGTTACTCTTCAGAAAGGTTGGTGTGGACTTGTTGGGCCGAATGGACTGTTTCCACACTATGGGGGTTCTATGACTTTAATTTTACTACCACTGGTCTGGTTTAAACTGCACAACACAACTAGCTATGCACACATAGCACACCATGAGCACTATTCTGCCTCCTGTATCGAGTCCTTCCTTCAGGTTCTTTTGATCCTTGACTGGACGGTTGAGAGGTAGTCTTACTGCACTAACTATGGGTGGTAAACAAAATATCCTCACCCCTTTGCAGAGCTAACCTGAGGATGTGATACCTCAGTCCTCTCAAATAAGCCAATAAAGGTGAGGTCTGTAGTGGGAATAAAATGTTTATAACATTTAATGAAAGGAATTACAATAGGAATAAGGCAACACCCCATACCGTAAAATGACAGTACTCACTGAGCCAATCTCCTGGAGAGGAAGAGTCTCCACCGTGAAAAGCTAGCACAACATTTGTTCCCCATATTTTTCACTTGCGTGGGCTATCAGCCACAACAATCACAGAACTGCAACACCAGGCATTCAGATTAATGGCATTTTCCTGGAATTTACCAGGAACAAAATCAACAATGGTGAAGGAGGGAGAGTGTTACAATCAACAAATCCAATCACATTTTGGTGACATTGTGGCCAAATGTTAAATGACTGGGAATTGAAGGGCCAGTTGGAAGTGATTTGGGTGAGAGCTTGCTGGAGGACAGATGCATTAAGAAGAGGAGTTGGGAGGGATGTTATAAATACATTTAGCATACTTGTATACAGTCATGTACCTAAATCTACAGTAACATTATATAATATCTGTTTAAATTAATACCACAGTACATGAATCAAATGCCGAAGTAAACATATATTTCAGAACCCAGCAAAAAAGGACAGAACATAAAATTATATTTCAAATGAAGATCATTTATTGTAGAAATGTTTTCTTTTGATAGAAACTGAAGTGCACAAAAGTAGCTTGCAGGAATATGCCTAGACTGAAGTTTCTGAGTCTCAGATGGACCTGACCGACAAGAGCCAGCCTGAAGTTCAAATCCATGAGGCACACTTAGCATTAAAGGTGCTCATCATATTTAAGCATTGATGTTGCATACTTTAATGCAAAGTGTCGAATTTTCCCATTTTCAGTTGAAGCGTTTTGTTAAGTGAGATAAATGGCGTTTGTGTGCCATGGCCCAACGAGACTTGTTACATGCAATCTTCTGCTCTTCGCCTTGTTAATTATTCATCAGGCTCTTTAACAGCCTCTATGTGGATTTGTGTGGCACAAAAAAGTGGAATTGTTTGCAACTATTGGAACCGTCCAGTGTTGACACACTGGCATCATATTAAAGCCCAGCAGTACACCACTTCAGATGCTGCAAGCCATTACCTGCCCTTCCCTCTGTGATGCCTGAGCATCAACTCTGTAGACGTGGCCCAGAAAGCAAAGCTCATTTCCTGCTTTGCAGGCAAGAGTTTGGAAGCTGGTAGAAAGGGTGGTGGAGAGGAGGCCAGTCCTTTCTCCTGCTAACAGTTATGGGGATTAAGGAAACCAGACACAGCCAGTCTGGTTGGATAACGACCAAGGTCAGTGCTTTTCCTGGAGGAAGCAGGATGCCCACCAATGCAGGAAAACAAAGGTCAATGGCCTGTGTCTGTAAGGGTAATATTTTCTCTGCTACCTCATCATTATATGGTCGCCACTGCTCCCTCTAACTCTGCAACTGTGCAGAAATCCACCAAGGCTGATGGACAAAACTCTTAATTTTTCATGTATCCACTCAACTTCTCTCAGCCACCTAATCCTTCCAAACTATTGATCCTTCCTTCCCTCTGTGCTTCCTACTCACATACTATGGCTGCTTCACCATCACTCCTGCTACTGCATCACTCCTCATGCCTCTCCCATCTCCTTCCACCATTGTCAAACTCTCTCTTGCTCTGTTTGCAAGAGAAATCAGATCACAGCCAGTTCAGGAGGCAGTTTTGAGGGGGTGCAATCGGGATGCATATTAGGCTTCTCACTCTTGACAAAGAGAACCTTCAAAAGCACAATTGCTGATGTGAGAGTTCAATGGCCACCCAACCAATTTTTGTAAAAATATCTTCATTTACACTCTATTTGCCAGATTATCATTAAAATTTTACACAATGATAGTCACATTTAATCTCAACATTAATATTGTGGAAGACTTTTCTGTTGATGGACTCTGCATTTTGGTGATAAGTCACAGTCAAGTCAAAAGGGTGGGTTGCAATCTAAAGGGTCCTACAATTGGAGGAAGCCAGTGATGGTAGTGAATCCCACTGCCCGAGCTACTCGGCCTTCCTCATCAGGAGGGGGTTATGTGAAGAGATGCAATCTGAAGAAAATGACATCAGTGACATCCTGAATGCATTTTTGGGTTGAGGATTAGTAGATGTCACACAGGCATCCAGTTGTTTCTTGAAACAACCCAGAGACATAAAACCTCACAGCAGCTTTGACACACATGGGCTGGGGTTACCATCTAGCGGAGGTCATCTTCCAGTAGATGTCAGAGTTCAGTGACAATGCAGGACATCCTTAATCAGTGTCTGCACTGTCTATCAGAGAGGTGGAGAAAATTATGGTGAGGCCTGTAGATCCATTATTCTCTTCCACCCCCTTAGTGGCCCTTCACCTGCTACTTCTCCTCCTGGAGACTATTGCAGGTTGCTGTCCTTGCTGAGCTTGCTGATGAAGTTGGAATTGCTGTCCCTATCTACATTATCATTGGAGTAGCAGTAAGGTCACAGTGGCCCCAGGCACAGAGATGTCTATGCTGAGCAGACAATCTGTGGGGATTATCAGAAAGATGAATGAATTTTCTTGAAGGAACTTCTGAGACCTTATATCCATTACAATGAAATGTCATGGTGTGCCTTCACACAGTGTGATATAAGTTTTCCTAAGGAGATCAATGTTATGCCTCCATAAGGAGCATTGAGGTATTTCACCTCATCCAAACATATGTTACTCAAACAAAGTTTTCATGCTACATTGGGGGTGTTGAATTCTGCCACACAATCATTGGTGATGGTGACATAATTATCAACCCAAGAATTAGAAAGTATTTATTGTGATGAAGCAGGAACATATTTAATTTCATTCCTTGATCTTACTGACTTATAAGCCTCACAATATGTGTGATCTTTATCAGATCTCAAACACATTCTAGTCTCTCTCAGCTTCCCAAACCCCGTTCTAATTCTACTTCCTACTGTGTCTTCCTCAGTGAATAATTTGGTTGACTTTTAACTGTCCCAGAAGTGGTCTATTGCATCAGGCAGTGACAGAAATAAAATGTTTTTAATTGCAGCGAGAATGTAATAGTTCAAGAGGAAACTCTTCCTTCTTCTTAAGAAAACTAAGGAAGGGAAAAGTGTTTTTTTTTAAATTGGTAAATGATGGCTTCAGACACCACCACAAGTATCTTATTTTTATCATCATTTTAACCCTCTCCCCAAGTTGAACCAGAGGCTATGCTATCTCCATTGCAAAGACCAACTGATCCAATCTCTGTTACATACCTGTCTTCAATGCTGCCTCAGCCTGTTCTGTTGCTGAAGTTCTCATGCATGCTTTGTTCAACATTCCATCTTTCACACGTTAAAAAATGTTTACGTTCACCTCATCTCTTGTTGACAAGCCCTACCCTACAACCAGTCCTAGTCACACGTCACCCCTCTGCTTATTCATCTACATCGGTTCCTATTTACCTTTAAAATGCTCATCTTTATGTTTCAATTCTTTCATGGCCCAATCCCTCCTTCTTTGTAGTAAGGGCTACAACTATGCAATTCCTACACCTCTAATTCTTAGATTTCCCTCCTCCTTTCTCCCTTACTATTGCTGCTGGTACCTTCAGTCATCTAGGCCCTAAACTCTAAATTTCCTCTCCAAAATCTCTCAGGCTTCTCAATTTCCCTTTCCTTCTTTAAAGTGCTCCATTAAAATCAATTTCTTAGAGAAGGCTTCCAGCCATCATTCCTAATAATGCCTTCTATGCTCAGCATTCATTTTTATCTGATCACACTTCTGGGAAATGCATTATAACATTTTACTACATGTTCTAAGTAAAGGAATAAAAATGCAAATTGTTGCAGTTCTGATTGACTTAAGACCATAAGACCATAAGACATAGGAGTGGAAGTAAGGCCATTCGGCCCATCGAGTCCACTCCGCCATTCAATCATGGCTGATGCGCATTTCAGCTCCACTTGCCAGCGTTCTCCCCGTAGCCCTTAATTCCTCTAGACAACAAGAACCTATCAATCTCGGCCTTGAAGACATTTAGCGTCCCGGCTTCCACTGCACTCCGTGGCAATGAATTCCACAGGCCCACCACTCTCTGGCTGAAGAAATGTCTCCGCATTTCCGTTCTGAAATGACCCCCTCTAATTCTAAGGCTGTGTCCACGGGTCCTAGTCTCCTCGCCTAACAGAAACAATTTTCTAGCATCCACCTTTTCAAAGCCATGTATTATTTTGTACGTCTCTATTAGATCTCCCCTTAATCTTCTAAACTCCAACGAATACAACCCCAGTATCCTCAGCCGTTCCTCATATGCTAGACCTGTCATTCCAGGGATCATCCGTGTGAATCTCCGCTGGACACGTTCCAGTGCCAGTATGTCCTTCCTGAGGTGTGGGGACCAAAACTGGACACAGTACTCCAAATGGGGCCTAACCAGAGCTTTATAAAGTCTTAGTAGTACATCTCTGCTTTTATATTCCAACCCTCTTGAGATAAGAGACAACATTGCATTCGCTTTCTTAATCACAGACTCAACCTGCATGTTTACCTTTAGAGAATCCTCGACTAGCACTCCCAGATCCCTTTGTGCTTTGGCTTTATTAAGTTTCTCACCATTTAGAAAGTAGTCCATTCCTATATTCTTTTTGCCAAAGTGCAAGACCTCGCACTTGCTCACGTTAAATTCCATCAGCCATTTCCTGGACCACTCTCCCAACCTGTCTAGATCCTTCTGTAGCCTCCCCACTTCCTCAGTACTACCTGCCTGTCTACCTAACTTTGTATCATCGGCAAACTTCGCTAGAATGCCCCCGGTTCCCTCATCCAAATCATTAATATATAATGCGAACAGCTGTGGCCCCAGCACCGAACCCTGCGGGACACCGCTCGTCACCGGCTGCCATTCTGAAAAAGAACCTTTTATCCCAACTCTCTGCCTTCTGTTAGATAGCCAATCCTCAATCCATCCCAGCAGCTCACCTCGAACACCATGGGCCCTCACTTTGCTCAGCAGTCTCCCGTGTGGCACCTTATCAAAGGCCTTTTGAAAGTCCAGATAGACCACATCCACTGGGTTCCCCTGGTCTAACCTACTTGTTACCTCTTCAAAAAATTCCAACAGGTTTGTCAGGCATGACCTCCCTTTACTAAATCCATGTTGACTTGTTCTAATCAGACTCTGCTCTTCCAAGAATTTAGAAACCTCATCCTTAATGATGGATTCTAGAATTTTACCAACAACCGAGGTTAAGCTGATTGGCCTATAATTTTCCATCTTTTGCCTTGATCCTTTCTTGAACAAGGGGGTTACTACAGCCATCTTCCAATCGTCCGGGACCTTTCCTGACTCCAGTGACTCTTGAAAGATCTCAACCAATGCCTCTGCTATTTCCTCAGCAACCTCTCTCAGAACTCTAGGGTGTATCCCATCGGGGCCAGGAGATTTATCAATTTTAAGACTTTTTAACTTTTCTAGCACTATCTCTTTCGTAATGGCAACCATACTCAACTCAGCCCGGTGACACCCTTTAATTTTTGGGATATTACTCCTGTCTTCCACTGTGAAAACTGACGCAAAGTACTTGTTAAGTTCTCCTGCTATTTCCTTATCTCCCATCACTAGGCTCCCTGCATCAGTTTGAAGTGGCCCAATGTCTACTTTTGCCTGTCGTTTGTTTCTTATGTACTGAAAGAAACTTTTACTATTATTTCTAATATTACTGGCTAGCCTACCTTCATATTTGATCCTCTCATTTCTTATTACACTCTTTGTTATCCTCTGTTTGCTTTTGTATCCTTCCCAATCTTCTGATTTCCCACTGTTCTTAGCCACTTTATAGGATCTCTCTTTTTCTTTAATACATTTCCTGACTTCCTTTGTCAGCCAAGGTTGTCTAATCCCTCCCCGGTTAATCTTTCTTTTCTTGGGAATGAACCTCTGTACAGTGTCCTCAATTATACCTACAAACTCCTGCCATTTTTGCTCTAGTGTCTTCCCGGTTAGCCTCTGCTTCCAGTCTATTTTAGTCAGTTCCTCTCTCATGCCCTCATAATTACCTTTATTCAACTGTAACACCATTACATCAGATTTCGCCTTCTCCCTTTCAAACTCCAGACTGAACTCTACCATATTATGGTCGCTACTTCCTAAGGGTTCCCTTACTTTAAGATCTTTTATAGAGTCTGGTTCATTGCAAAGCACTAGGTCCAGAATAGCCTGCTCTCTTGTGGGCTCCATGACTAGCTGTTCCAAAAAGCCATCCTGTAAGCATTCCATGAATTCCCTTTCTTTAGATCCACTAGCAACATTATTTGCCCAGTCCACCTGCATATTGAAGTCACCCATGATCAATGTAACCTTGCCTTTCTGACATGCCTTCTCTATTTCCCGGTACATGTTGCGTCCCTGGTCCTGACCACTGTTAGGAGGTCTGTACACAACTCCAATTATGGTTTTTTTGCCTTTGTGGTTCCTCAATTCCACCCACCCAGAATTGGTTTTTCTGTCTCATGAGTTCACTTATTGATATAAATTAATTTATTAAGTAGAAATGTTCAGAGGTTTTGTGGATTATACCAATTTTAAAATAATATTGCATGCTTCTGCTGTTGTCACAAAGGTTTCAGATGGAAAACGGAAGACAACTTCAAGCTAGTCTGAACAGAACTTCAGCCAAGTGGCCGACGATTGTGAACTTCAAGATGAGTAGCAGAAAGGTCTGAGATTCGGGTAAGTTTAAAGTCAATGATGTTCTTTATCACTTCGGCAGTTTGGAAAGTTACTTGGTATTCTGACTTCTGGCTTCACATTCTGAACTAAGGCCAAGAAAATGACTTCATTACAGTTGTTGATTCTGCAGGATATTTTTGAAAAAATGCTTTTCTGTCACGAAAGTTCTTTCCTTCTGTGCTGACTGAGTTAGACAGATTCTCAGTTGACAGGTATGCGGATAGACACAAAGTGGAATTGAGGCCACCTTCAGATCAGCCATAAACATTATGAAATGGAAGAGCAGGATCTTCTCATTCATATATCGGTATGGAATATTATGACCTTGCCTTGCAGCACCGTATTATGAAACTTGGTAATAGAGCACTTATACAAGTAGCCATATTCATGTGTAGACTTTAGCAGTCAATGTCTGCTCAAACAACTCAGTACATGAGCATTCACAGCCAAGTCTGATACTGTTCTCATCTAATGTATACAAGTATTCAATCGGGGAGGCTGTAATTAGTGGAAGCAGGATGGAAATTGGGCTAGAGTCTTATGTTTTTGTCTTTCCTTAACCAGGGACACTGGGGCCCTCTATAGCACGTTGAATTAATCAGGGAACTCATCTGGGGCACATCGGCACCTTCATAAAAGCAGAATGCTGTGGAAACCTGAAACAGATAATGCTGAAGAAACTCTTCAGGACAAGCAGCATCTTGGGAGAGATAAACAGAATTAACATCTCAAGTCTGGTATGATACTTCTTCAGAATTGAAAGGTGTAGGAAAGTGTTTTTGACAGAGCCAGACCAGAGGAGGGGGGAGGTGAGGACAGATTCTGTAGAAGCTCAGTGTAAAAGAAAAAGGGGTATTATTTATGATGAAACAGAAACAAATGATTTAAAATAGGTGTAAATCAAGATGTGAAAAGGAGGGAATGTGTGCTCTTTACTGAAAGCAAAGTAGACAATAAAAAAAAGATAAGGTTATGGGAGAGCAGTTTTTGAAGGGATTGAGTTCATTATTGAGACTTAAGTTGAAAATTAGGTGTTATTTATCAAACTTGCATTGCACTTCATTGGAATAATGCAGAATGCCCAGGACAGAAATCCTGAAATGAGAGAAAGATGGTATATTGAAATAGCAAGTAATTGTGAGGTCAGGGTCATTGCTATGGTCAGAGTGCTGTCATTCCAGAAAGTGGTCACTTAGTCTGCATTTAGTCTCACCATCATCGATAGTCACAGGTAAGGTGCTGGAAGACTGGAGGTTAGCTAATGTGGTGCTACTGTTTAAGAAAGGTGGTAAGGACAAGCCAGGGAACTACAGACCAGTGAGCCTGATGTCAATGGTAGGCAAGTTGTTGGAGGGAATCCTGAGGGACAGGAAGTACATGTATTTGGAAAGGCAAGGACTGATTAGGGATATACAACATAGCTTTGTGCGTGGGAAATCATGTCTCACAAACTTGATTGAGTTTTTTGAAGAAGTAACAAAGAGGATTGATGAGGACAAAGCAGTAAACGTGATCTATATGGGCTCAGGTAAGGCATCCATCAAGGTTTCCTATGGGAGACTGGTTAGCAAGGTTAGATCTCATGGAATACAGGGAAAACTAGCCATTTGGATACAGAACTGGTTCAAAGGTAGAAAACAGAGGCTGGTGGTGAACGATTGTTTTTCAGACTAGAGGCTTGTGACCAGTGGAGTGCCACAAGGATCGGTGCTGGGTCCACTACTTTTCATCATTTATATAAATGATTTGAATGTGAGAATAAGAAGTATGCTTAGTAAGTTTGCCGATGACACCAAAATTGGAGGTATAGTGGAAAGCGAAGAAGGTTACCTTGGATTACAAGGGATCTTGATCAGATGGGCCAGTGGGCTGAGGAGTGGCAGATGGAGTTCATTTTAGATATATTCGAGATGCTGCATTTTGGGAAAGCAAATATTAGCAGGACTTATACACTTTATGGTAAGGTCCTAGGGAGCAAAAAGTCCTTGGAGTGCAGGTTCATAGCTCCTTGAAAATAGAGAGCTGGTAGGATAGTGAAGAAGGCATTTGGTATGTTTTCCTTTATTGGTAAGAGTATTGAGCACAGGAGTTGGGAGGTCATGTTGCACTGAACAGGACATTGGATAGGCCACTTTTGGAATACTGTGTGCAATTCTGGCCTCCTGGGATGTTGTGGAGCTTGAAAGTGTTCAGAAAAGATTTACAAGGATGTTGCCAGGGTTGGAGGGTGTGAGCTATTGGGAGAGGTTGAATAGGCTGGGGCTGTTTTCCCTGGAGCATTGGAGGCTGAGGGTGACCTTATAGAGGTTTATAAAATCATGAAGGGCATGGATAGAGTAAATAGACGAGGTCTTTTCTCTGGAGTCCAGAATTAGAGGGCATAGGTTTAGGATGATATGAAAGAGACCTACAGGGCAACATTTTCATGTAGAGGGTGGTGCGTGTATGGAATGAGCTGCCAGAGGAAGTGGTGGGGGCTAGTACAATTGCAACATTTAAAAGGCATCTGGATGGTTATATGAATAGGAAGGGTTTGGAGGGATATGGGCCGGGTGCTGGCAGGTGGGACTAGATCGGTTTGAGATATCTGGTAGGCATGGACAGGTTGGACTGAATCATCTCTATGATTCTATAAGGAAAGCAGACCGTATTGTGAACAGTGAATGCAACAGGCAAAACTGAACTAAGTAAAAGTAAAATATTGCTTCATAAAAACATTTAAAAAACCATAGAAACTGGAAGTCAGAAACATAAAACTGAAATTGCTTGAAAAGCTCAGCCGGTCTGGCAGCATCTGTGGAGAGAAATCAAAGTTAACGTTTTCAGTCGAATGACCCTTCCTCAGAACCGTGCTCTGATTTCTCTCCACAGATGATGTCAGACCTCTCCAGCAACTTCTGTTTTTGTTTAAAATCCAGCCTGAACAGGAAAGAACACTTCGGGCCTTGGACCATAAGGAGGGAGGAAGTGAATGGGCACGTGTTGTATCTTCTGCAAGTGCCTGGGACCATGCAATGGGGAAGTGAAGTGTTTGAAGTAAAGGAGGAGTGGACTA
Source organism: Chiloscyllium punctatum (assembly GCF_047496795.1). Lineage (NCBI taxonomy): Eukaryota > Metazoa > Chordata > Chondrichthyes > Orectolobiformes > Hemiscylliidae > Chiloscyllium > Chiloscyllium punctatum. The sequence goes on along the minus strand of NC_092770.1, from coordinate 69,822,904 downwards.
GGGTGTCACATAGAGAATGGAGTGAATGTTTTGCATATCTGCAAATTATAGTTCATCTGCTAAGTTAACAGTTGTTGGAACGTTATTTTGAACTACTGATTCTTAGTTTAATAAACAACACAGTACCACTGGCTTCCAAACTAAGCACTTACAAATTTTCATTTTCTACATCCTTAATGACACTTTTCCAAATTCAGCATACCCAAGCACTGGGAGTAAAGCACAATGCATTTTGTGATGAAGTATTTTTTGATGACTTTGAGCTTACAAGCAGTGCAAGTTGTAGAATGGACAAGCAGAATAAGAATTATCCAGATAAGCAGTAACATAAGATGAGGGTTTCAGCAGCAGTTAAACTGACACAGAAATAGAATTTGGGCAATGTTACAAAGTAAAAGGTCAAGGTCCCACAGTCCTAGAGGGCTATAGGACTGCTCACACATTAGTACAAGACAACTAGTGATGAGTTTATCATGCGGATCATAATGTCTCAGGTGAGGGGTAAGGTTGAGAAAGTGGGACCAATATGGTAACCTCAACTAGTGCAAGAATTGAATCTACACTATTGACATCACTTTGCATTGAAAACCAGCTGTTACAAAGTTGGATTTGGTTGGTCTTTGTAATAGAAAGGATAAGAAGTTGGAAGTTCAGTTCAGGGCCAAATCGTGTGCTAAGATTGTGAGTGGTCTGGCTTCAGCTCAGACAGTAATTAGGGAGAGTGATAGAGTTGACAGCTTGAAAATGGAATTGGTGGCAGTCCTGAAGACACTGGGCTGAATTTCCCCAGTCTTTGGTGATGTATTTTTTTCAGTGAGATTCATGGTTACCTATGGCTCATGTGAAACTCTCCCATGCAATCTTCTGCTCTACAGTTTATTAGTTGTATAACCAACTTGTACAATGCCCGGCTCACCTAATTGTGTGGGGTATGAACAATGGAAGTGCTTTTCATTGCTGGGGCTTGGCACCGTTCATGTTGCTGCGTCAATGCTGTATCCAAGGTCAAAGATAATGCCCAGCAATGCTGAGCTCCATAATGATAAGTTCCACCATTTTCTCTCTGCTGCCTTGCATTCACAGGGTCACCACTCATGCTATCTCTGCCACCAACAGTAACTCTCATTATTGCATGGAGCATGATCACTCAACAGCTCTGATCACCCATCCCATCCACACAAACTACTCATCCTCCCTGCCCTCTGCATTTTTCATTCATTCATCTGAAACACTCCATTATCTCTTTCCTGCATCACCATTAATGGTGCTCCCAACCACTTCCACCACACTCACTCCTCCACTTTGAGACATTGCAGGACAAAGTCTCTCTGAACTGGGTTGAGAGAGCCAAGACTGGCAGCAGAATGGCAGCTAAAAAACCTTCTAGGCCTGTATGAGTAGAAATGCTGCAGTTGGCTGGAGAAGATGATACCTTGGCTCGTGCTGAGATCTCCATGACCAGTTAACTAAGTGAGATTGACTGTCAGGTACTCTCTGATTAATGCCAGTGTTAACTCGTTCTTCCCCTGAACAAGGTTTTACCCCTTTCTCAAGACTAATTATTTCCCTTCTCTTATGCAGGTACTCGCAGAATCCAGCAAACTAAAACAGAAAAGAGGTCAGCACTGCCTACACCCAGCTAAATATCCACCTCTGTGCAGGAAGCCAGTGAACTCTCAGAGAATACACCAGCAAGGCTTTCAGCTATGTCCTATCCTCAGAGACATATCTTTCTAGATGAGATTCAGGAACACAATCTTGTGAGAGCACATCTTCACGGCTGGTTGAGGCTGGTAACTTGGGGGGACTGCCAGAGATCAGGCACCTAGTCAGCCCCAGACAGATGACAATTCAATGGATTTGGCCATTAGTGACTTTGATAAAAAACACAGACAGAAACAATAGCCGGATCTGGTAGAAGTAATCGATAACCTAGGTCAAAGGATGGAAGAGTTCCCCACACATCGCAATTCCTTGCTTGTTCTGTCATAGGTGTATTGACTACTCAATGGACAGGCTGGCTTCCACCATGGAGATCCACATCCAGCACAATGTCAGTGTTCGTCAGATACATGCATGGACCTGCACTCCATTGTTGTAGTCATTGGTGCCCAGTGTTAATGCCAAAGTCTAACTATGACTGTCCTTGCCATCAAGATCTTGTTTGACCACGTGTGATATCAAAGAACCCTAGCAAAACTGGAATCAATGGGTATTGGGGGGAAGCTCTCCATTGTTTGTAATCTTACGTAGCGTATAGGAAGTTGTCTGTGGTTGTTGGAAGTCAGTTATCTCAGCTCCAGGTTGTCTCTGTAGAAGTTCCTGAGTGTCTGATCCTTGACCCAACACCTTCAACTGATCTTCCCTCCATTATAAAGTCAGAAGTGGGAACGTTTGCCAATAATTGCACAATGTTCAGCACCATTCGCGACTCCTCAGATACTGACGCATTTGAGAGATGAGCAGCTCAGACACCCCAAGAATGAAAGCAGCTTGAATAGCCAAACATTGCTCAGCCTTCAGACTCTACCAAGCCCTTCACAGCAGGTCACCTCAGAATTCACGGATCATCAAAACCCTGGTCTGCATAGATCATCAGCACTTATACCCAGAATCTGCGGTGGATTCCACACACTTTAGCAAAGCAATGTTGCTTCTGCCATTCAGTTTTACAATGGAGCACTTTGCCTGGGAGGCTGGGAGGTAGACAATAGAAAGTGCAAATTTCCACCCACCCCAAAGCTCATTGGCATTCGAAGAGAAACTGCACAAGGCAGATCTATATGATGCTCCAGTACTTCAGGGCAATTTGTCAGTGTATACAGAATTTGAAACAATGGAAACATGTAAAGCATGTGTCTCAAGATTGCTCACAACCTCCTCCCAATCATGAGAGGCTGCACGATTCAACTCTCTGACATCATATGATGGCTAAAGCCCTAAAGTCCACCTAGCCTCAGCTCCATGCCATGTTACTGCTCTATTTCACTGACTGCTACTGTCTCCCAAATGATAAGGGAGATCTGTAAAGTGCAGTTACTTTATGGATAAATACAGATATTTGGATAAATATTTATCCATCATCAGAAAAGTTCAAGAAAAGCAGAAATAACCAGAGCCACATTTACTCCAACCTGAACAGGAGCTGGTTGCTGGTATAGTCAACAGAACGTGACACAATGAAAGCAATTTCAAACCACCTCATTCCTCTTGGAAGCAGGTATAGCCCCTGGCAGCTGTCCCGAAATGGCCCAAGGACCTTGGAAGAAGGCAGAAACCTGTTCGTTCTCCAGTATTTAAACATCATGGTAGTTCTCAGGATATCTGGAGCTCACCTCCAGGATCTGGGACAATGTTGATCTGATGGATTGAAGCCTTTATGACTAATGAATTCTGCACTCCCCAAATGTAATGTGAGTGCCATATAATATGCCAATGTAATGTGATATACTGTTGTCTTCATCTTGAGAATTTCACTGGCCTCTTATCACAAGAGTGACATTGGTTTATGAGAACTAACACTAACACTAAACTAACACTAGTAGTGTGAGTTGACACCAACTTCTCATTCTAAGGATCGACTGGAGACTTGCTTGGCATCTCCCAATCCTTAGCCCACAACTACATCCAGATGGCATTTTTGCTTAAACTAACACTGGTAGTTTAAATTGGTGTCAAAATTCAGTGCAGATGTAACCTTGACGAGCACCAGATTCCCTTCCACCAGGATTCCATTCCTCTTGAGTGCAAGACCTGTGCGAGCAAATTACAGAGATTGTTGATGATTACCCACAACATCCTTAGTGTGCACCTTGTTCTCCGAGTGCTGTAACTAACAGTGCAGCCAGTAGATCTCTGCAAGGGATCTTCACTGGTTGTGTGGCAGCTGCTGGAGATTCCTATTCTTGCCGGGCTTGGTGATGTCGTTGTCAATTGTAGGGTGGCACGGTGGCACAATGGTTAGCACTGCTGCCTCACAGCGCCAGGGACCAGGGTTCAATTCCTTCCTTAGGTGACTGTCTGTGTGGAGTTTGCACATTCTCCCTGTGGTTTCCTCTGGGTGCTCTAGTTTCCTCCCACAATCACAAAGATGTGCAGGCTTAGTGAATTGGCCATGCTAAATTGCCCATAATGTTAGGTGCATTAGTCAGGGGTAAATATAAGGTTGGGGAATGAGTTTGGGTGGGTTACTCTTCAGAAGGTCGGTGTGGACTTGTTGAGCTGAAGGGTCTGTTTCCATACAGTAAGGAAACTAACCTAAGTGATGTTTTCTTCAACACAGTCGTCTCACAGTCAGCAGAGCCACAAAGAATCCTCCTAACACTAGTTTCAGCCGAGTAAACTGATAATCTGTGGGGAATGTCACAGGAACATATGGTATGAGCTGCCAGAGGAAGTGGTGGAAGCTAGTATAATTGCAACATTTAAAAGGCATTTGAATGGGTATATGAATAGGAAGGGTTTGGAGGGATAGGGGCCAGATCTGGTTGGCATGGACAAGTTGGACCGAAGGGTCAGTATTCCTGGTTATTCATAAATAATCACAACAAAGTGACATGTTGTACTGTGACACAGAGGCTTGATCTTCACAAGAAGGCCTATGTTAGGTCTCAAGGAACTCTCAGATATGAAACCTTATGCAGATATATGGTACAGACCAAAGTGTTCATGTTACAATTGGAAGTTAAATTCAGACAATTCTCCATTGTAATAACACCATTCCCAAAAAAACAAAAAAACAACTTTGAACATTACAGTCCATACTTTTGAATATGTATAGTTCAATGTGAAAATATGACATTTCCATAGCAGTATTTTCCAGGGTCAGGTACAAAAAGTGCTGCAGAAATGGCAAAACCAGGTGAGACTTCTAAGTTTGTTGCTCCATTGTTTTGTACATCTGATGTGACAGGGGACCATATTTGATGCAATGAATATTGTGGTCATGATTGCTTGAGGCATTAGCTTTTAATGCTAATGGCTGCCAAAAGAATGACTGCTTAATTTAATGTAGTTGGATATCAGATGAGTGGCATTACAATTTGATGTTATCATGAGGTAATGGCAAGATTCTCTGGTGATCTCTCCAACCTTCATGTTCTCTTTTGTGTAACTCTCCTTGTGTCCCCAGTGACCTATCAGCCTCCCTATTACCATTCACCTTCTTTGCATTACTCTTCATGTTCCCCTTTACCCCTGAACCCATGATTTTGCAAATTGCCACGTCTTTGATGGCCATACTGTCTCCCCGTACTGGAGTTATGAATTGTGCAAACTCCCCCTTCCACTGCTTTCTGTTCCCTCCTATGAGATCACAGCTTCCTATCTGCTTCTTTTCACCATGAACCTACGCTCTGGGACCCAGCCTAATGAACTCCAACCGGAGATTAAACATTCCCACATTCCATGGGACTGCATAGATTATCCCCTGTTGAGCTCCCTAACTGTTAATAACCAAACCCTCAGGACTGACCGTGGCCCACTCCTAGGCTGACTTGGGAAAACAGCCAAATGAGCACACCCCACCTTCAAACTAAAGAGCCCACCTTTGGACTGCAAGGATCCTGGGACTCTGGTTGGACTAACACCTAACTGAACGTGGCCAAACTCTTGGACTGACATCAACCCTTTGACTGAGTGTTGCAGCTCTCCATAACTGATTTATTCCTCAGTCTAGTAAACAAAATTCAAACTTTGACCTTCAGAAACGGTCATTGGTTGAAGTACAAGCATTGTCTCCGTTTGTAAGTTACTGGCACAGGCTGCAGGTGTGATATTGACATAGCTCAGTGTCCACCCTGTTGACTATTCAGTGCTCTTAACTGTGACAGGCCTCGCTGTCTGTGCAGAACAGCAATGCAAGCTGCAGAAGCTGGCAGCCTTTGAGTAATAGCTGAAGAGCATATACAGTACTCGAAAACAAAATGCAAATGACAGAGGCTGACAGCCTGTGAGTTTAAGACTGAAGAGGCTATGTTCTAAAAAGCAATGCAAGCCAAAGAGACTGGCAGCCTCCCAGCCAGTGCAAAATGAATGACTACTAAGAAAGTAAGATAAAAAGAATAAGAAGTATTGTGCATAGATGCATGTGTATCCCCGCTGTCAAAGTGACCTGGCAGATGTATGCAAGTCATAAATGCCCCCAAGCTCCATACTGAAGTCCTGAAAAGCTAAAATAATGTGTGAGTAGTTCTGAAAGCAGCCAGGATGATGTGATGAGTCTAGTTCTTTGATGATGCCCACTAGCATGAAGAACGGTGGAAGAGGTTGATGTCCATGGACTGTGCAGCGACACAGCGCTGTTGGCAGAGCTGGAAGAAAGCCCAGAGAAGCAAACAGTAACCTGTGCCAATAGGCAAATGTTCTGATTTTCATGGTAGAATTGTGTGCATCTACTTTATTGTAGAAGAATTGGAAAATAAGGAGTTTTTTTTTAAAATGCATTCATGGGACATGGATGTGACTGGCTAGGCCAATATTTATTGCCCATTCCTGACTGTCCTTCCTGCAATTGATAGTCAACCACATTGCTGTGAGTCTGAAGTCACATGTAGACCAGACCAAGCAAGGATAGCAAATTTCCTTCTCTAAAGGACATTAGTGAATTAGATGGGTTTTTCCAGACAATCATAGCCATTATTAGACTTTTGGTCCCTGATTTTTATTGAATTCAAATTCCACCAAAGCCATGGTGGACACTGCCTGGGTGTCTGGGTTAATAGACTCATGATAATTCCTCTAGGCCATCATTCGCACAGAAATGAGGCAAGATCAGCTAACAATGAGGTACAAACTTATATAAACAACCTTGTTGACATTCATTAGTGAGATTCAGAACATGCTGTTTAAATATAAGAGGAACGTTGGGAAAAAAAAGTTTCTTGTCACTGGGAATCTGATTTTATAAATTCTTGTCATATTCTCCCAAGAGTGTCCACAGTAGTGGCAAATTCCATTCAGTGGTTTTAGCCTCCCTATTACAGAGGAACCTCAATTATCCAGCATTCAATTAACCAAGCTTCCGATCACCTGAATAAGATTGCATGGTCCAGAAGCATGACTAACTATATTATCCATCATTTGATTAACCGAGCTTCAGGTCATCTGAACAAGATCACAAGGTCCCAATGCATGGCTAACTATGTTATCCAGCATTCGATTAACCAAACGAAATACTCCCTACCGGTGTCTTTCAGATAATTGAAGTTCCTCTGTATTTACTTGGAGAAATTTCTGCAAATACTACATTGATTGGGAAGTGGTGGAGGCTGTTACAATTACAACATTTAAAAGACACCTGGATGGTATTAGGAATGGGAAGGGTTTAGGGGCCAAATGGGACTAGATTAATTTAGGTTATCATAGAATCCCTACAGTATGAAAACAGGTCCTTTGACAAGTCCACACTGACCCTCCAAAGAGTAACCCACCCAGACCCATTCCCCTACCCTATATTTACCCCTGACTTAATGCACCTAACCTACACATCCCTGAACACTATGGGCAATTTAGCATAGCCAAGTCACCTAATCTACACATTTTTGGATTGTGAGAGGAAGCCAGAGCATCCAGAGTAAATCTATGCAGACATGGGGAGAATGTGCAAACTCCCCACAGACAGTTGCCTGAAGCTGGAATTAAACCTGGATCCCTGATGCCGTGAGGCAGAAGTGCTAACCACTGTCTCTTTCCATGCTGTAAAACTCTACAACTCTGATTAGAGCTGTAGTTTGACAAATTTGAGGTGGTGTAGGGATTAAGAGATATAAGGTTAGAGATATGGTGGTACAGTGGAGGTGAATGTTATCAGCTTAAATGTGTAACCAACATTATGTTTTCAGATATTGACACAAGAGGTAAGAGTTATCTTCAATTGTTTTGTGTTTGAGAATAAACCAGTTTACTATTGTTGCTCAATGTTTTATTCGTTAAGCCTGGGTGTGAACTCAAAGTAAACAAAGTTATAGAAAGAGTTGGAAGTCTAAGCTAGAAGCATGCATTTTATAGCACTGTATAAAACTTATGTAAATACATTTCCTACACACAGAAATAAAGTAATATCTGCATAGCTGTCTGATTTTATAAATTAAGAAACAGAAGTAGATTTTAAAAAAGAGTGAAACCTGGATCTATGGGGGACACAAGTTAATGATGCACTGAGAAAATTACAGGTGATCCTGTAAGTAAACAGCCATGAATCTATTAAGTTACATTATATACAAACCAAATGTTATAATTAGATACTACTTAGTACTTTTTTCCCTATTGTGTAACAATACAAAATATTGAACACTTTTTATTTTTCCATGTCTGAATGTCATCTAGCTTTATAAAACAAATTTCTGACTACCCTGACTTGCAGCCTTGCAACCAAACTGTATTCTGTCTAAAAACCTTAAATACTGGCTTTGTGCCTCTATGCCTCGTCCCTTATTCTTACAGCCAGAAGGGAGGATCAATCAAATCACAGGCTGAGGACTAGTGATTTGCAAGTCTTATGTGGTGGGATGGCTTGCTACTGACTAACACAATCTAAATATTGCTTAATCCCCACTGATATCAAACCACATCAAAGCTTAACATTAACCACTTATCATCTCAGGGTCTTCCATTTGCAGAGCTTTGCCATGTCTTAAAACACAATATCAATGGGGTTGTGGTGGTGCAGTGATAATGTCCCAATCTTTGATCCAGGTTCAAGTTCCACCATCTACTCTTGATGTAATAACATTCCTGAACAGGTTGACTTGAAAATATCTAAAAAACCAGATTCAAAAGTACCCATCCTCCCTCCCCAAAACAATGGTGTGATAAACCAGACTTTGCATGTTTTCAGGAGACTTATAACTTGACTAAGTTTGCGTAAATAAATTTGACAAACAGGCAAATCTGAGTTAAAAATGTCACAACACCAGGTTAGAGTCCAACAGGTTTAGTTGGAAGCACTAGCTTTCGAAGTGCTGCTCCTTCATGAAGTGATTGTAGAGTATAAGATTATAAGACAGAATTTATAGCAAAGGTTTACAGTGTGATGTAACTGAAACTATATATTGAAAAAGGCCTGGATTGTTTAAGTCTCTCATCTTTTAGAATGACCATGTTGGTTTCTGTTCTTTCATATGTAAATCGTAAAACATTTCTTAAAAGTTACATTCTCAAGTGAACTTTAACAATTGGTGTCATATCGGCCTAGATAATGCATTGAAGGTGTGAGCTGCCCTATGTGAGACTCTGTGCCACAACGATCTGACTGATTCTAATCTAAAAAACAGATTTATTGAATCTTACATGGATTCATGCAGTTTTTGAGCAAAGTGAAATGTAATTTCGCAAGTACAAATTCACCCCACAAACTTGGGGTGTGGTGGGGGGGGGGGGGGGGAGGTTGTGAGTGTGACTGTAAAGGCGTTTAAGTCTGTGAGCATATGAGAGAGGGTCTGTGTGAGTGTGTGCATCTGTAGGAGGGTGTGTGTGTGAGAATGTGTAAGAATGTCTGTGTGTATGTGCGTCTGTCTGTGCGTGTGTAAAGTGCAATAGGGTCACCTGTCATGTGACATGAACTCAAGGTCCCAGTCCACCTGGATTTCATATCTTGAAATTTATTTCACAGATGTTAGTTTAAATGTTGATATTTTGCAAAGATTGTGGAACAGCTGTTTTCACTGGGTATTTTTTTTAACCTGACAATAATCTTATTGTTCTTAGGTGCTGTGTACTTTAAATCACGAGTGTTAAACTGTTACTGATACAAATTATATTGAGGTCCAACATTTCCAAAAGATATACATGAGCAAGTCACATACATATCCAAGACACTTTGCTCACATAATCAGTAAGTTAAGACCCATATTTACATTTTCATAGACCAAGCCCACATACCTGGACATGAGAAAACTATATTTCTTGGCTCTAGACCAGAAGAGATTGTTAAGAGTCAGACCGTCTGCTTTCTGCAGGGATGGCTCTGCCCAAAGCAATACTGTACACTGAATTAGTTACCGAACATTAATCTTTTGTGATAACATGTTTTTCCAAGTCACCCCAGGAGACATCATCTGGATAGATCAGTCTAACATTCAAAAATATGAACAGAAGGTTTGCAAGCAGGTGGAGGTTTCAGCTGGACAGGACACCGACCTTTCAGCATGTTGGGCAGGACAATGGCTCACTGTTTAGCACTGCTGCCTCAGCAGCAGGGACCTAGGTTCAATTCCAGCCTTAAGCAACTGTTTGTGTGGAGTTTGCATATTCTCCCTGAGTCTGCATGGGTTTCCACTAGGTGCTCTGGTTTCCTCCCACAGTCCAATGATGTGCAGGTTAGGTGAATTGGCCATGCTAAATTGCCCATTTTATTCAGAGATGTGCAGGCTAAGCACATTAGTGAGGGGAAACCTAGAGTAATAGGTTGGGAGAGTGGGTCTGGGTGGGATGCTCTTTGGAGGGTTGGTGTGAACTTGTTGGGTCAAATAGCCTGTTTCCACATGTAGGAATTCTATGATGTGGCTCATGAGTAATCCAAATCCTGACCTCAGTTGCACAGATGGAAAGGGTCACAATGAAATGAAACAACAGTAAGTAACTGCTATTCAGGAGATGCAAAAACCTACCTCTTTACCTTCTTCCCCCCTCAACAATGAAAGCTCAAACACTCCATCCTGGTGAAATAGCTACTTATTTAAATTCAGTGTATAAAATCTACTGTTATAGATTTCCTTTACATTGAGAATGGGTGACAATTTTGGGGAACATCTGTAAGAATGACCCTTAACTTCGGGTCACCTGTCAACCTTCATTTTAGCTGGCCTCTCTGTCCTTGGTGTCTCAGTATTCCAATTAAGTTCACGATAAACAAAAAGGCAATTATGTACTTTACAACTTTCTGGACTATACAATGATTCAGAGATGCCAGTGTTGGACTGGGGTGTACAAAGTTAAAAATCACACAACACCAGGTTATAGTCCAACAGGTTTATTTGGAAGCACTATACAATAGCTTCAACAAGTTCATACTATGAACTCTGTCCTCATTTTGTTTCCTTTTATCTTTGCAGATTTTGGTTTTATTCTGTTTTGTTTTCCAGTAGCATCTTATCTACGTCATGCTATTCACAACTTCTTTAAACTGTCCTTTTATCCACTCTATCACAGACACTTTTTTTCTTTTTCCCACCTTCCCCCTTTCATTTGCATTTCAAATTGCAAATTAATGCACCCATATTGTTAGCTCACACAAATCCAAGAACTTAATAGTGCAGGGGAAACCAAACTAAACCTGTGATAATAAAGCAATATTTAAATAATGCTTGTATTACTAGCAACTGCACAGGGAGTTAGAAATTCTCATGGTTTTGAAGGAAATTAGAAAAAAGTTCTCTAACATCTGGCACAGATAGGTTACAAGGTTATGAAGGCCATAGATGTATTTTGGTAAATCTTCATAAGCTTGGAATCTAATTTAAACTTAGCAGTCACTTTCGAAAAATAGCACATTGCTTTGCAGAGTTAAAAGTGGACATGTTAGAGTATGGAATTACAGAATCGGAAAGCATAGAAGGCCATTTGGCCTATTGTGCACTTTGAAAGAGCTATTAATTTGTTGTTGTTGTGTTGCTATAGTCTTACCAGACCATAGGGACTGCTCTGTCATTAGAGAGAGGAGCAACTGGTGGTGATTTAACCTGACCTCAGGAAAGGGAAGCAGTTGAGAAGGAGAGTCCTTCATGGTAACCTCAAACTAGTGATGGGAATTGAGCCCACGCTGCAAACCAACAATCCAGCCAACTGAGCTAGACTGATTCCCTTGGCTATTCATTTATTCATTGCTCTTTTACCATAGCCCTGCAATATCTTTTCTTTCCAGGAATATGGTATATATTCATCAGAAGAATGTGACCAAGCCTGCTTGTTTGCATTGCTGTCAACCATTAAATTGTTTTGCTACACAGAAAATAGATTGTGTCACTTGGAACATGGTTAATTTGGTAGTACATTTTTACCCAAAGTCAATATTTAAACAGCATCAGGAGCAATATTCCACCCATGTTCAGAAATATACAGAGATTTAAAGCGCGTTAAGTTCAGAACTTCATTTGATGTAAAACTTTCAATGAGCTTTTCCCCTTCAATGTTAAATGTAATGGCTTTGAGAAACTTAGGAGTTCTAAGTTAGAATATGTCAAAAAGCTGACAGCCAATGAAGTGAATACAATAAAACAGAAGTTTACATCAAGTACTGTATAGTCAATGATAATGCAACATTAAATGTAAATTCTTTACATACAGCAGTTAAAAAATATTTGTCACAGTATATAACTCTTAACTGTAATATTAAACATTGAAATGCTCAATAAACTTAAAATTCAAACCCAGTCGGTAAACTTTAATATATGCCTTCTTGCTGAAAAACAGTTGCCACCGCTTTCCACTTAGTGACAGGTCAAGAAGGCAGGTCCCAAATCGACTTCAGCCAGAACAGGAACTGAACATGACTCTGAATGATACTTTAGGCATTAAACCAATTTAATATCAATAATTAAACAAAGAACTGTGGATGTTGGAATCTGAAACAGAGTAAAAACAAAATTGCTGGAGAAACTCAACAAGTCTGTATTCCCAATTCTTCTGCCAGATCTGCTCCCAGGAGGACCAGTTCCACCACAGAACACACCAGATGACCTCCTTCTTTAGAGATTGCAATTTCCCTTCCCACGTGGTTGAAGATGCCCTCCAACGCATCTCATCCGCATCCTGCACCTCTGCCCTCAAACCCCACCCCTCCAACTGTAATAAGGACAGAACCCCCTCCCGGTCCTCACTTTCCACCCTACTAACCTTCGCATTAACCATATCATCCACTGACCTTTCCACCACCTCCAAACAGACCCCACCACCAGAGATATATTTCCCTCCCCACCCCTTTCCGCTTTCTGCAAAGACCGTTCCCTCCATGACTACTTGGTCAGGTCCACACCCCCAACAATCCACCCTCCCCTCCTGGCACCTTCCCCTGCCACTGCAGGAATCGCAAAACCTGTGACCACACCTCCTTCCTCACCTCCATCCAAGGCCCCAATGGAGCCTTCCACATCCATCAAAGTTTTACCTGCACATCCACCAAGGTCATTTATTGTATCTGTTACTCCCGATGCGGTCTCCTCCACATTGGGGAGACTGGACGCCTCCTTGCAGACTGCTTCAGGACACCTCTCCAGGACACCTGCACCAATCAACCCCACTGCCCCGTGGCCCAACATTTCAACTCGCCCTCCTACTTGACCGAGGACATGCAGGTCCTTGGCCGCCTCCTCCGCCACTCCCTCACAACCCACCGCCTGGAGGAAGAACGCCTCATCTTCCGCCTCGGAACACTTCAACCCCAGGGCATCAATGTGGACTTCACCAGTTTCCTCATTTCCCCTCACCCCCAACCTGCCAGCTCAACACTGTCCTCATGACCTGTCCTACCTGCCAATCTCCCTTCCCACCTATCCGGTCCACCCTCCTCTCTGACCTATCACTTCCATCCCCACCCCCATTCACTTATTGTATTAGAACATAGAACATAGAACAATACAGCACAGAACAGGCCCTTCGGCCCATGATGTTGTGCCGAACATTTGTCCTAGCTTAAGCACCTATCCATGTACCCATCCAATTGCTGCTTAAAGGTCACCAATGATTCTGACTCTGCCACTCCCACAGGCAGCGCATTCCATGCCCCACCACTCTCTCGGTAAAGAACCTACCCCTGACATCTCCCTTATACCTTCCACCCTTCACCTTAAATTTATGTCCCCTTGTAACACTCTGTTGTACCCGGGGAAAAAGTCTCTGACTGTCTACTCTATCTATTCCCCATATCATCTTATAAACCTCTATCAAGTCACCCCTCATCCTTCGCTGTTCCTATGAGAAAAGGCCTAGCACTCTAACCTCCTACGACCTATTCTCCATTCCAGGCAACATCCTGGTAAATCTCCTCTACACCCTCTCCAAAGCTTCCAAATCTTTCCTAAAATGAGGTGACCAGAACTGCACACAGTACTCCAAATGTGGCCTTACAAGTTCCTGTACAGCTGCAACATCACCTCACGACTCTTGAATTCAATCCCTCTGCTAGTGAACGTTAATACACCATAGGCCTTAAAAGCTCTAGCCACCTGAGTGGCAACTTTCAAAGATCTATGAACATAGATCCCAAGATCCCTCTGCTCCTCCACCTTACTCAGAACCCTACCATTAACCCTGTATTCTGCATTCTTATTTGTCCTTCCAAAATGGACAACCTCACGCTTGACAGGGTTGAACTCCATCTGCCACTCTAAGTCCCTTTGCAGCCGACAACAGCCCTCCTCACTATCCACAACTCCACCAATCTTCGTATCATCTGCAGATTTACTGACCCACCCTTCGACTCCCTCTTCCAAGTCATTGATAAAAATTACAAACAGCAGATGACCCAGAACTGATCCCTGCAGAACTTAACTTGTAACTGGGCTCCAGGCTGAATATTTACCATCTACCAACACTCTCTGACTTCGACCGGTTAGCCAGTTCTCTATCCAACTGGCCAAACTTCCCACTATCCCATGCCTCCTGACTTTCTGCATAAGCCTACCATGGGGAACCTTATCAAATGCCTTACTAAAATCCATGTACACTACATCCATTGCTCTATCCTCATCCACATACTTGGTCACCTCCTCAAAGAATTCAATAAGACTTGTAAGGCAAAATCTATCCCTCACAAATCCGTGCTGGCTGTCCCTAATCAAGCAGTGCCTTTCCAGATACTCATAAATCCTATCCCTCAGTACCCTTTCCATTACTTTGCCTACCACCGAAGTAAGACTAACTGGTCTGTAATTCCCAGGGTTATCCCTATTCCCTTTTTTGAACAGGGGCACAACATTCGCCACTCTCCAATCCCCTGGCATCATCCCCATTGACAGTGAAGACGAAAAATCATTGCCAACGGTTCAGCAATTTCCTCTCTTGCTTCCCACATAATCCTAGGATATACCCCGTCACGCCCAGGGGACTTGTCTATCCTCAAGTTTTTCAAAATGCCCAACACATCTTCCTTCCTAACAAGTACCTCCTCTAGCTTACCAGTCCTTTTCATACTCTCCTCTTCAACAATACAGTCCCTCTCATTTATAAATACATACGGTCCCTCTCATTTGTAAATATTCTTTGCTACCTTCTCCCCAGTCCCCCACCCCACCAACCCTATTTATCTCTCCACCCTAGAGGCTCCCTGCCTCTATTCCTGATGAAGGGCTTTTGCCCGAAACGTCGATTTTCTTGCTCCTTGGATGCTGCCTGACCTGCTGTGCTTTTCCAACACCACTCTGATCTAAACTCTAGTTTCCAGCATCTGCAGTCCTCACTTTTACCTAAGTCTGGCAGCATCTGTAGACAGAAAACAGGGTTAACATTTTGAGTCCTGTGACACTTTAAAACTGAAATCATTCTGAAGGGTCACAGGACTCAAAATGGTTGACTCTGTTTTCTCTCTACAAACGCTGCCAGACCTGTTGAGTTTCTCTAGCCATTTTGATTTTTTTTTTGTTGAGTTAACTATCTGCCTATATGGAAACTGAGGACATGAGGAATAGGTAATAAAAAACTCTGGTTGTAAAATGTTGTTAACATTTGCAATACTGCAGTAATGTAAGAACCAGATTTTCTTTTAAAAAGTGTACAGGAAAGGGATGGCAGAATAAATGATATCTTTCAGGGATCTGACACAGGCACAATGAGCTACATACTCCCTTTGTGTTGTAAAATTCTATAATTCTGCACTCTGATGTGTTAAAATGTGACTGCAATGTCAGTTACTTCTGTTTTGTCTTTTCTTTCATGCCTTCAACTTGTGGCTTGACCCTCATACAGCAAAAGGAAAGCTCTCAATCCTTGAACTCAAATTGATAAATGAACGGTTTTTAGTTCTATATTATATTCTGTTGTCATGGTCTTTGCATCACATATAGAAGATAAATGGATTAACAATCCACAAAAGCATGGCTAATATGAATTGGACTAGCTCAGATCGCATGAGGACATAATCAGAAAAACTTTCCAGAGGTTGTTGACCTTTATCAGTCTTAGGATTTTGTGTTTTTCATAGGAGATTAGATGAAAGTGTCTAGCTTTGGAGTTAAAGGGAACATGAGTGAAGGGGAATATTGATGGACCAGTTGTTTTTTTTCCTTACTTCATTTGTATATTCATATCTTTCAATGTCACCCTTGAACCAGATTGAATCTACTCAAATCATGAAATGTGTTCTCTCGTGTTCAGACATCCAGATTTTTTTCAGATTAGATTCCCTACAGTAGGGAAACAGGCCCTTCAGCCCAACAAGTCCACAGCAACCCTCCGAACAGTAACCCACCCAGACCCATATTTACCCCCAACTAATGCACCTCACGCTATGTGCAATTTAGCATGGTCAATTCACCTGACCTGCACATGTTTGGACTTGTTAGCCCAGATGTTATGGCCAATGGGGGCAGAAGGCCCACCTTTAACCAATTAACCACCCAACAACCACTAAATGGCTGTGAGGAAAACTGGCCAAGTGGAGGCAGACTCACTCCTAATCTTTACAGGTGGGGCAGGAACACCACCTCTAGAGAAAAATGCAGCCACATAAAATTTAAATGGACTAATCTAGGCTCCTTTCTGAATTCTTCTAAGGTTAAACAACACAAGGTTAATACCATGTCCATGATAAATGATCATTAGAAATCGATAAAAAAAAATCAATTTCATAGTCAAGATAGTTATTTATTAATTCATGTATACACATGTAACAAAACTATCTGGCTACATTTTTTTATACACTAAGCATGTTCAGATGCATGCCTGTTGCTGCTATTCAAATAGTCACTAGTAAATCTACAAGTCAATGGAGACAAAATAAGCTGCTCAACTTTAAACAGTTTTGAATGTGGCACAAGTGTTCATTAATCCAACTTTCCTGAGAATATAAACAAAAACATAAAGTAAGTATAGCAATAGATTTGAAACAGCATCACATTTAGTATGATATACAAGGTCAAAAGTAAATGTAGATGAATAAATATTATTTCAGTACACAAGTCAAGTTTTCTGAAGCTAGGTCTGTTTTGAGGAGTTTTATTGGAAAGACGTGAAAATTTTAAAAATGTTGTAATTTATTTTTTCAAGGCTCCAAGTTCTAAATACAATGACATTTTGAGTTCTATATGATGACCATTGCTTTACATAACCTAACTGAATAGTTAAGAATAGGAAAAAGTGATCAACATGCCAAATGAGAGATTTAAGAGTTTCTCAAAAATATTGATATATTTAGTCGACTTAATATGATTACCAAGTTTGATTCCTCTTTGCTACTCATAGCCTGGACATTCCGGGATAGATGACAGACCGCTAGTGTCACTGATCCTCATTTCCATATTCATAAAATCAATCATCATAGTATCCCTACAGTGTGGAAACAGGCCATTTGGCCCAACAAGTCCACACCGACCCTCCGAACAGTATCCCATTTAGACCTGTTGCTCTTTTTTTCCCCTGACTAACGGCCCTAGTCTACACATCCATGAACACTATGGGCAATTTAGCATGGACAATTCACTTAACCTGAACATCCCTGGACTGTGGGAGGAAACCAGAGCACCCGGAGGAAACCCACGCAGACACGGGGAGAATGTGTAAACTCCAGACTGACAGTTGCCCAAGGTTGGAATCGAACCCGGGACCCTGGCGCTATGAGGTGCTAACTGAGCCACCGTACATTAAAGTAATGCATAACTGGAACGAAACAACTGACACATTTTTGTGTGTTGATCAGTTATTTGCTGATGTTTATTGCAAAATAATAATTCAATATCATATTATCTATTTCAGTAATATTTCTAAAAAACATCCTGAAGATAAAATCATAAATGCATATGATAACACCATGACATTTTTTAGCATTTATATAGCGTCATTACTAATCACAGAAGCAAAGTAATGCACAGTTTCATGGCTTTAAGGTCACATGAATTATTACCATGAATGTGCTAAAGAGATGATTAACTTGTAAATGAAGCACCCACTGATAACAAGAATGGTAGGAGTACTAAGCACAGAATGACTTTCTACTTACTGTAAAGGAACACTGCTCATACATTAACATAACTAATATTGGTTCCTTAAAGTAATGGTCAGATTTTAAAGTAAATAGTGAAGGAAGCTCAAATTTCTAGAAAACTGGCCTCAAAGATAAAGAGGTCTCTATTGTGATGTAATTTCAATTTTGATCAGTGCAGATGGGATCATTATTTATTTTTTAATCAGGTCAGAGTGAGCAAAAGCAACATAAAGTTTGGGACATATAAATGGGATTAAGACAGAAGCTGAAATATCAAATGTTTTTAAAAAAACTTTAAAAATCTATGGATTTTGCAAAATGTGAAATGGCGATAATGACCTTCCAGAATTGTGATTTTTTTTGGGGGGAGGGGGCACAGAGGTTGCTCAATAATAATTAGGACTAAATATTCTGTTTAAAAAACTAATTCACCCTTCATTCAACAAAGCTAAATGTTTTTCATTAAAATGTTTTTTTATAGTAAGAACTGTGTGATCTTCAGCTTTTTACACATCAAATCATAGTGATCAGAGAATCAATCTGGAAAAACTACAACAATGAACCCGGTGGAGAACCATGGTATCACAGACAGTTTTCCCATTTAACTGCATGTGTGTTAATTCCAGTACTTCACAAGACAACAATAGCATAAGTTGAATATTTTACTGTCATTATAATACATTTCAGGCCAATTCTCATGTTACTTCTAGGGAATAACTGTTAACTGTAACAAAATGAAGGTCCTGATATTACTTTAGTTGAAGAAAGTATGAAAAGCAACTGTAGTGCTTCCACTGCAAATTATAATTCAAAGTTATAACATAGATAAATCATGCAAATATTAACTATTCAGCTGAATCCAAGAACTGAAAAAAGCGAAATGTACAATTTGCCAGAGAGGATTTTTTAATGTGCCACTTACAGTATATATAAAGTGATTATAGATATCGAAGGGAATAATACAAAGCAGTTTTGAAATCATACTTTGACATTTGCCATTCATAATGCCCATGCATCAAGTTATTATTTGGTTTCTTGCTTTTCTATCCATTTTGTCTCTGCAGTTTACAGTGCTGATTTCTTGTTGGGTTATAGTTCCAAGGTGAGTGACTACTACTTCTACATAAGCAAAGCAGATGTGGGAAACTCCTACAAGACAACAATGGAGTTAAACTGACTCCATCCTCATCTACAGATAATGATCATTAGTGAAAGCCAGAGCCAATTTCTGCTGTGAAGAGGCTGGAAAGCAACTGTATTGTCCCTACTGCTTACTTGGTTTGTGATTGATAACCCAGTACAAAGTGAAGGTGAAACCCATCAACAAGATACCTGAGCAGAATTAGGACATTCAGCCCATCAAGTCTGCTCTGTCATTTGATCATGACTGATACATTACTCAACCCCCTTGGAACTATCCTGGTCTGAACACCTTGGGCAGCATGGTGGCTCAGTGGTTAGCACTGCTGCCTCACAGTACCAGGGACCTGGGTTTGATTCCAGCCTCAGGTGACTGTCTGTATGGAGTTTGCACGTTCTCCCTACGCCTGCATGGGTTTTCTCCGGACGCTCCAGTTTCCTCCCACTGTCCAAAGATGTGTGGGTCAGGTAAATTGTCTGTGCTAAATTGTCCATGGTGTTACGTACATTAGTCAGAGGGACATGGGCCTGGGAGGATTACTCTTTTGGAGGGTCAGTGTGGATTTGTTGGACTGAAGAGCCTGTTTCCACACTTTAGGGAATCTAATCTCATCCTTTTAATTTATTTTCAAGGTATGGGCAAAGCCACTTCAAGGTGGTGATTGCGAGCCTTCTTCTTGAACTGTTTCTGCTGTCAGTGTGTCAAGGTACTTCCTACAGTGTTTTGGGTAGATTGTTCCAGGAATTTGACCCAACAGCCATGTCAGAGACGTTGTAACTGATGGTATTCCCAATCTAAAAACATCATTTATCCTTCCGAGTAATGAAAGGTGCACACGAAGAAGCCTTGGCTGTCATTACCATGCATTAATCACAAAAGTAACAGCCAGTGTCTAATGGAAAAGATGAGGGGAGACAATCCTATTTTGAATAATTCCTCAAAATATTATTTTTCACGTGTATCATTTCAAGATCTAAGAACCTTCCTCCTCTATTAACATGTCAGGCGTCACACTATCTTCACTAATCTTCTATATTTCTGTACTTCAAGAATAAAAACATTTATGCCAACCACATTTTGTTTTTATAGTCAACGCTCATATGTAAGTTTCATATTTTCAAAAATTTTCAGATTTGTGTCACTTCATTGCATTCATTTAGATTGTGTTTTCTCTTCTCTTTAATACCATTGAAAATCAACCTTACCTAGGTTCCTCCAAAAACTAATGCATTACAAGTCACATTTCCAGAAATAGAAAGATATATATGTCCAAAAATCAAGAACTGACAGCCCCAAGTATCTGCAAGCTTTGGAGACAAAAGTCAACAATTCCCCAGTGGGTGGGTATTAAAATTGTCCAAAGCACTATCAGAAATGTTCACAATTTCATTCCTGGATGGCACAAAAGTCAGTATTTGTACTCTGCTGGATAGTTTGGAAGTTACTCGTGCAATACAAAGAAAATGAATTCAGTACTTACGCCTCTCTTTTGAATGTTTCCAGAGTTATTTTATCATCTTCAGCACCCTTCGGGTCCATTTCAAAATCCTTTATTCCTAGGGTTTTCAAAGCTGAAATGATTCCAAGCAAGGAATTATAACTGAGCTTCATATCTCAAAGAATCCATACTCAACAACAGAAAATCCTTTGTGAATTAATGTGAGAAATTTACCTTCTCTATACTGCCTCAAAGTTACATGTCCTTGCTTTGTAGGATCTAAAATCCCAAACACAGCATCTAAATTTGACTCATCAAACAAGGAAGGATAGTCCTTCTTAGTGTCTCTGGCAGTCTTCAGTTTTTCCAGTTGCTGTACTAAAAACTCCAATGGCTTTGCTGCAAAATGAATAGTTATTAGTGTCGTTCAGTTAGCTATGTTATTCATTTTATACAAAAAGTGACAAAAAATAAATTTCTACATTATATAGATCAACAACCTCAATTGAAACAGCAGCATGATTACAGTTGGCAAAACAGTTCTTTTAATTTCCTGTTCAATGTATCACTGTATTCTCTGAGATTTATCTCACACTACAAAAATAAATAGGTGTGTCGACCATCTGACCCTGATTTTTCAATATTTTATACTTTTGTTCATTGAGAATTTGCAGTTCCTCAATTCTGACTCCACTTCTGTATAATGATCTTTGGTCACCCAATGTACAAGTTAGAGGGTCCCCTGTTGATACGAACCTGGGTTTGGTCAGGTCCTGACTGGAAATGGGCTGTGAGAGGTGATCAGTTGGTGGCTTGCATCTCTCTTGTGAGTTGACACTGCATTGGAGAAACAGTACTCAGCGTCTGGCAGTACAATTACAATATTTTGGAATGACAGACTACATGAGATAAAACAGCAACATTACTACTTAATTTTATAAGTTTCATTTGTTTAATGTTTGGACTTGACAAGCTGTAGCTTTCCAGAAGATGAAGCAGTTTTGCTTGATTTTTGAGGATGTGCTTATGTGGAAAAGATATTGCACAGAATTGTGACAGGGTAGAAAGTTGCCACTCAGCCCATTTTGTCCAGACTTACTCTCTGACTAGCAGCAATTTGTGATGTTATTCCATACCTCCTGCCTGTAACCCTACACATTCTCTTGTTTCAGATGTATTTTTGAACATTTTAATTGGTAATAGCTTTATAAGTTTAGGATTTTATTCCATTAAGTGATTATAAATTACCCCAGTCTTTCCTCAATGTGGACATGTATGTAGGAAGTTCTGACGCATTTATCCATCCTCACTTTATTAATGTCGCTTTAACATAATGACAAAGAATTATAAACACCATAGAAACGTGTCAATCAACCCAACTCATCCTGTCAAGCTGCTAATAAACTAATAAATACTCCTGTATGAAAATAAGCCCGCTGATGTAAAGTCAGTGATTGGATGGTGCCAGGAGGGAGGAGCAAGGGGTTGGAGTTGGGGAAAGAATTTGGAAGATGGGGATGGGAAGGACAGGGATAAAGAAGTGAGTTACACGGGGAATGGGTGATGGGATGAAGGAGGGGAAGATAGATGGGGGGGAATGTGGCAATGGGCAATATTAGAGGAGGAGGGGAATGGTGATGACATGGTAATTGTGGGGGAATGGTTGGGATATGGAGGGAAAATGGGAAGAATATGGAGAGGAAGGTAGGGATACGGGGGGGGGGGGGACAGTGGGGATATGGAGAGAGGGACGTTGGGGTTATGGGGGGGTGGGACAGTGGGAATACAGAGGAGGGGGGTGGTGGGGATACTGGGAGGGGGGATGGTGGGGAAACAGAGAGGGTGCAGTTGGGATATGGGGAGGAGGGACAAGGAGGAATGGGGGGGTTGTTAGTGGAGATACAAGGAGAGGTGCAGTGTGGATATGGGGGAGGGACGGTGGGGATACAGAATCTTGGGGACAGTGGGGATATGGGGCTGATGGGGCTAGGGAGGGGCAGTGGAGATACAGAAGAGGCGGTGGGGATATGGAGGGGTGGATGGTGGGGTACGGGGGGGGAACGGTGGGAATACAGGGTGGGGGAATGGTGGGCTTACAGGGGACAGTGAGGATACAGGTAGTGTTGGGGATATGGGGGCGTGGAGGACACCGGGGAGTGGGGGGAACGTGAAGATAAGGGGGTGGTGCGGTGGATGGAAATAAGGGGGAAGTGGGTGATGGAGAGAGGGGAATGAAGGAGATTGCAGTGATGGGTCTGTTAGCGGTGGGGGATGTGGGGTGGGGGATGTGGGGGATGTGGGGTGGGGGGAGGGGGATGTGGGGTGGGGGGAGGGTGATATGAGGCGGGGGCGGGACAGGAGCCGCTGGGGTCGCGGCCCTGGGACCGCCTCAGGGCCGATGCCGGCCAGCGAGCCCGGGGCCCAAGGCCCTCTATTGCCACCTTAGCCACTCACCTGGCCGCTCGTACAGCAACATGCTGACCAGGTTGTCGAGCAGCTCCAGGATCTGATGTTCCGTCAGGTACTCGGCCGCCTCCCGCTCCAGAGGGGACGCCATGTCAGTCCGTCAGCGGTAAACAGGCATCGTCACCATGGCAACCGGGGCAGGGGGCAGGCGGTGGGTCACCATGGCAACCGGGGCAGGGGGCGGGCGGTGGGTCACCATGGCAACCGGGGCAGGGGGCGGGCGGTGGGTCACCATGGCAACCGGGGCAGGGGCAGTGGAACCCTGTGGCAGGGCCAGAGGCGGGCGGAGGGAGACCCAGCGGCGGAGAATGGGCTGTAATGGCGGGGAGGCTACAGGGTGCTGACGATGGGGGGGGGGGGGGGGGGGGTGGGCTATGCCCAGGAAAGACCCAGCTCCTCAGGCTGACTTTAATCCCCTCCCCACCCAGGAACAGAGCTCCATCCTCCTCCACCATCTCCTCACCCTCTTCATTATCCTCCATCCCCATCCCATTTCATCTTCCTCACTATCCTCCATCCCCTCACCATCCTCCATCTCCCCCATCTCCTCCTTCAGAACCGTCTTCCAATCCCTCACTATCCTCCTCCTCAACCATCCTCCATCCCCTCACCATCCTCCGCTTCCCCATTCACATTGTTTTCTTTGCCAACATCCTGAACAACGAAGCTGCCAACAGAAATCTTGCCAACTTCCCAAACATCTTTATTCAACAATGCATTCAGACACTCAAAGACTCGGAGGAAAAAGAAAACAGTGAAAACTGACACTTCAGATACATAAATCCAAACTTGTGCATATTTTTCATCAATCTATACACACACGTTTTGACATACCTTTGAAGCAGGTGGGACTTAAACCTGGGCCTTCAGCCTCAGAGGCAGGCACACTATCTCCCCTCCTATCTTTGTGTAATTGGAGGTCCAGTATTTTCATTTCTGAGTATTATGGTTTAGAGTAAATTATTCATCCTTCCATCTGTCTGATAGGTGCCCCTCCCTGCATGTCCTCACCTTCCAATGGATCACTATTTCAATGACTGCAGCATGGTTTCTGGAAGAGATTACAGATGGTTATTCAAGCTTCGGCACCTTTAGCCAGATATCTGATCTTCAAAGACCCAGCTTTGGATTGGATGGTCAGAGTCTGCACTGGCAGGCTGAAAGACAAAGGCGAAGGCACTGGCAGAGTAGCAGACATGGGAGTGAATCATGACTATCTCCTCATGTCTGAAAATAGGCCTAAAGAAGGTTAAGGCCATTGACTTCCAGAAAATGTCAGATACTGGATCTGATGAGTAGGTAATGAAATAACTAATGAAATTAATGAAATGAAAGGGACTTGGGTTCGATTCCTGCCTTGGGCAACTGTCTGTGTGGAGTTTGCACATTCTCCCCGTGTCTGCGTGGGTTTCCTCCGGGTGCTCCGGTTTCCTCCAACAATCTAAAGATGTGCACGTCAGGTGAATTGGCCATGCTAAATTGCCCATAGTGATAGGTGCGTTAGATTAGATTAGATTACTTACAGTGTGGAAACAGGCCCTTCGGCCCAACAAGTCTACACCGCCCCGCCGAAGCGTAACCCACCCATACCCCTACATCTACATCTACCCCTTACCTAACACTACGGGCAATTTAGCATGGCCAATTCACCTGACCTGCACATCTTTGGACTGTGGGAGGAAACCGGAGCACCCGGAGGAAACCCACGCAGACACGTGGAGAACGTGCAAACTCCACACAGGCAGTCGCCTGAGGCGGGAATTGAACCCGGGTCTCTGGCGCTGTGAGGCAGCAGTGCTAACCACTGTGCCGCCCACAACTGTTAGTCGGGGTAAATGTAGGGTAGGAGAATAGGTCTGGGTGGGTTACTCTTTGTAGGGTCAGTGTGAACTTATTGGGCTGAAGGGTCTGTTTCCATATTGTAGGGAACGTAATCTAATCTAAAAACTCAACTGTCCGATAGGTGAATTTCTAGCCCAATGCATTATGCTTGGCAAGGGCACTCCCGTGTAAGGTGACTAATGTGGCAAATTTACTTTCATGGGGATAAAATCATACTTCATGACTTCTTACTCTTTTAAATAAAAAAAAACAGTGAACTAGTTATATCCTGTTCTGCAGTTATTAATGTTCCCATATGGCAAGAACTAGACAATGAGATTATTGACAAGGTTTCTGCAGGGACTTTGAATTATCTTTTTGACCACTGCAGTTTACAGGTTGAACTGCCAACATATTGCAATAAATTGCATTTATCACATACTAGCAGGAAGGTAGCTTGGCTGGTTGGATGGCTGGTTTGCAATGCAGACTGATGGCAACAGTGTGGGTTTGATTTCTGTACCAGCCGAGGTTACAATGAAGGACTCTCCTCCTCAACCACTTGCTTCAACTGAGGAGTGGCAATGCTCAGGTTAAACCACCACCAGTTTTCTGTCTCAAGGGACCATGGTGACCTTACCTTTGCAGCACAGTGCAGAGTACCATATCACAGAAAGAATATGAATGCATTGGAGAAATTCACAAGAATAGTTTAAGTGGAACAGTTGAGAAAAGAAGGAAGTCAAACAATTAGGGCAGGCAGGGACAAAGCAGAGAACAAGGTAGGATAAATTAAACTGCATTTATTTCAGTGTAAGAGGCCTAACAGTGAAGGCAGATGAACTCATGGCATGGTTAGGAATATGGGACTGGGATGTCATAGCAATCATAGAAACGTGGTTTAGGGATGGACAGGGCTGGCAGCTTAATGTTCCAGGATACAAATGCTGCAGGAAGGATAAAAAGAGAGGCAAGAGAGGAGGGGGAGTGGCGTTTTTGATAAGGGATAGCATTACAGCTGTGTTGAGGGAGGATATTCCCGGAAATACATCCAGGGACATTATTTGGGTGGAACTGAGAAATAGGAAAGGAATAATCACCTTATTGCGATTGTATTATAAACTCTAATAGTCAGAGGGAAATTGAGAAACAAATTTGTAAGGAGATTTCAGTTATCTGTCAGAATAATAGGGTGAGTATGGTCAGGGATTTTAACTTTCCAAACATAGACTGGGACTGTCATAGTGTTAAAGATTTAGATGGAGAGGAATTTGTTAAGTGTGTTTTCTGATTCAATATGTGTGTGTACCTACTAGAAAAGATGCAAAACTTGACCAACACTTGGTAAATATGGCAGGGCAGGTGACTGAGGTGTCAGAGGGGGAGCACCTTGGGGCCAGCGACCATAATTCTATTAGTTTTAAAATAATGATGGACAAGGATAGATCAGATCTAAAAGTTGAAGTTCTAAATTGGAGGAAGGCTAATTTTGATGGTATCAGGCAAGAACTTTCAAAAACTAATTGGGGGCAGATGTTCGCAGGTAAAGGGCTGGCTGGAAAATGGGAAGCCTTCAGAAATGAGATAACGAGAGTCCAGAGACAGTATGTTCCTGTTAGGGTGATAGGAAAGGCTGGTAGGTGTAGGGAATGCTGGCTGACTAAAGAAGTTGAGGGTTTGGTTAAGAAGAAAGGAACATATGTCATGTATAGACAGGATAGATTGTGTGAATCCTTAGAAGAGTATAAAGGCAGTAGGAGTATACTTAAGAGGGAAATCAAGAGGGCAAAAATGGGATACGAGATAGCTTTGGCAAAAAGAGTTAAGGAGAATCCAGAGGGTTTTTCCAAATACATTAAGGACAAAAGTGTAACTCAGAAGAGAATTGAGCCCCTCAAAGATCAGCAAGACGGCTTTTGTGTGGAGCCGCAGGTGATGGGGAGATACTAAACGAATATTTTGCATCAGCGTTTACTGGGGAAAAGGACGTGGAAGATATACACTTCAAGGGAAGGTCCTAGGGAGTGTTGCTGAACAAAGAGACCTTGGAGTGCAGGTTCATAGCTCCTTGAAAGTGGAGTCACAGGTAGATAGGATAGTGAAGAAGGCATGTGGTATGCTTTTCCTTTATTGGTCAGAGTAATGAGTACAGGAGTTGGGAGGTCATGTTGCAGCTGTACAGGACATTGGCGAGGATACTGTTGGAATATTGTATGCAATCCTGGTCTCCTTCCTATCGGAAAGATGTTGTGAAACTTGAAGGGGTTCAGAAAAGATTTACAAGGATTTTGCCAGGTTTGGAGGATTTGAGCTATAAGGAGAGGTTGAATAGGACGGGACTGTTTTCCCTAGAGCATTGGAGGCTGAGGGGTGACCTTATAGAGATTTATAAAATCATGAGGGGAATGGATAGGATAAATAGACAAAGTTTTTTCGCTGGGGTGGGGGAGTCCAGAACTAGAGGGCATAGGTTTAGGGTGAGAGGGCAAAGGTATAAAAGAAACCAAAGGGGCAACTTTTTCACACAGAGGGTGATACATGTATGGAATGAACTGCCAGAGGAAGTGATGGAGACTAGGACAATTACGACATTTAAAAGGCATCTGGATGGGTATATGAATAGGAAGGGTTTGGAGGTATATGGGCTGGGTGCTGACAGGTGGCACTAGATTGTGATGGGATATCTGCTCGACCTGGACCGAAGGGTCTGTTTCCATGCCATACATCTCTATGATTCTATGACTGTAAACAGAATGTAGGGAAATAGATGGTGACATCTTGAGAAATGTCCATATTACAGAGGAGAAAGTGTTGGATGTCTTGAAACACATAAACATGGATAAATCCCCAGCACCTGATCAGGTGTACCCGAGAACTCTATGGGAAGCTAGGGAAGTGATTGGTAGGCCTCTTGCTGAGATATTTGTGTCATTGATATCACAGGTGAGGTGCCGGAAGACTGGAGGTTGGCTAATGTGGTGCCACTATTTAAGAAAGGTGGTAAGGACAAGCCAGAGAGCTATAGACCAGTGAGCCTGATGTCGGTGGTGGGCACGTTGTTGAAGGGAATCTTGAGGGACAGGACGTACATGTATTAGGAAAGGCAAAGACTGATTAGGGATAGTCAACATGGCATAGTGCATGAGAAATCACGTTTTACATACTTAATTGAGTTTTTTGAAGAAGTAATAAAGAAGATTGATGAGGGAGGAGCAGTGGATGTGATATGTATGGACTTCAGTAAGGCATTCGATAAGGTTCTCCATGGAAGACTGGTTAGCAAGGTTAGATCTCATGGAATACAGGGAGACCTAGCCATTTGGATACAGAACTGGTTCAATGGTAGAAGACAGAGGGTGGTGGTGGAGGGTTGTTTTTCGATTGGAGGCCTGCGACCAGTAGAGTGCCAGAAGGATCGGTGCTGGGTTCATTACTTTTCGTCATTCATATAAATGATTTGGATATGCACATAGGATATATAATTAGTATGTTTACAGATGACACCAACATTTGAGGTGTAGTGGATAGTGAAGGAGGTTATCTCAGATTACAACGGGATCTTGGTCAGATGGCCAATGGGCTGAGAAGTGGGAGATGGAATTTAATTTAGATAAATGTGAGATACTGCATTTTGGGAAAGCAAATCTTAACAGGACTTATACACTCAATGTTAAGATCCTAGGGAGGGTTGCTGAACAAAGAGACCTTGGAGTGCAGGTTCATAGCTCCTTGAAAGTGGAGTCGCAGGTAGATAGGATAGTGAAGAAGGCATTTGGTATGCTTTCCTTTATTGGTCAAGAGTATTGAGCACAGGAGTTGGGAGGTCATGTTGTGGCTGTACAGGACATTGGTTAGGCCACTTTTGGAATGTTGCGTGCAATTCTGGTCTCATTCCTTTTGGAAGGATATTTTGAAACTTGAAAGGGTTCAGAAAAGATTTAGAAGGATGTTGCCAAGGTTGGAGGATTTGAGCTATAGGGAGAGATTGAATAGGCTGAGGCTGTTTTCCCTGGAATGCTGGAACCTGAGGGGTGACCTTATAAAATCATGAGGGGCATGGATAGGATAAGTAGATAAAGTCTTCCCTGGGGTGAGGGACTCCAGAACTAGAGGGCATAGGTTTAGGGTGAGGGGGGAAAGATATAAAGAGACCTAAGGGACTACTTTTTCACACAGAGGGTGGAATGTGTATGGAATGAGCTATCAGAGGAAGTGGTGGAGGCTGGTACAATTGCAACATTTAAAAGACATCTGGATGGGTATATGAATAGAAAGGGTTTGGAGGGATATGGTCCATGTGTTGGCAGTTGGGACTAGATTGGGTTAGGATATCTGGTTGACATAGACAAGTTGGACGCAAGGCTCTGTTTCTGTGCTGTACATCTCTGTGACTCTATGACAAGAAACTTCATTTCTGAGGAAAGACTGGAAAGTTGGTAGTGTTTCCTTTGCAGGTAAGAAGGCTAAGAAGAGATTTGATAGAAGTTTTGAAAACCATGAGAGGTCTGGGCAGAATTAATGGGGAGCAACTGTTCTCGCTGGTAAATGGATTGGGAGTCAGAGGGCATAGTTTAAAAGTGTTTTGTAAAAGAAGCAAATGCAAGGTGAGAATATTTTTCACAATGTGTCTACTTAGCATCTGGAATACACTGCCTCCAGTGTGGTGGAGGGAAGATAGATTGAGGCATTGGATGAATATTTGAAAAATAAACAATGTGCAAGGTTACTGGAAAAATGCAGGAGTTTGGCAGTATGAATATTCTCAGAAAGCAAATGGCCTCCTTCTGTACCAGGATAATTCTGTAAATTTGTGCATTCATGCCCACAAAGCAAGATTGCTAAGCAGGCAGCTAAACACGGGTTCCCAGTTTTTAAAAAAATGTTTATGACACAAGTTTGAATTA
This sequence comes from Chiloscyllium punctatum, assembly GCF_047496795.1. NCBI lineage: Eukaryota > Metazoa > Chordata > Chondrichthyes > Orectolobiformes > Hemiscylliidae > Chiloscyllium > Chiloscyllium punctatum. The sequence goes on along the minus strand of NC_092770.1, from coordinate 69,793,004 downwards.
TCCTCAGTGTTGATATAGGCAGGAGTGGGTGCTGCAGATGTTGGAGAGTCAAGATTATAGTGGTGCTGGAAAAGCACAGCAGGTCAGGCAGCATCCGAGGAGCTGGAGAATCGACATTTCGGACAAAAGCCGTTGATATGTCTGTGACCTAAACACCGATTATTAGTGCAGTCAGTCAGGAATAGAAATGTATGAGTGTTACGCTGTGGTTACAACTTGGAGAAAGTGAGGACTGCAGATGATAGAGATTAGAGTCCTGAGTGTGGTGCTGGAAAAGCACAGCAGGTCAGGCAGCATTTGAGAAGCAGGAGAATTGACGTTTCGGGCATAAGCCCTTCTGCAGGAATGAGGCTACAACTTGACCTTCGTTTGCAGTGTGGGCAGACATTGACTCCAACCCCATAAATATAGTCAGTGTTTTTTTTCTGTTTCTTAAAGCTACTTAATGTGACCTTAAAATAGATCTCTGAACACTGGAGGGGGCAAGCGGTCATGAGCACAAACCTTGGTGTTTGACCCGTCGATATGTGCACGCCTGTGGTTTTGCTCCGAATGAAATCGAAATAATGTGAAAGTTGCTTCTAGTTGTTCAGAAACGTGCATACAGTGTATTGGTATTGACTGGTTCGATCGAGTCCAGTCTCTGGTACCTGTAGATACCAGACAGAAATAAATTGGCAGGATGGCTCAGTGATTAGCACTGCTGCCTCACACCACCAGGGGCCTGAGTTTGATTCCAACCTCCGGTGACTGTGTGGAGTTTGCACATTGTCCCCGTGTCTGCGTGGGTTCGCCCCGGTTTCCTCCCACAGTCCAAAGATGTGCAGGTCGGCTGATGTGGCCATGCTAAATTGTCCGTTGTGTTGGGTCCTTAAGGGGAATGGGTCTGGGCGGGTGACTCCTCGAAGGGTCGGTGTGGACTGGTTGGGCCGAAGGGCCTGTTTCCACACTGTAGGGAATCTAAAAATAAAATCAATGTTTATAGCAGCCTGGTTTTGCGCAATTTCCCTAAACAAATGAGATATAGAGCGGGTTCCCTGTCGCTTTATATATTTTTTCTAAATCATCCTGTTCACATCTCTGGAGCAGATGGAATCTGAACTCGTCCATAGATAGGGACACGCACAGCCGCTTAACCAGCCCTTCCCTGTTGCTTTTTCAGGCCGCTGAGCGATAACCTCGCAACTTCCGGGTTTCGGTGTGAGTGAGATCGCTGGGCGCTGCTGTACACAGCTCCCTGCAGCGGCTAATGTCTGAGTGTTTGTCATCCAGGAGCCAAATCCCAACAGGCTGAACACTCAGAACCATACTGCAACCAAACTCGAACCAAGCCACTCTCACATCTGTCCATCCACTTTGGAGAAGCTGCCATGCAGTTGTCATTTGTACCTAAATTCCAATCCTGGTCACTCACTCCCAGGGGTGTCTGGTCATGTTGTTCAGGACAGTCTCCTCGTTTAGCCTGAGTTCTCCTGCTCCGAGGCTTGGGGCACAGCTCCCCAGCTTCCTTCGCTGCTCTCAGACTCTCAGCACCGATAACAGGCTTCTGTGCTGTCTTAACAGTCACCGGGAGGGGAACCTCAGGTCCTGATTCCAGTATTGAGCTGTGGAATATCTTGCTGCGTCTGCTCTCTGTCTTTGCTTCTCATTCAGTCGTTCTGAGCAGCACACTAATCTATTTTGTTGACAGGCTGAGGAAAACTGATCCTTTCTTGATAATGTACTTCATTTGCATATTTTCTGTCACGTACTTTTTCTCCGAAGCCTTTTCCGGGGTTACTTTCGCCCCTGCACTCTCCAGCTCACATGCTCTTTGTTGTGAGTTGTGCCGCCCTCCATCCGAAACCTGCTTCCTGAGGGAACTTTGCAATCTGACTTCTCACTGTGAGCTGCCTATTAATTAGCCCTGCTCAGGACGAACGCTCCATCGTAGCCTTGGACGTGACTCACTCAGTTTTCACTTACTATTCTGTATTCGGTGGATGCGAAAAGCCAATCACATTCGTAAACCATTCTGACGAAGGGTCAGTGCAGTGGAAACTCTGTTTTTCTCTCTCTCTGTAGATGATGAGTTTCTCTCGCGCTTTCTGCTTTCGTTTGTAATCGCTAGCATCCACATCTCTTTGTTTTGCTTTATGTTATGACATTGAAGATTTTTTTTTTGCCTGCTCAGAAGTGTTAATTAGGTATAACTCCTTTTAAACAGAAAAACCAAGGCAAGTAGCCAAACGTGCAAGTAAACCTGCAGTTTTTGACTTTTTGAAAGGAAAATCCACCCTGCCTTTTACTATGCTTTGTAGATTAGTCACCATTTCATTTGTGATATATTACATCTAATATTAAAACATTTGTCATTTTGTAAATTAGGATGATTTTGGTTACTGCTGTTTCCAACCACGGCTGATGTGACTGCACAATTGTTCAACAATTCATTTATCTAAAAATTACCGATGAGCAGGGATGGTGCAAACATTAGGTAATCCAGGCACAACAGCATAAATTGCTGGAAGATTTTAGCAGATTATAAATGTTGAAGCCACATCCACAAAGCAAATGATTGCTGTCATTTCTTCAACATGGTCTATATCTGACGCAGCATCTATGAGGAGAAATCAGAATTTATCATTCAGGGTCTGGTGACCCTTCCTCAGAATGTAATTCTTCAGAATTAGGTAATCCAGGCAATTGTGAAGGGCAGTAAGATTTGGAGGATTTTGGATTGAGGCAAAAAGAAACAGATCTGAAACTACACTGAGCTTTTAAATGATAGTAAGAACTTTCCACACTCATTGAAATTAGTTTAAAGCTCTATTTTGTTTTAGTTCAGGCCCTCTACAATTTTCTGAAGCAGCTCTTTCCTAACCTCACAACAGCCATGCTTGTTAAACTTCCAATGGCACTCTCCTTATGTCCCCCCATGTCCCATCCAGTTTATTCTGCTGTTGTCCAGGTCCACGTTTGCTCACTGATGGTCCCCTTTTTGGCACACTCCTAGCATTGCTCATGGTCTTTGCGCCTGTTGGTTCTGCCACTTTAACTAAACGGCTTAGTGGGCCTTTAGCCCAGTCAAACATCTTCTCTCAGTGATCTTCAGCAGGAGAACTTCACGCTCCTCTGTCCTGGGAGCAGCTCACAGTCCAGCAGCATCAGTTGAAATGGAGATCTGAGAATTAGTAAAAGCTGGAACAGGAAAATGGCAAAGAAGAGGGGATTCCTAACAGACTGGGATAAGTAGTGGTGGTGAGCTTCCACCAATCACAGCGAATCCAAGCAGATCAAATAGAGATAGGATAAACTTCTGGAGTGCAATATTGTAAACGGAAGGCTGAAAAGGGAAAAAAAAGAACAAGAGAGAAAAGGTTCCCTCCTAAGTTTTGGGGAGATAATGGGGTGTTGGTACAATCACGAGACTAGTAATCCAGAGGCTCAGGCAAATATCATATGGACATGGATTCAAATCTCACTGTGGTTATAAAATTCAACAAAAATACAGGACTGAATTTTAAAAGCTAGTCTAATGGCGACCATGTAAACATTGTCAATCTGGGTCACTAATGTCCTTTAGAGAAGGAATGAAAACATAAGAACTAGGAGCAGGAGTAGGCCATCTGGCCCTTCAAGCCTGCTCTGCCACTCAATAAAATCATGGCTAATTTTTTTGTGGACTCCACTCCACTTACCTGCACTCTCACCGTAACCCTTAATTCCTTTATTGTTCAAAAATATCTACCTTAGCTTTCAAAATGTTTACTGAAGTAGAGTCAATAACATCTCTGGGCAAGGAATTCCATAGATTAACAATCCTCTGGGTGAAGAGATTCCTTTTCAATTCAGTCCTAAATCTGCTCCTTCTAATCTTCAAGCCATGCCCTCTTGTCCTAGCTTCAGCTGCCAGGAGAAACATCCTCTCTATTTCTATTTTATCTATTCCCTTCATAATTTTATATGTTTCTATAAGATTCTGCACCCCCCTCCCCCACCCCCCGTCAATCTTCTGAATTCCAATGAATATAATCCAAATCTACTAAACCTCTCCTCAAAGCCAACCCCTTCAATTCTGGAATTAACCCAGTGAACTTCCTCTGCACCCCCTCCACTACCAGTACATCCTTTCTCAAAGAAGGAGACCAAAACTGCACACAGTACTCCAGGTATGCCCTCACCAGCTACCCTTACCTGGCCTGGCCTACATGTGACTCCAGACCCACAGCAATGTGGTTGATTCTTAACTGCCCTCTGGGCAACTAAGGATAAATGCTAGCCTCATGTCAACATCCCATGGACAAATTGCAAAAAAGGTATCTTTGTCTGCGACATCAAAACATAGTTGCAGCACTGAAGCTGAGATGACAGATTTGCCCGCAGTCTCACAAATTGAAGTTGAGAACGCCAAATCAGAAAATATATGATGAATTCTGATAAGACCAAGATTTGAGAGAACATGAACCTGTCTCCAGTTTGAACTGTGCCCTGTGTCTTGGCTTAAACGTGTGTGATCAATCTTAGTGGAACATGCACCAGAACAAATTTAGCAATTTAATTTTGCTAGAGATATGTAATCAAAGAGAATTCTTAACTAACATTAATTACTAAAAGAAACTTGTCAATGGAGAAGAATTGCACCATAAGTGGCAATGATATTCCACGTCAAAGGACTCTGTGTTTTGCTTCGGTTGCAAGCTGCTTCACAATAATATTTGGTTTATCATTTCTTTTCTCTTAAAGGTTTAAGATATTGGGAAAAATAAATGGCTGCAATTCCAGCAGCAAACAAGACAAATAGTGAACATTCCAAGCATTTTCAGAAATGGAAACAAAAATCTTGAACTACAATTGATAATCAAGAAAACGTGGATGAAGAAAACATGCACCTCAAAACAAGAACAAATGTATTGACAACAAATCTTAGAAAGATTAATTGCTTTAGTGGAGTTCTTGCTCTGCAAAATCTGGCTATTTGGGGAATACAAAATGTCTGCAAATTTCTGACAATGGGAACACCTTGAAATTTGTCAAACACCTGGATATTCAAGATATCCAGAATATCTTGATCCACTCATGACTAAGCATCATAAAACATAATGAAACACACCCGGAAACCTTAAGCAAGTGATTTTGAATGAACTGATTCCAAGACCAGCAAACAAAAGTGTAAAATCTCACACTGCCCCGTCATCTGATTGTACATCAGATGTAGACCATGTTGAAGAAATGGCAGTGATAATTTGCTTTGTGGATGTGGCTTCAGAGACTTATAATTGTGAACTTGCATGCATAAAGGAACATATTTTGGAATTTATATTGATAAAGGAAACAACTAGTGTTGTTATCATGAATACTGTCCTTCATCTATTAGAGAAGATGCCATTGTATACTGAACATTTGCATGAGTGAAAGAATGATGAAGTAATATGAACTGAAAAAAAGGTGTATAATAATGAATTTTGGATTTTAATTCACAACCTTATTTGTTTCTTGCAATGTATAATTTTTGAATTTGGTTGTTTGTGATACTGCCAAGTATCACTTGGAGGAAACAGCTATTTAATGTAGTATTAGATATCTGTTTTAGTGTGTTAGTCAGAAGTTCTAATGTGGCCATATGTCTAATCTTAGAGTGAAGTTATTGAGTGAAACTAGCTGTAAACATCAAATTAATACCTTTAAATCTCTTTGATATAAACAGGGTGATATCTATAATGCACTATTTGAAATCTCTGTTACTATTCTAAGAGAATTATACCTCATGAATAGATGCACAAAGCTCTTGTAAAAAGGCATTTCTACTTTTAAATTTATGGTTTGCATTGCATGGTATGACATCCTTAAGATCAATATGATTAGCAGACAAATTCAGACAAGGAAATTTCACATGATAATAGGAGCTAAAGTAGACTATTTGGCCCTTGTAGCCTGTTCACCATTCAGTAAAATTATGGCTGATCTATTTGTGTTCAGAATTTCACATTCCCATCTATCCCTGATAACCTTTATTACCCCTGCCTAACAAGCATCTATCTATGTTCACCTTCAAAATATTCAAAGATCCTGTCTCCACTGCCTTCTGGGACAAAGTTCCAAAGTTGCACAACTCTCTGAGAGGAAGATTTTTCCTCATCTCTGTCTTGAAAGGGCAACCCCTAATTTTAAAACAGTGCCTTCAAGTTCCAGACTGACCCAGAAAAGGAGACATCCCTGCCACATCCACCTTGACAAGACTATTTAGGATTTTAGATACTTCAATTAAGTACTCTCTTATTCTTCTCAATTCCAGTGGAAACAAGCTCAATCTGTCCAATGTATTCTCATATTCTAGGTATCAATTTTGTAAATATTTTCTGAACCTCTGAATTAGATTAGATTACTTACAGTGTGGAAACAGGCCCTTCGGCCCAACAAGTCCACACCGCCCCGCCAAAGCGTAACCCACCCATACCCCTACATCTACATCTACATCTACATCTACATCTACATCTACATCTACCCCTTAACTAACACTATGGGCAATTTAGCATGGCCAATTCACCTGACCTGCACATCTTTGGACTGTGGGAGGAAACCGGAGCACCCGGAGGAAACCCACGCAGACACGGGGAGAACGTGCAAACTCCACACAGTCAGTCGCCTGAGGCGGGAATTGAACCCGGGTCTCTGGCGCTGTGAGGCAGCAGTGCTAACCACTGTGCCACCGTGCCGCCCACAAATGTTGACATGCTTCCTTAAATAAGGAGGCCAAAACTGCACACAGTATTTGAGATGTGGTCTCACCAAATTTCCTGTAAACTAAGCATAACTTCCTTATTTTTATGTTTATTATCCCTCACACAAATAGATATCATTCCATTAGACTTCTTGATTATAATCAGTATCTGCATACTAACGTTTTGTGACATAGGCACCAGAATACTTAAATCCTTCTGCACCCTGGAATTCTGCAGTTGTTCTTCACTTAAGTAAGAGGCAATCAGATCTGAGACTTAAATCTGCTTGATAGATCATATTTTGTTTTCTTTTATTCAACACGGTCTTTCACAAACACAGGCATGCAATGCTGTGGATTTGGATTTAACAATAAAGCAGTTTACTAGACAAAATAAATTAAGGTAGAATAGAATAAACCAAGCTATTTACATAAAACATCAGGTGGAAGATTGTGAAATACATTAAAAATACAATCCAATTTATCCCAACACCATCACTTCACAATATTCAAATACATTTTGTATTGTATGTATAGGTTTGACTTGCTTACTTTCTTCAATTCCTGGTCCTGTAAATTCTTTTTCTGGATTATTCCCACAACAGAGCTTAGATTCTCTCAGCTTGAAATAATGATTGTAGCTAAACACTTCTGGTCTGGAACTTCCAAACTAAGTAACCTATTTCCTAACTGTTCCCAACTAACATTTTTCTCCAGAGAAACTGCTTTTGCATCTAATTTCAACCAGGACTTCAGTGAACTGAAAGCTTTTCAATCTATGGAGATTTTACCTAAATGAAATAAAACATAACTTCTGATACTTTTAAACCAAAAATAAGTAATCTTTTCTCAATAAAAGCAAAATACTGCAAATGCCGGAAATCTGAAATATGAGTTTGGAAAACTCAGCAAGTCTGGCAGCAGCTGTAGAGAGAGATTCAGAATTAAGCTTTTAAGTCTGAAATGACTCTTCCCAGAACAGAAGGTAGCTAGAAAATTGTGTTTTTTAATACTGTATATGGTCGGAATGGTGTTGTGGACTGAGTGGAACAGATTGTGAAGGTCCTCAGAACTAAAAGACAAAGGAATGCTGAAATAACTGCACAGAGGCCGCTGTCCTGTCACCAAGTCAAACTTTATTTACTTAGAGTCATAGAGTTGTACAGCACGGAAATAGACTCTTCGGTCCAACTCATCCATGCTGACAGATTTCCTATTGCAAGCACCCAGCCCATACCCCTCTAAACCATTACTATTCATGTACCCATTCAGATGCCTTTTAAATGTTGCAATTGTACCAGCCCTAACACTTCCTCTGGCAGCTCATTCCATATACACATCATCCTCTGTGTGAAAAGCTTGTCCCTTAGATCCCTTTTAAAATCTTTCTCCTCTTACCCTAAACCTATACCGTCTAGTTCTGGACTCCCCCACCCCAGGGAAAAGACCTGTCTATTTACCCTATCCATGCCCCTCATGATTTTATAAACCTCTATAACTTCACCCTCAGACTCTGACGCTCCAGGGAAAACAGCCCCAGCCTATTCAGCCTCTCCCTATAGCTCAAACCCTCCAACCCTGGCAACATCCTTGTAAATCTTTTCTGAACCCTTTCAAGTTTCACAACATCCTTCCTATAGGAGGGAGACCAGAACTGCAATATTCCAAAAGTGGCCGAACCAATTCCCTGTCCAGCTGCAACATGACCTCCCAACTCCTTTTCTTAATGCTCTGACCAACAAAGGAAAGCAAATGCCCTCTTCACTGTCCTATTTACATGAGACTCCATGTGCACAGTGCTCTGGCTGTGGCCAGCCAGCTCGGAGTCAGTGACCCAAACTGAGGAAATTCTCAACTCCTGCTTATACATTCTTTTTCTTGTTTTATCATTGCAATTTTAAAAATATTTTACAAATGCTTATTCATAGTTCATTGTCTACAAATGTCAATTTTATGACATAAGCACAGATTGCATTAAAAATGTACAAAGCTTTTCCACTTGCAGGTTTTTAACCACGATGGAATGAATCACAAAATTCACACAAAATGTTCTTGAAATTACACCAGTTAAACTACACCTTATATCATTGCTAAAATTATTTGTGTAATCAGTATCTTATTTTCCTGAGTCATTAGGCATTGTAATTGTTTACAGGTCATTCTGCTATAACGTGTTTCATCAGCACGAATTTGCTATAACACAATTGATGAATTGAGGATGTTGTTTGGGTAATGTGAACTTTCTACTGAACGGGGGTATAGAAATTTTCTGCCAGTGATATTCTACAGTGTGATTTTCTATAGCAGTTATCTCCTGGTGTCATTTTTTTTCTTTCTTTTTACCCCTACACTACCGCCTAACTGTAGTGTGTGTGCAGGTGTGAGACACAGTGAAAGACACAAAGTGTATGAGTCTTTATTCAATTTCCACCACTAGGAAGAAAGGAAACACCCAAGTGGCCAGTGGCATGCAATGCCCTTTTCACCAAAGGGCAATGATGCCTGATCAAAAAGTGAAGGGGAGGGCAGGGATTAAATCAAAATAGGGTTGGAGGGGGGAAATAATACACTCCACTCCCTGCAGTGCCCACTTCTCCCTGAACAGCTCGAGGGTATTGGTGGACACCTCATGCTCCTTCTCCAGAGACACCCGGGTTCGAACGTAACCACAGAAGAGAGGCAGGCAGTCAGCCACAACAACCCGCACCATGGCCAAAAATATGGAACGCTTGACTCTATGGTTTTTTTGTGTGTGTGTGTGCACAGATGTGAGACAGTGAAAGACAGGTGTACAAATCTTTATTCAATTTCCACCTCCAGGAAGAAAGGAAATACCAGGATGGCCAGTGACAAGCAGTGCCCTTCTCAGAGGGCATTGCTGCATGATCAAACAGTGAAGGAGAGGGCAGGGATTAAATCAAAATAGAGTTGGATGGAGAAATTATACACTCCACTCTCTGTGGTGCCCACCTCTCCCTGAACAGTTCAAGGGTATTGGTGGACACCACATGCTCCTTCTCCAGAAACACCCACGAGGAGGTCCTCTGACCTACCCTCCCCCCTCGGCACTGGGTACCTGAAGATCAGCAGCGTGGGACTGAAGTGCAACCGAAAACAAAGGAGAAGGTCTTTAAGAAAATTGAAAAGGAAGTGCAAGCGTCCACACCCAATATATACATACCTTCTGGTTACATTTTTCTTTACCCCACACGACCATCTAACTGCGGTAGTGCTTATATTTTCCCCAGCACTCGTGTCGTTTGTGTGTGTGAAAGTTTGAGACACAATGAAAGACAATAGGTGTACAAATCTTTATTACTTCCTGGTCACATTAGCCAGCCAGGGCTTTCCTGATTTGACAGGTTAACAACCCAAAGCAAGGACTTGTAGTCAATGAGGTTTACCTAGTTCCAATCACTACAAATGCAATGGTGGTAAAGGACTGACAGATGTAGAAATGGGCATCCTCTACTGAGAGGAGAAAGTGAGGACTGCAGATGCTGGAGATCAGAGCTGAAAATGTGTTGCTGGAAAAGCACAGCAGGTCAGGCAGCATCCAAGGAACAGGAGAATCGACGTTTCGGGCATCAATCCTTCTTCAGGAAACAGATTCCTGAAGAAGGGCTGATGCCTGAAATGTCGATTCTCTTGTTCCTTGGATGCTGCCTGACCTGCTGCGCTTTTCCAGCAACACATTTTCAGCTCTACTCTACTGAGAGCAATGTCAACACAATTTGTCAGGGGATTGGGAGGATGGGAATAGTTGGGAAAAATGGAGGTTTAAGGTCATGCTCTGATTTTGTGGGACGAAGTATTGAGTGATAGAGGCTGTATAGAATCTTAGTGGAAAGTAAGGTATTGCTCCTCCAGCTTTTGTTGAGTTTTACTTGAACATTGTGAGCAGTACCCATCCTGGACCTGCTACAATGTGCTTTCCTTTACCTTGGTAAGAAGCAATGAAGACTGGGTGACCACTTTGCCAAACTCCTCTGCTCTGTCCTGAGGAATGACCTTGATCTTCCAATTGCTTACAATTTCAATAAACCTCTTAGTTCCTGTGTTAACATTTGCATCATGAGCCTGCTGCTATTTTCTTGTTGCAAACACATAATGCAGAGATGTGTGAGCAGCACTGGCACTAAAAATACAGCCGTAAGTATTGTTTCTCTGAATTAGGGGAAATAATGGTTTTCTCTACTGAGAAAACAGAAAAGACACCGCTTAAACTGAATAGAATAGAATTTTGTGGATTGTTTCATAAGTTTTTTTTTGTAACCCAGTGAGTAAAGTACTCTATCTAGTGGCCTGATTCAGAACTGCAGCTGTTTGAGTGTTAGGTCAAATTTAGTATAAACACCGATAACGAAAGGACTTTGGCACTTGAAATATAATTGAAAGGAACGTAAGCAAGTCTTTAACAGGAAGCAATGACGTACAATTAATTCATGTCAGATCACCAAAATATATTAAATAACTAGAATAAAAAATGCAGATATTGCTCAATATGCCTGGGAAGAAACTGAGTTCATGTTTCAAGCGGATAATATTTCACCAGAAGTTCCTTCTTTGCTGTACAGATGTAATTAATTATTAGATATTATATCTCTCCCTATTATTTAGGAATGATCAGTTGAATCCTGAGAAATACTTACTGAACAAATTTGTTAAAAAGCTTCAACAAAGTAATAAGTTTAAACTTATTTTTTGTTTAAAAGGTATACAAACATACAAAATAGGAGCAGGAATAGGCCTTTTGCTCCCTTGAGTCTGTTCTGCCGTTAAATTAATCCATGGCTAAGCTGATTGAGCCTCAACACATTCCCGCCTGCTCCTGATAACTTTAATGTAGGAACCAGACGGTCCAAAGGTTTATATTTACAAAAGGGAAATAAATAATTTTGAAAAAAATGAAATAATTTACTTAAATAGTTAGTATAGTGCTGAAAGTTCTGGTAATGATTTCCTGGTGTCATAAGTCCAGAAATAATGTTATGCTGAAAAGCATCAGAAACTACGCCAATTTGATTGGGTTAATCATCTATCATAAATCAATGGTAAATTATAAATCTATAGTCTTTCAATGTGTTATATTCAATTATGCGACTTGCTAAAATCAGATTCATTTGCAGGCGGTTGATTGATTTTTAGGCAGTAGTACAGCAATATCTACAAATAGGAATTCAAGGTGTAAATGCTGGAAATTGAAATAATAACAGAGTTATTGGAAATAGACAGGATTTCTACTCATATTGCTGAAGAGAAAAGGTAGGTTAACCTTTTTGGAGTAGGGCCTCTATTAGAATTGAAACTTGAAAATAACACAGCGATTCAAAAGAATGAACAAAATGAATGGATAAGTGAAGAGTTCAAAATGGACTGAAAAAACTCACAGTAGAATAAATATGCATTCAACCTATCATTTCTCTTTCACTTCTCTTTATTTCATTTAATCTAATGAAAAGGCTCACATCTTTTTCTGATGGTCAATAGTTGTAATATAGCTTGTCTTTCCTTTTCATGAATGCTGATTAAACTGCTCTGTATCCAGCACAATTCATAAAAAGTCAACCTGCAGCACTTCTGCCCATGATTCGGTTGGCAAGGAGCAGTAAGTGCACTGTTCCACACAAGAGCACTTCAAAGTGAAAAGGAACATGCTCGGACTGAGAATCATTTCAGTGATCAGTATTGTGGAATATTTTGTTGCAATAATTTGATTGGTAAAGCTGCCTTGTGTAAACAGTCCTGTCTCCAGAAGGAAATGGTTGCCAAGTGAAGTTCCTACAAGAGTCTGCTGTTGTCCCAGGAAATATCTCCAGCGGTTTCTCAATCTCGAGTTCCATGACAATTTTACTGCTTGCATTCTCTTCATTCTGTGGCTTTTGTTAAAAATTTCTATAGTTCTTTTTGAGGCTTTCATTAATATTCATTAAACATACCATCGGCTGAAAGGTGTTTCTAATTAAAAATTGCACTGAAAATCTGAGCTCATACCTAAACATCCCCAATCCCACACTCAATGGTGAGAACGTTTCGTAAAAATTTTAAGGGGGGTCTGGTAATTTATAACTATCGTTAAATGAGCCTGTTATGTATAAATTCCTTCACATTTTACTCACAAAGAGTAAACTTTATTCCTGCCCACAATCACTTTGTCTCCAGACCACCTGTCTACTGTGGCCTTAACCCTGATTCTGTGTAGCAATCTCCAAATCTTTAAAAAGAGTTTTTTAAAAAAAAATCCCTAATTAATCATTTCACTGATACTTTGCCTCTTTTACTGATGGTCCTCATTCTGTGGAAATTTCAAGTGAACAGGAAAGGCACTGACAAGATAGCATAATTTACAAGGTGGCTCTGGCGAGCATTCGGACTCGTGTTGATTTAGTACCCTTGCTACATTGCAGGGCAGCTTCTGCTTGGGAGTGGGAGCTTTGTGACAAAGCCAGAGTTGTCTTGGCTAGAAGAGCTGCTTTATTTTCATGGCAGGTGTATCTCAGGAGTGCTCACTGCAGTAACTAATCAAGTGATGGGAAAGGTCCATGTGGGTCACCAACGCAATTCCCAGAATCAATGTTGCTGTCACAGTCAGCATCAATCCATAAAAAGATTGGAAAAGGTGTGTTGCCACTCTAATTTCAGATTAGATGTTAAACTAGTCTGATTTGCTCAGTTAAGCATGCTATAAGTAGTAATTGGAACAGTGAAGGGCAGCGCTACTGAGGGTTGTCAGGAGGGGGTGTGCAGTTAGCGAGGGATAATGGAACCAGTGGCTATATGTGAGTAAATTGTTACTCAAATCCTCAGCAAGAGAAATCAATCTTGTTCACTGTTTCTTGCACTGGGTCCTTACAGAATTGAGCTCACATGTGATCCCTGACTCCCAAAGTGAAACAGACTGATGAGAATATTGAGGCTCACAGCTAAATAATGGCTGAATGAGCTAATTATGGCTGAGATCAACTGAAGTGTACCTCTCTGTCAGCACCATTTTGGCCCAATCATTATCACTGTACTAGAATGAAATAATAGGAACTACAACTTAACAATACCCAACACAATCTCCCCATTCGGATTTGAGCAGGATGCTTTTTTCCTTCCTTTCATATTCGCTGGGGAAAACAGATGTAGGCCAGTCTCCAATGTTGTTTGAAAATGCTGCCAAGACAACTCAGAGTAAAGTCCTACCATGTGTGCACCAGGGTAATCTTCTATCCCATCATTGCTGCCAAAGAAAGCAAACATCATTACTAGTGGTTAAACATCACTTTCATCTTGAGGGAAGTCAAATCTAAGTTACAGACAAGACTCAGAATTGAATTAGTTAGGGTACAAAGTTGAAATGAAATAGAAAATCAGGTGAAGTATAAATGAACCGTGCCAAATCACTATCGACAGTTTTTGTTACTGCCTAGTTTTAAATTTATAATCTAAGAGATGTAGTACCTGCCTTTTACCTCCTCCCTACTCGTCATCTACATTCCCCAACACTCATTCCAGTAAGTTAACTGCCATTTACTTATATTTCTTTTAGAATACTGTACTTTCTGCTCACAATGCTATTTCCTGTATTCTGGGGAGACATAACCAGTTAGGGATGACTCCTTTGCAGAGTGCCTCTCTTCAGTTCACATGGATATATCCCAGCTTCAAATCTCCCTCCAAGCCACTCACCATTTTGACTTGAATATATAGCATTATCTCATTAGCATTGTTGTATCAAGATCTTGGAACTCACTCTTTAATGGCACTTTGGATTTACCTATTATAGGATGATTATTATTAAGCTGGAGAGAGTTCATAAGAGATACACCAAGATGTTGCTGGGAATGGAGGGTTTGAGTTATAAGGAGAGGCTGGATATGATAGGATTTTTCACTAGAGTGTAGAAGGTTGAGGGGTACCCTTATAGAGGTTTATAAAATTATGAAGGGTAATGCTAAGGTAAATGGCAGGTGTCTTTTCCCCAGGATGGGGGGATTTCAAAACTAGTGGATATATTTTGAAGGAAAGAAGAGAAAGATTTAAAAAATATATGAGGGGCAATTTTTATTTTACATAGAGGGTGGCTCATGTGCGGAATGAACTTCCAGACGAAGTGGTGAATGCTAGTACAGTTACAACATTTAAATAAAATTTTGATAAGTACAAGAGAAAGAAACATTTTGAGAGATATGGGCCAAGTGCAGGGAGACAGGACTAGTTTGGTTTGGAATTATATTCAGCATAGACTGGTTAGACCAAAGGGTCTGTTTCTGTGCTGTGTGACTCAGTGACTCAACCGACACCAAATGAACTGCAGTGGTTCAAAGTGGCAGACCAGCACCACTATCTTGAGGACAACGAGGGGCAAATACTGACCAGGCCACCACGTCATTTGTTTCAATACCTTGCTTCCACTTTGACCTCTCAGTCCTGGGCTTGCTGCTATGATCTAATGAAGCACAAGACAATTACAGCCTTCCAGACTTGACATTCAGTTCAACATTGAATTGTTGCCCCTACTTTGTTTCATTTTCCTTTACAGGCTTGATATTTCTTCCTTATTTCCTTTCTATGTATTCCAAGAGCAGCTTTTTTTGGATCATGCCATTTACACCTCCTCCGGACACACCTTTTGTTTCTTTACTTGCCTCATTACCATTGGCACTGGTCTTGTGCCATATCATTAATTCTCTCCTGCCTTCTCCACCGTCACACATCTTCCGTTTTGTTCTTCTGTCCACCTTCTCCACATTTTCACTTCTTTAAAGTCGATTATATTTGAAGCACTTCCCATGAGCGACGAAAGGTCATGGGCTCAGATTTTCAGGCCAGCTCAATATCCTTTAAAAATGGTGGGTGTAACCCAATATCAGGATTCCTGCTTTCATTCCCATTTCCGGTAAATTTCCAGAGTGCAGGTAACCAGCCTGCGTGTAGCATTCCTGCCTTTGCTGCTTCTGTTGTTGAGGTAGGCAGTTCAAACCAATGCCTCATCACCCCCTCCCCCAACTTCACCTCCACAGGCTTTGTAGAATTTGTGTTCCTTCCATGGGTATATTTTATTCATGGAACTTCAGAGAAATTGTGAACCATATGGGGAAAAAAACTCAACCCCAAGAAGTGAACCAAAACAAAATTTAGCTACTCCTGTAATTCTTTGATTGACAGGCCATCTGCTTTAAAGTACAAAAGAAAATGTTCTCTCTGTGTTCGGGATGACCGAAACTTTGAAACATTTAAGGCACTGGTAATTTTGGCTGGAGATGTGTACGGACTTTGCATGGCAGTTTGATGAGGCAATAAAAGGATTATCGGTCTGTACTGTGGTTACTGAATAGATGTCAGTTTTTTAAAAAATTCTGAATGGCAACCTGAGGGAGATTTCATTGTGTTTGGAGATTTTCTTTTCAGTTTGATGTGTGCTGAATGACAAGTGCATTAAATTGTTAGGAAAAGGTAAGAAAAGTGTTGAGAAAGTTTGACCTCTGGTGACTAAACAGGGCATTCTCAGTCCACAGATCTTGGGTCACAGGAGACTGGATGATCCTCAAAGTAGTTTGATGTAGGTTACAGGACTTGCTTCTTTGTCTTTGCCCCCTTTGCTGCTGCTCTGCCTGATTATTAAGGCATTGAGACTCCAGGTAACAAGCTCCACCCAGTTGTCATGAATGAGGTAGTTGCAGCATTATAGATTTTGTAAAAAGCTCATTATCAGATCTCTTTTGTAAATTCAGCCAGATGGAGGGACCATGGTGTATTTATCGCAAAAAAAAAACCACACAATTGAAACCTCTAAAGGTGTGCAAGATCACAACATCTGTGACAATGGCAAGGTGTCAGGACAATACTTCAAAGGGATGACTTGATGGACATCTTTGACACTTTTTTTAAAGCAGTGACTCAGCGAAGATGTATGGAAGCCATTTTTGACTTTGAACAGCATAAAGGTCTGGCTAAGAACAGCCATTTTGTGTAGAGATCTCAGGAGAACCCTGGGAAGATAATTCCAGGCCTCAGCTCTCTCTCAGCTGAACTACCTGATAGAGGACTCACAGTCAGTGTCCAGATACATCCTACTTCAAGTGTTGGGCTGGCAGAACTAGTAAGGAAAAGAGACTTTCATTTAAGTCCACTTACAAAGACAAACTCCCACTACTTGACTACAGAAGTGATTGCAGTTCCTGAACACTCAACTTCAACTCTTCATTGTCCTCTAAGTTTATAATTTGCGTCATCCACAACTTTTGAAACTGTCCTTTGCAATCCATGATCTAGATCATGTATATTTAAATATCAAAAAGCAAGGGTCCCGCAAAAAAACCCCGAAAAACTCTCCTTATTACAATCTGAAGTCTCAACTTTCTTCAAGAAGATCACCATCATCCTGGTGCAGTTTGCCTCAATGACCACCAAATAGTGACTCTGACCTCCATCATTCTGAAGTGCTTCAAGAGCCTCAAATCTAGCTTAGCAAATTACCTTGATCCTTTGCAATATACCTACCAGAACAACAGCTGCACAGCAGACCCATCTCCCTGGCTCTAAACTCATCCCTAAAACATCTGGATAACAAGGATACCTATACCAGGGCTTCTACCTATTGACTACAGTTTCACCTTCAACATTATAATTCAAAACAAATTCATCTCTAACCTCTGTGACCTAGGTCTTAGCTCTCCCTCTGTAACTGGATCCCTGACCACCTGACGCATAGGAGAAAGTGAGGACTGCAGATGCTGGAGATCAGAGCTGGAAAAGTGCAGCAGGTCAGGCAGCATCCAAGGAACAGGAGAATTGGCGTTTCGGGCATAAGCCGTTCTTCAGGAAATGTCGATTCTCCTGTTCCTTGGATGCTGCCTGACCCTGCTGCGCTTTTCCAGCGAGACATATTCAGCTCCTGACGCATAGACCACAATCAGTAAGAATAGGTAACAACACCACCTCCACCATAATCCTCAACACTGGTGCCCCACAAGACTGTGTATTGAGCCCCCTACACTATGCCTTATACACTCATGACTGTGTGGCCAAATTCCACCCCAACTCCACTTACAGGTTTGCTGACAATACCAACACTGTATGTTAGATGTCAAACAACGATGAGACAGAATACAGGAAAGAAATTGAGTACTTTGAGGTGTAGTGTAAAGACAACAATCTCTTACACAATGTCAGCAAAACAAAGGAGCTGATCATTGACTTCAAGAAGTGGAGTGGAGGGCATGACCCCGTCCGCGTCAATGGTGCTGAGGTGGAGGTGGCTGAAAACGTCAAGTTCCTGGGAGTGATGATCACCAACAATCTGTCCTGGTCCATGGAAATTCGGCATGTCCACAAGGACTGTAACCAATTATTACAGATACACCACAAAGTATTCTCTCAGGATGCACCACAGTGTGGTATGCCAACTGCTCTTTCCAAGAATCGTGAACTTAGCATAGTCCATCATGCAAACTAATCTTCCATCCATTGACTCCATCTATACTTCCCACTGCCTTGGAAAAGCAACCAACATAATCAAACATCCCTCTCATCCCAGTTATATTCTCTTACACCCTCTGCCATCAGACTGAAGATACAAAAGTTTGAACACACGTACAGATTTAAGAACTTTTTCTCTGCTGTTATCAGACTTTCAAATGGACCTGTCAACATTTAATTTGTCTCTCTGCACCTTTTCTGAGGCTGTAACACTGTATTCTGCACTTTGCTCTGCTACCTACCCTGTTGCATTTTGTATGATGTTTTCTGTACTATACAGATTATAACACTTTTCTCAATACATGTAACAACAATAAATAAATCTATTAAACCCTTTCAGAATTATAAATAACTGCTATACTAGTCACACTCAACATTTTTATTTAGAAAGAGTGAGCTCCATATTGTTTAACCTCACATGATACTTTTAGGTCTGATATTATTCTCAGAAATCTTCTCTGTGCCATCTTCAGTGACTTTATCATTTGGAGATCATTATCAGTTATAGTGTTCCTAACAGGGTCTAACCAAGCTTCCAAACATGTTTAACATATTGCTCTGCTTTGCAATTCCCACTCTCTAGGCATCAACCATAGGATAGTGTTTGCTTTATTTTCTACTTTAAGTGCTTTATGCATTGTTTGTATTCCTGCTGTTCCTACTTCCCACTGAAATATTTATTTCCAAAGCGCATGTCATCCCATTATTTTTCTTACCAGAAGTTATTGCTTCAAAGCTAGGTATACTGAAGGGTGGAATTCCATCTCAAATCTATGTGGAATAAATCAAGATTGGATGCAACTATTGGGAAGATGGTGTTATATAAAAGCCAGTTTTGATAGGTACATGATCAAATATGCAAGGGCAAGCAGTGAAGGTGAACAAGGTAAAACAGCAAAAGCTAAAATCTTGTCAGAGTCAAGAGCAGATCTCCATTAGGCTGAACATTCCTGCAAGAGATGTGGTAGTAAATTGAACATGAACACAAAGGCCACATTTACAGTCAGTGCCATTGCTAGATAGGGAGAAGAGCATGCATTTGCTGTAAATAGTATTCTAGTGCTGAGTTACTGCCCAATGACAGAATGGCAGCAATAGCTGCCTGTTTCATGCTGATACAATTACACTGCGATTATTCACAGGGGGTGGAAATAAAGCATCCAACCCCTCTGATGGATCTTGACTAATGAAGGCTTCCCTTCCTTCTGTGCAGTTACTTTCTCCCATAGAAGGAAAATAATTGAAACAAGGTGCCACCTTTGCTTTGTTGCTTGTTGGAGTAGGATGTAGTTTGAGAGGTGATTACAAAGTGATGTTCCCTCGAATTGGCTGCCAGCATTTTCCTGGTCTCAGCTCCCAGACTGAATCACTCTCCATCTCAATTATTGGTTAGTAGCTGTGTACATGCAAGCACAGACGTGAGTCCATTTTTTCTGTTTTCTGAATGACTGGGTTCCATTGCCATTACACATGCATCGTGATATCATCCATATATACTGGAAATATGGAGGTTTTCACAGCAGATAACATCTTGGGGTCACCTGTGCATGTGTGGTCAACAGTCGCCATTCTTTTATGATTGGGAACAGATACACTTTGTACAAAAGCAAAATATAACAGATGCTTTAGACTAAAAATAACAGTAGAAAATGTTGGAAATACTCAAGGTCAGGCAGGAACTATGGAGAGAATGAATATTCCAAGTTGATGGCATTTCATGACGATGTGATCTTAAATGGAATGGTTTCTTTTTCCACAAATGCTGCCTGACCTGAATACTCTCAGTATTTTCTGTTGATATTATCCATTTTGATGTTAATTTGCCAACACCATGTCCACTCTGAAAGTTTATTTGTCCTGTATTTGTCCTTCTCTATATTAACTACATACCCAATCTAGTGTCTTCTGTGCATTTTCAATTCTTGTGACAAGTAGTTAATGTCAATAGTGAACATACAGAACCAACCTGAACTGGTGAAAGTTCACCTTCCACCATTTGCCAATGTGAGTACCTTTAAACCTTGCTCTAGATTTTGGACAATCTAATACATTGCATTCTTCTAAGTTTAACTTAGTGACAGCCTTTTTGAAAACCCTTATACATTCCATCTACTAATTTATCTTTATCTGACTTTTCTGTTACTTTGTCAAACAATTCAGTAAGGTTGGTTAACTATAAAATTCCCCTTTTGAATCCCAGGTTGAGTATTTATTACACTTTTAGTTCCTAAATGTTTTTTCTAGTACATCTTTGCCATCATCCACATTAAATCAATGGGTCAAAAATTCCATGGACTAGTTGTTTCTCCCAGAATTAGCTGTCTGCCAGTCTTCTGGCACTATTTTTATAAGGTATTTTTATAAGTAACAGAGCCTCTTATCTCTTCCTTAATTTTGAGAATGTATAATTGATTGCTTTTCATGTCAATGGTCTTCTACCATTCTTAATTATCTTTGAATTCTTTCTGATATCTTCTAATGTTACGTTCATCATGTTAGTTGTTCTGGTAAGTATCTGGATTAATTACTTGTTACCATGTCTTTGCCACTGCCTGAGTGCATGAATTATTAATTGGTTACTTTTATAGTTATTGATGACTGTCAAATACTATGTTTTATGATGTGCCTTGATAGCTTAACTTACTAATTGATTTGTCTTCTTTCAAAACATGTTTCCATTGTGTACTATATTTTTTCCTTTCTAGTCTTGATACTTAATATCTACCATTATCGTTAGTTTCAATTTTGCATTTTTTTCTTTATTCTTTTGCCATTACTGAACAGTTTGTTCTTGTATGTTAACGAGTTATATTAATCCAGGATTAATCAGTGTTTTAAGTATTTTCCACTGCTGTTTGTATTCATTTGGTGGTAACCACAACTTATTTTCTCAACCTCCATTCTTATTCCCTTAAAATTACCAGTATTTTGAGAGAAAGGAATTAGTTATATTTCATTACTTTTCTTACAGTATTGGACAGTTGACAGATTAGTCTGTATGACAACATTAGCATAAACAATTACATAAAAATATGCTTTTATCCCCCAAAATTTTCTCTACTGCTCCAGGAGAAAATCAAGCTGCTCCCTTTATGCCCTCAAAAAAAAAAATCAGTACTTCTTTCACTTCAACAAACCTTATCTGACTTGCTGAAAACCTGAACCTAATTTTCAAATTGACTCAGGACTGATTGAACCCTTCTAAAAGTAATGAACTGAATCCTTTATAACTTTGAATTCAGTGTGCTATCCTTAGTCGTTCTCATTTGCGGCTGTACAGGACATTGGTTAGGCCACTTTTGGAATATTGTGTGCAATTCTGGTCTCCTTCCTATCAGAAGGATGTTGTGAAATTTGAAAGGGTTCATTCAGAAAAGATTTAAGGATGTTGCCAGGGTTGGAGGATTTAAGCTAGAGGTTGAATAGGCTAGGGTTGTTTTCCTTGGAGCATCGGAGTCTGAGGAGTGACTTTATAGAGGTTTATAAAATCATGAGGGGCATAAATAAACAAAGTCTCTTCCCTGGGGTGGAGGAGTCCAGAACTAGAGGGCATAGGTTTACAGTGTGAGGGGAAAGATATAAGAGACACCTGAGAGGCAATGTTTTCACGCAGAGGATGGTACGTATATGCAATGAGCTGCCAGAGGAAGTGGTGGAGGCTGCTACAATTACAACATTTAAAAGGCATCTGGATGGGTATATGAATAGGAAGGGTTTAGAGTGATATGGGCTGGGTGCTGGCAAATGGGACTAGATTCAGTTGGGATATCAGGTCGGCATGGATGATTGGACCGAGGGTCTGTTTCCGTACTGTACATCTTTACAACTCTACTACATTGCTGTAGTTTTTGTTAACTTGCTCTTCCTCTGCTGTAACTTCTGTGTCTCGCCTTTTTGTACAATATCAGTGCATGGACATACTCTTACGTATTCTATTTGTCAGCAAAATTTCTGGAAATAAATTCTTTGCTGAAATCGATTGTGGCCCAAAAATCAATTGTGGACCCTTTTCCCTTGTCTTTATGTTGAGATGGGATTGTCATCTATTTGCATTTGTACATGTGAGATATTCTAGTTCACTGCCTCCTTCAACACTCATGGCATGTCAGCCATCAGTGTGCTGTCCATCTTCTTTGATGAGGAATCAGGGATGAACAAGTGCTCAGAGAGTGCAACAAGTATCTTATGTGCTCTCCAATGCATGCATCCAAGTTCAAAGGTAATTATTCCATGGAACTTTACTCCATTTCTGCAATTCTGGAGGATATGAATAAAATTTGTCTGGATGCAAATAGCCTTTTTGCATTTTAGAGAGCATGAAATATTAGCATATGAAATTTTGTACTGTGCTCATTTAAATTATGGAAAAAATATTCAAAATAAAATTATAGACTTCATCCTTCCAAACTTATCTGGGGAAAATATTCAGAATTAGATTAAACTATTGGTAATCACAAATTTATAATGTGGTTTCAAATTTGAAGTAGTGAATTAGAATTACTATAATAGAGTAGCAGTTCAAATCAAAATTGACCAGATATCTCTGACACATCAATCACTGAAGTAACCTGCTACATGAGCCCTGAAATCAAACATTGTATATAAATTTTCCAGAGAACATCTCAATACTCACACCTTTTTTGTCGTCATTTTCTAGTTTATCCAGTATTTTGTTCTCGTTTGATGTCAGCGCGTAATTGTGTAGATTCCTTTATTTGAATTCAAGCTCACACTGAGCGGGTAAAACCATTACGGTACTTACATAAAAGTTATTATGATTTTCCATGCCTAGAGAAGTAAGGATGCCATCTTAGGCAGGACATTAGGAAGTGGTCCAAGTATTGACATATACACATATGTTAAAGTTAAATTAAGTTAAATTAATTGAATGAATGAAGCATAACCTTGAGATACCCTTTCACTCTCATTTTAGAGAAGGGCACAAAGTTTGACAAAATATAGATTTCATCAAGCAAGTTGGCACCCAAATCATGATACCCTCATACTAATCTCTCACCTACATATGTGATAGCGTGAACTAGCACAAATTGAAGGTGATGATCTACTTGAAATCTATTTATTATTGATCAGTTGTCTTGTGTTGAAAAGAATTCCTGAAGAATGCCTGGAAAACAGACTATCAAAATGCTGAGCTGTACAGAAGATAATAAATACAGGAAAATATGTTTCAACAAGTAATTAGTTAAACCCCTCCACTACTTCTATAGATTTTTCTTTAAAATTTGTGCCCTGCTTGTGGAATGTTATAAAGCATGGCTACAGTCGAGAGATAGAGATGATGAACCATTAAAGAGAACAAGCACAGACAGAAGAACATTTGAATAGGAGCAGGAGTAGACCATTCAGTCTGTTAAGCCTGTTTCACCATCTGATTAGATTTTGGCCTCTACTTGTCTGCCTCTTGCATTTGACTCACTTGTCAA
Source organism: Chiloscyllium punctatum (assembly GCF_047496795.1). Classification (NCBI taxonomy): domain Eukaryota; kingdom Metazoa; phylum Chordata; class Chondrichthyes; order Orectolobiformes; family Hemiscylliidae; genus Chiloscyllium; species Chiloscyllium punctatum. The sequence goes on along the minus strand of NC_092770.1, from coordinate 69,769,394 downwards.
TCAATAATCTAATTTACATGAAATCCACTGATGGAATATTGTACAGTGGACTACATAATCACAGTGGAATGTAACAAAGGGTCCTCAGAAATGATTCACTTCCAATGAGCTTGCTAACTGAAATATTTTAAGTTTCAAAAAGACTAGTTTTTCTCCCTTTAAAGCTTTCTTAATAGAAACAATTTATATTTAATTTAATATCAAATGAAATGATCAGATTGTCATGTAATTCCCATAATTTATGCTGTAATCAGAATTATATATCTCAAGTTGTTTTCTGAAGCCCGGCAAATGCAGACTCATGTTGGAAAAGATTACAACTCGAGGACTTTGTAGTCACTTTTTATTATCATTCTTAATTTTTTAAACTCTGTATTCCCATGCGAATGTTTTTTTTTCTATTTCAATCCTGTAACAATACTTAAAGTATCTGTACCTAAGGTGGTGCTGAGAGATGACATTAGAAACTTTTCACTCATTTGAGTGCACATGACAATAAAGGCTACTCTATTCTAACACTCTGGCCATACAAGTTGTTATTTAACTTAGGAAAAAAACACAGCAGATTGGAGTACTGAAGTTCTAGTCATATGTCTTCAATTAGAATCTGTTGCCAAAAGACTTTAAGCAGAATTGTATTAAACATAATGGCAGCAGACCAACTAATGGGTTCAACACAATGTTGGAGCAAATTACTGCAGATGCTGGAATCTGAACTGAAAACAAAAAATGCTGGAGATCACAGTGGGTCTGACTCTGAAGAACAGTCATCTAGACTCAAATGTTAACTTTCTTTTTCTCCATGGATGCTGTCTGACCTATTGTGATCTCCACCATTTTTTGTTTTCAACTAGTGGGTTCAGCTGATTCAGAGCTTGGATGTCAGTGTTAGAATTGCTAGAAAGGAGATGGTTAAAGATTTGTTGCACAGATAGAGGTTTCTCAGCCTAAAGAAAGATTGAAAAATGTCCCAGATGTCATTGAATGGTGGGTTTTAGCTGATCATCTGCTGGCTGTGTTGTGTAGGTTCAGGCTACACTGCCAACACCTACTTTATTCTTTGGCCAGATCAAGTTAGCTCTGCTTACATGCTATGTACATACTAAACCTGGCTTATTGTTATCTGTATACCAATTAAGATTCAATGTGAAAACATTGAACACTGTCATCATTAACATTTAAAAGTTCTAAAATTATCTTTAAAGCTATTATTGGACAAATCTGGGAACAGAAGCTTGGTGTTGCATCTATCATAGTTGTCTTGCAGGTGGTGTGAGGCTGAAACTGGGCAGCAGCAATTCTCAGAAGTTATATCAACCACATTTGAATAAATCTCAAATTCCATGGGATTATTTGTACTGATGCAAAACCAAAATCTATTTCATAAACACGAATTCTATGTAAATTATCGTGACAACCATTTTGTCACATTGTTTGAAAAATAAAGCAGAACAACTGAACAAGTTGAAGTAAAGATACAACAGGAAAATGTACTTCTTACAAACATATAAATTATTTTTTTATTTACAAAGCCTGTTACAAAACAAAAACAAAATCCCTCACTAGAGAATGTCTCCAAGCTGGGTGTTGAACCATGGCAGTATCAATCAGAAACAAGGTTTGTTCAATTTATTTTCTCTGTATGCCATCAAATTAACTATTTACAGCTATTCTAGACATCATTCTGTTAACAATACCACAAAGATGAAGATAGGCATGAAATGAATGCAATGACACTGCTGTGGGAGTGGGGCTGGTAGTGGAAGAGATGAAAAAGAAAAGTGCACAAAGCAAATTGAAAATACGTAGTGTTATTAAATCCATTTACAAAAAGGAGACCAGTTACGGTATGGCACGCAGGATTATTTTTACATGCTTTCATTATCTTTGAATGGGGTATAAATTGAAATCTGCAGTAGGAAAGCACAATGAGGCAGGTGCAAATTCTTGTCTGTGCAACAGCAGTATTAACACACCCATGACTGACCAGCAATGCAAAACCCAGAGTTTTGTCAAAATGCCATGGGTCAACAGTGTAACAAAAAAATAAGGTGTAAATAGAAAAACTTTCTTTTCCCAAGAATTCACTGAGATTCAGCAATAATATAATAATGCTGTATAAACTATTTTCTACAAAGTTTTTGATCAGCTTTATATACAATTGTTACATTAATACAAAAGAAGGCATACAGTATTTCTGCTGTCTCTTTATGGCTGACAGGCTTATGCATTATGTCCATGATTTGTACTGGTCTAATATACAATACCAAAACCCACTATGTGGGTAAAGCACTAACACGTTTTATAGTTTCCAAGCTGTCCCCTTCAGTCATGGACTACCTTTGCATCTCACTGCCCTTTAGCAGTTTCTGATGAGCACAGCCAGTTTCAGAAGGAAAATTTGTATTCACGACAGACATCAGCTTTTGTTTTATAATATATATATATATATAAAAAAATTATTCTAATTATTGGGAATTTATTTCCCACCCCCTGTAGTTTTATAACAACCCACAATAAATTAGAAAAATTAAAATACTTATAAGCTCCTAAGCTAACCATGACAAACATTTGTGCAAAAATAACAACAGATATGTACACAATTTTCAGTCTAACAAAATGTACATAGCAAAAGTTCAATCCAAATTTATTTTAAAAATATATAAACGCACAACTTCTGACGTTCCTAAATTCTATGTCTGAACCTATCCTGGTCAGTTAGAGCATTAATAAAATGATAAATCATAAATTAAAGAAAATTAACACGAACAATTGAAGGAACAACTGGGTGGATGATGATTAGCTTAAGAAAAATATTTCTCTGTGCCATAACTTCATTCTAACAGTCTCTGCACACCAGCTTTAGTTTATTTTACAGAATGCCCTTCTCTTTTAACTACTATCCATTATTAAAAACCTTAAAAATCCATCCTTATTAATAAGAACATTCTTGTCCTTTTTTAATCCATACCTGTCCCCTTCTAATTGGGAAGGATCCATCACAAATAAGTGCACTTTTAACACTGAATAATAAAATATCATTAACACTTCCTTTACCCTTGCTCTCGACTTATCTCTCAACAGTCCCCCTGCAAATACACTCATGACATTATAAAGCTAGAAAACTCCACCTTGTTGTAACATCTTCATACAAAGCTGGCAGCAATCAAGTTTCCATTACCCTCTTCATCGTTTAAAATAGTATCTCAAGATTCCACTTGTGTCACAAGTAGAACAAATTTTGCCATCAGCAAAAAAATTATGTAAAAATGTATGTAATTGTTTCGTGGTAACTGGGTCTCTTCAGGGTTCAAATTACAAATGCAATACTAAAGTGAGTGCTGGTACAACAAAGGTCAGACATTTTCCTTAAATGTCTCACACTGCGCAAGACCTGCCAAGTCACAAAACATTTTAGTGATAGGATATGTCCTTTATATAAAACTTATAGGGATACAAATTGTAATCAGGGTGGATTCCATAAATCCTGCCAATTGTCAAGAATTTAAAAAACATCAAGATAAAAAATAGATTGTGATGACGTTTAGTTTTATGCTTTTGCCAAGTCATTTAGATCATGATTAACATTGCAGATTATAATTATCCCCATGGAAGGGGGCAAGGGGGAATAAAATCATGATTACCCCGACTTTTCTAGAATTTGTTACATTGCGTTATTATATTGGATGTCCCTAAACCACCACCAAACACAGCAAGTGAGATAGGGTTTTCGCTCCTACAATAAAGGAATGATTGGTAAGTCATCGTACACTCATTCACCATTGCTAGAAGAATGGGGGAAAAGGCCGCTAGGAGGTGTTGGCTGAGAGGGAGAGCTCCTCATGTCTTCAGAGCAGAGGTTTTCATCTTATCGATGCAGTCCATCATACAGTCGAAGGCAAGTACCAGTGTCACTTGTAACCACTGTCTTAGGCTACTACCCCATAAAGTCAGCTTTCACTGATGAACTTTTGGCTGCAAAAAAGATAAATAAAATTGATCTCTCACATAAACAGAGAAAAGCAAAAACAGAGTTTGTTAAATACAGCAATATCATGCTAAAGCGGAGAACTGACAGAAAAAAAAAAATTGGTCATAATTTGGACAATATACACACAATCATTCTTCCCTCTCTCCCAATCCTTGACAAAATAGAAAATTTGGGCTGAGAAAAGGGCGAACCAAGATTAAGGTTAAATGACAAATGATTAAGTTAAAAATCACAACACATTTATTGGACAGCCAGTGGCTGTAGCAGCTATTGGAAATCTGGGATGGGATGGAGCACAAGCCCATAGTTTTCCACTTCCATCCCTCAAGGGCCTCAACAGAGGACTAGGGTTTTAGGTTGCATTAGCAGACTAGCCTAAATAGGATCATTAATTGGACATGCACAGGCAGGTAGCTGTCACCAATCCCCTCCCACAACCCAGCTTGTTCTAAAATGGCACTAAAGCAGAACCAAACTGGCAAACCAGCACAGTAGCCAGAAATGGGAAATTGCCAGCAAGTCCACTTTCAGACTCACCTCCTCAGCTAAATAAAATTCAGCCCAGTAAATGTAATGACTGCATAAATGATTTTTCAATAATTATAGTAGCTAGATGCAATCCTAACAATCCAATTAATGAAAGATGTTCTCGCTCATAACTTTAGCTTATCCCAACTGTTGATCCAGCTGGGTAATAAGTTTCTTTAACAGCTCAATCCACTTTGACTTGAGTGTTATAGACACTTCCTTTAAAACATGTATACTTAAAAGTTGTATATGCAATTATTTTTTCTGGGGATGACTTCCAGCAGAGAGGTTTCCTGAAGTGTATAGCTTTGAGGGGATAATATTCTCACCATTACAAACGTGAATCTGTTAATTATTCATATATTGTCTACAGATAAAGCAAAGCCCATGCTGTAATCCAAGTTTTTTAGGCAACTGTACACTATTTTATTATTTCAGCAAATAACAGCAATTTTCTAGAAAAATAACTTCAAAAGGTACTACAGCTTTCTTCACAGGGACTATCAATCTCTGACAAACAGTGCATGGGAAAATGAAGAACATGGAAAAAATCAGTTATACACCTAACAGGACTGGACTGTAGTACTCTATAGCTGTAGATATCGTAATCAATTTCCTTACCTGGGAGTCAAATAAAGTTTTTAAGGGATTAATTTACCTCAAGGAATTCTCTACTGTGTGTCAGCTTCTTGATTTTTAAGGGAAGAGGTTATTTTACATTAGAGTTTGAAGCTTTTTCTTTCAGTTTTGCATCCTAAATTGTCTGTTTCTCACAGAGTGCATCTTGAAGTGGACGGGAAATTAAGTTAAGTATCAGTGCTGTCCCGGTCAATTTGTAGAAGTATCAATAGATTCCACGTTTGAATGCTGCTTATGCTAAACACATATAAGTAACTTGATACCAGTTACAAGATGGACTACTGTTTAGTATTAGCCAGAAACTTTGAAGGAAACATGAAGCTCGCGAGGTCCCATAGATTTATACAAAGGTTACACTTAGGAACCAATTAAAAATCTATGTTGCTACCTTATGGTCATCATGATATGCTACACATCTGTATCAGTATGAAATTTTGATACCTACTTGTCTGTTACCATGTACAGGGTTCGTTGTAGTTGAAGGACTGGACTGTGATAAAGAAACGCTGCTACCTTTTCCAATCTGCTTGAAAGAAATGAGAATGTTAAAAAATTCAAATAATAGAAAACTTGCCACTTACCAATTTGTCATCACGAAAAGAGAGATTAATTTCTAGTAACATTGGTGATGCAAGATTGTGAACATCACCGACTCTTTTCAAAAACAATAACGAGTATCAATGCTCATTCAGTTAAATAACTGCACAACAAAAGAATTATTTGTACATTAAGAAAATTTAGAGTCAAACCCAACTTGATTTACAAGTTGAGTATAACACACGTTTCGTCAATACAAATTGCCGATAACGCAATCGACAAATTGTGGACATTGTCTGGATAAAGCAAACTTTCTACTGAACAGGTAAATGATTTTCTATCGCGGTTTTCCACAGCCTCATCTTCTATCACGGTTTTATAGACTGATTTTCTATAGCACGGGGTTGCAGAGGAATTCAGCCACTGTGTTATACCAGAGCCCTTCTGTATATTATTAAGGAAGGGAGGGTTCGATGACAGGATCAAAAAAACTTTATTGTCAATACAATCTCAGAGATAGTAGCAGAAGTACTGTCATTGAAACCACCAATAAATAAAACTACTTTAGATTTCCTGAGCAGTTAGAATTGTTTAATTAGTAATCTCAAGGGAAAAGATTTGATAAGAAAACAATCAATGTAACTGAATTCCATATTAAGCTTGAAATCAATAAACTTGGTCCTAAAAGAGAATCTTGAGTTTAAACAAAATCAATTACAAAGCCAAGAGGAGACAGTGAGCTAAGGCTGATTAGGTAAATAGATGACAAGGTGCAGAATAAACAAACAGTATGAATTAAGAAAACAATTCAAATATTCAACAAAAATAAATGGAAAAATAAAAACTCAGCAAAAAGGATCTGTCCATGGCTTACAAAGGAAATTAAGAATAGTATTAGATTAACTGAAGAAGTTTAAATATTGGAAACAGCAGTACTATGTCTGAAGATTGAGTGTGTTTTAGAAACCAGCAAAGGGCCATCAATACAATTGATAAAAAGGAAAATAAATATAATGAGAGCAAATGATCCATGAATATAAAAACAAATAAGGACTTTTAGAGGTACACAAAAAGGAGAGTAGCTAAGTAAACATCAGTCCCAGAGAAGGAAAAGCAGGATAAATCATCATAAGCAATGAGGAAATGACAGAGACACTGAATAAATGTTTTGCATTTGCCTTCACAGTAGCAGACACAAATTACACACCAGAAATAAAGAGTAACCAAGGGGCTAATATGATAAGGAAATTAAAGTCATTTATATCACAAGAGAAAAAGTACTGAAGAAACTCAGACTAAAATCTGTCAAAATCACAGGAGTTGACCCAGCCTAGGAACTGAATGAAATTCTAAAAGAGCTGCAGAGATAATACAACACTACAATTTAAGAAAGGATAGTGTAAAGAAAATGGAGAGCTGCAGGCCAATTAGCTCTGCATCAGTCGTAAAATGTTAAAATCTCTTAAGGAAATCTTAACAACACACTGAGAAAATTATAGTATAATTTGATAAATATCAACATAGTTTTACAACAGGGAAACAATGTTTGGAAATTTATTAGGGCTTTCTGAACATGTAGTGGGAAAGATAAAGAGGAGTTTATAGTATATTTGGATTTCCAAAATGCACTCAATAAAACACCAAAGGAAAGGTTAGTACGCGAGAGCTCAGGGATAAAAACAGATGCTGCTGTCAAAACTGAGAGGGTCTGACAGCACCTGTGAAGACAGAAACAGCATTAACATTTCAAATCTAATATGACTTCCATAGAACTGGAGATTCTTCTTAAGATGAGTCATTTTGGACTCAAAATATTAACTCAGCTCTTCTGTCCATAGATGTTATCAGATGTGCTGAGTTTCTATTTTTATTTCAGATCTCCAACATCTGCAGGGTTTGAATTAGTAAGGGCTCAGGACGTTGAGGTAACATATTGCTATGAATAGAGGATTGCTTAATGGAGAGAAACCAATAGACAGATATAAGAGACTAGGAGCATTCAAAAGTTGGCAGATCGTGATCAGTGAAGTATCAAAACAGTCAGTGCTGGGGTCTCTGCCACAGTGAAAATGTGATACAACCAAATGGGATAACTCAAAATTCCAATTTGTCAAAGTCATCAATTAGTCCTGCCAGCAGAATATCAAGTCCCAATTCCAGATGCTTATAATAAGCTGAACATTTGCACTGGCTACTCTGTATTAGTCAAAATTGGAAATGGACAATATGAGACTAGCTGCCGTCTTAAACAACTCGTGATTTCTAGGTACCTGAAGAGGAAATTCTCAAGTTTAAAAGAAAAAGGCAGAAGGATTTAGAGCAGTGACCCAGCAGCCATCAACAGAAAAAGTGTTTCAGGCTTTTATAATGATAGGATTTTGATAGGAAATGCTCTGAATATTTCTACCTTTTTCTTTAAAGCTTGTAGCCTGTCCAAAAAGCTAAAAATCTCAAGGCATCCTGTAACTGCCCATTCAGTTTCTCTCCTGTCATCTATGAGGCCACAGGTTTGCCACCTTGGGACTACCTTGCACATCACCAAACTATATTTGACTTGAATCGTGCAGGAATTCTTATGTCATTCGATTCATCAAGACTTTATCGGGCTCTCAATTCAAATTAGTCACAAAGTGACAAAATAATGCAAAGGTAGATGAGAATACAAGTTGTGAGGAGAACACAAAAGGCTACAAAGAGATATAGAGACAGTTTGAGTGAGTAACGAGATGCTAGATGTGGGGAAGTGAGAGGTTATTCACATTGTTAGCAACAGAAATGCAGAGTTTTTAAAAATGCTGCAAATTCTAAATACTGAAATTTTGGATGTACTCACAGGAGAAGCATAAAGCTAAAGGTGGAAAACAGTATATTATTCTTGTACAAATCCTCACGGCTATCTCCACGTTAGCCACGGCTCAGTTGGTGGTTCTCTTGCCTCTGAATTAGAAAGTCCATGGCTTTAAGCCCTACTTGAGAAGTGTGAGCATATAGTCTAGGCAGTCAATCCAAGGAACGCTGCATCATCTGAGGAGCTGTTTCCAAATCAGATGCTGAACTGAGGCCCCTTCATCCCTCTCCAGTGAAATAAGAGCCATTATTCAAAGAGTATGGCAGATGACCCTCATGCACTAACCAAATACCTACCGCTTAACCAACATTACTAAATTAACAGATGGCTTTAAAAATTCATTCACGGGATGTATACATAATAGAAAGGCCAGTATTTATTGTCTGACACAAATTGTCCTTCAGTTGGAGGTGAGCCATTTTCTTAACCCCTGCGGTTCATTGTTATGATCCCAGCTGATGGTATCCTTGGATAATTCAGATGTAAGACTGGAATCTGGCCTAGCAGTATTTTTTTTACTTAATCATGTAGTTTTTCACTGAATGACAAGCATATATACTGCAGATTTAGTCTTAACAATTAAACCTTAGCTTATTATGCATAAGAAATTAAGCTGAAATAATATAAACCAGACTTTTTTTTTTACATAAAACACAGCCTGAAAGATTTTCATGGCAAAAATGCAATCCCATCTATCCAGACACCATCACTTTAAGGTACACAAACACCAGAAGAGTGGCAGGATATAACATCAGTGCTTCACCAGAGACTCTCTCTGATTATGTTACCTAGTCATGGTGACGAAACATCTGAAAACAAACCTTCCAGCTCAGTGACCTAACTTAAAGAAATATCATCATCAACCCGAGCTACAAATCTTCTCAAAGATTGCTAATATTTCCCCTCTCCATAACATCACATTTGACTTACCGGTTTCTTTCAAATCCCAGCCTTGAGAGTTTGATAGCCTTTTACTAATTATTCACACACAGATTAGATTTTCTCAGCTATTTAGAACCCTGAAAGGTCTACATGAAACCATTATAGCCTGGAACTTCAGCCAAGATCCTTACACTGAAGAAATCTAGTTCCTAAATTTTCTCAAACATCTTTAAGCCAGAAACTTCTGCAAAACTGAAACCAAAAGCTTTCCAAGCTATGGGCTTTCCCTTTAATAAAATAAAATCAATTCTTGATTCCTCTAAACCAAAGGAGAAAGTGAGGACTGCAGTTGCTGGAGATCAGAGCTGAAAATGTGTTGCTGGAAAAGGGCAGCAGGTCAGGCACCATCCAAGGAGCAGGAGAATCGACGATTCGGGCATGAGCCCCAAGGAAGGGCTCATGCCTGAAACCTCGATTCTCCTGCTCATTCGATGCTGCCTGACCTGCTGCACTTTTCCAGCAACACATTTTCAGCTCTTCTAAACCAAAGGCAAGCTAATGTTTTTCAATGTTCAGTCTGTCAATTATAATACTCTCACAATGCAAACAAATTCCCATTATTACTCCAGGGACACTCTGTCATCTTGATTTTAAAAGAAATACCGACAGGTTATTCATTAAATTCCTTCATAAACTCAGACCAAATCCACCAGTTTAAAATCCGAACTCAAAAATAAATAATATTAAAATTCATATCTATCACACATCTTCTGTCATGCCACACAAAGATTTTGGAGGCTTTGGCTCCCAATTAGTTTCTTAACTGTCCACCACTATATATGATGACATATGGCAAAACTGGTCTGTGAGACAGCTCCAGCAAGTGTAGCTCGAGACCCCAGTTATCAACGAACAGGACTTTGCAGTGTCGGTATCCAAAGCAGAAGATTAATACTGTCCAGCTTTATTATTAAATCACACATCTTGTTGATGTCTTAGAGACCTTACAATGCACATATTCTCTATCATTTGTTTCCCAACATGACCCTGACTGACTGTACTTCTAACTATCTGTAAAGTAGTTTAGAGTCACCCTATCATGATGGAAGGTGTTATATTCAATCCAAAGTCACCTTTCTTCTCAAAAACTACAACTTTGTACTTGCTGCTTCATAAAAAGAAGTAACAAGGATAGTTCAAGAACTTTGACTTCAGTTATAAATGAGCTACTTGCAAAATAGCCTGTTGTCATTGTAACTGAACGGCTTGGAATAGAGAAAAGAAACATTTCAACAAGATATTCATTCATTCCCTATTGATTCTCAGGCATTGAAAAGCAAAACTATACAATAAATCTTGTCAAGTTCGACAGTTGAATTAGGTGCAACGTGGTCTACCTTAACAATTTTGATTGTAGTATGTTGGTTTCTGTACAAATCAAAGAAAAACCTTAAATAAAGTGAGACAGCAATTGCAAAGGTGAGGGATATGAAGACAGCATCAAAAATCCCCAAACAAAAGGTCAAGTTTAGAGCATTGCTTTGCATAGGGAAATAGATAAATAACGCAAGTTAAATAAAGTAAGAACACCTAACTCTACCAAATGGTCATTTGGTAGCAAAGAATTTGAGTATTCCTGAAAACTGAAAAAATTTTGTCCCAGTGATTTGCCTTGCGATCATCAAGACAATTCACAAGAATATCAATTTAAAGAGAAAACATTATTTTAAACAAAACAAGATGTGCGCGTTCATTACTTGGCAAGTGAACACTGATTGATAGAGGTGCTGCAACAGGAGAATGCTCCTGTTCATAATGATTGACAGTTAACTACCAGGTTTTGCTTCATCTTTGATTACAAATGTGAAATATGGTGTATGAATTTCAGTGCCAGTGTAATGCTAGGTATTTGGCTATAGTCCCAAAGACTGGCAGATTATGTCAAACAGCATTTCCCTTTGAATTGGAAAACAAGAAGTGCTGGAGATCACAGCAATTCAGGCAGAATCTATGGAGAGAGTTTGCAATATATCCAATCAATCTGGACTTGCAAAATGTGCAATGCAGTGTCCAACCTTAGACGTGATTCTGTAATTAGATAAACTTTGCAGGATAATCCTAAGTGTGCGAAGAATTATGCTAACAACCAATGGTCAGTCAGGCTCATAGTGTGGTTTACTTGCATATGTTGGAAGCTACCTATTAATACACAAAAACTTGTTCTTTGCAAAAGGCAAGAGTATTGCACTTGTTTTGACTCAACAGGCCAAGTTTCATTTCTTATGGAACTGCCATGCACAATGTCAATATTAATATTTAACATTAAAATTAAGCCTGTCAGTTAGAACTGTCAATCAACAAATATACCCTCTCCTTGACAACTGTATGAAGTTGAAGCATGCTGTTTGCAATCAAGTCATCAAAGACAATCCCAAGACAAGCAGCCAGCCGCATATCTACACCATCACTAAGAGCACTGTATTCATCTCTGTAACTTCACCCAAGTCCACCCTATCTCATCTCATCTGCTGCTAAATCTCCTGATGCTAAAATCACACAATTAAAACTCTCTTGCTAGTTTTAAGGCTTCAAATGATTGCTTCAGCTTTACATCTCAGAACATGAAGAATATGATTACTTCAGGAGAGCTTTCAGCACAACAGATACTGAAATTGAAAGTGCAGATGATATTCCCATGCATATGCTGGCCTTGTCCTTCTAGATGGTAGAGATCATACACTGGAAAGATGTTGTTCAAAAGGGGTTTTAGTGAATTGCTGCAATGCATCTTGTAGATGGTACACAGCTGCTGTGTCTGCAATAGACTGAATTTTGAAGACATTGGGTGAGGTGCCAATCAAGCAGGCTGTATTGTCCCAAATTGTGTCAAGTTTTGAGTTTTGCTGGAGCTCCACTCTAATTGAGACAAGTGCTAAATCTAACTGTATTATGGTCACTACCTTCAAAGTGGTTACCCAGTTCAAGCACTTGCCTGGCTTCATTCCCTGAGACTAAATCTAAAATTGTGTCTGCACTCATTAGATTCCTTATATGGTAGTTCAGTAAAACGTTCTCTTGAATGGAAGGAATTTAGTGCCCTTTGTGTCTTTCATACTGTTCATATTCCAATTGATACTATAGTAGTTGAAGTTCCCAACCATTATTGCTTTTGCACTCAGAAGTTTGAATGCTTATTTGCTCTTCTATCCCATGTCCACTATCTGATCTATAGTACATCCTGGACAGATTGGCTGTCCTCTTTTATTTCTGATTTCAACCCACATGCCGTCATTTAGAGTCATAGATATGTACAGCACGGAAACAGACTCTTCGGTCCAACACGCCCATGCTAACCAGATATCCCAACCCAATCTAGTCCCACCTGCCAGCACCCAGCCCATTTCCCTCCAAACCCTTCCTATTCATATACTCATCCAGATGCCTTTTAAATGTTGCAATTGTACCAGCCTCCACTACTTCCTCTGGTAGCTCATTCCATACACATACCACCCTCTGTGTGAAAGAGTTGCCACTTAGGTCTTATTTATATTTTTCTCCTTTCACCCTAAACCTATGCCCTCTAGTTCTGGACTCCCCCACCCCAGCGAAAAGACTTTGTCTTTTTATCCTATCCATGCCACTCACGATTTTATAAACCTTTATAAGGTCACCCCTCAGCCTCCGACGCTCCAGGGAAAACAGCCCCAGCCTGTTCAGCCTCTCCCTATAGCCCAAATCCTCCAACCCTGGCAACATCCTTGTAAATCTTTTCTGAACCCTTTCAAGTTTCACAACATCTTTCTGATAGGAAGGAGACCAGAATTGCATGCAATATTCCAACAGTGGCCTAACCAATGTCCTGTACAGCCCTAACATGACCTCCCAACTCCTGTACTCAATACTCTGACTCACACCCAAACCATTTATATAAATGATGAAAAGTAGCGGACCCAGCACCGATCCTTGTGGCACTCCACTGGTCATAGGCCTCCATCACCATCTTCTGACTTCTACCTTTGAGCTGGTTGTGTATCCAAATGATTAGTTCTCCCTGTATTCCATGAGATCTAACCTTGCTAACCAGTCTCCCATGGGGAACCTTGTCAAATGCCTTACTAAAGTCCTAACTTCAATCAATGTGGTCATTGTCAAATCCAACTTCTGTGCTTTATGACATTATCTACACCTTACTACCTGAAGAAGGAGCAGCACTCTGAAAGCTCGTGCTTCCTGTTGGACCTGGTGTTGTGTGATTTTTAACTTAATCAGAAGGCCCTTTTATCGCAGATAAGATAACCAAAATACTCCTCAATGCAAAAGAATCTGTCAGCTGCAGCTATTTTTCAGTTACACAATGCAGTCAGTACAATAATAACCTAAATTATTCATAACTAGCAGATCAACAGTGTCATTCTTTGATCCCAGCTAATGATCAAGGTGGCACAGTGGTTAGCACTGTTGCCTCACAGCGCCAGAGATCCGGGTTCAATTCCCGCCTCAGGCGACTAACTGTGTGGAGTTTGCACGTTCTCCCTGTGTCTGCGTGGGTTTCCTCCGGGTGCTCCGGTTTCCTCCCAAAGTCCAAAGATGTGCAGGTCAGGTGAATTGGCCATGCTAAATTGCCCGTAGTGTTAGGTAAGGGGAAAGTGTAGGGGTATGGGTGGGTTGCGCTTCGGCGGGGCGGTGTGGACTTGTTGGGCCGAAGGGCCTGTTTCCACACTGTAAGTAATCTAATCTAATCTAATCTAATCAAGTCTTTAGATTTTAGATTGTATATTCAAAAATCAAATTTATCTTTTTCTGCTATTCTCTGCCAGTGATTAAGTGAACTGAGACTCTGGAATCAGACAGCATCATCTCAAAGCTCGCCCATTTAAGGCAGAGATAAGGGTAGTGAACCTGTGGAGTCTGTACCACAACTGACTGGATCTCATGTAATACTTGCACATTTGACAAAGTAAATTATCAATGGTACAGCAAAGTTAACACTGTAACAATGAGATAACCTGAACAGTGAAACTGTGGGACTGTTAGAAAATGTATCACTAAATATTCTGATTGAAAAAGTACACTGACACTTCACATTTACTGCGCCCAACAGTAAAAATACTTTGTTCAGAAACACAAGTCTTAACTAAATTAAGTACAAAGTGCAAGGAATTTTAATAACAACAAAAGTGAATAGCACATAAAGAATGAGGAAATATGAGCTATTCAATAATTTTAGATCATAATTACCTAAAATTGTTTGTTTTGAGGTTGAAGGCATTTATTTGTGATACTGCGGCAAAGCAGTTTACCAGAAGAATGTGTTTTCAGGATTCCTTTCTTGAATCAATGCACTTCATCTCAAAATAAAATTAAATGCCTAAAGAAATGTTGCAAATACTTAAAAAGGCTAGAGGACAGAATTTAATGCCATAAGGCTGCACACAGAGATAAAGAGAGTCTGGCTTAAGTTTTCCTTTGTCCCACGTCAAATGATTATTTGGTTTAACTTGAATGTTTTAGTGAAAAACGGGGAGCCTAGAGCTTGGCATCTAACAGAGCAAGTGATTAATATTTTACATATGTTGAGACAACACGCTCTGAGCTCATCCTTTCCAAAAACCACACAGAGCAGTTAATCTGATCATTATCACATTGCTGTCTGTGATAATGATCAGATTAACTGCTCTGGGTGGTTGGTTAAGGGATAAAGATTCACGAGGGGCAACTGTCCTGTCCTTAGGCAATAATAGCCTAATAGGCCAAGAATGACTACAGTAAGATTAGGGCCAGTAAAGGACAGTAGTAGAAAGTTGTGCGTGGAGTCTGAGGAGATAGGAGAGGTGCTAAATGAATTTTTTTTTGTCAGTATTCACAAAGAGAAAAGACAATGTTGTCGAGGAAAATATTGAGGAACAGGCTATTAGACTAAAATGGGATTGAGGTTCATAAGGAGGAACTCTGGAAAGTGCGAAAATAGGCAAGTCCCCTGGGCCAGATGGGATTTATCCTAGGATACTCCGGGAAGTTAGGGAGAAGATTGCAGAGCTTTTGGCTTTGATCTTTATGTTGTAATTGTCTACAGGAATAGTGCCAGAAGACTGGAGGATAGCAAATAGGCAAACATGAGGACTGCAGATGCTGGAAACCAGAGTTTAGATCAGAGTGGTGCTGGAAACGCACAACAGGTCAGGCAGCATCCGAGGAGCAGGAAAATCGACGTTTCGGGCAAAAGCCTTTCATCAGGAATAGAGGCAGGAAGCCTCCAGGGTGGAGAGATAAATGGGGGGGGGGGGGGGGGGGGCGCTGGGGAGAAGGTAGCAAAGAGTACAATAGGTGAATGGGGGTGATAAGTCAGAGGGAAGGGTAGAGCGGATAGATGGGAAGGGAGATTGGCAGGTAGGAAGAGCTTCAGGGCAGGGATGACGATCTGGGGGTTGCAGTGAGAGAGAGACTCACTGAGATTCTTGTGGAGAGAGGAGGAGAACTTCTTCAAGGTAGGCATCCTTGCAAGAGGATTTGCAGTAAGGTTAAAATCAACTAGGCAAAAGTGAGAACTGCAGATGCTGGAAACCAGAGTTTAGATCAGAGTGGTGCAGGAAAAGCAGAGATGTTGTCCCCTGGTAATTATAGACCAGTGAGACTTACTTCGGTTGTGGGTAAAGTGTTGGAAAGGATTATAAGAGATAGGTTCTATAACCATCTAGAAAGGAATAATTTGATTAGGGATAGTCAACACAGTTTTGTGAAGGGTAGGTCATACCTCACAAACCTTGAGTTCTTTGAGAAGGTGTCCAAACAGGTGGATGAGGGTAAAGTGGTTGACGTGTAAATGGATTTCAGTAAAGTGTTTGATAAGGTTTCCCACAGTCGACTAATGCAAAAAATACAGAGGCATGGGATTGAGGGTGATTTAGCAGTTTGGATCAGAAATTGGCTCGTTGCAAGACAACAGAGGGTGGTGGTTGATGAGAAATGTTCACCCTGGAATTCAGTTACTGGTGGTGTACCTCAAAGATCCGTTTTGGGGTCACTGATGTTTGTCACTTTTATAAATGACCTTAATGAGGGTGTAGAAGGATGGGTTAGTAAATTTGCGGATGATACAAAGGTTGGTGGAGTTGTGGTCAGCACGGAAAGGGTCATAGATAAGCTGCAGAGAGGTGGAAAATTGAATTTAATGCAGAAAAATGTGTGGTGATTCACCTTGAAAGGAGTAACAGGAATACAGAGCACTGGGCTAATGGTAAGATTCTTAGTAGTGTGGATGAGCAGAGAGACCTGTGTCCACGTACACAGATCCTTGAAAGCTGCCACCCAGGTTGATAGAGTTATTAAGGCGACATATGGTGTGTTAGCTTTTATTAGTAGAGGGATTGAGTTTCAGAGCCATGATGTCATGTTGCAGCTGTACAAAACTCTGATGCAGCCACACTTGGGAGTATTACGTATAGTTCTGGTCACTGCATTATGGGAAGGACGTGGAAGCATTGGAAAGGGTGCAGAGGAGATTTGCCAGGATGTTGTCTGGTATGCAGGGAAGGTCTTTTGAGGAAAGGCTGAGGGACTAGAGACTTTACGTTAGAGAAGAAGAAGAAGAAGATCAAGAGGTGACTTAAGAGAGACATACAAGACGATCAGAGGATTAGATAGGGTGGACAGTGAGAGCCTTTTTCTTTGGATGGTGATGGCTAGCACAAGGGGACATAGCTTTAAATTGAGAGGTGATAGATATAGGACAGATGTCAAGAGGATAGATATAGGACAGATGTCAGAGGTAGGTTCTTTACTCAGAGTAGTAAGGGTGTGGAACTCCCTGCCTGCAACAGTAGTAGATTCGCCAACTTTAAGGCGATTTAAATGTTCATTCGATAAACATATGGATGATAATGGAATGGTGTAGGTTAGATGGGCTACAAATTGGTTTCACAGGTCAGCGCAACATTGAGGGCCAAATTCTATGTTTTAATTCATATATCATGACTGCACTGATACACACTAACATCATAGCTAATCTGATAGTCCTCAACTCCACTTTCCTGCCTTATCCCCGTATCCCTGATCCCCTTACTGATCAAATATCTGCCTGACTCTCTCTCTCAAACTTGAAACATTAATAATCCAACCTAAACAGCCCTCTGCTGTGAAGATTTCAATAGTTCACTATTTTTCTCTCTGTCTTAAATGTGCAAGCTCTGAGATAATGCTCTCATACCCCAGAATCTCCCACAAGGAGAAACAACCTTTCTGCATTTAACCCTGGGAATAATCTATGTTTTAATAATGTTTTCTCGCATTATTCTGAATTCTAATGATTACATTTCACCCTCTCCAAATACGAAAATCCCTCTATATTTGGTAACAACCTAGTTTACCTTCTCTGGACTGCCTACAATGGCAGTGCATTGTTCCTTTGGAAAGGGGAGCAAAATGTTCATGATACCTTAGCTGTGACATGATCAGTGCCTTGTATAGATTTTAGCAAGACTTTCCTATTTTTATACTCCATTCCCTTTGAAATGAAGGCCAACATTCCAATCACTTTCCCTATTTCCTACTGAACTTGGACCACAGATTTTTTTTGTGACTCCTGCAGTGATTTGAAGTAGTGCAATCGGATCTTTCACATTCACCTTCGAGAAAGAAGGGACTTCAAGTTTTGCCTGAAATAAATCGCTCCAACAATGTAGCACTCTTTGACCTAATGGTTGGGCAATCAGCCCTAATTATATACTGAAGTTTCTGGAGTGGGCTGGACTCCAAAATTCTCTAACTTACAAATGTTTATATTCCTCTGGAGTGATAGCATAGGTCTGGTGGAAAAAAAATCATCCAATACATAAAATTACTATCTGGCAATCCTGCATCTTATCCAGCTTCTAGGCCCGAGACACTGCAAGAGAAGGAAAAATAAATGTTCCTGCAACACTGAAAGTTCCCAGAGGTGCCTATGGATGATTGTCATCAGGCAGCTACAAGGCTGAGCTTATTGGACTCAAACCTGTTGGAAATTAGAAAAATAGGGAGTAGATCTTATTGAAACAAAAGACTGAAACTTTCAGGTTTCTTCAGCGCTGAGAGAGTGTTTCTCTCTTGGGAAGATATAGAACCAGGGGGCTCAGATTCACAATTTGGGGTCTCCCATTTACAACAGAGGTGAAGAGGAATTTCTTCTTTCCGAAAGTTATTCATCTTTGATATTCTCCATCCCAAAGAGCGGTGGAGGCTGGGCCATTGAAAGTATTCAAGGCTGGGTTGGACAGATCTTTTGATATACAAGGCATTTGAGGTTATAGGGGAATTAAGAAGTTGAAATATACCTTAGACCTAACACAAAACACTGGCTGTTTTTCCTCTTTACAGGTGCTGCCAAACCCTGCTCAGTTTCTCCAGAACTATCTGTTTGTGTTTGCTACAGATTTTCAGCATCTGCAGATGGACAATGAGTCCATAAGAAAGAGTAGGTTGCTCAGTCCCTCGAGCCTTCTCCATCATTCAATAGGACCACGATTGATAGGATACTCCTGACATTCATTTTTCTCCATTTCCCCACAATCCTTGATTCCCTACTAATCAACAATCTATTTGTCTCAGTCTTAAATTTACACATGGGCTCTGCCCCATTATTCTCCGAGACAACAAATTCCAAAGACTCAATCCTCAGAGACAAAATTCCTCCTCATCTCAGTCTTAAATAGGTGCCCCTTTATTCTGAGGCTAGGCACTCTGGCCCTAAACTCTCCCATGAGGGAAAACACCTGCTCAGCATTTACTCTATTAACATTCTTAAGAATTGTGTGTCTATCAATGAGGTCACTTTTCATTCATCTGAACTCCAGTAAGTAGATTCCCAACTTGTTAATTTTTTGCTCCTAGGGCAATTCCTCTATGCTGGGGATCATTTGAGTGAATATTCTCTGAACTGCTTACAAGTAATATCTTTCCTTAAATAAGGGGACCAAAACTGGTCACATATTCCCGATGTGGTCGCACCAACAACTTGTACAGTTACAGGAAGACTCCCCTCGCCTTATACTCCCAATGCCCTCGAAATAAAGTCAAAAGTCACACAACACCAGATTTATTTGAAATCACAAGCTTTCAAAGCGCAGACCCTTCGTCAAGTGAAGCAAAGAGAGTACCTTAAGCACAGATTTTATAATCAAAGAGATCAAAAGATCATACAAATGGTTTGAGGGGAGTGTTGATAGGACAAATAATAGGTCTCTGCAGGTGATCAAGAGTGTTAGATGGTGTGAGTAAAGTGTCAATAGCTGAATAGCAAGTGAAGGGTTGACCTATAATCCAGCTGATTGAGACAGACAGATGATTTTAAAAAGTTAAAAATAAGGTGGTGCTGGAAACAAACTAAATGACTGGAATAAGATGAGAGTCGCAAACAGAGGGTCTAACCAAAGTAATAAGTAATCCAAAACTGTACAAACTAATTGAATCAGAAATCACACGACACCAGGCTATAGTCCAACAGATTTATGTGAAATCACAAGCTTTTGGAACATAACCCCTTCATCATGTAAAGTGAGAAGGAAACACACAGAACACAATTTATGGGCACAAACATCAAAAGATCATACAATGGTGTGAGTGGAGTGTCAAATAATAAGTCTCTGCAGGTGACCAAGGGTGTTAGACGGTGTGTAAAGTGTCAACAGCTGAACAACCAGCCAAGGGATGACCTATAATCCGATTAAATGAGGCAGAGAGATAATTACAAATTTTAAAAATAAGGTGGTGCTAGAAATGACTGGAATATCATGGATCAAAAACAGAAAGAGTTGGAAAAGCCAAACAGGTCTGGTGACTCTTCCTCTGGTTTTTCTTCATAGATACTGCTGGACCTGCTTGGCGATTCCAGCTCCTTCTGTTTTGGTTCCACGTTTTTCCAGTCATTTGGTTCGTCTCCAGTGCCACCTGATTTTTAATTTTTTGTAATCATCTCTCTGCCTCATTTAATCAGATTAGAGGTTATTCCTTTGCTTGTTATTCAGCTGTTGACACTTTACTCACTGTATAACACCCTTGGCCACCAGCACAGACCTATTATTCAACATTCCACTAACACCATTTGTATGACCTTTTGATCACTCTGTCCTCAAACCCTGTGTGCTTCCCTCTCAGTACACTTGACAAAGGGGCTAAGCTCGGAATGCTTGAGATTCCAAATAAACCTGTTGGACTATAACCAGGTATCATGTGATTTCTGACTTTGTCTACCCCAGTCCAACACTAGCATCTCCACATCAAACTAATTAAGATAGAGGGATTGCAAGTTATTAAGGGGTGATGGTGTCAAAACAGGACAGTAAAGATGATTTTAGAAAACAGTATGGTAAGGTCACATGTAGCATGACAGAACACAAGACGACAGTTGAAGCTGTCTTCATGGGTACGGACCCTTGGTTATCAGTTTCTACTTGGCCATTCTGTGTTGTTACGTATCATGAATGCCGCCTTGGAGATCGCTTACCCAAAGATTAGAGGCCAAATGTCCGTGACTCCCCAACTAGAAAGGAACATTCCTTCTGGCTATTGTGGCACAGTGTCCAATCATTCATTGTCTTAGTGTCTGTGTGGTCTCACCAATATATTATGCCTTGGGCACTCTTGCCTGCAGCTTATGAGGAAGACAAGATTGGCTGAGTCACATGAGTATTTGTCGTGTACGTGGTGAGCGGTAGTGGAGATCTCCAAGAAGATTGTGCATATCTATAAACACCCCCCCCCCCCACCCACGGAAATGACTTTTGACCCTGTCCACCCCAGTTCAACACCAGCACCTCCAAGTCCTGAAATAAGGGACAACAATCCATTAGCCTTCTTGATTCCTGTTGAATCTTTGTGTTAGTATTCTATTTTGTACACATGTACCCCCAATCCATTTGTGTTACAGCTTTCTGCAGTTTTTCTCCATTTAAATAATATTGTTCTTCCTTCCAAGGTGAACATTATACTCAGCCTCAAATTATGCTTCATTTGCTATCTCCTTGTCCATTCACTTAACCGATCACTATCTCTGTAAACTGCTGTATCCCTCTTGCAATTTGCTTTACTGCCCTTTTTTTGTGTCTTGATCTTTTGTTTTCATTATTATACCCACAATCAGACTCACTATGATAATACTGTATGGTTTAAAATACCCAAATAGCTTGCTCCTGGTCCTATTTTTAAATTGTTACGAAGAACAATTGACCCTCAGTCTACATTCTTCAAGAAGCTTCCAGATGTGGATGAATTCTGACAGTAAAGAGATAAAGTGTTTAAACTTAAGGTGCATAAAAAGTGAAAGCTAGGTGTAGGATCAAACATTCAAGATGTAAATTCTATTACTGAGCTGATTTACTTGCATTTTAATGTGGGAACAAGCTCTTTGCTTTAAAAACATGGTATTCTTTCCTCCAGCGATGCATCACAAAGAAACTACGTCACTAATAGTGCTTAGTGGGGTTGGTTAGCTCAGATGACTGGACGGCTGGTTTGCAATGCAGAATAATGCCCACCCCACTGGTTCAATTCCTGCCCCTAACCTCCTGCTGAGGTTATCATAGCTTCTCGATTTCTCCTTTTGCTTGAGGTATGATGATCCTCAGGTTAAATGACAGAACAGGTCTAAGATGCCCTGGGACTATATAACTTTTACTAGTGCTTATAAAAGATTTACAAGCAAGAATTAGAAGGAAAAGATAGAGAAACTTAGTTTATTCTTTTATTCAAGTGGTGTATGTGCATTTTCAACATGCTCTGTCTCCTCTGCTGCAAAGACGACAGGTCACTGGCGTGCATTCAAAGTTCTGCTGATAAACTGACCACTCAAAAGTGCTGGAATAACCACTCTTATTCTCCCAGGCTTCAAGAAGAAAATCCAGTCTTTAACTCACCATCTCTCCAGTCAATGTGGCTCAAGGATTAGAACTGACCAGAGTGCGAGATCATGACCAAAACCACCGTTAAAATACTGTCACTTATTGTTAAAGAGGATTATTATTACTTTTGTATTGACGTTACAAATGTCCTTTATACAAAAAGGCCTAATTAGTAGGAATTCAAATAATATGGTCTTCTACAAGGAAGAAATGCCTTGGGGGTTTTTTTTGCAACTGCAAGGAATGCTGAATTCCAGTGTTTACTTGTTTATGGTATGCAAAGACTGTACAGAAATGCTTCAGTAATTGTATAATATAATAAAGATTTTTGAAGGAAAAAAGTATATTTTTGCAATACAAAAATGGACATGTATTTCAATTTACAATAATTAGCAAATGGTACACAAGTGATAACACAAACTAGTTTCAAAAGGCAATTCAAATAAACAGATCTGCCACCATGAGAAAATCTCCCTGTAATTGCTTTATCAATTTTAAAGATTGTTATCTAATTTGTAACAGGAAGCAGGAAACTACAGGTCAGTTAGCTTTTCATCTGTCAGAGGAAAGCTGTTCGAAGCAATATGTTATGGCAGGGCACTTTGAAAAGTTCAAGGTAATCAGACAGAGTTGACATGGCTTTATCAATGGGAATCATGTTTATTCAATCTATTCAAGCTCAACTAAGTAACATGTATTGCAAATAAAGCAGAAATGGTCAATGTACTGTACTGATTTCTAGAAGGTATTTGATAAGGTACTCATCAAAATTCTTGCAAAAAACAAAAGCTGTGGTGAAGGGCGTAACACATTGGATAGATCATAGAAATTTATGCCAGCAGTAGGCTATTCAGCACCTCAAGCCTGCTTCACCATTCTAGATCATGGCTGATCATCCAACTCTATGCCATATTTCCAAATATTCACATATTCCTCAACGACATGCGTAACTAGAAATCTATCAAGCAATGCCTTGAATTTACCCAATGACTGAGCTTCCTCAGACCTTTGGAGTAACTAATTCCACAGATTTGCCACCTTCTGAGGAAAGATGTTCTTGTAGTATGGCCGGTCTTTTATTCAAGTCCATGTTTCTTGGTTCTAGACCCCAAAGTCAGGAATTATCCTTTCTGGATTTACTCTATTTATCTCTTTAAAACTTCAATAAATTTCTATGAGATTGGTACCTTTACTCTTCTAAACTCCAGTGTCCTCAATCTCTGCTTACAGCCCAGTCCCACCAGCCCAGGAATCAGTCTGGTAAACCTCCGCTGAACTCCATGTATGGCAAGTATCTTTAGCCAAGGGACCAGAACTGCACATGAAACTCCAAATGCAGTCTCACCAGTGTTCCATAAAATTGAAGCAAGACTTCACTGTGCCTGAATTCAAATCTTTTGTGATAAAGGCCAACATATTATTTGCCGTCAAGTTATATCCAGTATGTTAGCTTTCAGTGCCTTTTGAACTAGGACACTCATGTCCCATTGTACATCAACACTTTCCAATCTCTCACCATTTAAGAAACATTGTTCACTTTTGATTCTCCTCCCAGAGTGGATAACTTCACACTTGTCCAAGTTATATTCCATTTTCCATGCTCTTACTAACTTGCTCAGCCTCTCTAAAATCAACCTTTTTGTATCCTCCCAATTCTCATTCCAAGTTTTGTATCTTCTTACATATGTTGCAATTGATATAAATTGTAAACAGTTGAGATCCAAGAACTGATCATAAGACCATAAGAGATAGCAGCAGAAATTAGGCCATTCAGCCCATCGACTCTGCTCCGCCATTCAATCATGGCTGATAGGTTCCTCAACCCCATTCTCCCACTGTTTCCCCATAACCTTTGATCCCCTTGAAAACAAAACCGATCTCTGTCTTAAATATATTTAATGACTTGGGTCTCCACAGCGTTCTATGGCAACAGATTCCATAGATTCACCACTCTCTGGCTGAAGAAGTTTCTCCTCATCTCTATTCTAAAGGATATTCCCTTTACTCAAAGGCTGTGCCCTTGGGTTCTAGTCTCTCCTCCGAATGGAAACATCTTCCGAACCTCCACTCTGTCCAGGCCGTTCAGTATTCTGTAAGTTTCAATTAGATCCCCCCCTCATCCTTCTAAATTCCATCGAGTATACAGTCAGAGTCCTCAAGTGTTAAGCCTTTCATTCCTGGGAACATTCTTGTGAAACTCCTCTGGACTGCTCCAGGGCCAGTACATCCTTCCTGAGGTATGGCACCCAAATTGCTCACAATATTTGGTATCCCAGTTGTTATAACCGCCAACCTCTGAGTGGCACACTGAACACTACTCTCTGCTTTGTGCCTGTTAACCATTCCTCTATCCCAGGTGCTTTAATTTTATCATTCGCCTGTCTTTATCAAAAGTCTTCAGAAAATCCAAATACATCACTTCTACATATTTCCCTTAATTACTGTGCTAACATCCTCAATAATTCTACTTTCCTTTCATAAATCCATGCAATTGAAAATTATTTTTCGACCAATATCCAATAATCCTATAAAAAGATGTTCTAATTTTTTTTCTACTACTGACATCAGACTATCAAGTCTTTATTTCCTAGCTTTTGTTTTCCTTCTTGACTTGAACACCGAGATTACAATATAAAGCGTTCCAATCTGCAGTCACTTCTGCACAACTTTGAAAGATGACCTCAAATACATTCACTATCTCTGCAGCCTTTATATCAATATCGGTTGGTTCTGGATCATTTTAGCAATGGGAGGAAACTTTTCCAATCGACTCCAAATACCCCATAATTTTGAATGGCCCTATCAGGTGGAGGATGGGTGCATGTATAGAAAAGGGTTTAGAGGGATATGGGCAAAATGTTCGCAAATGGCATTTTATCAGTTTAGGATAGCTTATCAACGTGGACGCATTTTCTTTGCGCTGAATAACTCTATAAGGAGACCAAAACTGCACAAAGTACTCCTGGTGCAGTCTAACCAAGCTCCTTCACAACTGAAGAAAGACTTCTCTACTCCTGTACTCAAGTCTTGCGATAAAGGTTAACATTTCATTAGCCTTCCTAATTATTTCAAACACCTGAATGGTAGCCTTCAGTGACTTATGGACAAGAGTGATTCGGTCCATCTGTACATCTACACTTTCCAGCTTCCTAAATGCTCAGATATACTCAGTATATCTGTTTCTTAGACTAAAGTAAATAACCTGACCATTTTCCACATAATATTCAAACTACCATGTTCTTGCCCACCCACTAAACCTGTCCAAATCCTCCAGGATTTACACCTTCGTCAAAACATACACTCTGGCTTAGCTTTGCGATCTTGGAAATATTATACTTGGTCCACACATACAAATCATTGATATATATTGTGAATAGATACTGTATACTGAGTTTGTCATGACACCCTTGTTTGTGTTCTCTATTTCCTTAATTATAAAGCGAAGGAATATGAATGCTCTATTAATTAATTGCTCAATGATTTGTGCACACATTTCCTGAGGTTGCCCCATTTCTCAGTTCCCTTTAGAACTGTACCTTTTTATTTAAAGTGTCTTTCCTTGTTCTTCCTATCAAAATGAAGCATATCACACTTCTCTGCATTAAAGCTGATCCCCGTGTTTCCATCCATTGCCCCATCTTTTCTATGCCACCTTGAAGTCTACCACAGCCCTCCTCGTAGTCCGGTTCTGTGTCAATTTGCAATAGTGCTCTGTATACCCTCGTCTAGGTCAGTAATATTTAATCAAAAAAAGCCTGAGTTGTAACACCAATCCTGAATAAACCCAAATACATACCCTCCATCAGTCTGAAAAACAACCGGACACAGTACTTAGTTCCCTGTCACTTAAGCAATTTTGCATCCATATTGCCTCTTTTACTCCATGGGCCAAACTTGTTATGTTACTTATCAAATGCCTTTTGACAGTCTACATACACAATCATAATAGCCTCAGCAACTGCCCTTTACCTTATCAAAGCAGACAAGCAATGTTTGGAATTCTAATGTACTCTGTCACCATTCTGCATCCAGGGAGAATTGGACGTTTATGGCTAGTACCTCTATATTCCTACCCTAGTTCCCCCAGTATCCTTGAATGAGAATCATTTATTCCTGATCATGTATCAACCTTAAGCAAAGTAGCCTAATCTCGAGTACTGCCGCTTCGTCAATTTTTAGCATATCCAAAACATCAAATGCCTCCTCTTTCACCATGACTTCGAAAGCACCTTCTTCCTTTGTAAAAACAGGTCCAAAGTACTTATTTAGCACTGGGTTCCACTACCGAATAAGTCTGCCAGACTCTGATCCACTGCTGACAGACAGAAATTGAAAATTACTTTGAGTGCTGCTGTGTTGCTGTTGACTAACTACGAAATCAAAATACTAAGAACTTATAAACATGCAAATTAAGAGGGTATTAACAAAGTAGTTACATACCTAAATTGGTAACTCAAAGGAGTAAACAACAATCCAAATAGTGGTTTAATTCCCATCACAGCAGTTTGAGAATTTAACTTCAGTTAATTAAATAAATCTACAATAAAAAGATCATACTCGGAATGGTGACTGTGAAGCTACCAGTCTGCCATTAAATTTGGTTCACACATTTCTATCAGGGGAAGAAATCTGCTGTCCTTACTGATCTGGCACACATGCGACTCCAGACTCTCAGCAATATGGACTGACTCTTAATTGTCCTCTGAAGTGCAGCAAGCCATTTGTTTGTGTTAAAGCAGGCAGTTCATCATTATATTTTTCAGGGCAATTTGGAATGGACAATGGATGCTAGTCTTAACAGTGACACCCAAATTGCATAAATGAAATTTAACAGGACCATCAATTTAAAATTTACATCTTAAGCTTCATGGAATAAAAACAAAAATGTGCATTGATGTAGTACCTTTAATAGCCTTAGGACATGCCAAGGCATTTTTCAAATATTTCTTTTTTTGACATCATTTTGCAATGCAAGAAATGTGATAGTCAATTTGCACATAAAATCACAAAAACATCAATGATGTAAACGGTGAGTTAATGTGTCCTTTTAGTAATGCACTGAAGAAGCACAAAAAAGGCAAAACCTTTAACTGTCCTAAATTAGGACAAGTTTTGTAAAAAATAAATTAAAAGCAATCCTTACCTGGCGAGAGACAGAATTGTTAGATTCTGTGATTGAAGACATAACATTGGCAGCACTTTTTTTGTGAACACTGTTCATACCAGGCATTTTGGTTATTTTGCTGGATCTACTGCTGGAACTAGAGTTTTTACGCTTTTTCCCTTCTGACTTGTCAAAAGGAAGGGGCAGCGAAGACATAGCATTGTGTGCTGCTAGTGCATGGTCCCCTGCATGGTGCACCAGGGAAGAAACAGACAGAGTGGGATCAATACTGCTCACAACCATGCTCATGTGTTTAATGGAGTCTGTTGAGCTGCCAGGCAAGGAAGTCCGTCCTGAGGAGTCTATTTTGGCACTAAGTGCGTTGGTTCCATTGTTCGTATTGTGCACAGACATTGCGCTGTAGGAAGATGTTGCAGGAAATGAATTCAATGTGGTGCCAGGGTTCAACACACAGTTCCTTTTGTGCGACCCTGAAAATGATGATGTTGAAGATGAGGTCTGTAATGATGATGTAAATGGGGAGGTGGCAGGTGGTGGTGGCGGAGGTGGTTTCTTCCTCTTATTACATGAGCCCTTGTCGCTGCGCGAAGATAAGTCCTTAACTTTGGAGGATCTGCTGGTTTTTGTTTTCAGTGGTTTACTGAGTGACGGGGAAGGTATGACCATGGGTACTGGTGATAACAACGAAGGGGCCTTGAACCCAGAGTCCATCAAATTAAACGCAGTTGCTGCCTGTGGAAAGGCAGCAGTGTATGACATGATGGAATTGGTATCCACTGCGGTCGCAAATCCTGCTGACGACAAAACTGGGGCTGTCATTACACAAGACGGAGTGATTGGTGAGCTTGAAGGAAGATAAGCTGCTGAAGGGCTGCTCAAAGGCTGTAGCACTGATGCAGAGAAGGTTGTGGTAATAGGTGCTGCAGGAGACAGCATCGGGCTGTCTGCGGCAGGAGGAATTTTCCTAAAGTTGTTTGAAAAGAGAATTAAAACAATGTTATTCTTAATATTCTACTTGAGATATACACATTTCTAAAAATTAACCAACAATTGTGATGTAAAAGACAGAGCAGATTTTAAATTAATTTGCTGAAACTGGTTATTTATTTAAGCAGATCTGGAGAAGGGAAGATTTTTCCTGTTTGTAATTTGTTGCAAAATCAGGAACACTTCCACAAAGCCATGTTTACAAGCCATAACTCAAAGGTGTCTCCTGCATAAGGCAACAGAGCCTGATAGATGGTATAATTTTTGGGTTACCACTGTCTAAGTCCAACTGAAGTCACCTTGATGGGCTCAGAGGAGGAGCTCTCTTCAAAGATGGATCTGCATTTCAATTCAACATTATGCGTGATACAAGAAATTGAGGATCAACATGCAGTCTATTTGCTACAAGTTGCTCAATTGGTCTTGATGTGCTTGTCCAACATTAACAGGGACAAACTTAGGTCCAATAAAGGTTGACAACCCTCTTTGCCTGTCAAGCACATGATGACTTTTACCTTTTCTCTGTTGTCTCAAACGACCTAGGGAAAAACTGAAAGTCTCATGTCAGCACTTGAGAGCCCAGCCCTGACAGCCGCATTCTACCAGCAGCTCAATAGGAATGTGTTTGTTTACGGAGTTGAAGATGAATCCACAAATCCACTTAAGGAGTTCTTCTATTGGAAGAAGCACAGGTGTGGTGTTGAGAATACAGAAATTAAATATCAAAAAGAAAAACAAACATTTGAACTTGAATAATCTGTACAATTCTAGCCACTGCTGAAAGCATCCAATAATAATGTGGTATTATGCTTATGTGCAATCATTCTTCATTAAAGAACCAGAAAGAGGATTACTAGAATTAAGTCAAGGTGTACTTCAATACTGCAAGTGTATCCTCTAATCTTCTGAATTGTCAATCTAGTTAATATTCCGCCATTTCAGCCCTGCTTTTAACCTACACTAACTTCCTTCCTCCAGACAAAGTGTCTTACCTCCGACTCACAAGGTAAGATACAGATATGAAAAGTCTTTGGGTAAACTTAGTTCATTCACTCAAAGATCCCGCTGTTATTCCATTAGAGACTGAAGATTCCCCAAGCAATGGTTTATTTGAGAACTGATTAGAACTAGTTCAATAGACAACTGACCCAGGAGCTTGAAAACATATGTTCACCAGAATTGGAATCAGCCTTGTTACCTCTAGATTATTCAGCTATCCACATCAAATATGAAATATAACTTTCATGTTCAAAACTGTTCTCACATTAACCTCGTAAACTAGGGTGAATATTGGACTCACTTCCACATCTGTGAATTTAGGTGTTTTTCTACCATTGAATTAAGTGCCAGTCGAAAACGGTCCCATCGTCTGTCAAAGACATAGAAACCTCTGCCCATCAAGCGACTCCCAAAAGTGCAATACTACAAAACAATGCAAAGCAATTATTTTAAACCATACATTTTAAGATTGAAAAACATAAAACTCAAGTGTTGAAAACAAATCAGGAGCTTTTGAAGTAAAATATAACAACATACACCAAGTGGCCTTGGGTGGTGCCCAGAATATTGACAGTCCAGTTTTTCAGATTCCTCTGTACCATCCATTTCTCCTTCATCACTGGATAATCGACTTGCTAAATCTCCAATAATGGGCAATGGCAATTCCAATACTGTTGCACTGTTGGATGTAGTACCCATACTATTTAAGCTGCCAATAGATGAACCCCTGCTGAAAGCAATGGACAAATATTCTATTAATTTTAGGTTATATTTCAGGTCTTAAAACAGTTACATTGTGGTGGAGGGTCTGACAACTGAAAATAAAAGGAACACAGAAATTACTGTGAAACTGCAATCGCGGAACAGATGGTTCAACCACCACGGCCTTTATTCTCTACATGAGCATCAGTTTTACTTCCACTTTTGTTCCATACATTTTCCCTCACCTTTCATTCAATGAACTGTCTAAGCTATTCTCAGATATTGAGATGACTCTCTTTCAATCATACAGTCAGGTCAGTGATCACTGCCCTCATTCTAGACCTCTCAAACAGTGAAAAGCATTCTATTTTTAATTAGTTTACCTCATTCTAACAAAGCTCTCTACAATTCTGTCAAAATATCCTGGAAGTTCTTATATTCTAACAACTGTAGCCTCAAATTTTTATCCTTTCTTTGCATTTGAACCTCCTCACTCCAGCAACCATTTTATTGAATCTGTGCACCAGCCTGACTATTATCTCAACAATCCCTCTGTACTACAAAGTTTAAATTGGCGTACCGTGCGTAAACAGTGCACTTGTTAGAGTTTTATATAGATTTATCTCCACATTGGGTTTTAAATTTTATGCCATAAATGGCATTTGCAACACCTCGTTACATTATTAAATCATTTTCAAATATCTAACAACTACCATCTTGCAAAAGCAATCAGACAACTCAGTGGAAGTTGTGCATTATACCAGAGAACTGACTTATTGCTGTGGTTTTAGAACACCACCACAAAATGAAGATGGGGAAAGCCCAACTTTGGTGTTTTTATACATAATACTATTCAACATAAACTCCATTAAAACACAAATGCACAAAGAGGTGCATTTGAATTATTTTAAGGTTTTTGGAAAATTCACATTACTTCATTTGTGATTTTTATTAACATTACTGCAAGAGTTTAAAACATCAGGCATTAAAGAACAGAGATGGCACTGAAGTGAACAAATTGGCAGCAAGTCTCATCTTTAAAACACTGTAGATTAAACTAACCGACAGACAGACTGTTTACTAAGGTGTCATCATTCCTCAATTTAAGATCTGTCACAACCCATAAATCAGTCTGAATTGAATGCTTCTAAATCCTTGTCCTTTTAAAACATACTGCAACATCCTAACAAGTGACCTTCTTGCGCACTATTCATAGAATCCCTTGTGTGGAAGTAGGCCATTCTGTCCTTCAAATCCAAAGCGACCCTCTGAAGAGCATACTACCCATGCCCACACTCCCAACCCTATCCCTGAAACCCTGCATTTCCCATGGCTAATCCACCTAACCTACACATCTCTGGACACTGTGGGCAATTTAGCATGGCCACTGTGCGAGGAAACTGGAATACGTTGAGGAAACCTACACACAGGGAGAATTTGCAAACTCCACACAGTGGGATCAAATCTGGGTCCCTGGCACTGTGAGACAGCAGTGCTAACCACTGATCCATTTCATTTCTGAGCTGACCTGTACCAACTTTTTGTAAGCTCTTTTTGACAGTAGAGCTAAGAATGAATATTTATCCATCTAATTAGTAAAATCTACATTAGATTATCATTAATGGATGAAAACTGCCAGGCATCAATTGTTTAAGGTGGAATAGCCTGAACGCGACTTGGCCATTTAAAAAAAGAGTTATTTGAAGAAAAATGTAAACCGTTTTTGTATATTGCTTTATGAACATTTAAGGTACGTTACATAAAAAAAGTTTACACACCATGAATGATTCCTCAATACAGAGGGATGTGGGTCATTGACAAGACTAGCATTGGTTGTTCATCCCTAACTGTGCTTTAAACTGTGAGGCTTGCTAGTTCCTAAAACATTAGACTAACCCTCTTGATTATCAATTCAACAACAATACCAGTATTATCATCTCTCCACACTTTCTCCACAATAGTATCTAACTACTCCACCACTGGACTTGCACACAAAAAAACTATTACTCAGTGAAAAGTGTCAACCATAATTTCTACCTGCAATTTGCATAATATCCGAAGTCAATATTCACACAAGCTAAAGGAAGTAACCCTTTTTCAGCATGTGTTTTAATATCTCCTGAAAACACACATTAAGACAGACAGAACACTGAACTGTAATTCTCTGTCGTAAGTACAAGTAGTGAAGTGAAAGAGGAGGCATGAGGGAAACGTACAGCTCACAACAGGAATATCACGTGAATGACATTGCTTTCAAAGCAGCATAGAATTCATAGAAGCTTCACTCAACAAGCCACTGAATTTAACAATGAGAACCTACAATATGCTGAATCAACTAATCAATGTGCACTTTATTCAGGTACAAATTATTCTGGCACAAAATCATTACATAATTTTTCAGAAATGTTTGATGTTACTGATGAAAATGATTGATATATAATAATAATTTGTGAAAAATTAGTTCCACATAAAATATTCACCGCCTTACTAAAAGTAAGTATTTAACTGGCCAAACCATACTGAATGTTTACTTGAGAGTGAGGACATTCCGAATTTTGGATGTTGGATTGGTTACATTTGGGCATTGGGCTGTTCAGACCAACCTGGGTTGTGTGGGGTTCATGGGTCTCTTCAAGGGTGGAAACAGACTGACGGCAAACAGTGGAACAGATAACACGTGCAACGCCAAGTCAAATTGTCGACATAAATCAAATATAATTGCTACATGGCATATTCTATGCATGTCCAGTTTTCAACCAATGGCAGCTTTTGGACAATTGTTTTTGATAGAGTATACAAGTAAATATCTCTGTAAATGTTGTTGTGGAAATGTCTCAAAAGACACTTTGTATAAGACAGACTTTTAATTACAATCAATATATTCTTTAAAAATTATACAGAAACAAGTTTTTATTCGTATGTTGTCTGCAGCACAAGACGGTTCTTTGTCATTGAGATTCCCCTTTCCTGATTAGATCACTGTCCTTAATCATGCATGTTATTCTGGGATTCTCATGTGACATCTGAATTTGCAAATGCCACTGAAAGCAGAAGTGTGTGCATGCACGCACACACACTGTGCGATACAGGATGAAACTCACAATCACTGTAGAAAATTGTTGAGACGTTAAGTTAGCTCAATGTTGAAAAGTGTAAACAATGAAATCATGTTGTAATTCACCTGGCAAGGGCAGTATTCAGCAGTCTTGATTTTGCTGGCGATGTAACTTTATGCTCCAAACCAGGGTTAGTCAAAGATACTGCAACTTGCTCTTGTGGAGACATAGACTGACTCTGATGAGAATCCTTTGACACTTGAAGGTGCTCCTTGTCTTTTACAGTTTCTTTCTCCTTTGAGCGTGCTTTATGTTCAGCAAGAAGAATGTCAAATTGTTTCCTTCGTCCTGGTACTGCTCTCCGATGACTAAGTGAATGAGTCTGCGCGAAAGCAAGTGAATAGAAGGTATTCCAGATACAATTGAAATGACACTTACAAAAATGAAGCTATTAGCTTAGTTGTAAATATTGTGCCCCACCACATTGTTGAAATGTTTAAACATTTTTGAGGTGAAGTAGTTTTTGCTTTATTAACAATGATTTCAAACTCAAATTTGAGTTACATGAATATAACATCGATATTCACATACACGTTCAATAACAAATTGTAAAATCGAATCAATTTCAAAATTCCATTGTAACTATCAACCAAAGAAACCAACCAATCATTTCGGGCAAAACACATACCTTACACGTAAGTGACCTTGTACATGGTTTCTTGGTCTCAGGGTCCATAACACCACAGTGTCTGTTGGGGTCAAATTCCCTCTCTGTTGAATTGTGAAAAAACTGAATTCAGTATACTGATGACAGCCAGACAAATTGCGTTTTCTCTACAATACCTACATCTAAATTGATTATAAATGCACAAAATCAGAGATATAAAATATTCCAGTCAATGCCAAACGCTCAGGGTTCAAGTTGATTTTCCTTCTTAATATAAAGCATTACTGAGCCTTCAAGACTGAAGAGAGATACATTACAAAAATGCAAATATTCTCAAGCTCTTCACTTCCAAAGTGTAAATAGCTTATGATAGTTATTCAACATTTTTAATGGATTGGATTTTGTGTAGTCATGTAGCTGTTTCAATAGCCGAAGCTCGTTCACTTTTCACAATGTGTTAATGCGGATGTGCTGTGTAACTGGACTCCTCATAGGCAGGTTCACATTGACGCCCAGGGATTATATCGCCTCCCACAGCTCAGTTCAACAGCAACGATCACATACATCATGCATGAAGCAGGCACACTGGAGCATGAAAAACTGAAAACAGTAACCAAAGATCCAAAATGATCGCGGGCCACCTGCATTTGTAACAATAAACTGATGTTTATTATAACAGGGCATTTCAAGCTTATGTCATCATAGAA
This sequence comes from Chiloscyllium punctatum, assembly GCF_047496795.1. NCBI lineage: Eukaryota > Metazoa > Chordata > Chondrichthyes > Orectolobiformes > Hemiscylliidae > Chiloscyllium > Chiloscyllium punctatum. Next base: position 69,734,857 of record NC_092770.1, on the reverse strand, counting down.
TCACACTACATCGAAGCTCACCGTGTTTGTACTAGCTCTTCCAAAGACCTATCTAATCATATCCAGACTTGTGCATAATTTTCCTTTTCCAAGTGTATATTCAATTTCCTTTTGAATGTTACAATTGAATCTTCTTCAATCAACTTATCAGTTAATATGCTCAGATCATAACAACTGTTGGTATAAGGATAAAAAACTAATTTCTCTTGAATTTGTGCCTTCTTGTCATTGACTTACCTACCAATAGAAATAGACCCTCCTTATTTACTCCATCAAAACACTTCATCATTTCAAACCCTTGAATTAATTCTCTCCTTGAACTCAGTTTGAAGAACATTCCCAGGGTTTTAATATGCCAGAAGTCCCTGTACCCTGGTATTCCAAAAATCCTCCAGGAATTTGAAATTCTTCCTGAAGTGTGTTGTCCAGAAATGGGCACAACTCTCCATCTGAGGCCGAACCAGTGATTCACAAAGGTTTGGCACAATTTCTTTGCTTTTGTACTCTAGTTCTTCATTTATAAATACCAAGATGCTGAATGCTCTTCCAACAGCCTTGCAAATTGTCCTTTCACATTCAGAAACACATATGTATGTTTACGCTCATAAACGGTAAAAGTAAAAAAAAATTCAAAAAATATGATACAGAAAATACTAAAATACTATTGCCTGAATTACTTGGGCTTTCCATATACCACAAAGCGTGTCCTTCTCCTTATTCTATCTTTGAATCCACATTGTTTACAGTATACATTGACTCTGCAGCAGCAACTCAGAATTGTAACTGTCACCATATTCGTTTTCTGAAAGAGTTTCATACCACAAACACCTAGTGTATAATGCTTACATGTGAAATAATACTAGCAATAGGTTGCAGGATGGTCACTTGCTTTATGCTTCCGACTTCTCAAGCTTGCATATGTGTGTGTGTAAACCACGACATCACACAATAGAAGAGGTCAAATTTGAAGTGTAAGACTCCAATTAAATGATCAAGTTCTTGACTGTATTTGAAGATGCTATCTTGAACACCACGAGGCCAGAATGCATTGTGCAAAAGTACTAAAGGGAATAGTTAAGTTTTCCCCAAACTCCCCATTACCACCTTTCTGATGTCCTTCCGTATCTCTCTCATATTCATTCATCGTTCTACAAACAGACTTTCAAGCTCAGGTTGCAGCATAGTCTCATGTAGTGATAATGTGAAGAGGTCTCATGCAGACACTAACTTATGTTACTCTTTCCATACATAAACACATCACAGGCAAAAGTGATAGGCCCCAGACCTTTCTAAGAATAGAAGCACCTTTTAAACCATAATGTTTCCTACACAAGCTTCAGTCCAAAATGGTTACTGGAAGGTACATTGTATGAATAATTGTAATTAGGAATTTAAAGTGATAATGGCAAAGAAAATAATTTCCATGGACCGAGCATCTTTTTGGGGCCTAAACATACTATAACCAATTAAATACATTTGGAGTACACTACATGATGCAGACATTGAGTACAGCACAAGTTGCAATCATCTGCAAACAGCTGTGACCAGAAAATTTGTTTCAGTGGTGAGTTGAGAGTATTGACCAGAATATTTGGGATTACTCTCCTGCTCTGCTTCAAATTATAGCTTGGAATCTTTTACAAACATCTGCAAGGATAGAGAAGCCACAGTTTAACAACTCATTGAGAAATCAGCACCCCCAAAAATGGAGTACTCTGCAAATAAAGCACTAAATTTATCAGCATAAATTATCTGTTCAAGTCTCTGAATGGCACTTGAAGGCATGACCATTGGTTTCAAAGACCAAAACACTTGTACTGAGAGAAGCCTGACATTTTGCTTAGAGCAGAGTCTGCCGATCAGTGGATTGGCTTGTCTCTGTTCAAGTTGATCAATCCTCAATTTTTGATGTCAAGGTATGTGCTTTAAAGAATAATGACTGAGAGCTTTCTTGATTCATTCAAGCACTTGCATGGCCAGAGGGTAAGTATGGAGATTATCAACCACATCTGTGCAACTATGCAAGGCGGATTCTCGTCACTGAAGTAAATTTACAGAACACTGCAGTGCCAGGGTGTTCTCTAGTATTTGCTCAAGTGTTAGGGTTCTCAGCCAGATGACAGTGTCTTGCGGAAATTTTGTCAGAAAAGTTTCTGTTTCAGGTTTCCAGAAGCCACAATGTTTTGCTTTTGTGCTGGCTCTGAAACTTGGTTACAAAGAGCGACATCGCTTCGAGACCCTTGAGAAGCATCAACAACATTGTTTGAGATGGATTTTCTGCATCAGCTGAGAGGACAGGCGAACTAGCACCTGTGTCCTTGATGCAACTAACAGCACCAGCATCAAGGCTAGTACCAGCATCATCCAAAACCCATTCTGCTGGCCATCACATGCTTAGGATGCCTGAGTTCCAACTACTAAAGCAAATGATCTTAGGCAAGCTTAAATAAGACACTTGAACAAGAAGAGGAAGAGCTATGAGGGGGCACAAATTTAAAGTGATTTACAAAAGTAGTAAATGTGAAGAGGTGAACAACAATATTTTTCACACAGTGAATATTCAGGGTAAGGAATGAAATGACTGTGACTGTGGTGAAGGAGGGTTCAATTGAGCCACCCAAGAGGTACTGTTTGACTATTCGAATAAAAACATTGTGCAAGGGTATGGAGAAAAAGCAGAAGGTCGATATTAGGTAATCATTCTCATGTGAAGAGCAGATGCAGGCATGAGTGGCCAAATGGCAGCCCCAGTACAATAACATTTCTATAATCAATAGCCTATGATATATGGACCATCAATATTATGTAACAATGGATCAGAAAAAACAGAAATTTAAAATAATGATCAATACTAATTTCAGAGTATGTCACATTGATTATGCTGCAACTTACTATCCCACATTTTCTGCTTATCTCATTGTGTTCAAAGAGAAAGTACGCATCGCCCTGATATATAAATAATGAATATCCTTGTGCTTATTACCTTGGTGAGCTGGCTGCAGATATTTTGATTGATAGCTACTTCCAGGATAATTTATGGTCAACTAAAAAACTTAAACCCTCTACTTGAGAGCTCTTGTGGTGCAGTATCTCTGAGCCACAAGACCTGGGTTCAAGTCCTATATGCTCCAGAGGTGCTTCACATAAATGTCTTTGGATTCCACAACAGAATTTTTTTACACATACTTTAATTCAAGTGGCTGAAAGAATATCAATGACAGTTTTCCAACTGTCTCAGACTGAACAGTGTTTGGTTGAGGTCTGAGTCAGTATTCACAAAACATCAGAGAATACCTAATACAAAATATTTCAATGCCCTGCTTTATACTTATCCACCTACACCTGACAAGCAGATTAAGATCACAGAAAATTATCAATGTCCTTAAAGAGGGTACTTGGACATTTTTCATCATCATCTCCCCTGCTGTCTTGCTTCCAAAGTAGATTCAGAGTACAAACTTTCTTCAATAAATGCAGGCAATGGGATTCCTAGCAGTTCTGCCTTCAAGATATATGATGGGCCACCACTAATTTGCCTGAAAGATGAAACCTACGAAGACAATTTCCATGAATAATTACATCAAGACCAGCACATGACACTGTAATGACTGAATTGCAACTTGTCTAAATGGTGTTAATCAGCAAATCTATCTTCCTAATTTACTGGAACGGTACTGGGACATGATGTGAGTCCAACATTATATTGAATTGCATGTGGCCACTCAGACCTTCAAATAGAAACAGGCTTCATTTTAAATTATATCTATTTATCCAGTGAAGTCAGCAGTAACAGTTTAAGCAGATAAACAAACTCAGCAAACAAGAGGCTACAGGTTCATGAGTTTGAGTTCTGGGTCTGCCTGACATTCAGGTAAGCCTACCTCAACTGCAATGAGTTCGGTTTGTTCCTCATCTATAACCAGATGCAATGTTTCGAATCTTCTTGAGTTTTGAGGTCTGGAAAAGGAGCTAAAATACTTCCTTATTTTCAGAAGACAAGTGTAAGTGGAATACATCTGGATATGGGAAGTTATGGTTGACTACTTGCCACACATTCTAATGGTTGGTCCATCAGCAATACTGGAGGTCTGACAAAACCAGGAGAGACAGACTGAGGAATAAGATTTATTTAGGCTTTGAAATAAATTCACAGTCTGGAGTTAAGCCATAGAAGTCAGTGAGGTCTAGCAGTCTCCAGCCAATCTGTGCTGAATTAGTTAATCATAATAAGGCTTGGCATCTACTTCAATATAACCTTAATGTATGTGCGTGCATGTACATATGCGTGCATATGTACTAGTGTGTGCATGCGTTTGCATATGTGTGTCTTAGTATGTATATATGTGTGTGTGAGTGTGCGCGTGTGCCTGCATATGTGCTGTGCGGGTGTCCATATATGTGTGTGTCTGTGTGCGCGTGTCCAGGTGAGGATATGTGAGGTGACAGGAAGAAATTAGCTTTCATTTTTATCCATCACCCTTCAACTACACTAAGCAGGAAGTGTCTGTACAACGACAGATTTGCATTCAGATACATCTGCCTCAAACAGTAATGGCTTACACTACCTTATCCAGCTGTGCCAGATGCAACGTTCAGATTTTCCTTAAACTTAAAGTGTGGAATTGCTATTATAAAAATAGATAATGCTGGAAATAATCAGTAAATCAGGGAACACCAGTAGAAAGAGAAACTGAGATTGTGTTTGAGGTCAACAGACTTACTTTAGAACTGGAATTTTGATGAAAGGTCATTAGCCAGAAACATTCATTTTGTTCCCTTTTCCACAGATGTTGTCTGACCTACAAATATTTTCAGTACTTTCTGTCTTTGTTTCATCTTTCCGGCAATCACAGTATTTTGCTTTAGAACGTCAGTTAGTCTATTTTAAAGTTAAAAAAACATAAAACTTTGTCCACCCCAGTCCAACAGCGGCTGCTCCATATTTTAAAGTAGTGTCGTTTTTTTAAAAAAAAGCCTTGCAACAAAATATAATTTCAATTTACTGCCAATGGCTGAAATCTCCCAAAAATACTCAATTTTTCACTAACTAATAAAAGATTGATACAATGATGCCATATTGGAAAATATACTGTTGAATAAATACACTTACTGAATGTCAACAATATGAACCACCTCAAGACTAAATGTCCAGGGGACTAAGTTAGTACCATTTTTCATCTTTGAATAATATGTTACATCATAGAAAATGACCAAAAGGCTTGACATTAATTCTTACATATGTTTTGAACATCCATCCGGCTGATTCAGGCCTGTGAGCTATTTTACTATGAGGGCAACCTGAAGCTCTTTGCTACCCTATGCATTTACTTTAACTTTCTCACATTTTGACCTGTTGATTGGTTCAGGTCATGTCATGGACCTTCCCATTTCTTCCAGTATTCTAACAGCAGCTTTTAACAAATATGATTGAAGTTCTTGTCAGAAAACCTTGAAGTGGTTAACTTTATGAAACAAAATACTGAGCAGTCAGTGATACCAAATGCACATTTGTCTTAGCAGCAATTTTAACAACACAGTCACAAAATGACAAAGGTGTTGAGGTAAACAAACCACGTGTTATACTACAACAGGCATTTAATGTGTTTCAGGCAAGGTACTTCTCTTCCAATCCAAATCCAAGAATTAGGAAAGGACATCAGGCACCTATGGGTCAGACTACAGTTGGAAAGGAGGCTTGGTCAACTGGAGAAATAAAAAAGAACGCAGAAGCGCAGTGGTGCTCAGTGCCTCATTGTCAATTGTGGGTTCTGACTGACCATAAATTAGCAACCATTAGGCCAACAAACAAGTTCACAAATTGTCAAAAGTTAATACACTGGCAGCAATTTTATTTATAGAATGGAAGTTGCAAAGTGAAGGCAAATTGGAGTGCGTGCCGAACCAATTAGAAGACCAGCCCGGACTAAGCTTGGCATTTTGAGTTTCTTTTACAAAAATTATTCTCAACCCCATTCTCCTGTGTTCTCCCCATAACCATTGATCCCCTTCCTAATCAAGAAGCTATTTATTTATCTCTGTCTTAAAAGATACTCAATAACTTGGCGTCCATAGCTTTCTGCAGCAATGAGTTCCACAGATTCACCACTCTCTGACTGAAGAAATTCTCTCTGATCTAAATTCTACAAGGTTATCCCTTCACTCTAATGCTGTGCCCTCAGATCCTAGTCTCTACCACTAGTGGAAATATTACTTCCACATCCACCCTATCAATGCCTCTCAGTATTCTAAGTTCCAATCAGATTTTCCTTCATCCTTCTAAACTCCATCCAGTACAAACCCAGAGTCCTCAACCACTCTACATGAGAAGATCTTCACCCCAGGATCATTCTTACATACCTCCCTTGCACCCCCTTCCAGCACAGCCCTCCTTAGATATGGGGTCCAAATTGCTCACCATATTCCAAATGGATCTTGACCAGAGCTTTATACAGCATCAGCAGTACAATCTCTGCTCTTTTATTTTAGCCCACTTGAAATAAATATTACATTTGTCTTCTTAACTGCCAAGTGAACCTGCATGTTACCTTAAAGAGAATCCTGAACTAGAACGCTCAAGTCTCTTCAGACTTTGGAAATCTAAAGCCTAAAACCATTAGGAAATAATCTTTGCTTCTACATTTCTGCTAAAGTGCATAAATCCCCTCTCCCACATTATTTTAATAAATCAATTGAAACACTTGCTGTTGAGTGATTTCTGTTCATCTGTCCAATGGTAACCTTCTGAATCAAAAAAATTATGTAACTGAATAATGTACTGTCCTAAAATGGTCAGGGACAGAATCTATTTGGTTTGAGCTGAGAAACAATCAAGATATCGTCGTACCACTGGATATATTCCATTGGCCATCAACCAGAGGAAACGTACAGAGGAACAAATTTGCAAGGAAATCACAGAGAGGTGTAAGAAATACAGAGTAGCAATAATGTAAGACTTTAATTATACTATACACTCTGAGATAGTAATAGTGCAGACAGCAGAGGGGGGAAACATTCCTGACTGTGTTTTAGAAATACGTTCTCCATCAGTAGGCTTCTGGCATTGTGAATCCGATTCTGGGTAATGAGGTCAAGTTGATCAAGTGTTAGAAGGCGCAAAAACAGACATTGCTGGAAAATCTCAGCAGGTCTGGCAGCATCTTCGGAGAGAAATCAACGTTAACTTATCGGGTCCAGTGATGCTTCTTCAGTACTGGTTCTGAAATTCTGAAGGGTCACTGGAACTGAAAAGTTAACTCTGACTTCTCTCCAAAGATGCTGCCAGATATGCTGAGATTTTCCAACAATTTCTGTTTTTGTTTCAGATTTCCAGCATCTGCGGTTCTTTAGTTTTTTTGTTAAGTGTTAGAAGAACAGTTAAGGATAGTAATAGTATCATAAAGTTGAAATTAGCTATGGAAAAGGGCAAGGAGCAATCAAAGTAAAAATAATTAATTATTGGAGGGCTAATCTGAACAGAATGAGAACAGATTTGACTTGGGTTTTTTTTTTAAGTTTCTTCACTGGGTAGCCCTGGTTGGGCCAGTATTTTTTGCCCATCCCTAGTTGCCCTTGAATTGAGTGGCTTGCATGTGCAGTTAAAAATCAATCATGTTGCTGTGGGTGTGAAATCTGTAGCTGATTTAACAGACCAGATAAGGTTGGCAGTTTCCTTCCTAAACGAGGTTACTGAACCAGTTAGTATTTCACAATAATGTACAATGATTTCACAAGCATGATTAGACTGATAATTCCAGATTTTGTTTTACGGAATTCAAATTTCACCATCTTGGGATTCAAACCCAAGTCCTCAGGGTGGTATGCAAATCTGTGGATTACTAATCCAGTGACAATACCACTACACTATCACCTCCACAAACTACAATTATAGACTGGCAGCAAACAAAGAACAACAATTTCCCTTTAAAGAGAGTACATCTAGGTTGGGGAACCAAAACCAGAACTCCCTGGATAACAGAGAAGATTAAGATAAAGGGGGAAAAAAGGGGTGCATATGACAGATGTCAAGTGGATAATAATGTTGAGAAGCAGCCTGAATATTGAAAAGAAACAAGAAAAGCAAAGAAAGAGTATAAGAGATTGGCAGCTAACATAATAGGAACCCTAAAGTCTTCTAAAGGTATAAAGGTTGGTAAAGAGGAGGAATGGGGCTGATTTGGAAGGAAAATGGGGATTTACATATTTATTTGCCTTCTGCTTTTATAATAACTTTGCACCTGTCTTTACCAAGGAATAAAAGACTGCCAAAGTCATAGCGAAACAGTGGCAGTTGCAACACTAGATAGGTAACAATCTAGTTTTACAAAATGGTATTGGATAGGTTGGCTGCACCTCGACATGTCACCTGTATCTGAGGATATTCGAGGGAGGTATTACGTGGGAATTGCAAAACCTTCCTGTTCTCTTTAGGTATAGGGATGGCAGCAGACAAACCTATAACCACAAAAGTTGCACCCTTATTCATAAAAGGCTATAAGAAGAAGCCCAATCACAAAAGACCATCAGTTTAACTTCAATTGTGAGAACACTTTTAAAAATCATTATTTTGGACAAAATTAACAAATGTGAATTAAGGAAGGAAACTTGTTAAGGAGAAATCATGTTTAATTAATTTGATTGAGCTTTTGATTGGTTGCTAAAAGGAGGATAATGTGGTTGATGTAAAGTATGTAAAATTCAAAAGACATATAATGAAGTGCTTCATAACAAATTTGTAAGTTAAAATCCATGGAATAAAGAGGGTAGGAACAGCAAGGATGCAAAGTTGGCTAAGTGACAGCAAACAGGACCAAAGAACGATTACTTTTCAGACGCAAGGAAGGTATACATTGGGTTTGGTGTGAGGACCACTATTTTCCTTTATCTAAATTAATAAAGAAGCTTGAGAGCAGGCCACAAATTCAAATATTGCAGATGACACAAAACTTAGGAAGTACAGTATTGTGAACTATGAGAAAGGTAGAAATTAAACTTCAAGAAAACAAACTTAGACAAGAGGATCGGGCAGACATGGCAGCTGAAATTTGATAGAGAAGAACAAAATAATTAATTTTGGTGGAACAGTGAGATGCAAATGCCTTCGAGTACATGTGTATAAATCATCAAAGATGGCAGGTCAGGATGACAGAGCAGTTAATACAGGTCGTTCTGGTATACCACGCATTTCATCAGCACAAATTGGCTATAACGCAATTGACAAACTGTGGATGTTGTTTGGATAATGTGAACTTTCTACTGAACAGGTATAGCAATTTTCTACAGCGGTTTTCCATAGCGCGATTTTCTATAGCATGAGTTTGCAGAGGAACACAAATATCATGTTAATAGCAGAACGAGGGATTGAGTAGTAAAGCAAGGAAGTCATGAAGAACCTTTAGAAATCATTAGTTTGGCTTCAACTTGAATATCATGTCCAGTTTTGGATGCCACATTTTAGGAAGGAAGACATCAGAGAAGATTCAGTAAAGACTGATATGAGTGATTCCAGTGATGAAGGATTAAAGTGATTAGATTAAAGAAGCTGGAACTGTTCTCCTCAGCAAGATTAAGAGAAGATTTGATAGAGTGAGCCAAAATGAGAGAGGTCAAGACAGACTAAAAAGAGAAAACTGCTCCCAAGACAGAACGTTCATGATTCAAATAATACTGATTTAAGGTAACTGGCAATAGAAGAAATGGTGAAACAGGAAAATTATTTTTATGCAACGTGTTGTTAGAATCTGGAATGCACTGTTTGCAGGTCTGATGGAGACACACTATTCAGATAAATATTTAAAGAAAAAATTGCATGGTTACAGGGGACTGGGCAAAGTTGTTGAGGAAGCTGATAGAATGACTGAAAAGAAAGTATACTCACCTCACACCACAGAAATACAAACAGCTAGAGAACCCAAAACTTTTCAAATTAAGCAAGCCGTACCAACTGTTATGGCAACTTCGTGTTATTTCATGAAGTGGAAGTTATGGTAATATTCAGTGATTATTAAGAGCTTCATGGACAATATTTTTCAGTATGGCATCAAATGGGGGCCAGCAAACTACCTGCTGTCAAAATATGTAGCCAAATTACTTTTAAGTTTCTTGCAGTTTTAAATGTCTTTCTGAAAAAAAGTTAAAAATCACACAACATCAAGTTATAATTCAACAGGTTTATTTGGAAGCACTTGCTTTCGGAGCGCTGCTCCTTCATCAGGTAACTCGGAAAGCTAGTGCTTCCACATAAACCTGTTGGATTATAACCTCATGCTGTGTGATTTTTAACTTTGTACACACCAGTCCAATACTGGCACCTCCAAATCATTTCTGAAAAAAAACACTTCGACAGCACTTTATTTAATTCATTATCAAAAATCCATCAGTCTGTACTGCTCTGTACACTTTAAGAAATTTCACACTGAACTAATTATTTCTCTGAAAATTAACAAGTTCAGATAGGTTTGATGTGGATTCAAATATCTGGTGCGGGGTTAGCAAACTTGTGCGACTCCTGACTTTGAACAATCAAACCAAACTTTTCTCGCTACCAATTTTTAGGAAGTAGCTATCTAGACATGAAAAGGATTTCAGACATCTCAAATTCACAAATAATCTCATGCTTCACCAACAGGTGAGTCAGCAGTTATCTGGGATAGACAAACTCAAAGGTTGTCTGCGATAGAAGGAACGTGGAATTAAGTCCTAATCTTAACGAGTGGTACAACAGGTTCAAGGATTCGAAAAGCCTATTTCCTGTAATTTGCATAAACTCTCCGAACACTGAAAATAATGAGAAGCCCTACATCAGGGCTCAAAAACCTTGGGAACAAGAGTAAATTTTAAAATTTAAACTACAAGCCTCAAGTCCTCTTACTCAAGTGTCAAAAAAGAAAAACAAGACCGTAACACTTCTCAGCTAAAACAGTGTGCTTTTTGGTAAATGCTGTCAAGAATTCTTAAAATCATTAAGTTTTACTGCAAATGAATACTGCATCTATCCATATTTTGTAAAGCAGCTCAAGCTTTATTTTGCAATTTTGGTGTTGAGCACAGGAAAAGGGTGCTCAGCTCATTATCCTATAAATGTATCAATTGAGTGTTTTTGCAATGTGTGTTTATACTACATTAATATTAATGCTGGCATTTATACATTCTCCAAACTGTTGGAAGTCTGAATAATTGGCTGGCATCAAAACATCGTAATATATAATTGTCATGATTGTTTTGCTGAAGTTTCAATTCAATAGGCAATTGCCCAATGAACATTTATCCTGGCAGTGGAACTCAATTGAAGGTGAATTTTAAACTCTATGTATCATGATTAGATGTAAAGGAGGACCACCAAACCAGTGCTGTAGAAGATCACTGCTTTTTGTTATACATTGTGAAAATTGTTCTTTATCAGTTTTAATTTTGGGACTTTCCAAAGCAGTTCTGACACACTCTCAATTGAATCTTAGACTAGCATGCTGTCATTCTTAGAAAAGTTGAATTGCATATTTCCTCAAAAACAAGTTATTTTGTTTTTACAGATATTCAGTGTAACAAGCTTTAGAATTTGATTTCAAATCAATAACTAAATTGGAGCTTAATGACAAAGTACCTTTCAGTATTAAAACATTTTAAAGACCAGATTCACTTAGTGACCATAAGGACTGATAACAGTTACCGAGGATGGAAAACAGTTCTCTGGATTCAAATAGATGAGGGAAATTAATGGTGAGGACATTAACAAAACAGCTGTGAACAAGACTCTGATCAAATAAACAAGCATCAAAAGACACCTGTTATTCATATTCATTACTATCCAATGTAACAATCTGTCTTGAATTTACAGATCAAAATAAGCCATTCATACAAATGTCTTAAATAAAAAATGAAATTGTTAAAATAATGATCTCAAGCCTTTTGCATACCTTGGGTGTTTGGAGGTTGCACTGCAAAGAATGCATGACTATACAGAAGTGAACACTATTGACAACCATGAGAAATGACACGAGATATGCATTATGTCCCTGCAGCTTGAAGAGTGAAGAACTGTGACATTCAAGGAAAGACACAAATCAAATTAGTTTTGTATTGTGTTGGGAGTCACTACAGATGGCTGCAGGTTATCAAAAGATGTTGGTGGCACTTCAGATTCAGAACCAACTGCAGGTTTTGAAGAGGTGGGAAAGGGGAGTGAGATTCACTGAGGGGCCATTTATAGATGAGTAAATGGGATTGAATGCAGAAGAGTTTCCTAATATTTAATGATGTACATGATTGCAACTTTATGAGGAGATCCTTTAAATTTGGGCATAAATTTAAGCATGTGTGTTCAATTTATCTTTGGAAAATTCACATATGCTTTCATTAATAACAAATTTTAGAAGTATTTACTGCATGAAATAAGTTTTCTGCCATAACTGTCCCATTATTTTTCTTTTCTTCCTTTTCCCTGGCTTCCTAAGCATACCAATGGCAATAAAGTAGCATTAGAATTCCTATAGTGTGAAAACAGGCCCTTCAGCCAAACCGACCCTCTGAGGAGCAACCCATCCAGACCCACTCCTGACCCTATTATCCTATATTTACCCCTGACTAATGCACCTATCCTGCACATGTCTGAACACTTAGGCCAAACCTGTACATCTTTGGATTGTGGGAGGAAACCGGAGCACCCGGAGGAAATCCACGCAGACACGGGGAGAATGTGCAAACTCCACACAGACAATCGACTGAGGATAGAATTGAACCTGGGTCCCTGGCGCTGTGACGCAGCAGTGCTAACCACTGAGCCACCGTGCCACCCCAATAGGAAATGTAGGGGATCAAATAATTGCTAAGGTTGCATCATCAATATCCAGACAACAGGAATCACCTGAAGGTCAGTTCTATCCTCCGAGATGGCAAGCAGCATTTTCCTAAAATAACAAGACAGAAATCAGAAACTAACTGGAGGATCAAACACAGATCATGTTGCTCCAAGAATTATGCTTGGCTGCTCTCACATACTGTGCTACATGAATCTTCTGGGAATGAATTTAGCTCATGAGACAATTCTTGAAATTAGAAAGTCATTAAGATTTACTGGAAATGAATACTGTATCTATACAAGTTTTATGAAGCAGCTCAAGCTTTATACAGCAATTTTCTGAGCCTGATTGAATTTTAAAATAGAAGATATAAACATGAATGAATTGTAGTTAAGTTAGAACTAATGATGATATGATAACTTGGGTAACTCTGAAAAAGACTTGTACGACACAATAAATGGCCTGTTTCTGCATTGATGCTTTGGTAATAGGAGCAAATTAATTAACAATTCTCCCAAGATTTTTAGCAATTTTCAAACAATGTCTTCAGATCAGTATCTTGGCTTATTACAATGCATCTTGAGTGAGGCTGTTGGAAAGATAATTTTGTGGATAGCCATATGTAAGAACTGTTTTTCTCTTCTTTGTACTTCATTGTTTTGAGATTGGAGAATTAGAGAGATTCAAACAAGCAGTAGGTAGCGATAAAATGGGAATTAAAAATACCGATTGTCAGAATGTGAATCTTCGAGTCTCAGATTTTATTCACTGTTGAGTTCAGTTGTATTTGTCATTGATGAAAGATTGTCAAAATTGCTATTTGTAAAGATTAATGACTTTAGAAGGGACCAAAGGTATGGTGTAATGTTGGCTGACAATGCAAAGATAGATAAGAGAGTAACTGTGATAATTTATGAAAAGTCTGTAAAAGGACACAGACAGGTTAACACCAACTAGCAGCAATGAGGCAACTCTCCCTCATCTCAATACATGCAGACAAAAAGGGCCATCAATTTGACCGGGACAACACAACCATCTTAGGAAAAAGCTAACCAGAGACATGCACGGGAATTCCAAGAGGCATGGTTTTCAACCCGGAATGCCACCAACAAGCACATAGAAACAGAACCCATATACGAACCACCGCAGTGGAAAACTGGAAATGACACCATCCATCTTAACAGACTGGATCACATAAATATCAAACAGAGTAAAACAACAACGTTTCACAGAAGTCGCACTGTTGATGTTACCTAGCATGGTGATGAAATGTTTGCATGACAACCCACCAGCTTGGCGAGCAAACCAACAACCGCACAGGTTAAGTAAATAGCAGAAAATGGGCCGTTTGAGGATAATGTGGGAAATCTGAACTTGTCTACTTTGGCACAGCCTTCGGCAAGAAGAATGGAAAAGCAGCATGTTACATTAAGTGGAGAGAGACTGCAGAGATCTAAGGTGAAAAATGATCTATGTGTTCTGATGCAAAAACCATTAAATGTTATTATGCAAGTACATCAAGTGAACAGGAAGACAAATAAGAACATCACAATTAGGAATAGGAGTAGGTATATGGCCCCACACATCTGTCCCGCATTCAACAATGTCAAGGCTCATCTTCTCCAAGCCTCAACTCCTCTCTCATAACAGCTTATCATAGTTCTCAACTCCCCAGCATTTCAAAAATCTATCCACGTCCTTTTTGAGTACTTAGTGATCTAGCTTCAGCAACTTTCGGGGGTACAAAATTCCAAGCATTCTCTTTTCTTTGTGGGAAGAAATTACTTCACATCTCAGTGACCTCTTAGCTTGTTACCATGTTCTCCAGTCACTAGTGGAAATTTCTATTCAACATCTACATTGTCAAGTCAGAGTCTTGAATAAAGGCAAAACCTGTTTAGTTGTTCTTGATAAGCGAACTCCTTTATCCCAAAAATTAGACTAGTGAATCTCTTTTGGCTTGTCATCATTGAGACCAAGCTAGTGATTTGTTAAGCATTTTAATAGAACTTCCTTGTTTCGTATTCTTTTCTTCTACTTAAAAAGCAATTTCTTTTTCAAATCAGCATTGTCAACTTCATATGCCACCTTTGACGTTTGTGTTAAGTAAAGCCCTAGCTCCCTCTGCTCCCAGACACTCCTTAACAATTTAATAGGTTTTATATTGTTTCTTCTCATTGATTATATCAAAATGAATCCCTTCAGGTGTTTTGGCACTAAATGTCATTTAAAACTGGTCTGCCCATTTTACCAATCTGTCTACGTCCACCTAAGAGACAGCTGCTGTCCTCCTGCTTACTGCATTTCAAAGTTTTGGGTCACATGAATATTTATAAATAACGTGCCCTACACCTTTGGCTAATTTCACATGAAAACCAGGCCCCTTGGAATTCCCATGCTTGTCTCTGGTTAGCTAGTTTAATTTCTAGAATTTCCTTTGCTAAGAATAATTATCCTGACTCACCTATAGACACATGGGTGGCACGGTGGCTCATTGGTTAGCACTGTTGCCTCACAGTGACAGGGACACAGGTTTGATTTCAGCTTTGGATGACTATGCAGTTTGCAGGTTTTCCTCTTACTTGTGTGGGTTTCCTCCAGGCGGTCTGGTTTTCTCCCACAGTCCAAAGATGTGCAGGTTAGATGGATTGGCCATGCTAAATTGCCACATTGTGGCCAGGGTTGTCCAGGCTGGGTGGGTTAGCCATGGTAAATGCGAGGTTATGGAGATAGCGTGAGGGTGTGATATGTTCTTTGGAGGGTCAGTGCAGACACTGATGGACTGAATGGCCTCTATCTGCACTGTAGGCATTCTGTGATTCTATGGGGAACTGGAACGCTACAGTACCAGACATAAGTAACCGGTCTTTATATCTGGACCTAGGCAATTTTGACAATGTTTGACTATGGTAAGCAGCGTAGCTGAACCAATCGTGTCTTCACCAAACATGCACATTTCAGAGGCGCACCTTGGATACATATCATAGCAGAATCGCTATTAGTTTGTTCTGGCCCTAGCTTGTGGACAAGAGGGCCTGTTGTATAAACCCTATATTCTTAGATACCAAAATATTCAATCCTATTTGACAATTCTGATCTTGATAAAATGAAATAGTTTTAAATTGTACTAACTACCTGAAAACATTTTTTTTAGTCTTAACCATTCCCCTCCCTAGAAAACCTAGATGATTAAATATATAAACATTACATTACAACTGAATAATTTTGTTTTTCTTTATATCATAACTTTAACTTGAATATAGTATCAACAAGCAAGAATCCACCTAACATCTCATAGGTATTACTGTCTTGCTCTTGTCAATTTCTTTCTCAATGAACAATATGAACAATGACAAGTAGTTAACTATATGACAGAAGAAAGTTAATGAAAATACTCACCAGAAAGTCTTTTTTGAGACTTATTACTGCTTTTAGTGCCATTTTGGTGTTTCTTGTCTATCACAGGAGGTACTATTGCTTTCCCATTTAGAATCTTCTCGGGTGAAGGTGGCACAGGCTTTGAAGTTGTTGCTGTCAAAGCAGACTTAACCAAAGTTGCAGAAGATGTGGAGGATGAAGAACCAGAGGAGGTGGAGGTGGTGGTAGTGGTGGTTGAGCTCATCTTAACATTGGTACCATCTGCTTTCACCAGGTTAGGGATCTTCTCAAGACTGACTACTGGGACAGGAACACTGCAAATAAAAAGTTCCATTTGTTAGAATTGGTCAATGCTACTTCCCGGTGGTCACCCTTTCACCAGCACAAACATGATTTGGAGATGAACAAAACAGGCTCCAGATATTGCGCAATATTTCTGATACTACAGCTGCATTCAATTTTTTTAATCAAATGATACAATCACACATTATGATAGTTTGTGGATATAATGGATGCATCAAGAGCTTTAGGAAAGCAAAGAGTGGGGAATAAGATATTCTCTCATCACAATAAAAAATGAAAAAATTGAGAAGCAACTGAACATTAGTTGTTAAGTCTTTCCTAACTGAACTTACAGACCAGTTTAATAACTAAATTACAACCAACACCAAAACAGCGAAGAGGGTTACCTCAGATTACAACAGGATCTGGACCAGATGGGCCAATGGGCTGCGAAGTGGCAGATGGAGTTTAATTCAGATAAATGCAAGGCGCTGCATGTTGGGAAAGCAAATCTTAGCAGGACTTATACACTTAATGGTAAGGTCCTAGAGAGTGTCACTGAACAAAGAGACCTTGGAGTGCAGGTTCATAGTTCCTTGAAAGTGGAATCGCAGGTAGATAGGATAGTGAAGGAGGCATTCGGTATGCTTTCGTTTATTGGTCAGAGTATTGAGTACAGGAATTGGGAGGTCATATTGCGGCTGTACAGGACATTGGTTAGGCCACTGTTGGAATATTGCATGCAATTCTGGTCTCCTTCCTATTGGAAAGGATGTTGTGAAACTTGAAAGGATTCAGAAAAGATTTACAAGGATGTTGCCAGGGTTGGAGGATTTGAGCTATAGGGAGAGGCTGAACAGGTTGGGGCTGTTTTCTCTGGAGCGTCGGAGGCTGAAGGGTGACCTTATAGAGGTTTACAAAATTGTGAGGGGCATGGATAGGATAAACAGACAAAGTCTTTTCCCTGGAATCAGGGAGTCCAGAACTAGAGGGCATAGGTTTAGGTTGAGAGGGGAACGATATAAAAGAGACCTAAGGGACAACTTTTTCACACAGAGGATGGTACGTGTATGGAATGAGCTGCCAGAGGAAGTGGTGGAGGCTGGTACAATGGCAACATTGAAAAGGCATTTGGATGGGTATAGGAATAGGAAGGGTTTGGAGGGATCTGGGCCAGGTGCTGGCAGGTGGGACTAGATTGGGTTGGGATATCTGGTCGGCGTGTACAGGTTAGACCAAAGGGTCTGTTTCCATGCTGTACATCTCTATGACTCTTGTGCATAGAGGTGAAAAATGCAGTTGTTGGTAATTTTCTGAGTTCAGATCTTCTCCGACATCAGAGAAAAAACATTCTACAGAAATTGTAAGTGAAAAGGTTATAGGCACAGTATATACTTTCATGTGCCATTAAGTTTAACTTCAATAACTTAACTGTTGATTCAATTAAGCTATTTTTATACACATATCAGTTGGGTTAAACATTTCAAGATGTTTGAAACATAACCATATATCAAAGTGACCTGAAGTGATTGAATATTCAAATTGTCTGTTATAAATAAATAATACATAAATTTGGTTCATCCTCTCCAAAAGCTCAACTAGTCAGTCTCCCTTGCACTACGATACTGAGCAATAATGATGAGACAGCCTTTTGTTGAAAGAGCCAATCTCTGCCAGACTGCGGTGAAGATATTATTATCAGCCTCAAATGTCCTGTGCTAGCATAACGAGAGGGAAGAGATGTCAGCAAAAGTTACTGATTAAGGTTCCCATTCCTGATTTCAGTAATCGTGATTTCAGTATTACTGAAACCAACTTAGCTGTAATTATTTCCATGGTGTAACCATCCCCTGGCCCTCGACTGCCTAATCTTATTCCTGAGGCATAATCAGTGCAGTGATATACAAGAGCACTGTCTCCACAATCAAAATAAGAAAAAGTAAGGGACATGAAGGTGATTTAAAAAATCTCGTTGAAAAAATTAAATTTCTAAAATTATTATCCTTTAACATTCAAGATTAATAATTAGTGAAATAGCATATCAGTAAAATGAGTTAACACAGAATTCGAGGCTTACAGTCATATGGTGTCACAACCAGAATTAGTGATGTGAAATTGTCACAATGACTGTTTAGAGCAAGAGCACTGAATTCCTTAACAGTAGCAATGAAGAAACAAGAAACTTTCTTTCACATTAGCTTCAAACAAAGAGAAGTTTAAAGATGTTATATTATCTGGCAGACAGAGCACTGAAAAAGTGTGCCTGAATGTTTAAGTGGAAAAACTCAGCACATGCATGAAAAGTCAACACTGAAGGCGGAGAGTCTAAGTCAATATTCAAAAGGGATCAGAATAAAATTTGACAGCTGGCTCCAAGTTAATGCGGCCTTACATCATATAATAATGACACTGGTGTGACTGAACTTAAAGAGGCCAATTTAAAAACTAGGTTACAACAAAACCCTGAACAATAATTTGTGCACAGAGTAAAATACAGTTGTTGCTAATTTTCTGAATACAGTCCTTCTCTGGTATCAGAAATAAATATCTGTAGAGACTAGCAATGTCATAATTATATAATGCATCTGTACAAAACTGCCCACCTGATACCTGAGCAAAGGGCTCCCAATGATAATCGGCATCATTTATCTTTGGCTCAGTACTGTAAGAATCTATTATGAGAGGGGCAACTCCAAAGGCATTAATCCATTTATACTACTGGCAAATATTCAGCAATAGGCATTGTCAACACATTATTGCTAATCTGAAACTCACAACTTTGTGGTAAAGTTTCTAGGAACAAACTGCTTGCCACTAGATGGAAAATGCTGATTCTTGAGATGGAACTCAGAGGAAATAGCAACAGCCAAACATATTTCTCGGTTCATAACTTCATATAAACATTCCATCAAAACCAGGCCTCAGAAAATATTTAAGAAAAAACATTAGATCAAAATAAACAGACAAGTTGAATAAAATAACACTAAAAGAAAGAGAAAAAGAGATCAGTTTCAGGCTTAAACAACAAGTGTTTTTCAAATTCCGAATCTGAAAATTAGAAGTGTGCATCTACATACCACATTTTACAAATCAAAAACTTTGGAATCCTATATTTCTCAGCACTGTGAAAACTGCACCACGCAGAAGGTGTTAAGAACACAAGAACTAGGAGCAGGAGTAGGCCGCCCGTCACTCAAGCCTGCTCTGTCACTCAATAATATCATGACTAATCTTTTTGTGGACTCAGCTCCACTTATTGGCCTTTTCACCATGTCCCTTAAGTCCTTTATTTTTCAAACAAATAATCTACTTTACCTTGGTAGCGTCAATTACTTCCCTGGGCAAGGAATTGCACAGATTAACAACCCCATGGGTAAAG
Organism: Chiloscyllium punctatum; assembly: GCF_047496795.1. Classification (NCBI taxonomy): domain Eukaryota; kingdom Metazoa; phylum Chordata; class Chondrichthyes; order Orectolobiformes; family Hemiscylliidae; genus Chiloscyllium; species Chiloscyllium punctatum. The sequence continues at coordinate 69,715,027 of NC_092770.1, read as the reverse complement.
AAGTTCCTTCTCACTTCAGTTCTTAATATGTTTCCTCCAATCTTGAGGCCATTCCCTCTTGTCCTAGTTGACCTTGAAGAGGTGGTTATGAGCATTCTTTTGGAATACAATGTTCGTAAATGTGAAATCATACATTTTGGGAGGAGTAACAGCAAAATAGATTATTACTTGAATGGTTAAAATGTTGCAGCATGCTGATTTGCAGAGGGACCTGGGTGTACTTGTGCATGAAACTTTACCACATACCCAGTGGAATCGTCCTCTTTATTGCTATTTTATTGATTCCCTTCATAATTTTATATGTTTCTATAAGATCTTCCTCATTCTTCTGAATTTCAATGAATATAATCCCAATCTACTCAGCTTCTCCTCATAAGCCAACCCCCTAAACTCCGGAATCAACCTGGTGAACCTCCTCTGCACCCCCTCCAGTGCCTGTACATCCTTTCCAACGTAAGGTGACCAGATCTGCACATCACACTCCAGGTGTGGCCTCACCAGCACCTTGTACAGCTGTAACATCACCTCTCTGCTTTTAAGTTCAACCCCTTTAGCAATGAAGGACAAAATTCCATTTGCCTTCCGAATTACTTGTTGCACCTACAGACCAATTTTCTGCAATTCATGCACAAGTACACCCAGGTCCCTCTGCAAATCAGCATGCTGCAACATTTTAACCATTCAAGTAATAATCTATTTGGCTGTAACTCCTCCCAAAATGTATGATTTCACATTTACGAACATTGTATTCCAAAAGAATGCTCATAACCATCTCTTCAAGGTCAACTAATAGTAGGCAATAAATATCAACCTCACTTGCGATGTCTATCTCCCCAGAATTAATTTGATAACACACTTTGACTAATGGATATTCTCTTAATTGGTCAGTACATTCGCATGTATTACTGCGATTTCTTTCAACTTTTGCCCCAAGCCAAACTCATTGCTTGCTTACTTTCAACATTACTCAGACGATTTGATGTTGCTGCTTACACCAACCTCCAGAAATGACACATGAAGGTGCTCTGCACCCACTCGGACATAAATTTGTTTGAATGAATTTTTAACAGCACTGGCCAAATTAGCAAACTCTCCACCCTGGCAAATTCTTTACTGGTTCTACTTTTTTCTGCAATAATTAATTGAAGTAATAACACAAGTTAATAAGGCCATTAAGCAAAGCAAACAAAGCGGTGCACTTTGTTGCCAGAGGGAGACAACTGAACAGCAGAAATTACAAGAAAGAAGTCTGAGGGATGTCCTGATGGATCTTTAAGAGTGTGAAATGATTTGATAGATTAGGCATAGACTTGTTTCTATTTGCTGCTACAGCTAGTTACCATAAATGTAAGATAGTCTCATTAATAAAGCCTGTAGGGGTTGTGGAGAAACCATTTTCTTCAGAGTGGTTAGAATGCAAAACTCACAATCACAAGAAATAGTTGAGGGACAAGAGATGCAAGTAAAGGGCTTGATAAATACATCCTGGCGGGAGAAAGAAAAGAGAGGTTGATAAGACTAGAGAAAAATGGGGTGGTTTACACTGAGAACAAAACCAGTGTGGACCCTTTAAGGTCAAATATCCTGTTCTCTGCTGCAAATACTACATTATTCTATGTAGCTGATACCTAATATCTGATTGTTGTACTGTTCCTGCATTCATGATTCTTTTCCTTATTCTCTCACTTCAATTTTACTCCTGCTTTAGCTACCACTTTGTCTGCTCTTCTCCCTTTTCTCACCTTGGTCCAAATTAGAACTTCTGCTTTTCCTGCATGATCTTTGAAATAAAAACAAGTGTCAAACAGTCCTTGAGGCTGCGTAACTGTATGTTTTTGACATTAAGTGGTGCTGTATTTTCCCCAAGAATTCAAGTTTAATCTATAATTTTTTTAAGTTTTATTATGAGGTGGAGGTGAAGGTGCTGGTGTTAGACTGAGGTGAACAAGGTCAGAAGTCACACAACATCAGGCCATAGTCCAACAGGTTTATCTGAAATCACAAGCTTTTGGAGCACTGCTCCTTCGTCAGGTGAAGATGTGAGGGGACATGAAAGGGAAACAGTTGATAGGAGGTAAGGATGAAACATGAAGTATGTGACAAGAATTGCTGATTGGGAAGGATGGATGCCAAGGCTTTTCTGGGAAACCAGGGAGGAGATTGTCAAGCCTTTGGCTTTGACCTTTATGTCATCATTGTCTACAGGAATAGTGTCAGAAGACTGGAGAATAGCAAATGTTGTCCCCTTGTTCAAGTAGGGATGTAGAGAAAACCCTGTTAATTATAGACCTGTGAGCCTTACTTTGGTTATGAGTAAAGTGTTGGAAAGGGTTATAAGAGATAGGCTTTATAATAATCTAGAAAGGAATAAGTTGACTAGGGATAGTCAACACAGTTTTGAGAAGGGTAGGTCATGCATCAACCTTATTGAGTTATTTGAAAAGATGACCAAACAGGTGGATGAGGGTAAAGCAGTTGATGTGGTGTATATGGATTTCATAAGGCATTGATTAAGGTTCCCCACTGTAGACTATTGCACAAAATACTGAAGCAGGGGATTGAGGGTGTTTTATCGGTTTGGATCAGAAATTGGCTAGCTGAAAGAAAACAGAGGTTGGTGGTTGATGGGAAATGTTCATCCTGGAGTTCAGTTGTTAGTGGTGTCCCGCAAAGATTTGTTTTTGGTCTACTGATGTTTGTCATTTTCATAAGTGACCTGGATGAAGGCATAGAAGGATGGGTTAGTAAATTTGCAGTTGATACTAAGGTCAGTAGAGTTGTGGATAGTGACAAAGGATTTTGTAGGTTATAGCGAGACAAAGATGAGCTGCAAAGCTGGAGTAAGAAGTGGAAAATGGAGTTTAACATGGAAAAGTCTGAGGTGATTCGCTTTGGAAGGACTAACAGGAATGCAAAGTACCGGCCTAATGATAAGATTCTTGGTAGAGTCATAGAGATGTACAGCGGAGAAACAGGCCCTTCGGTCCAACCTGTCCATGCCGACCAGATACCCCAACCCAATCTAGTCCCATCTGCCAGCACCTGGCCCATATCCCTCCAAACCCTTCCTATTCATATACCCATCCAAATGCATTTTAAATGCTGCAGTTATACCAGCCTCCACCACTTCCTCTGGCAGCTCATTCCATACACGTACCACCCTCTGTGTGAAAAGGTTGCTCCTTAGGTCTCTTCTTTATCTTTCCCCTCAGGTCCCTTATTTATCTTTCCCCTCTCACCCTAAACCTATGCCCTCTAGTTCTGGGCTCCCCCACCACAGGGAAAAGATTTTGTCTATTTATCTTATACATGACCCTTAGAATTTTGTAAAACTCTATAAGGTCACCCCTCAGCCTCCAGTGCTCCAGGGAAAACAGCCCCAGCCTGTTCAGCCTCTCCCTATAGCGCAAATCTTCCAACCCTGGCAACATCCTTGTAAATCTTTCAAGTTTCACAACATCTTTCCGATAGGAAGAAGACCAGAATTACATGCAGTAGTGTAGATAAGCAGAGAGATCTTGGTGTCCACTACATAGAGCCCTGAAAGTTGCCACCCAGGTTGATAGGGTTCTTAAGAAGGCATACGATGTGTTAGCTTTTATTGGTAGAGGGACTACATTTTGGAACCATGAGATCATGCTGCAGCTCTACAAAACTCCAGTGATGCCACATTTGGAGTACTGCATACAGTTCTGGTCACTGCATTATTGGAAGGAGGTGGAAGCTTTGGAAAGGGTTCAGAGGAAATTTATTATGAAATTGCCTAGTATGGTGGAAGGTTTTAAGAAGAAAAGCTGAGGGACATGAGGCTGTTTTCGTTAGAGAGAAGAAGGTTGAGTGGTGACTTACTTGAGACATATAAGATAATCAGATGGTTAGATAGGTTGGACAGTGAGAGCCCTTTCCCTCAGATAGCAATGGCTAGCCCGATGGGAGATAGCTTTCAATTGAAGCATGATAGGTAGAGGAGTGATGTCAGTAGCAATTTCTTTACTCGGAGTAGTGGTGGCGCAGAATGCACTGCCTGCAACAGTAGTAGACTTGCCAACTTTAAGCACATTTAATTGGTCATTGGATAGGCATATAGACAAGAATGGAGTAGTGTAAGGTTAGATGGGCTTCAGTTTGGTTCCACAGGTCGGTGCAACATCGAGGGCTGAAGGTCCCGTACTACGCTGTAATGTTCTATGTTCTAACATTACAGCTTGAGCGAGAGAAATCTTCTGACAATTTGAGCTCGGGTGGTAAACCGACATCTTTTGACACATCTTTTATAAAACCTGCCCATTCCAATTCATGAAGCCAGAAAGTATTGAGCCAACAAGATTACAGGCTAGATGTTATGAAGTTGAAGGCGTGTACTGCATCTCTGAGAGAATGAATGCTGTTTTGAGAGCTTACAAGCACCTGCCACATAACTAACAAGCAGTCTCCAAGTGTAATTGAAAATATAAAACATTTGGCTGTAAAATGGATGCCTGAGGTGGTTGCTATTTTGACAACAGTTCGAATTATGCCCTAGGATACTAAACCCCAATCGAGTCTGAATTTATTGTTTTACCCACATCAAACCAATGAGATGATCTGGTGTTGAGGGGATAAAAAAGGCACACAGTTTGAAAGTCAGACTGAATAACTGCCATCAAAACACTATCTACCTTTTCATACAAAAAATGTTTGCAGTAAAAGAAAGAAGACAACCTTGGGAGATCTTCAGCCGGAAGAAGAGAGATACCAGCAACAACAGCCTGTGTGTGGTTATGAAATTAAGGTGATGTAATTTTAATACTTTTTTTATTGGAACAGTATATTGATATAGAGTTGGAGGCAGATAATAAACAGTTAAGAGAAAGGGTGGCTTAGAGTTTTGAATAGCTATCGTTTAACGTTCACTTTTAGAAATAAGGAATAAATTAATACTGTTTTCTTGAAATAGTGGAATTTGGGAGTTCTCTGTCACTCATATTTTAACAGTTTAAGAAGCGAAGTGAGCTCTTCTGGGTCTTTGGCTTAATTAACAGAAGGGTTCACCATCATGTCGTAATAATGAATACCAAAGTCTATCTTCCTTTTTGCAGCAGCACAGGAGATTGATGAATTCACATCTTGAAATAATACATCTTTTTATTCAGATAACACATTTCAGAAGCCCAGCTTTGTTACAGAGGCATGCCAATCCTCAAATGTTGGCTGCTTTCTAGCTTTAGCCTGAAAATGACAAGTGCATCCTCAAATATCAGAAATAGTTGTGCAAACAGCAAATACTTCTTGTGAGCTCAGGTTGAGCTAACTAAAGCAATCAGAGGCTGGTATCTTGAAATACATAATACATAATGATAATTCTGTCTATGCTAGAATGGTCATGCTATTATAAATTGCAAAATCATTGAATTTACCAGGAGTACTGTTACAGGTAATCTACTTAGAGTCATAAAGTCATAGAGATGTACAGCATGCAAACAGACCCTTTGGTCCAACCCGTCCATGCCGACCAGATATCCGAACCCAATCTAGTCCCACCTGCCAGCACCCGGCTCAGATCCTTCCAAACCCTTCCAATTCATATACCCACCCAAATACCTTTTAAATGTTGCAAATGTACCAGCCTCCACCACTTCCTCTGGCAGCTCATTCCATGCATGTATCACCTTCTGCGTGAAAAAGTTGCCCCTTTGGTCTCTTTTATATCTTTCCCCTCTCACCCTAAACCTATGCCCTCGAGGTCTGGACTCCCCCACTCCAGGGAAAAGATTTTGTCGATTTACCCTATCCAAGCCCCTCACAATTTTGTAAACCTCTATAAGGTCACCACTCAGACTCCGACGCTCCAGGGAAAACAGCCCAGCCTGTTCAGCATCTCCCTATAGCTCAAATCCTTGTAAATCTTTTCTGAACCCTTTCAAGTTTCACAACATCTTTCCGATAGGAAGGAAACAAGAATTGCACGCAATATTCCAACAGTGGTCTAACCAATGTCCTGTACAGCCGCAACACGACCTCCCAACTCTTGTAGTTAATGCTCTGACCAATAAAGGAAAGCATACCAAATGTCTTTTTTTTTGCTGTTAGATATTTCTAATATTATTCTAATAGTGCATTATTCTAGTATTACATTTTTAAATTAAATTGAAAATAAAACTTATCAAAAAAGCTGTTTCTACTATGATGCTCTTGCATATACAGCCATTGAATATTGAAAATGCTTATTCTGTGTGCAATTCTGGTCTCCCTGCTATAGGAAGGATGTTGTGAGGGTTTCAGCTATCTGGAGATGCTGAATAGGCTGGGGCTGTTTTCCCCAGAGGGTTGGAGGCTGAGGGGTGACTTTAGAGGAGGTTTATAAAATCATGAGGCGCTTGGATAGGATAAAGAGACCTTGGGGTGAGGGCATAGATTTAGTGTGAGAGGGGAAAGATTTAAAAGGGGCCTAAGGGACAACTTTTCCATGCAAAGGGTGATGCATATATGGAATGAGCTGCCAGAGGAAGTGATGGAGGCTGTTAGAATTACAACATTCAAAAGGGATCTGGATGGGTATATGAATAGGAAGGGGTAAAAAAAAATGCGGTGCTGGAAAAGCACAGCCAGTCAGGCAACATCCAATGTGCAGAAGAGTCATCAGGAATGATGAGCTTACGCTCGAAACGTCAATCTCATACATCTCTATGACTGTATGACCGGCTATGCTTTTCCAGTGCCACACTTTTTGACTCTGATCTCCAGCATCTGTGGTCCTCACTTTCTCCTATATGAAGGGGAAGGGTTTAGAGGGATATGGGCCAAGTGCTGGCAAATGGGACTAGATTAATTTAGGGTATCTGGTTAGCATGAACAAGTTGGACTGAAGAGTCTGTTTCCGTGTTGTACATCTCTATGACTTCAAACAGCACTGGTCATAAAATTCTGCCCCAAAACCTACCATCTTGAAAGTTTCATGGCCAAACTAACAATTTGAAAATTCTTAGGGTGCCATTTCCCAAACCGAAGTGGGGTCATGGTTTGAAATTCTGGTGTCTTGAGCTCTGAGGCACTAATGTTGCAGTGGCACTGTGGACCCCGCCTCTAATAGGTCCCACCCTCAAAGATTCCAATCTCATTCCTATTCTTTCAGTTCTCACTGAGGGGTCCTAACAATTTTCAAGCCTGAAGACAGGGTCATGGTAGGGGAAAAAGTTGAAAAGCAGAGTGTTAGGGCCATAAAAGCATTACCATAGTGTACTGTCTACCACAAGTAAACCACTTGCACGAATCATTTAACACTGTTAATACTGACACTACTAATATCAGTTACCAATATCAGTTACTGTAGTACCAATTACAGACATTATCAAATAAATTGATTAATAAAAAACGAGTATGGTACTAAATAAGGAAAGAAAAATAAACAATCATTTTGTAATTGAAGCAATAAAGCAGGAAAGTAAAACTGATTAGAAAAGTATTTTTCCAAGCATTTATAAAGCCTTATTACCATTACTTATGCATAGTGAGCCATTATAGATAAAATTCACTGATAACAACTACTTAGTTTTCACACGAGCCTCGAATAAACATCTGAATGAGATCGGAGTTAATGGATAACCATATTTTTGAGATTAGCACATTTTCTATAATCTAGATCTGAGTAATTCAAAGTGAAAGTCATCTTCTCTTTGCTGATATCTAAACAGGGTGAAATTTTTTTGACCATGTGACAAAATCCATTATACGTTTGGATTATCCTCTGTGAATATAACACCACTCTCAAAAATGCTCCAGGTATTTGATGTTAAATGCAATGAAATGGTGGTGCAGGCAAAACTAAAACCATAAGAATTTTGGAGGGAGTTGTTATTATATGGTTATAGTGGCATTTGGGAAGGAATTTCAATCTCCTTCATGGACAAATTTCAACTGGTACCACTTCTGCCATTCTGATCTAATGGTCAGTCACGAATAACCAATACAATCACTCCACCTGATAAGGAACACAGCAGAAAGGCTTTCCCCACCATCAATTAGAAATCTCAATGGCTAAGAGTCAATGAGAATACCATGGGCCCATGTGTTCCACTGCCACAACTGCAAGAAAAGCATAGACAAGCATGTCAGATGCACATTGCATGAAATGAGTTGAGTGAAGGGTATGTTGGGGGGGGGGGGGGGGGGCGGTGAGAGAGAACAAAATGAGTTTACATTTTCAAATAAGCAGTAGTAAAACCAGATTTTATTGTCAGGAGTAGAACACTATCTTCAGCAGTCAACACAGACTTCTCTGGATGTTCTGAATGATGGTCTAAGGAGCATTTTAGAAAGCCTGGTAGTGATTATAAAAACACAGATGATAAGGTACAGCAGTAGAATTAGACCATTCTGTCCATTGAGTCTACGTCACTATTCAATCATGGTTGATATGTTTCTCTACCCCATTCTCCTGCCTTCTTCCTGTAACCCTTGATCCCTCTGCTAATCAAGAACCTGTTTATATTGTATCAGTTGCATGCATGACAGTGAGATCTTTTGTTATAAATTCTGTATCTTATGATGCTGCTCCACAGCTACCTCATGAAGGAGCAGTGCTCTGAAAGCTAGTGCTGCCAAATAAACCTGTTGGACTATAACCTGGTGTTGTGATTTTTAAATACATGCACTAAACGACTTGCAGCACAGCACTCTGCAGCAATGAGTTCCACAGATTAAACGCCCTCAGACTGAAGAAATTCCTCCTCACCTCAATTCTAAAAGATAATCCCTTCACTCTGACACTGTGCCCTTGGGTCTTGGACTCCTACTAGCAGAAACGTCTTCTCCACATCCATTCTACCCAGGCCTCTGCGTATTCTGTATATTTCCATTAGACTACCCTTGTCTTCAAATTCCATCCAGTAGAGACACAGAGTCCTCAACGGCTGCTTATACAGCGAGCCCTTCATCCCCGGCATCGTTCTTGTAAATCTCCTTTGGACCCTCTCCAAGGCCAGCACATCCTTCCTTAGATACTGGTCACAATACTCCAAACCTGCTCACAATATTCCAAAAACACTGACAAGAGCCTTACAGAACATCTATGTTCTTGTGCTTTTGAACGGAATGCTAGCATTGCACTTACCGTCCTAACTGCCAAGCGAACTTGCACACTAACCTTAAGAGAAACCTGACCTGGACTCCAAGTCCCTTTGTGCTTCAGATTTCCAAAGCCTTTCCCCATTTAGAAAATAGTCTACTCCTTTATTCTTCCTACCACAGTGCATAACCTCACACTTGCCCACATTGTATTCTATCTGCCACTTTTTTGCCCATTCTTCTTGCCTGTCCAAGTCCTTCAGCAGCCTCCCTGCTTCCTCAACACTACATGCCCCTTCACCTATCTTTATGTCATTTGCAAACTTAGCAAGTGTCCTCATTTCCTTCATCCAGATCATTAACATAAATAGTTGTGGTCCCAATATTGACACCTGTGGAACTCCACTAGTCACTGGCTGCTATCCTGAAAAATACCCCTTTATCCCTTTTCTCGGCCTTATCGAAGGACATAACGGCAACCTTGCCAGAGCGTTGACAAGGCAAGAAAGGCTCATGTCCAACAAAGTAACAGAAAATACGAGTTGCAACTACTAGTTAATGCTCGTAGCCATGTGCTGGAATAGGAAAGGATAATATAATTAAGATGATAAAACATGTGACTAAAACAATGAGGTCAAAAAGATGGCTTCCGTTTTATTAGGCACAGATACCAGTTTTGGGAAATATAGTAGTTGTTCCAGAAGTTTAGGTCACACCTCAACAGGAAAGGAGCTAAGGAAATAGTGAAGTTAAGAATTTCCTCATCTCTCATCCACCAGTTATAAGGAAACAAAATGTAGCTTGTCAAAAAGCTCAGGTGTAAAGGGTGGTATTAAGTATGAACAGAAAAAGTACGTGCACTACATTGCGCAAGGTGGTGAATTGGACAATGCTGTTGCAGGGAAATACAGACATAACAACAGTAACAGAGGTCTGGCTGTAAACTGGTCAAAAGAAAATAAAACTATCAAGTTGCATTTTCTGGATGCACTGCGACTCTTTCCACCTCTCTTCATCTAACTCTATCCACATACATTCCTCTATAAATTTCTCCCTAATGTAATTTTCTGGCTTCCCTGCAAATGCAAATTTATTTCACCTCAACTACAATAAATGATATGGTTCTACACTTTAACTACTCTCTGGGTAAAGAATCTGGTGAAGGAAGGATAAGTGAACTGCTGCCTTTGTATAATGCAGCCTCTGCTAATTCTGAGCAGTCACTGTACAGACAGCAAAGTGCACCTTGGGCCACGTGTACAGGATAAATGCAAGCCTTGACCGATTGGGTTGAATGCTTACAAATTCCTAGTTAATTCTATATGGCAAGAAGACATAGTAATTTCTCCAGGTTTTGGATTTCCAAATCTCAGATACTTTGCTGTAGCAAAGCACAAACAGAAGTCAGAGTGTAGGGGAATGGGGTGATGTAAGTAAAGGAAGTATTGATGGAGAGAATCGCCAACAGACTGTTATCAATGCTCGTGAACAGTCAATTGAAGAATGAGATGGTTGGGGATGTTGGACCAGCTCACCTATCATTCCTTTAGACCGCAGGAGGAGCATGTTCTAGTGAGACCACAAGGAAACAAAGAGGATGATATACCTTTAAAAAATAAAGAAAAATTCAGCTATTTTCAAATAAAGAATCTGAGTTTTTCATTATTTGATCTATTTTTTTTTCATGTTTGTGTCTTTTACTTTAGTGAAGAGCATCTTGTCCATGCAAAGCCCATCAGACCTTTAAATTTTTTAAAGACCTCAATTATATTATCCCTTCAGCTGCGTGTTTCAAGTCAAAGGAGTCTTGTTCAGCCATTCTGGATAGGCGAATGGTATTAACAAAATTATTGTTTAAAATTTTACTTGTCTATTCATTGATTGGGACAAGGAGGTGGTAAATGCAAAAGAATTCCTGAAATGTGTGCAAGTTTCTCTCTTCATGCAATTGTTCACATGTCTATTAAAAATATTACCAGATGTAGTTATAATTAACCAAACAGGTTAGTTGAATGTAAATGAGCATCTCAGTGCCATAGTATGGTAAGACTGAAATCAAAAGGCAAACAGTGAATGCAAAAGCAAGGGCACTGGGTTGGAATAGGGTAGACTTTTGCCTGATGAAGGGCTTTTGCCCGAAACGTCAATTTCGCTGCTCGTTGGATGCTGCCTGAACTGCTGTGCTCTTCCAGCACCACTAATCCAGTATTAGGCTTTGGAAAGACAAGCCAGCTCAATTGTTTGGGCATTATTGGAATACTGCACACAATTCTGGTCTCCCTGCTATAGGAAGGATGATATGAAACTAGAAAGGGTTCAGAAAAGATTTACAAGGATGTTGCCAGGGTTGAAAGGTTTGAGCTATAGGGAGAGGCTGAATAGGCTGTGGCTATTTTCCCTGGAATGCCAGAGGCTGAGGGGCATGGATAGGGTAAATAGGCAAGATCTTTTCCCAGGGTGGGAACTAGAGGGCATAGGTTCAAGGTGAGTGGAGAAAGAGTTAAAAGGAACCTAAGGGGCAATGTTTTCACGCAGAGGGTGGTGTGTGTATGGAATTAGCTGCCAAAAATAGTGGTGGAAACTGCTGCAATTACAATAAAAAGGCATCTAGATCGGTATATGATTAGGAAGGTTTTAAGGGGATATAGGCCAAATGGGATGAGATTTATTTAGCATATCTGGTTGGCATGAACAAGTTGCACTGAACGATCTGTTTCCATGCTCTGTATCTCTATGATTGTGGATGGATTGTAAAGAGAAACTGTAATACAATATTGCAGATTGGCAATTGGAAATGTGTTTTAAAATAATCATTGCAAATTTACAGGAAACTGCCAGTGAAAATGTCAAATTTCAGAATGTTGAGAGCAATGAAGTTTGAATCAAACTAATAAGGTGACTTTTGGGGAGTGAGATTACAAAAATAAAAACCTACAAAAAATACAGAAAGAGGTGCAGAAAGAGATGAGGAAAATGAAGAGGTAATATGGAGAAAGAAACTTAAAAGATACTCTTCAAAACAGTAAACATGTTGTATAAATACATGAGGAAATAAAAATGTTACTTGCAATTTTTCACCTTCAGAGAGAAGAAGGAGAAGGAGTTAATTTTAGAGAAGTTAGCTAAGCTACAGTTTGGCAGAGTGCTGGACCCTGACTGGATATATCCAAAGATCAGAGAAATATGAGGAAAGAAGCAGCAGGGATCCAATGAATTGACTTCTGAGTTCTATTATTTTGTTCAGTGAAATGGAGTCAACGCTTTACCAATTTTCATAAAGGGAAGCAAAGCTAACCAAGCTAATTACAGGACAGTTCATTTAAAGTCTGTGGTTGGGAAAATTTAACAATCATTTATTGAAGCTAAAATGACTAAGTATTCAAATGAATAGAAAATAGTTTTAAGTTGCTAATCAGTTCCAGAAAGGAAAATTCTGCTTACTAGACTCGATAAGAGTTATTTGAGGCAGTGAAGGATATGTTGATGGTTAGTGGAATGTAATGAATGTAGTGTAAATCTATTTTTGGAAAGCTTTGAAAAGATAGCACATTAAAAACTATTTAAACAATTAGTAGATAATAAATTAACAGAAATATGAGCAAACTGAATTTAAAAACCAGAAGGAGGACGAATGCAGAGAGATGAAGTCAAGAACAAATTCTCAGAGTGATGTGAATGGGTCCGTCAGTCAGGGTTTTGGTGGGCAGTGGTTTCTAAGTCAGATTCGACCTTTTTGTACAACTTAGATAATGCATATGCTTTCTAGGTTGATAGAGCCTTTCAATTCATGATTATTCCATAAATTCAGAGTTATAGGGTCAGAGAGATGTACAGCACTGAAACAGACACTTCCAGTTCAACTCATCCATGCCAAGCAAATATCTGAAGATAATCTAGTCACTTTTGCCAGCACTTGGCCCATATCTCTCCCAACCCTTCCTATCCACAGATGCAGTTTTTTAAAAATGGTGTAGGAAAACTGAAAAATATTTTCTTTCTCTATCTTTCACTTTATGTGAAGAGTATCTGAATTTCTCTTTATTTTTTAAAGGTATATCATCCTCTTTGTTTCCTTGTGGTCTCACTAGAACATGCTCCTCCTGCCGTCTAAAGGAAGGATAGGTGAGCTGGTCCAACATCCCCAACCATCCCAGTCCCAAGTTTTTGGGACTGCTCTGGTTCACTGTATACATTAAGTAATTTGACACTGGTGCTAGGAAGAACCATGTTCAAATTTGCCAACATTACAAAATAAGAAGCATTGGAAGTAATTCTGAGAAAACAAGTAGCAAGGAGGAACTCTTAAAATGGTGGAATGAATGAAAAAGCAACTGATTGAAATTGTTTGTTAGTTATATCTAAGCTTGTATATTTTGATCCTCAATGTAAAATGGTGATGTGGAGGTAGTGGTATTTGTAGGTTCAGATGGATAGTGGCATAAAAAGCTGACAGATAATTGAATTTTATGGAAAGAAATAATGTTAAGAATTGTTAATCTGCATAATTTTTTTTGCAAAACCATAAAGAAAGTAGCATGCATAGTCTTAGACTCAAAATATAATGCTGACATTGGTACAAGAGATGGTACAATGCAGATTAACATAAATGCTACCTAGCATGAGCAGGCAGAGACACATATTTGCAAAAACTGGGACTGGTCTCATTAGAACAGAGGAGAGTACAGGAGGATTTACTAAAGGTCTTTAAAATGATGATGGTCAATCAGGAGAGACAAAGATAATGTTTCTTATGAATGAGTAGTTTAGAACAAAGTTAGATAGATATAAGATCAGATGTAAATTAATTAATTTAGAGCAGTAAGAAGGTTATTTTATGTAAGGGGAGCAGTGGAATGTAGTTAATGATTCAGATAGAAACCATTTCAACACTTAATTAGTTCAATAGTTGGTTGAAGGAAGAGGGAAAGCAAGGATGAGAATATCTGTGCGCGTACAGGATAAACGCAAGCCTCAACCAATTGGGTTGAATGCATACAAATACCTAATTAATTTTATTTGGCAAGAAAACATGGCAATTTCTTCATGCTTTGGACTTCAAAATCTCAGATACATTGCAGGAGCAAAGCATGAACAGAAGTCAAAGAAGAAGGGTAGAGTGTGGGGGTGGCGGGGGGGGAAGGGGGTGGTGTAAAGAAAGGAAGTCATGATGGAGAGAATCGCCAACAGGCTGTTATCAATGCTCGTGAACAGTCAATTGAAGAATGGGATGGTTGGGGATGTTGGACCAGCTCACCTATCGTTCCTTTAGACCGCAGGAGGAGCATGTTCTAGTGAGACCACAAGGAAACAAAGAGGATGATATACCTTTAAAAAATAAAGAGAAATTCAGATACTTTTCACATAAAGTGAAAGATAGAGAAAGAAAATATTTTTCAGTTTTCCTACACCATTTAAAAAAAATTGCATCTGTGGATAGGAAGGGTTGAGAGAGATATGGGCCAAGTGCTGGCAAAAGTGACTAGATTAGCTTCAGATATTTGCTTGGCATGGATGAATTGAACTGGAAGTGTCTGTTTCAGTGCCGTACATCTCTCTGACCCTATAACTCTGAACTTATGGAATAATCACGAATTGAAAGGCTCTATCAACCTAGAAAGCATATGCATTATCTAAGTTGTACAAAAAGGTCGAATCTGACTTAGAAACCACAGCCCACCAAAGGCCTAAACATACCCCATAAAACACTAAATATTTCCATCGAAGATTACTGTACCAGACTGAACAGAGACTGCTGGCCTCGTATAATGCAGCCCTACTGAGTCTAAGTGGTCAGTGTACAGACAGTAAAATGTAGCTGAGGCTGCATCAAAAGAAAGTGTTTTCATTTATCTATGTTAACTAATTACAATTAATCAATGTTGATGGGTTATTGTACTCTTTGAAGCCTGCTAAGATTTTTTTACAGGCCTTGTAATCATTGATTTTTCCACAATGGCACTAAGCAGTTAAGTAACCATAATTAAATGATTTGTGTGGAGGACAAGCATCTCATTTGACTGCTTTGCTTCATCTGCAACTGGGCACTAACTTGGAGGATCTCAATTTGATTTCAAACTTATCTGTACTTAGAAACTGATTTGAGTTCAGCTATTGTAAACTAGACAAACAGAGGGGGGAGAAATTGTGCAAAATTAGGTCTACTATATAAAGACAACATAGCCAAGGTATCATGAAACCATGCAAATAGTTTCAGTTAAACTCAAAATATCACTAACTGTCGGATGGAATTGTGTGGCAATGATAGAATTAGAAGAGAATGAAATGTACTAACCCATTTCTGATTCAAACTGGTTTGCAGTCTACAGTTCTTGTTTGTGTTCATTTTCACTGCCTTTGCATCATGGGCCAGATTCTGCAACTTAGGAATAACTATCTATGCATAAGATTCATACACATGCACATGTTCAAAAGTAACACAGGCTGTCTCAGAGGCTAACAATATGATTTTAACCATGTTAGCTTGTTCTAACAGACATCAGATCAACTATAGATGGTTAAACAAAAAGGCTGTGAAAACTACTGTTTGCTATTTTTTTCAGTTGAGGAACCCTTTCCATAGTATGATTTGACTTTTTCTAATTGTAAAACTGATACAGGCTAATTAAGTTTATTTTTAAATTTCCTTCTGAATCATTTATCTCTCTTAAGCAACAATCATATCTGCATGCTCTCCAAACAGAGAGATAAACTTAAAGGCCTCAGTTTCCCAGCCCTTATTTTAACAGTAGTAAACAAATATATACTGCTCAGTTGCTCTCTTGATGTTCGAGTTTTGTTCATTTGATGGTGCCAGCACCATTTAAACTTCACCATTTAAACTTGAGAAAGTAATGCACCAGCTCCACTGCATTTCCAATATTAAAATGAGAATACACCAACATTAGGGGTGGCATGGGGACTCAGTGGTTTGATTCTAGCCTTGGGTGGGTTTTCACATTCTTTTCATGTCTGCTTGGGGTTTTTCCCAGTAATCCAGATCCCCCCCCCCCCCACCCCCGAGTGTCCAAGGATGTACAGGTTAGGTGGTTTAACCAAGCTAAACTGCTCACAGTGTCCAAGGTTGTGCAAACTCTGTGGGTTAGCTATGGTAAATGCAGGGTTATATGGTGGGGTGGGATTGGATGGGATGCTATTCAACAGTCAGTGCAGACTCAATGAGCCAAATATATGTCATTTCTACTCAGACTCAGATCAGTTTTGCTTGGTTTATTACATATGCATGTCTGAGCAGTACAGATGGGATGGGCAGGAGGTCAATGTTCCCACTGTTACTTTAAAAGACTAAATGTCCTGGCACCTTATTTGTAGTGCATCTGATCAGTCATTAATTCCTTGCAAGCCAGGTGGATCACTTGGGCTCTCACAGTGACGCCTGCAGCTAATTATTCTAGCCCTTCCATCCTTCCCCATCAGCCTATCTCCCTTGATCACACAGATGAACACTCTCTTCCAGTCCCCTTGAGCTGAGTCCATTGCACACCAGCCTCATTTCTCAGTCATTCTTTGTGCCCAAGCAACTCAAACTACTGTAAACCATTCTCAGTCATGACACAGATGAATGCTCTCCAAAGAAGCCAAAGCTTCCACTCCAAAAGTCCAGCAACTACAATAACCTACCGACTGTACACCTCTTACATGGTCAGGAATTGCAGAACACATATTGCTTGCCCATGGAGAGCTTAACTGAGAAGAGGAACTAATTTTGGCAAGCCTGTCTTTTAATTAACATGCATAACATACAAATACATGTAAAATTGCTTGGAAGCTCAATTCACTGCTAATTTAACTGTAGAACCTCATATCTTTGTTAGGAATTGAGTTTTGGTCCCTCATACAACTAAGTTCCCTGCTTGCTTTGTTTCTCGCTTCCAGGAGCAGCACAGTTTTGACTTTTTATCTAAATAAGGAAACACCCGTCTTAGAGGGGATACAATGAAGGTTCGCCAGATTGTTTCCTGGGATGAGAGGTTTATTCTACATAGAGAGATTGAGTAGAATGCGACTATATTCTCAGGAATTTCAAAGAATAAAGGAGGATCCCACTGAAATGGAGAAAAATATTTTGAGTATGTGAAGTTGATGCATAAGTTTAGCTACCATTTCAATGAATAGTGGAGCACGTCTATGTGGTGTATTGCCAAGTTGTGTTCCTTTGCATAGACTTTTATCATCCCAATTAATTGGGAAGAACAAGGCTTTCATGCAAAATGATTTTGAAAAACTGGTTTCAGTAGGTTTGGAAACTGAAGTATAATTGTGAAGGCCACTAAATTACACAGCAATTAATAAATGAAAACTCTAGAATATCCTCTTCACATGCATAAAGTGGCTTCAAAAATCCAATAGATGACTGAATCCATTTTACTGAAAAATATTTACTACCAAAAAAATGTTGAATTAGAAATATAAGAAGGAAGATACTCCTTTTTGCTAACAGTGCAACACCCTAGTCCACATCGTTTGATACTACTTGTCTCAACTATTTGTTAATGACAAACATCTCACGATTATATTTCCTTGAACCCAGATGAGGAAGAAGTGGCACAATTGATGGATTTAACAATGATTAAAAGATTTGATCATTAAAAAGAAGTCATTTCCTATGGTGAGGGTGTCCAGAATAAAGGGCGGGCATAAACCTCAAAACAGAATGAGTCTGCTCAGGAGCAATGTTGAGAAGCAGCAATTCATTTAGAGGTAATAAATGTATGGAACTCTTTACACCCAAAAGCTGCTGAGCTGTGATCAATTGAAGACGTCCAAATTGAGAATGATCAGGTACGAAGGGTTATAGAAATGCTTCAACTGTTCGTAATGATTTGTCATGAGCTAACTGAATAGCAGCATAGGTCGTCAATGAGCTGAAAGGCCCACTTCTGTTCCCATGTTCCTAATTTATAAACCAACTCTGTGGTACCACTGTATTACCACCCTCATACAAGCGTAACCATTACCTTAAACAGAAAATACTTTCAAAATAATCACAAAGCCCACAGTATTTACAAACCACAATTCATAAGATACTGCAACACACATTGCATAACACATGTGGTACAGTCACATCACCCCCACAGCTACATTCAGTGCCACAGTACTTGCAAAAGGATCTTAACAGCGTAGGTGGTAAACACTGACACCTCTACACCAATAACAAGATTAGCTGACTGGATAATTGACTGAATTTTCTATTTGTATATTTTACTGCATTTGTTTAGCTGACAGATAATCACAGTTAGCATTCCTGTCAAAGCATATTGCACCAGCTTCAAATTTGCATCAAACTGGTGATGAGGTGGTCACAAGAATAGTGTGATAATGCAGACAGGAAAAGAACATTTAAAACAAATATGTTAAGGCAAAACACTTTATTTAGTCCATTAAAACAGGTCATTTCAAATGGATTATCTGATTGAAAAGCAAGTGAAAACAAAGAGTTACAATTACATCTTATACCCAGAATGAGTTTGTCTGTGCGCTGCTTGTTCATACTAGATGGGCTGGTGATGAAGACACTGTACTTGGCCCCAGAGATTATGAAGTGTAAAATTAGCTGATTCCCACTCTTGGTTGCAATGCAGGGATTCCTGTGTGAATGCATGTGTATCACTTAGGTAATTTTCGCCATAAATAGTTTGCTGACACCCTCTACATAGTATTAGTTGTGAAGCATGCTTAGTTGGGGGAAACATTGGTGGGCAGCTTGTGGTACAGAACTATGATGAGTTAGTTCCAAACAGTGAAAAAGTAAGAGGTAGACAGATAAGACAACAAAAGTAAAAGGTATACAGCAAGCAAGCCCTGTCATCATGAATACATTAAAGTCACAAAATCAGTTTGCCAATGAACATTTCAAACACAGATTCATTTATGTTCAGGAAACAAATTAAACAGGAGAAAACTGGTAATTTGGCTCTCACAAGTGAAGACTTCCTCAGCAGATATTCCTCTCCATTTACTTCCTTCTAAATAAGCAATGGGAACCAGAAATGGACAAAGTGGATCATGCTACAGTGACAACATTGGGAAAACAACATATTTATGGAAAAACAAAGTTACCTTCTCCATGCAACAGAAAGCATCTTGGAGGACTCCTGTAAGTGTAGTAAGTTCAAAAGTGGCCAAACGTGGCTTGTTCAATTTAAGAACAGTTATTCACAAAGCACTTTTTAAAAATCACCAAGTAAAATTTGTGACTCACAACAGATGATTCAGCTGCACCTGTTCACACCGCATGCAAACTCTCATTACTCATACTGATTAGACAAGACATAATGAAATCTTTGCCACAGTTGCCCAAAAAAATAAATAATTCGATACCTTAGTGAATAAAATTGAGAAACGTTATTTAAATGGTTTTCATGTCAAGAACAATGACCAGAAAAACCACCCTGTTTCATGTAATTAAACAGACTGAAGATACCCACCATGGTTTTTCTCTTGTTACTTTGGAAGGAAAGACTGCCTGGGCTTGCCTATTATTAGAGGCATGGAGATTGTCTTTTGGTGACTTGAATGGCTTGGAGTTGCTACCAGCTAACATATGGCTACTGCAGGCTTTGGATTTCATGGAGACTGGTGATGTTGTGGAATTGGAGGTTGTAGAAGCTGGTGAGGGGGTTGCCTTACATGAAGAACCATGTCTCCTTTCTGAAAGCAAAGGAGAGAGAGCAGTGATTAGTTGGTAAATTATACGGTGGGATTGCAGAAATATTTTCTTTTAATCATTTGTTAAAATAAAAGTTGACTTGAATAACAAGCAAAAAACTGATCAATTAAGACACAAATGCTGTAATCACAATTTTATCATACACAGATTTTGTTAAGATATAGTAGATCTATTTTTCTACAGCATAAGCTAGGAGATGAACCATACTCAGCATGAACTGGTAGATTCGCCATACTGTCTGATAAAAGTCCAAAACAGCAACATGAGTGAGCAGATTAATAGATAAAAACATCAATAGCTTGCATCTATGTAATGATTTTAACATTCCAAGATACATACAAGAGTGATGTCAATGCAAGTATTGATATTTAAGGAGACATCAGGGCAGATGACTAAAAAGTTAACATAAGAGGCAGGCAACATAAGGAGCTCCTTCAAGAAAGAAAGACAAGTTGACAGGCTTATAGAAAGAATTCCAGAGAAAAAAAAAGAGGCAAGGCAATCAAAGACACAGCAATCTATAATGGAGCAGTTAAAGTTGCTAATTTGCCAGAAAAAGAAGAGTGCAAAAGAGTGGAAAGGTTTGTAGGGATAGAGGCTCTTTGCTGATAATGGCACAATGGTGAGAAGTATTTGCAATTCTCCAGATGCTGAAGCAGTCCCTATCCATATGCAGACAGACCTGGACAACATTTAGTCTTGGGTGATAAGTGTCAAACAACACTCATGCCACAGAAATGTCAGACAATAACCATCTCCATCAAAACAGAATCAAGATGTTCGATACCATTACTAAAGCTCAATCTCCTATCATTAACACCCTCCGGGCTTACCACTGACCAGAAACTGAACTGTTCCTACCATAGAAATACTGCAGCTACAAAAGCAGATCAGAAGCTCAGAATTCTGTGACCTCACGTCTCCCCAGTGCATGGCCACTATTTACAAGACGTAAGTCAGGATAAAATATTCCCTACTTGACTGTATGGTTGCAGCACAGTGGCAACAGTGTATACCACCTAGAAGATGCACTGCAACAACTCACTAAGGCTTCTTCCAGTCCACCTCAAACCCATGAACTCTATCACCAGATGGGCAAAGGCAGCAGATTTATGGGAACTCCACCATCTGCAAGTTCTTCTCCAAGCCACTAACCACCCTGAGCTAAAACTATGTCATGGCTCCTTCAATATTTACTGTTTATTGTCCTGGAACCCTAACAGTTCTAGTGACTGCAGCAATTCGAGAGAGTGGCTCACTACCACATGCTTAAGGACAACGAAGGATAGACAATATATGCTGACTTTCCAGCCATATCCACATTACTGAAAGTCACAAAGATAGGTAGGAGTGAGGCCATGGAGGTTTCCAAAAACAAGTTATGAGGATTTTAAAATCCACTCATCATTGGATGGGGAGGCAGTGTACGTCAGCAAGCAGTGATAGGTGAACAGAAATTATTGAAAATTTAAGGTACAGGCAGCAAAATGTTGAATGCAGACGGCAGGTCAGTGGGTGTTTCTTGATTGTTGTTGGAACTATAGTCACCCATGTGAAGAGTATCCTATCACACTTCTGACTTGTGCGCTTTAGATATGGATAGGTTTTGGGGAGTCACATGATAAGTTACTTGTCTCAGAATTCCTCACGTCTGAACACTTGTGTAGTCACTACATTTATGTCGATAATGGGAGATTTAGCGACTGTATTGCAAGTGAACAATAACGCAGGAATGTTAATTCCTGTTCATCAAAAATGGTCACTGTGGGGTCTGGTGTGAATGCTACTTGTCACTAAACATCCAGTTGCTACATATGATCATGGAATACGTCAGTACCTGAAGAGTTGCGAATGGTACTGCATACTGTGTAATTATCAGAGAACATTCCAACCTTTGATATTATGATTGAGAAAGGGTCATCAATGAAGCAGGTGGATTTGCCTATAGCACTTTCCTGAGAAACTCCTGCAAAGATTTACTGGGATTGAGACAATTATGGTTGCTGGAGGTCAAATCATCTTCCATTGTACTGTGTATGGACTCTGACTAACTTATCCCATCACAAGTCTTATTGAGTTCAATTTTGTCATAGCTACTTAATGTTACACTTGGTCAAATGCCACCTTGATGTCGCACAGCTCACCGACAGAATTTAGGTTTTTTGTCCAGTATTGACCAAAGCTGAAATGACATCATGAGCTAAATGGCCCCAGTGAAACATAAACTAACCATCATGAGAAGGTTATTACTTTTTAAGTGTCACTTGATAGCACTGTCAACTGCAGCTTTCTTCAATTTCTAATGATCAAGAGTAGATTTTTGGGGCAGTAATGCACTTGTCCTGCTTTTGGAGGACAAGTCATATGTGTGCATTTCCCCATAGTGTCAGGTTGATGCAATGTTGCAACCGTACAACTGCTTTGCTAGGCACATAGCTAATTCTGGAGCACGTCAGTACTATTGGTGGCATATTGTCAGGGCTCAGAACTTCTGCTATATGTAATGCATTCAGCCGTTTCCTTGTACCACATGGAGTGAATCAAATTGGTTGAAGATTGACATCTGTGATGCTCAGTAGTCGTCTCAGGAAGGAGCTGCGATGGGCCATTCTGACTGAAGATAATTGCAAGCATATCAGCCTTTTCTTATGGAATGATGTGATGGCTTTCCCAACCATCAAGGCTCAGGACTTTTATGGAGCCTCAATTAGTTATTCATTTGTCCATTCATGATTTGATAGTTGTTTGCAATGCTTTACATCAAATCCATTGTTGTGGGATCATTTGGCTCTATCACATGCTGCTTTAGCTTTTTCATGTGCATGCAGTTGTGTTGTAGATTCACCAGATGGCAACTCATTTTTAGGTGCCCTTGATGCTGCTGGCTCACACCCCCGAATTCCTCATTGCAGCAAGATTAATCCTTTAGTTCAGTGGTAATGGTGAATGAAGAATATCCTGGGCCATCAGGTTATGGATTGTGGTTAAATAGAATTCTGCTGCTGTTCCTGATGGTCTGCAGTATCTTATGACCAGTTTAGAGGTGCTAGGTCTGTTCTGAATTTTTCACATTTAGTACAGCGGTACAGTCACACAATACAATGGAAGACTGTGTCATGGGTTATAATCCCTGTAGATACCTAAGCTTTTATGAAGATACTTGACTGGAAAATTCGTACAAAACTTATGTTTTAAGACTTTTATTGCAACAGATAAATAAAAGCAACATTAACTAACCGCTATTTAGGGGGCAACTTACACAATAGGAAAAGCTTCCCCAATTATACTAGTAAAATAACTGAAAATCTCCAGACCCAGTTATGTTTTATGGGCCTTATATCCAGACAGAAATGGTACTTAACTATCCATTAGACACCAGCTCCATTCTGCCTTCCATACAAACATAAGACTAATTAGGAGCAGACTTTGACATTTCAAGACTATTCAACCATTCAATAAGATCATAGCTAATCTAACTGTGGCCCAAATTCCATATTCCCATCTATTCCCCCATAAGTTTTGAATCCCCTGCCTAACAAGAATCTGTCTGTCTCTTTCTTAAAAATATTTAGTGACCCCAACTCTACTACTTTCTAAAAGTAGAGCGTTCCAAAGTTGCAGAATCCCAAAGGGAAGAATTTCACCTCCCCTCTATCCTAAAAGGTCAATCCGTAATGTTAAAACTGCATTCCCTAGTTCTTGACTCACCCACAAGAGGAAACAGCCTTCCTAGAGCCACCTTGTTAAGACCATTCAGGATCTTGTACACTTCAATCAAGACAGCTCTCACTCTACTTGAAACAAGCCTAGCCTGCCCAATCTTTCCGCCTAAGACAACCCATTGATTCTAGGTATCAATCCAGTAAGCCTCCTCTGAACTGTCTCCAACACATTTATATCCTTTCTAAATTAAGGAGGCTAAAACTGCAGTGTTTAAGAGGTTGTGTTCCCAATGCCCAATATAACTGAAGCATTAACATCTTATCTTTTATGTCCAATTCCTCTTGTAATAAAGGTTAGCACTGCATGAGCCTTCTTGATTATGTACTGCACTTGCATACTAACCTTTCATGGCTCATGCACTTAGACCCCTCTGTACCTTGGAATTCTGTACTTGATCACTGTTTCAGTAATATTCTGTTTTTTTAAAAAAATTATTCATGAAGTGAACATCTTTACGCTCTCTCATATTATACTCCATCTGCCAGATTTTTGCCCACTCACTTGAACCATTTATATCAGTCTGCATCCATGTTATGTCACATTCACAACATACTTTCCTACCTAACTTTATATCATTTGCAAATTTAGCTACCATGCCTTTGCTCCCCTCATTAAGATAAATTGTAAAAAGTGATGCCTTAGCATAGACTCGAATGGAACTCCACTCATCACGTCTTCCAATCTGAAAAAAGACCCAATATGCATTTTGTTTTTATAAACTATTTTCTATTCCAGAATGTTACCTTTTATACCAAGATCCTACTTTGCCCAATAAGCTTTTATGTGGAATCTTCTCAACTGCCTTCTGGAAGTTCAAGTACATTACAACAACAGGCTTCTCTTTATTGAAAGCACATATTACTCCTTCAGAGAATTCCAATAAGTTGGTTAAACACGACTCAAGTTCTTCTAAAAGCCAAGATATAACTGTCTTTTAAAAGAATCAATTCAAATACCTTCCTCAATAAATATAATCTGATAACCGTTATGGATAGGTGGCTACAGGATGACTAGAATTGCGCTGTGTATTGAGAGGTTTATGACATTAAGCAGAATAGGATGCAAGTTAAAGGTGGAGTGGTAGTACTCCTAACTAATGTTAGTATTGTGATCCACAAGCATCCTGAGCAGTGATGCGAGGTAGGACAAAGTATACAAATAGTATTGGATGCTTGCGATAAATGAGCAGTTTAAATATGGCCTATTTTAATTTACATATAAATTGGAAAAATCAGATAGGATAACCTTGGTAAGGAGTTCCTAAAATACTTTCAGGATATTTTCTTCAAGCAACACATTCTGGAACCGATCAGAAAGCAGGCTAGGCTAAACTTGGCACTGTGCAATGTGACAGAATCACTGATTTCAACAAAGGCATCTCTGGTAACAGTGATCATAATATGATGAATTTTTGCAACCAGTTTGAAAGAGAAAAGTGTGTGTCTAAGATTAGTATTTTAAATGTAAAAGGCAACTATGTGGACATGAAAGTGGAGTTAGCTGAACTGGAATATTAGGCTAGATGATGGATCCTTTTCAGACTGCATACAAACTGGTCAATGGTTTTTTTGATTGAGGTTCTGCTTTTTTAAAATCAATTTAGCACTTATCTTCGTATTTGCCTCAGCTGAGCCTCTTCCCTAGCTTACCCATGTTGATGGATCTTCTGCTTCCCACTGCAAGTTCTTCCTTGCCTTTAGCTGATGTCCCAGATAACACAGCCATCAGAACTCATGTTCTTCGCTGAAGAGAATTACCTCATTAAACTATCCCTTACCTCCCTTCTACTGCCCCCTCTTAGGTGGCTTCCTGCTTCAATGGCCAGTTAGCTCTTCCACCCTAAAGCTTTCACTCTCATCCAAATAAGCCGAGAACACCTCAAATTTACAAAGGCGGGGTCTTTTGTGCTTCTGTTCTCTAGGTCTCCTTAACTGCTTCATTTATAGTGACACCCTCCTATCTCTGACAACTAAGCAAATCAGAAGACCTTGTCCTAATAAATGAGAGTGTTTCTCGGAACAAAGTGTCAAAATAACTGTGCCCCTCTCTGATGTGTGACTGTACATGCAGCT
The DNA here is from genome assembly GCF_047496795.1 of Chiloscyllium punctatum. Lineage (NCBI taxonomy): Eukaryota > Metazoa > Chordata > Chondrichthyes > Orectolobiformes > Hemiscylliidae > Chiloscyllium > Chiloscyllium punctatum. The sequence goes on along the minus strand of NC_092770.1, from coordinate 69,689,503 downwards.
TGGCCTCCTGGTCAATAATGCTGAGCCAAAGATCCTGCAACTGCCAGTTTTTTCTGCAGATATGCAGGTCCTGGATCACCCTAGCATCCTGAAATTGCAACACATTACCTTCTTTCGCTAATATGCGTTAATTAACTAGCAATTGTTAACTAATTTATAGTTAATACAACCAACATCTCCTGAATCGTTTTCACGTCAGTAGACTTTGTAACACAGATCAAACAGTCCACAATTGGAATGAGCTGGCAGAGGAAGTGGTAGAAGCTGGTACATGTACAACATTTAAAAGGCATCTGGATAGGTACATGAATAGGAGGAGTTTAGAAGGATATGGGCCAAACACTGGCAAATGGGACTAGATTAATTTAGGATACCTGGTCGGCATGGATGAGTTGGACCGAAGAGTCTGTTTTCATGCTGTACAACTCTGACTCAATACTTGCAATACCAATAAAACTTCTGTTATAGAAGACTGGAAATCAAATGCTGAAGGCTGTAAAAAAGTAGTTAAACATAATTCCCCACATTTCATTGAATCCCCCATTCTACACAATGCACCTCTTTATCGCTATGAACCGAACTCGAAGATTTACTCACTTGACCAGCATCTTACTCCCCAACATCGACAGCCCTACCAACTCTTGAAGTTAAATGGACAATATCAAGTATAATGGGTTACAAATATTGACACACTTGAGAGACTTGGACAGTAACAGTTTACTCAAAGGCAGCACAGCATTTTCTGTCCCTAACTACACCTGTAAACATCTTACAGGTTCTTCACAGCAAAACAACCTGGGCTCCCCTTTAACTGTTAACAATCAAGATACCCAAGCTTCTCATCAGACAAGAGTCACAGCAGGTCGCATGATCCCTTCACTCCTCCATTTTACCCTGGTAAACAAGCAGTTATAAAACACAATCTTATTAACTTCTTATTTGCAACATCAATGAGAAAATGGATCATTGTCTTCACAAAGTCTGTAGAGTGGCCACGCCTATCGATTCTATTGTGGAGACTTATATCTGTGACATGTCGGTTGGTACAGGTGAGGTCATCTACTGTAAACCTACAGTGGCAAATATCTCCTTCAGGCCTCAGTCTGCTCACTCAGAAGTGGTGTGACCAAGTCATCCTTGATGATGAACACTGAAATTCCCTATCCAGAGTGCCTTCTGCGGCCTTGTGACCCTCAGAACCTTTTCCAAATTGCATTCAACAGAGGAAGTTCAGCAGATATTAACCTGCAAGAGAGTTTTCCTTGCCCATGTTTCACCTGATGGCATGAGACTTCATGGAATCTTGAGTCAATGTGAAGGAGTCCCAGGAGTAGTTTCTCTCACTCATACACCATAGTGTCACTCGCTCAGTTATCTCAATTTGGCACAATTCCCTAGTTTTACATAAAAAGCATTTTTCTGGATTGACTGAGCTGGTTGTGCCCTGTCAATTCAGATATACATTGATGTCAGAAGATAGATTTGGTTTAATTCAACTTTGATATGGTGTTTTCACATTGGTGACCCAGATGGGTTAAGTGAAAGAGTCACCAGTATTGCAACTAGCTTTCAATTTCAGATTCATTTACTTAACTCAATAAATTTAAATTCCAAAAGCTGATCAATGAATCTATGTTTTTAGAACATTAATCAAGGCCTCTAGACTACTGATCCAATGATATTACTAATTCTGCTTTTGTTCCCTTAGAGCAAAGGGCTTGGGAACAGTGGGAGAAGGGTTCCAGGCTTGGGCATATTTGGAAACAGGAAACAAAATTTGGTTTCCATCAAAGTGATGACATAGGATTTGAGTATAGCTGGAGGGAGGGTAGAGGGTTCATGAACAGTAGAGACAGTGTGTGCAGTTGGCTACAGTTGTAGACAATACATGGGATTTGAGAACAATGGGGGGGGGGGGGGATACAGAATTTAAGGATAGTAGGGGAGAAGATACAGGATATAGGTACAGTCAGAAAGAGAGTATTGGTTCTGGTACAGTCGACATCATGGGCCCGGAGTCAATGTTGACAAATTGCAAAGTGACTCCCTCTTTACAATATACCACAGAGCCACCATTTCTGTTGGGTCTGTCCTGCCAATGGGAGAGCACATTCCCAGGGAGGATGAGGGTAGTGTCCGGAACATAGTCATATTTAAACAATCTACACCTCAGACAATTTCAAACTTTTGCTTGACTAGTTTGTGGGACATGTCTCCCACTATTGACACAAGCTCTAGATGTTAGTATGGAGGACACTGCAGGGTTGACAGGGGTGATGTTGCTATTGCAGTTTCTGATGGCTAAATCAATTTCAAGTAGTTTAATCATTTTTCATTCCTTTTTATTATTCATTCATGGGGTGAGGGCATGACTAACTAGCTCAGTATTTATTGCCCGTATTTATATTATTTAGAGAGCAATTTTAAGACAGCAAATGTGCTGTCAATTTGGAGTCATGTGCAGACCAAACCATTTTAAGAGAGAAGATTTCCCTTTCTAAAGGGTGTGAATGAACTAGATTCTTTCTTACAACGGACAGTGGTTACATGGTCACCAGGAGACGAGCTTTTTGTTCCAAATTTTTAATGTTTCAAATTTCACCATCCGCCATGCTGAGATTCGAATCGGAGTCCCATGAACATTACTCTTGGGTTTCAGATTACTAGGACCATAACACTTTCACTTCTTCACCACCTCTCCAGCTTCGGTTTGATACAACTGCAAGGCTTGTTTGACCATTTTGGAGGACAGTTAACAGTCGTGGAATCACATGTAGGCCAGACCAGGCAAGAAAGGCAGATTTCCACCCAACAAGAGCTTTAATAATCAAGAAGGTTTTGCAACTAACAACAATGGTTCCATGGTCATCACCAGATTAGCCTTTTAAATTCCATATTTATTAATTCAATATAAATTTTGTAAAATGCCATGAGGGATTATATTCCCAGAGCATAGCCTAAACTAGTAAATCAGAGACATCACTATGCCATCTCCTCCCCAGTGTGGAATCAGGTACCACGTTTATGCAATTTGGTGAAGGAAAATTAAAGCTGCAAATCTTCACCCTCCCGCTTCTAACTTCAATTGCTTCAATAGCCTGCTACTCATCGTGAAGTCAGAAGTAGCAATATTCAATGATTGCAGTCTCCAGAAGCATTCACAATTCACTCAGATACTGAAGCATGTCACAATCTCTGGGCAACATTCAGGCCTAGACTGATAAATGTAAATAATGTTTCTGCCATACAAATGCCAGGCAATGATCATCTTAGCAAAACAGTATCTAAATACCCACCCTTGATGTTTAACAAGATTATCTTTGCTGAAGCTTCCAGCAACATCACTCTTCAGAAACTGAACTGGACCGTGCCACAGAATCCTAGAATCTCTATAGAGTGGAAGTAATCAAGGCCAAGCTGGCCCTTCAAACAGCATCCCACCTAGACCAACCCCACGACCTTATCCCTGTAACCCTGCATTTCCCACAGCTAATCCACCTAACCTACACATTCCTGGACATTTTGGGCAGTTTAACATGTCCAACCCACTTAACCTGCACATCTTTGGACTGTCGAATGAAACCTACACAGAAACAGGGAGAATGTGCAAACGCCACATGGAAAGGCACCTGAGCATGGTATTGTACCCAAGTCCCTGGTGCTGTGAAGCAGCAGTGCTAACCACTAAGCCACATCGAACCACCATAAACATTATAGCTACAAAAGCAAGTCAAATAGAGACTATAAATTCTTAATCAAATAATCCATGTTCCAACTCGCAAAAACCTGTCCATGATTTAGCAATGGACCACTCTCCACTTATCTGGCTGAGTGAAGCTCCAGCAACACTCAAGTAGCCCAACACCATCCAAGAAAAGAATTCAATCTGATTAGCATCCTACACATCCAGTTGAACACCTACTGCTTTCACCACATTGCATGGTTGCATCAGCGTGTACTGTATGCAAGATGTCCTGCAGAAACTCAGAGATCCTTTGGGAATCCTGAGGGACAGGATGTACATGTATTTGGAAAGGCAAGGACTGATTCGGGATAGTCAACATGGCTTTGTGCATGGGAAATCATGTCTCACAAACTTGATTGAGTTTTTTGAAGAAGTAACAAAAAAAAAGATTGATGAGGGCAGAGCAGTAGATGTGATCTATATGGACTTCAGTAAGGCGTTCGACAAGATTCCCCATGGGAGGGTGATTAGCAAGGTTAGATCTCATGGAATACAGGGAGAGCTAGCCATTTGGATACAGAACTGGCTCAAAGGTAGAAGACAGAGGGTGGTGGTGGAGGGTTGTTTTTCAGACTGGAGGCCTGTGACCAGTGGAGTGCCAGAAGGATCAGTGCTGGGCCTTCTATTTTTTGTCATTTACATAAATGATTTGGATGTGAGCATAAGAGGTATAGTTAGTAAGTTTGCAGATGACACCAAAATTGGAGGTGTAGTGGATAGCGAAGAGGGTTACGTCAGATTACAACAGGATCTGGACCAGATGGGCCAATGGGCTGAGAAGTGGCAGATGGAGTTTAATTCAGACAAATGCAAGGTGCTGTATTTTGGGAAAGCAAATCTTAGCAGGACTTATACACTTAATGATAAGGTCCTAGGGAGTGTTGCTGAACAAAGATATCTTGGAGTGCAAGTTCATAGCTCCTTGAAAGTGGAGGAGTCACAGATAGATAGGATAGTGAAGGCAGCATTTGGCAAGCTTTCCTTTATTGGTCAGATTATTGAGTACAGGAGTTGAGAGGTCATGTTGTGGCTGGTTAGGCCACTGTTGGAATATTGCATGCAATTCTGGTCTCCTTCCTATTGCAAAGATGTTGTGAAACTTGAAAGGGTTCAGAAAAGAGTTACAAGGATGTTGCCAGGGTTGGTGGAGTCCAGAACTAGAGGGCATAGGTTTAGGGTGAGAGGGGAAAGATATAAAAAAGACCAAAGGGGCAACTCTTTCACGCAGAGGGTGGTATGTGTATGGAATGAGCTGCCAGAGGAAGTGGTGGAGGCTGGTACAATTGCAACATTTAAGAGGCATCTGGATGGGTATATGAATAGGAAGGGTTTGGAGGTATATGGGCCAGGTGCTGGCAGGTTGGGTTGGGATATCTGGTCGGCATGAACGGGTTGGACCGAAGGGTCTGTTTCCATGCCGTACATCTCTATGACAGCATCTTCCAAAGCCATTTCCTCTTTCACCAAAAAGGGCAAGGGCAACAGATGAATGGAAAAACTAGCAGTGCATGTTCCCCTCCAAGCCACACACTCCTGACTTAGAATCATTGTTCCATGACTATCACAAGGTCAAAATCGGACTGCCCTCCTTTCTGCGGGCATGGCTCACCACCTCCTTTGCAAAGGTGATGAGGGATGGGCGAGAGTCTTGCCAACAACATACACACTCCAAAAATGAAGAAAAATCCTACCTTCCACTGTTCCAAACTCTATAACCTCCTTCTCTGCACACCTAAAGACTTACAACTCCACAACCCAGCTCTCACACGATTTTGAAACCTTATACATTTCCATCTACCGTCCCTAAATTCTGCAATCACCTTCCCACTGTTCTCTGCTCCTATAACTTTGCTTGCACTTTTCTCAATACCTACAACCCTATAACCTCCTAATTATCGTGTGTACATCTCAATATCTAATTTCTTCCCTTTCCACATTCCAATCAAGCCTTCAAGTATCCAAACTCCTCCACCCACTTTAGGACCAAGAATCCAGAACCTTCCCTTGATGTTCTCAGGTCCTATTATATTTCCAATGTATCCCACCACATTAAATGCCTCTCACTTTTCCCCTCTGTATAAAGCTGCTCTTCAGTTTCTGACCTTTCATTAAAATGTCTGTATCAGACTTTAATACATTTAACAATAAAGCATTCACAACTCTCCAAGGAAAACAATTCCAAAGATAATGCAATAGTCTATGGGGCGAAGAAATTTATTCTCATTTCAATCCTAAATAATAGACCCCTTATCCAGATCCCCAGTCAGGGCAAACAACATCTCAACACTTAACCTTCCAAATATTTGCTGTATCCTGTATGCTTAAATGAGATCATTTCTAAATTTCAGCAAGTCCTGGTCCAATTTAGTCAGCCTACCACAGAACAACCTCATCTTAGGAACCGAGCTCCCAATTTTCCAATGGTGTTCATTATCTGCATTTTGTCTACCAATAACTTGCTCCAAGATAATCATGCGTATCCTGGAATTTATTGAAAGGCATTAAGAGATATAAAGAGATGCAGTGGTTGATTATTACTAATTAATACCATACATATAAAAGATCACTCACACTTGTATTTCTGAGAATTAACTGTCTTCAAATTTACTGCAAAAATACAACAACTTCCGATTGTCAATCAGGATCAGACAGCACAATAACATGTGTGCAAGCACAATGTCATGTTTGCAAAGTTAACTGTGGAATTGCACAACTTAGACAAGAACTTTTAGAGATTGATGTTGGTATTTAACCGTGTTTCTTCTACTCATCTGAAGCTACTATATTGCTATTAACTTCATCATTACTTTGACAGAAAAACATTACATAGCAGGAAGTAACATTTCCTCCAACTCATCGTCAGCAAGTTTTATTTAGTGCTTTATCTGACATTTCAGTTCTGAATCATATCCCAGATAATACTCCTTGCTACAGTCTTAAGAAAAGTCAGTTCATTAATACTGGATGTTTCCGATTTCAGCTTATATCTTAAAAGCATTTTTTAATCCACACAATTCCTCATAAACATTAAATCCTAAATGATACGAGATTCTGTTTAAGTCAGTCTGTGACCTTAAAAGAAGGACTAAGTATCATCTCATCAAAAGAAAAACATACTGTGTTTTATGTGTCATGATACTATCTTTATAAACCAATGCTTTGCCTCCTTTATTGACAGGGAAACTGTCTAGCACAAATAGAAATACATAGAATACATCATTCTGTCTTCATTTTGGAAGTTCAATGGAAACTTTGTGGCATCTCCTCCTGACCTTATACTATTGTATGCATGGAAACAGATATTTAACTGTTAACTGTGAACTACATGCAATTATTCAGCCCTTTACACCTGCTTGGGCATCAATTCCCTATTTGTTGCCCTGAGATATTTCTTTATAGGTAAAGCCTAATGCAGAATTCTAACTTGCTGCATAAAAGAGGAGAAAATTACTATTGAAATTATTTGTCCTCCACATTCACATAACATCCATGACTAGATTTGAACTATTTCCCAGTACATCAATGCTTCAATCTACCCAGAACATGGCAAATTGCCCTGATATATGGTCCACAAAACAGATATCCATTCCCTCTACACCTCCATCTGCCATGACCAGGGCCTCCAAGCCCTCCGTTTCTTCCTCTCCCGACGTCCCCAACGACACTCTCATTCGTCTGGCCGAACTGGTCCTCACCCTTTACAATTTCTCTTTCGAATCCTCCCACTTCCTCCAGCCCGTATGGGCCCCAGCTATTCCTGTCTCTTTGTTGGCTACGTAGAACAGTCCATCTTCTGTAATTACACCAGCACCACTCCCCATCTCTTCCTCCGCTACACTGATGACTACATTGGTGCCACCTCGTGCTCCCGCGAGGAGGTTGAGCAACTTCACCAACACAGTCCACCCGACCTTAAAATTACCTGGACCATCTCTGACACCTCCCTCCCCTTCCTGGACCTCTCCATCACCATTAATGACGACCAACTCGACACTGACATTTTTTACAAACCCACCGACTCCCACAGCTACCTGGATTACACATCTTCCCACTCCTGCAAAAATGCCATCGCGTATTCCTAATTCCTCCGCCTCCGCCATTTCTGCTCCCAGGAGTACCAGTTCCACCACAGAACACACCAGATGGCCTCCTTCTTTAGATACCGCAATTTCCCTTCCCAAGTAGTTAAAGATGCCCTCCAACGCATCTAGTCCACATCCTGCATCTCCACCCTCAGACTCCACCCTCCAACCGTAACAAGGACAGAAAGCCCCTGGTACTCACCTTCCACCCTACCAACCTTCGCATAAACCAAATCATCCGCCGACATTTCCACCACTTCCAAACGGACCCCACCACCAGGGATATATTTCCTTCCCCCACCCCTTTCCGCCTTCCGCAAACACTGTTCCCTCAGTGACTACCTGGTCAGGTCCACGACCAACCCCCCCCCCCCCCACAACCCCCTTCCCATCCTGGCACCTTCCCCTGCCACCACAGGAATTGCAAAACCTGCGCCCACACCTCCTCCCTCACCTCCATCAAGGCCCTAAAGGAGTCTTCCACATCCAAAGTTTTATCTGCACATCCACCAATATCATTTATTGTATCCGTTGCTCCCGATGCAGTCTCCTCTACATTGGGGAGACTGGACGCCTCCTAGCAGAGCGCTTTAGGGAACATCTCCGGGACACCCGCACCAATCAACCACACCGTCCTGTGGCCCAACATTTCAACTCCCCCTCCCACTCTGCCGAGGACATGGAGGTCCTGGGCCTCCTTCACCGCCGCTCCCTCACCACCAGATGCCTGGAGGAAGAACGCCTCATCTTCCACCTCGGAACACTTCAACCCCAGGACATCAATGTGGACTTCACCAGTTTCCTCATTTCCCCTACCCCCACCTCATCCCAGTTCCAAACTTCCAGTTCAGCAATGTCCCCATGACTTGTCCTACCTGCCTATCTTCTTTTCCACCTATCCACTCCACCCTCCCCCCTAACCTGTCACCTTCATCCCCTCTCCAACTCACCTATTGTACTCTATGCTACTTTCTCCCCACCCACACCCTCCTCTCACTTATCGCTCCACTCTTCAGGCTCTCTGCCTGTCTTCCTGATGAAGAGCCTTTGCCCGAAATGTCAATTTTACTGCTCCTCAGATGCTGCCTGAACTGCTGTGCTTTTCCAGCACCACTCTAATCTAGACACCCCCAAATCCAATCCTGTCAATTGTTACCCTACAAATTTACTTTTAAACAACATCAAAAGTGATGGGCATGCTATTAAAGAGCACTTGCTTAGCCATAATATTCCAGAGCCACATATCTCTTGACCTCATTACAGTCATAAGCCAAATACAGACACAACAGCGGAACTCCAGGGATGAGGTGAGAGTGACTGTCCTTGACATCAAGATAACATTTGACCAAGTATAGCATGAAGGAGCTCCAGAAAAAAAAACTGTAGTTATGGCAATCAGAGGAAAATTCCTTGCTGATTGAAATTATATCTAGCATAAAGGATAATGGATTTGTTTACCGAAAATCAGTCATCAGTACAAAAATATAATTGCAAGAGTTCCTCGAGGCTGTGTTCTAGGCCAGAACCAACTTTCAACTGCTTCATCAATGAAATTACCTCCATCACAAGATTAGAAATATCAATATTCACAGATGATTGCACAATGCTCAGCACCACTGGTACCTCCTCAGATCTTGAAGCAGCCCATGTTTATGTGCAGCAAGACCTGGGCAATATCCAGGATTTGGCTGGTATGTGGCAAGTAACATTCATGTCACACAAGTGCCAGACAATGACAATCTCCAATAACCGAGAATGTAACCAGCTCCCCTTGATTATTCAATGGCGTTTGCACCACAGATACTCCATTATCGACATTTTGGCCACAGGGTGAATTGGACCAGCAATATAGTGATAAAAAGGGCAGGTCAGAGATTGGAAGCTGTGCAGCGAGTAATCCATTACCTATCTCCTCAATGCCTGAACACCATCGATGAGGTACAAATCAGGAGTGTGATGGAATACTCCCCACTTGCTTAGAAGGATGCAGCTCCAAAAATGTTCAAGAAACCTTACACCATCCACGACAAAGCAGCCCAATTGGTTAGCACCATATCCACATGCATCCACTCTCCAACTCACCCAGGGTCCTTAGGTAGCAACTTATAAATTTGCAACCACAACCCCATAGAAGCACAATGGTAGTAGATACATAGGGATGTTGCCATCTGCAGGTTGTGACACACTATCCCAACATGGAACAATATTGTCATTTCTTTAATGTTACTGGGTGAAAATCATGTAACTCTTCCAAATAACACTATTTACCTACATTCCAAGAAGTGTTCAATAGGGCAGCTCACCACAATCTTATCCAAGATGTGGAGGCGCCAGTGTTGGACTGGGTTGGACAAAGAAAAATCGCTCAACACCAGGTTATAGTCCAACACATTTATTAGGAAGTACAAACTTTCGGAGTGGTGCTTCTTCGTCAAGTAGCTAGTGCGGCAGGATCAAAGGACACAGAATTTATAATAAAAGATCAAAGTGTCCTACAACTGATGTGATGTATTGAACAAATCCAGATTGTCATTATGTCTTTAATCACTTCGAATGAGATTGTAGGTTTCGATTCTTTAATATTGAATCCCAGAACTTCTTTCAAGTCACATTTCTGAGATAGCTTAGGTTTTATTAAAAAAAAAGTGACATCTCAGCTCAAACAATGCATTAAAGGTGTGAGGTTAGAGTCTGTCTGTATCCCAACCTTGAGTCAGACTGGTTCGATTTCCAAAGAAGGAATTGATAAGATGTCACACGGATTGACTGCCTACAGATTGTGTGCTTTTTGAACAAAATAGAATGTATCTGTAAATACAATCTTAGCGAGGAGCACCAGTCAGATCACATTTAGAATTTTGGCAGCAGTATGGCCCCCTTATCTAAGGGAAGATATTGGCACTGAAGGCAGTCGAGAGAAGATTCACTATGTTGATTCTGGGTATGGAAGACCTGTTTTACGAGAAGGGGTTGAGTAGATTGGGCCTGGGCTCATTGAAGTTTAGAAGAATTAGAGGAGACTTGTTGAAGCACAAGATTGTTAAGGGGTTTGGCAAAATACAGGAAGTACTGTTTCCCTTGTAAGTGAGGCAAGGACCAGAGGTTATAATCTGAGAATAGGGTATCATCCATTTAAGATAGGGTCGAGAACGAACATCTTATCTCAGAGAGTAGTGAATCTGTATAATTCTTTAATGCAGAAGGCTGTCGAGGCTGTATCACTCAGCATATTTAAGGCTGAAATTGACAGATTTTTAAATATTAAGGGGATCAAAGGATTATGAAGATAAGGCAGGAAACTGGAGGTGAGGATTATCAGATTATTTTGTTGACAATTAGGGTCAGACAATAAAATGCCAGCCTAGCTAGCAGCATTTACACCCTGTGAACAAATTTATAAGACTTAAATTGTCATCCTGTTTTTCAAATTGGCTACATGGTTCTGTCCCTTCCCTTCCCCATATTCAACTGGCCTTATAATAATCAGAGGAGCTCAAGTGATTTTTGTCGCTGATCTATGCTTCACTGTTCCCTACCTGTGTGTTGGCAACAGGTATTATGCCTCACATCCCTCACCTGCAGACCACCATGTCTGGAATCCCCTCAAACTTTTCCATGTATTTCCCAACTGTTAAAATTTTTCCTAAAACGTATCAAGTTATCAATCACCAGTCCTCAAGCCCTTTGTTTTGGCTTACTGTCAATATTTCACAGATTACATTCCTTGAAAAACGCCTCTGGGTATTTTATTATTTTAAGGTACAAGCTATTGCTGTCCTGTTGCCAACACAATCCATAGATGAAATTTTCCTATCCACTGAATAAGGCTAAAAAATATTCAACGCTTTGTCTCTTAAGTTCCTATCTCTGTGCCACAGAAATCATGGACGCTCTGAGTTAAAAAAAAAATCAGAAAAAACCTACCATAGAATATAAATTTTGAACTCAAGTTACCTTCTTTTAATCTTTTAACAAGACTCAGTCACATCGCTCACAGCAAACACACTGATTTATAACAATAGAAACTTTATGCCAAGCAAATAAAAATCTACTATTCCGTTGCTATGCTGAAGCATTTGTTTAATGCTGGTGTGTCCTTTAAACAAAACACAGTCTAACTGGCATAATTAGAAGCATAATGACAGAATTTGTTGCTACCTGTTAGCTTGTTGAATTTGTGGATATGACTCGGTGCTTGTAAAACTGAAGCTTCATGCTGCTTTTCACACTTCCACAAACATGACTTCTTGAGTTTTTGGAAAATGTACAGTGCTCTCAATCCTTCTTTTATGATTGAACATATTAAGACTGAAGTATGGACATGGAAAACCATTCAGAAAGTGGTCATGTCATAATTAGGTTTAGAGGTTTGTGGAAAGGTACAATCAATGGTGAAGATAATCAACTGGATGACGGTTAATAACAATGAACTGAAAAGGAATAGCATTGTGAAGTGGAGAGAAAGGTTGGGAAGTAAAATGGTGAATGAGTAATTGCAGGAGGTTCAGGTACAGACTGTGGACACATTCTCTTGAAGGGGAAGGAAGGGCTGGAACTGCTTGGATAACTAAGAAGTTAATTTAAAATGAAACAGAAATTTCGGCTTATGATAAATGTCAGGTTCATAACTGAAAATCAAGCACAACATATAAAGTGTCTAGAAGAACTGAAAAAGTCAGTGTTAGTCTTGATTCTGCATCGGGAATTAAATGTGAACGCTTGAACCTCTGACGGAGAAAAAAGTGCAAGTATTGAGCCAAGCCATGAATGCTATTGGAGGTCTCCTGCATTTTCCACAATAGAAACAAATTTGGAATTTATAAATTGCTGAGCTTCTGAATTTTACAATGTCACAAAGGTATGAGTAAAACAACTAGTGAACAGCAGAGATAAATAATGAGAAGTAATGGTCTTGAAAAGAAGCATGATTTGAAGTGGTAAGGAATTTAGCTATAAAACCCGATTACGCCATCTACTTGTGGAGGTGATTGTGCAGGTCTGCACCTTCATCTTTAGATTGAGTAAATGTTCAACAAGATTGCCACGAGCTTCTGACACTATAGGAAATAATTTGAAATCTACTTGACAAGTAAATCACCTTATTCTACAGCTGGGTGTGTAAAAGGAAACCCTATCATAATACACACCTAAAACATGAAGAAAGATGTTCCTCAGCAGATTTTAAAAACATGCCAAACAAACGGATTTACCACTCAGCCAGAATAAGTGATCAAAAGAAACCTTCCCACCATTAATACAAAATCACAAACATACTCAAATAGCTCACTGGGGTTGTTAAGATTATAATGTCATTAAGCCAAATTACCACTGGAAATAATCCCACTATGACAAATACTTTTGCATGTTGCAAGTAGAGCACACTAGCTTGTGCAATTTTAGTAAAACACAACATTCAGACAACACTCGTTCTTTGATTACTATATAAGTGAGTTAGTGACCAAACAGCCTTCCATGCTTTGACTACTTTGTTGCAGGCATATTGAAGAAATCTTCTCTCATGATGCAAGTTAAATAGACTCATGAAAATCAAGTTAATAATAGGCAAATTATTTGACATTCTTTCAGGAGGCCTTGGAATGATGCAAAGCTGTTTTATACAAAGTTTCCCAAGTCACATTTGGGAACATGTGAGATCTTACAGGAAAGTGGTGGTAAGGGACGACCATTATTTTTCTATTCGTCTCTTGCAAATTTAGAAAATTCTGCAACACATTTTTTTTTAAAAACTTAATTTTAGATGCAGTCAGAAAGCATATGGGGCATTCTCTTGCATCTTCAATACCTACAATACTAGAACAGCCAAAGGTTGAACATTCTCCACACAGATGTCTACTTTTCTCATCTATAATACTGAACTCACACTGGGATTCTACAAAGTGGGAAGTGGAGACCATAAAAACCCATCATATCCCAGCAATGATCTCCTACAATCTCCCCAACCGGGCAGAAGATACAGAAGCCTGAACGCATGAACTATCAGATTCAAGAACAGCTTGTTCTCTGCCATTATTAGACTGCTGAATGGAGTCTCTAACTTCAAATAATGCTGATTTTGCTGATGTCGATCTTGCCTAGCACACACCTTGTGCAATGTAACTTGTATGCCTCGGTCTAGTTTTTTTTTCACCTTATGATCTGTATGTCCTTGCTTACTATGATTTGCCTGTACTGCACATAAACAAAGCTTTTCACTCAAATCAAAAATCATTGCGGATGAAGTTAAGGATATAGATTTTCAGGCCAGAAAACATAAAGGATACAAGAATGAAAAACATAAACAGCTGACAAATCATCTCTGCTGGGTTCTTACACATTTCATTACAACTACAAACCACACACAAATCATACTCATGCTATGTTATACTTTGCTGTCCATGCAATCACAAGTGTAACCAAACTCAATATGCGCCAACAGCTGCAAAGATAATCATTAACTGTAACTATTTCATCTCCTCTGCAACACAATGCATATTACACAAGTCACACATGTCTTGAGTTCATAATAGGTACTGCAGAACTGAAAGCTCTTTGCCCAGTAATTATAATACAGAGACTATTTCCTGTTGGTCTAAATTCTTAAGAGCACTTGTCAAAGACAGGGAAAATTTCAGTTTAATTGACATCACAATATTAGACACAGACGTCATCAATTGTATATAAGATTTCTTAAACTTAAAATTTCAGTTTCTCTTTTCAAGTGAATTCAGTGTCAAGGCGCTTTGATCTTCTGTAATCATTTAGTTGTTGTTACTACAAACACCCTGGGGAAATTTACACAAAGAAAGCAAGGTCTCGGAATTTTTATTTTTGCATCAATGTTACAAATTGAATACTTGTGCTCTGAAAGGTATTAAAACCAAAATGAAGCCCAGCAGCATAGGCAATACAGAGCTTGTTTCCTGAAAAATCTGATCACCAGACAGTCTCTCAAGGCTTCACAGGTCCCACACTATCTAGTCATGCAGTCCAAACGTTGTCAGGTTCAATTCCCATGTATGGTTAGTTCCAATGGCAGCATTTCAGTACCACAAGTACAGCATCTCTCCCAAAACCAGGAGGTTGTGTGCACAGTGCTAATATCTTTCAGATGAGATGTTCAATCTAGATCACAGATGGACATAAGATCCTACGGCACTAATCATTGAAAGGTAAGCAGTGTTTCTCCTTGTTAACCTCAAAAAAATACTGTAAGCAAATTACCTGGTCCTTACTGTTCGTGGGAGATTGCTGTGAACAAGTAAGTCGCAGCTTTTCCTGCATGACAACACTGGCTATAGTGCAAAGTCCTTATTTAAATATAAAGCACTTAGGGATATCCTGAGGATGTGAAATACATTCAGCAAAAACACTTTTTTCTCTTTTTCAACTGGCCTGGGTATCCCCTTGGGGGATTCTGGTGAGGGGAAAATAGCTAGTTTTCTTTTCCCAACTTCTGTCCAGTATTTCGTTGCAAATACAAACTGAGCTTGGCTCTGATATCACCTACAGTTAAATAACCAAACAACACTCAATTTGCAAGTTCCAACTTAAGAAAAAGGACGGCAAGAAATGCTGGTGCAATCAGTAGTCCCAAAAGTTCCCACCATGACTCAGAACTTCTACACAAGTGCAGTATGTGAAAACAAAGGGGAGGAAACATGATGACTTTGATGACAGAGTTCAGCATTTACAGAATCACGCAATGATACAGTGCAGAATGGGGCGATTTGGCTCAAAGTGCCTGTGCTGCTTCTTTGAAAGAGCTTCCAATTCTCTGCCGAAGCACCCGTCAAAAAGTTTGAGGTAAATGGGGATCTCAGGGCTAAGGAAGTAACTGGTGCGTGCATACACTCATCACAAGCGAGTTTTGGAAATTAATAGCTGAGTGATATCTGTTGTAGTAATGGATTAGTTTGCATATCTCCCAAGCCCCTGTAAGTTCACAAGCAGTCGTGTACATTCCCCTCCCGCAACTAGGCAGTCAGGAATCAGGTGAATTCCCCAGATGAAGGGAGTGAGAGAGAGTGAAAGTCACTGAATGAGTCAGCCCAAGGCTGCTCTCACACACCACCCAGTAGCTGATTCAAGAGCAGCAGTGGCAAAGGCCTGGGAGCACATCACCTACCTTGCCCTTTTGGCCGGGGAATGGTGTGTGGCATGGGGAGACCTAAAAAGAGGGCGAGAAGAAAAAAAAATCATTAAAAATGTGAGGGTGAGAGAAATCAAAGGTTAAGTATACTTTTTTGGTCCACACGTTTATGCAGACTGAAAAAGTGACAAAAAAAAAACAAAGAATGACATGTTAAATTACTTAAATTTTATCATACAGTAAAATAAATTTATATCAAAATGTAAAACAAACTCCATTTACAGACATCACACAAAACCTCCAATTTAAAACAACACAAATTCCTTGTCATGGTGCAATGTAACCTGTCACATTGCTGAATCCTGGCTAGCAGGAACTGTATATTATGCAGGTTAATTATTGGAAATTGGAATACGTAAACAACAGTTATAACTTCAACACGAGTGCCTTCATTAACAACTGAAGGCTCAGCAGAGCTGAAAACTGATTTCCAGTTTAGTGAAAGTCACTACAATCAGTTAACATTCTTGCTGGATTTAAGAAGACTGGACAAAGTAGACATAACTTATTTTTTAAACAGGGAGTCACCTATTTAATTATTGACAACTCATGATAAAAAGTGGCTTAAATCTAGTTTCTCACTATCTTTGTATGCAATAAATAAACCAGTGGGAGGTCCACACATTAGTCTGTAGTTTATACCCCCTACCTGCAAGAAGTGGCTAGAATTCAAAAGAAGCACAAAATTACATAGCGCTTTGAACAATCTCAGCAAATCTGAATGTAATTTATAAGTACTTTTTTATATATGTAGTCACTGTTGTAATGTGTAACACAGAGCCAAACTGTACACAGGAAGCTCCTACAAACAGCAATATGATAACTGTAGAGAATCTGCTTTGTTTGTTGGTTGAGTAATAAATGTTATGCAGGACATGGGGAGAGTATATTTTCCTTTCTTCAAAAAGTGCCGTAGCACTTTTTTGTTTGAACATAAACAGAGCCTAATATCTAATATCTTATCTGAAATATAGGTCCCCTGAACAACACTGCATTCCCTTAGTACAGCACTCGAGTAATATTCAGAATTATGTGCTCAAATTTCTGCATTGAGTTTTAAACACATGATCTTCTGACAAAGAGATGAGAACAGCATCATTAAGACATGACTGAGATCTGATATGTCCAAGTCAAGTAATGGTATAAAGCTTTTGTCTGAGTTGTAGCAATTGATGCAGAAAGAATCACGACTTTGTTGCACATATTAAAGCATCAGCCCTGCACCAATCTTTCCGCTGCTGCTCACCCCATTTTAAAAAAAATTTCTTCCCCACAGACACAAGTGGAGTTCATGAACTGGCAGCAACAACTCACCAAGCACACGAGTCTACCCTTTCACAGGAACCATGCAAGTTGGATTGATACAATAAAAAAAATGTAAAATGTGATCTGTAAAACCAGATTAAGAACTGTCAAAAACCACAATGATTTGCATTTCTATAGTGCATTTTTCTACCTCAAGATGTCCAAAAGCAAATATAGGTAGAGCATTTTGAAGACAAGTCAGTTGGAAAATAGGACAGCCAATTTGAAACAGAAAGCTCCCACAACCAGCAATTAAATAAATTACCAGATTGTCTATTTTTGAGCCAGTTTTTATTTTGTGAATCCATAGGATGCCAGTGTTGCTGGCTAGGCCAGCATTTGTTAACCTTGATGGTTGATGATAGCAATCAGCCTTCTTGAACCGCTGCAATCCTTTTGGGTACAGACCCACAATGTTGTTATAGACGAAGTTCCAGGATTTTGACCCAGTGACACTGAAGGAACAGCAAGATATTTCATAGTCAGGACAATGCGTAGCAGAAGTAACTCAGAGGGGAATCTGCAGGTGATGTTCCTGTATCTGGGTCCTTGTCTGTCAAGATAGTATGGATTTGGAAGGTACTGTTTAACAAGCTTCAGTGAATGACTGCAGTGTATCCTATAGATAGTACACACCGCTGCTCCTAAACATTGGTGGTGAAGGGAGTGAATGTTCTTGGATGTGGGGTTAATCAAACGGGCAGTTTGGTCCCAAATGGTGTCAAGTGTCTTGGGTGTTGTTGGAGCTCCAGATGAGTGAGGGGAATTACACCACATTCTTGACTTGTGCACTGTAGATGGTGGACAGGCTTTGATGAGTCAAGAAAAGTTGAGTTACTTACTGTTGGATTTCAAGCCTCCTCTGATCTGCTGCTATAACCACAGTTACCACTTAAATAGCTAGTTCAGTTTCTGGTGAATAGTGGATAAATAGGTAATATTTAACTGCTGTTTTTTTAAGACAGTGCCACTAAATCTTTTATGTTCACTTGAGGGGGAAAACAGGGCCTAGATTTAACCTCTTCTTGGAGATACCACCCTTTGGACAGTGGACCACTCCATCAGTGCTATGCTGAAGTGTCCCTTTAACAATGTGATCCCACAGCAAAATAATAGTGTGCGATATTGAATCCACTAAGTCAGTGAGGCACGTGTGATCAAAGTGAAGAATCTAAGCAAAACTGTACCCAAAATTGAATGCACTCAAACACAATCCAGAAGAAATTTTAAAATATTTGATGCTGCTGTGGGTGCAGGAAATTGGAACAGCAATATGCAAAATACTGGCACGTGTATCTGAGCTGAGAACTTCAGGCATACTACGGTGGTAAGTTACGACATTAAGGTTGGGTGCGAAAAATCAGATCACTACAATATCTAAAGGGGTATATGAAGAAGTGAATTTCTGAATAAAACATTTCAGATGGTGTAATCTAATATAATGTAAGTTATATTTACATTACAAGGTTAAATTCTAGAGCGAAATTTTCCATTTAAGCACAAAATCTGCTTTGTTAACTTAGATCATCGAACATTACTGATACCAAACTTCATTCTGTCTATCATGGACTTGATCTTGTGTGCTATAATACTATCAGTGCAGTGTACTGATGAACATCTGAATAACAATGTTGAAAATAATTCATTTAAAGAGCTAGTCTCAAACTGATTCATATGATTTTTCATTTTTTCCATTATACAGTAGTTTAGTTTTAGAAGAGAGATTGCCATATGTAAGGGGCTATCAGCAGAAACTGGAAGAACAGCAACGTTTCTACTGAACTCAGTGACATTATTCTGAGCCTGAACATGTCAACCTAGAAAAACTAGGATAACAAGATCATGACAAAACAAGGTAACTTTCAAGTCTAAGTTACATACAATCTTCTTGTTCTTCAGACTTGCTTGATCAAAATTCTGAAATTCACCTTTAATATAGTCTTGGAAAAACTATTAGAAAAACACCACAGCAGTGCAAAAAATGTTTACCTGCCTCACCTGTCTCTAGACAAGGAACACTTCAAGGCTGACATGCTGACAATACATTGTTTACAAGCCTATACTCTTCGTCTAGAATAAACATTGCAAATAGACTCTGGAAAAGACATTGATATGCTAAGTTGCCTTAACTGGGCATAATGCACAAGATTAGCTAGACAACACAAAAAGCTGTACAGCACGGTGATAGTCACAGTTCAAGTCCCTGCTGCCCCAGATATGCATCATAACATGCCCGAACAGTTTGGTTAAAAATACTTTTGCTCTGGTTTGATTACGGTCTTATATTGCAATAGTAGCGCTATCTCTGGACCAGAAAGTCTGGGCTCAAATCCCACCTACCAAAGAGGTGTGCCATAACATGTCCAAACAGGTTGATCAAAAACAATTAGAACAGATGGCTCCTTTGATGCAGTGTTAGTATCCTCACATCTGGGTCAGGAGGTCAAGGTTTGATGACCATTTTCCCCCAGAGTTGTGTCATAACATGCCCAAACAGGTTGACTTAAGAAAATAAAAAGAACCATTACCACAGTAGAAAATAAACTGATCCAATGATGTAGTTGTAATTTCCCTACCTTTGGGCCAAAAGGTTCAGGTTCAAGTCCCACCACCACTTGAGGTATGTTGTAATGTATTTGAATAGTTTGACTAAACACATAATTTTTAGAGTAGACTACACAGAAACAGATCAGTTGGCTGAATTAGTCTATGATAGCGGCCATGCTCCATTTGAGCCTCCTCCCATTTATTTCCCATCAAAATCTGTGGTAAGCCTCTCTTCCCTTCTTCCTCATATGTCTGTCTAACTACCCAGATAAATTTAGTTATTTACTTCAAGGACTTGTTGTGGCAGTGAGTTCCATATTCACAACACTATCAGGGAATTCAGAAGAGGCTTCTTAACCCAACTGAATTTCTTGGTGACTAGCTTAAATTGATAACTTCACTCTTCATCACAACTGGAAAAATCCTCTGCTTACTTAATCAGAACTTTGCATAATTTTAAGGGCTTCCATTTGGTTTCATCACCTGAACCATCTTTTTTCAAGAGAAGAAAACCAAGATGTTCCTCGTCTTCTGAAAGGAATCAGCCAAACGTTTCTTGGTTTGAGTTCTTTTTCACTCTCTTCAGTGGTTCTATATAATTTTTTTGTGATGCAGCAGTCAGAATTACATGCATTCCAGATGGAATCTGACCAATATTTGATACGAGATTAGCGTAACTTTTCAATTCTACTCCTGTAGAAATAAACCTTCATGTTTAGGTATAATGGTGTGGCCTTGTTAACTGGAATCACAACTTTTAGTGATTTGTGTATCTGTATCTCCAAATATCTTTGCTCACTGAAGTGTAAAAAAATGTTGGTGAGCTGAAAGAACAAATAGCTGTGTGAGAATGCAATAAAGGAAATGTCTTAAAGATTGAGAGGTTTCAAAGATATAAAGCCTTCAAAGAAGACAGGATATTAATGAAAGAGGTGCAGAGTATTCGGCAGGGGAAAGGGAGTCAGCCAGAAGCTAAGATACATGTAGGTAACAAAAACACAGAGTATCATTCTTATACCACTTTAAACTTACTTATTGAAGTTAATTTACTATAAATATGACGAATGTGCAAATTTTCAAAGCTCTTCCTGTGTCTTGTCACAATTTTACTATTAACTGCATGGCTTAATTTGCTCCTGTTCACAAAACTTTAAATTGTATTCCCAAATCCAAATCAGTAATTTAAACGATGGCCAATTGTTTCAGCACAACTCTTTAAGAAATGTTACTTTATACCTTGCATCAGTCAACTTCCCACAAGCAGGACTGATTTTAAAAAAAGGCTCGCAAGTAAAGTCGGCAGAACTTTGGCATGAAATGATGACTGTCAGTTCAAGTAACCGTACTTAAAGCCCCGACTCTTCTTTTACTAGTCCATTCTGTGCACTCATGTTTAGTGATCTATTGAATATTTTTTAGATTCTTCGGCTAACACTTCAAATTTTGGGCAACAGTAACATTTCGCCTTCTGCGACTTCACATGTTCTGAGTCACAAGTCGACCATGGTACCCTATCAAACACTTTCTGAAAATCTAACAATTCTGCTATTTCATTAAGGGTAGCTAAGTATGGCCTTCCCTTTTGAACTGCAAACTATTCTTGTTTGTAGGTGTTTTTCTGTTACATCTTTGACTGAGTAAAAATTTGAATAACAAGAGTCCTAGAGACCAGGAAGTGGCCAGGCTTGATGCCCAAATCTGAATTTAGTTGGCTGATCTTTGCCAAAGCAGAAGAGAAACAATTAACCTTAACACTTTGTGTGACAGAAGAGACATTCAAGTATTATAACATGCGAAGATTCTGACTTTTTATTGCCTAAACATTCCTTTTTTAAAAAACCCTTCTTTTCAGATAAACTTTTATTTTATATGGCATGTAAATAATTGTTCACTAGTCTTAAATTTAGAATCAGTAGTAATCAGAGTAAGGAGTAATTTAACATAGAAACATTTACTTTATGGCCTGATATAAAACCAACAGTATTCAATTTGCTGCCACTCACCCAAATACCTGGTTGGTAAATTCAATGTTTCATGTTGGATTGTATCTGACAGACCAGGAAAATCAGATTGAATTGATTTATGCGGAGTTATCCGATCTAAGCCAAGTCGAGGAGATACAGTATAATTGATCTCCATGTCTCTTGGCTAAAAATAGGAAATAAAAAAAACAATGAATATTTAGACTACTGCTTCACTAATGCCATAAATGTATCTATTTAATAGGAAAGTAGACAGAATTCCAATATAATTTTCAACCTAGCAAAAAATGTTCCATAAAATAAAAATGGAATTTACTCATGAAATAACAACATACAAACTATTGACTATTATGATAAAATGAACAGAATTGTGCACTACAACCTATTAGAACACATGGAAAAAGACCTGAATCCAACAAGAATAAAATATGACTCCAGTCAGAGACCCAAAACAGGGTCACTGAAACACAGGAAAAAGAGTCAGCCACTTGGTTGTTAGCCGAAAAAAGTTCGTCCTTGAGCCTCTTCCACCATTCAATGGGATTATTGCCAATACATAGGCTCCATACAGAACATTTGCCATATCCCTCAAAGTCTTTGATTTACTTTTGCTAACTAATCTCAGATTGGAAAACTACCTCAGGGGCAACTAGAAGTGGGCAGCAAATACTGGCCTTGCCAGTAGTTCATGTCCCATACATTTTCTTTAAAAACAAATCACTGTTATCATTAACTGTCATTTGTTGAAGAGAATTCCACAATTCTAGCACAATTTATCAACAGAAATATTTTTAAATTTCACTTCTGGAAATGTCCGGCATTTTCTCCAAGCACCAGAATGTCCAAATGAACAGAAAAAGTTTCTCTCCATCGACCATATTTGCTCTAATTAATACCTTGAACACTTGGAATAAATAACCCCTCAACCATCTAAATTACAAAAAGGAAAAAGGAAGATGCTTATTTATATTATGCCTTTCAAGGCCACCAGACATCATTGGCTACAAAGCACTTTGAGACATGCTTTTGAAGCATAATCAATGTCAAAATGCAGCCACCAATGACAGCATACTTCTATAAACAAAAACGTGATAAAGAACAGATTATCTGAACTCATGTTACAGTTTGAGGGATAAATGTTAGTCAGGACACCAATGAAAAACCCCTTCACTGTTCTTTGAAACTGAGTCATAACATCTTTCATTCTTCTGAGAAAGGCAACCATAGCCTCAGTTTAACATCTCATTCAAAGTACAGCATTCCAAATAACAGTGTTTCTGCAGCAGTGAACCTGACTGCCAGCTTCAATTTTTTTGGTCCTGGATTCAGTTTTGAATTTACAACCCTCTGGCTCAGTGCGGTGTGTGCTATTAACTGACATAAGCAAAGAGGAAATACGAATTTATTGTG
The DNA here is from genome assembly GCF_047496795.1 of Chiloscyllium punctatum. Lineage (NCBI taxonomy): Eukaryota > Metazoa > Chordata > Chondrichthyes > Orectolobiformes > Hemiscylliidae > Chiloscyllium > Chiloscyllium punctatum. Next base: position 69,666,283 of record NC_092770.1, on the reverse strand, counting down.
TGTAAACTATCCTCATAATTTAACTCTTGGGAATTCCAATATCTTTTTGATGATGTATGTTGCTCTCCCTCCAATGGCAAAATGCCCTTGCTTATTGTGTGATAACCAGAAAAGTTCATATTGCCTGGATATAAAGACTGGCATTCCATTAGTCTTTTTGATATTTTTCTGTACCTGTTTATGACATTTTACTCAAATTCATAGAGGCGTATAGCATGCAAACAGTCCAACTTCAGTCCAACTTGGCAATGACAACCAGATATCCTAAACTGATCTAGTCCCATTTGCCAGCACTTGGCCCATATCCCTCTAAACCCTTCCTGGTCACATATCCACCCAGGTGCCTTTTAAATCTTCTAATTCAACCAGCCTCCACCACTTCCTCTGGCAACTCCTTCCATACATGCACAACCCTATGTATGAAACAATTTGCCCCTTAGGTCCCTTTTAAATCTTTCCCCTCTCTATTTAAATCTATGCTCTTTAGGTTTGGACTCCCCCATCCCAGGGAAAATACCTTGGCTATTCACCCTACCCATGCTCATGATTTTATAAACCTCTCATAAAGGTCACCCCTCAGCCTCCAATGCTCCAGGAAAAATAGCCCCAGTCTATTCAGCCTCTCCATAAAACTCAAACCCTCTAATCCTGGCAACATCGTCGTAAATCTTTTCTGAATCCTTTCAAATTTCACAGCATCCTTCCTATAGCAGGGAGACCAGAATTGAACGTAGTATTCCAAAAGTGGCCTAATCAATGTCCTGCAACATGACTTCCCGACTCCTATACTCAATGCACTGACCAATAAAGGTAAGCATACCAAACAGCTTCTTGACTATCCTGTCTACTTGCAACTCCGCTTTCGAGGAACTATGAACCTGAACTCCAACATCTCTTTCATATGTTCCCAGACCGTCCGTCAGTTTGGACCTCCATTGTTGCTTTATTTCCACTATTTATTCTTCAAGTACAAAAATGAATGTCTTCACACTTGGCTCCATTGAAATCTATTTCTCACTGTTTTGTCCATTCAAATTATCTATCAATATCTTTTCATAATATTATATACAGTCAGTTTTGCTTAAAGCAGTAGTTCTGTTCTCTTGCAATCCAATTATAAGAAAATCATACAATACTGGTCGTTCTGCTATAACACATGATTTATTAACGTGAATTCGCTATAACACAATTGACAAATTGATGATTCTGTTCCTAAAATGCTCAGTTTTAAAGCATGTATTGGTTAAAATGCGATTCCAGTCTCATTAGTTTAAATAGCGCTGCTATTTCATGATTTTCTTATGACTACCATGTAACAGCAGAACTGACAGTAGCAGCACCATGTAAACTAATGGGGCCAGAATTGCATTATAACTTAGACAAGCTTTAAAACTTCACGCTTTAGAAACAGTGTCCCCAGTTCGTCAATCCTGTTACAGCCAACTTGTATTAATTAAATGCATATTATAGCAGAACGAGTAGTACTTGCATCAACCCTGCATACAACATTACCTATCTTTGTGTGATTAGAAAATTTAATTATGCTACTTTCTAACCCATCACCTAAACTGATAATAAATACAGCAAGCAGTTGAGGCTCAACAGATCCTCATGGGATACAATTAGCCACATCCTGCTAATCAAAGCATGAGCTTATTATCGTTGCTCTCTGTCTCCTGACACTCCGACAGTTTTCCAACAGATTAATAATTTGCCTTTAATTTTGATGTATGTTAAGTATAAGGGATTTTATCAAATGGCCTCTGGAAGTCCAGATTAAAAAAGACTCATTGGTACTCCCTTGCAAATCACTTCATTCACCCTTCAAAAAATTCAATCAAGTGCATCCTCATGATTTATCCCATACATGTTGGTCCTGTGATAAATTAAAAAGGTCATTATGTTTAATTATTATTCAATATTTTTAGTTACAAACTCAAGCAATTCTGACAAAAGATTTTAAATAGTCGATAATTATTTTGTCATCAACTGTTAGCTTTTTCTAAAATAGTGGAGTGAAATAAGATCATCAGAAATAGATACAGGAGCAGGTTGGTAGCCCCTTGAGCCTGCTCTGACACTCCTCATACGCACTTTCCTGCTCCTCCTTCTCCTTGATTTCCCTACGATAAAGAATTTATCTATCTCATCCCTAAATATACAGAAGGACTCTGTCTCCACAGCTTTCTAAGGCAAGCAGTTTGAAAGACTCTCATACCTCAGAGAAGAAATTCCTCCTCATTTTGAGGATCTCGACCCCCGGGAGGGGTCTCTCAGTTCCGCGATCACTTAAATAAACACAAGGTGTTCGGTCTGCATCAGCAAGATTTCACACTTTAATCAGTATCGGTTGGGCACAGGTTGTCCAGCAACACAGAGATTAAAAGTTTCTGAGTTACTTGGAGAAACTGCGTGCGAAATCACTTGAAACAAAGACAATTTTTATATGGTTCCTAAGAAATGGTACAGCCTTAATTACAGAGTAAATCCCATAAAGTGTAATAAAACAACATTGTAGACAGCAGGTTAACCCAATAGTATTTCCTGGGGACCAACGTTGTTTAGAACATGTTACCTCTCTGCATCTGCTTCTCCAAGGTTAACCAGGATGGTTATTAATGCCCTACCTAGCTTGGTTAATCCCATACTATGAAGGGAGCACTGTCTGCTAATCTTTGATTCAGTTAGCTCAGGAATGCAGCTTTTAAGCAGGGTGAAAAGTCACTTTAAACACAGTGTTAATTTGCATCCAGAAGCCATTTTATTATGTTACTTGCATTAAGAAGCCATTTTGTAGTTAGTAAATGCATGCATTAAATGGTTGCTCCTGACAACAGCCTAAATCCAGACTTTAGATCCTCAATTTAAATTGGCATCCCTTAATTCTGAGACTATGCCCTCTGGTCCTAGACTCTCCCATTAGAGGAAGCATCCTCTCAGCATTTTTGTCAAGCCCCTTAAGAATCCTATATGCTTCCATGAGACCACCGCTCATTCTTCTAAACACCATTGAGTAAAATCCCAACCTATTTAATCTTTGTTCGTAAGACAATCATACAATGATGATCCTAGTGAACCTTCTCTGAATGACCTCCAATGAAATAATACATTTTCTTAAATAGGGGGACCAACATTACTCATACAACTCCATATGTGCTCATCAAGAATATTAGGAATTAGGAATAAAAGTTTTCCACTCTAAGACTCCAATCCTTTGAAGTAAGGGCCAACATTCCATTAGCCTTCCTGTTGCACCTGTGTGCTAGTTTTCTGTGTTTTATGAACAATTACATCCAAGTCCCGCTGTGTTGCAGCTTTCTGCAGTTTTTCTCCATTTAATTAATACTGTTACTTGGTTCTCCCTTCCAAAGTCAAGTACTTCACGTTTTCCCACACTATACGCCAATTGCCAACTTTTTGCCCACTTCCCTAACCTGTCAGCCTTTGACTCTATAAAAAGTTTGTATCCCTCTTACAATCTGCCCTTTATGTGCTGTTTTCCATGCTAAAGGACATTTCACAGAATGGTGAAAGATTATAGTTAAGAATATTGGCATTGTTCTCGCCTACTTTAAAACCTTGGGATGGAAACTACCTGGTCCTGGAGACATGCCATTCTTCAGTGCTATTATTTTTTCTTATTGCAGTTTAGCTTTGGTGAGTGGCAAACCTTTTTCAATGTTTGTTTTCTTGGGATGCTTGACATATAGACCTCTTCCTCTGCTGTAAATACCGATGCATAGTAATTATTCAGCTATCTTCCATTTCCTTATTTTCATTTACAGTGCCACCATCATCAGTTTTCAGGAGCCCACGTTGCTCTGGTCCACCTCGGTTTCTGATTTTAATACCCAATGCAAGCTTCTTTTCATAACCCTTTACTATTGACTTTGTCCTTTGATTATTTTTCTTCTTTTCTTGCTTTTTCTTCCAGTTTTATGCTGCCCCTTAACTCTTTAGTCGCCCATGTCTCTCTTCTTTTTCGCTAACTTGAGATCTTGCCCATAGGGATTACAAACGGGTGCCACAACACAAGAAATTTCTTTTTGACCATGCCCATTCCTCTGTACTGTCACTTGCTGTTCAACGATTTTGGCTTGAAAAGGTGCTAAGTACAGAATGGGTGAGGACAGAAATAGACTCTGTGTTGAAGCCTTCAAATGTTCAAATATGACACTGGTACTTAACACAGTTTTCATTGTCTTCAGAAATAAAAGGCATCTAACATTGCATACTTACGCTATAATGGGCAATTTGGAATCAAATATGCAGCCACATAATCTGTGGGTGCATAACCAAATTCTTCACTCATGAGTCAGTGTGTTAAAGGCCAAGCACAATCTGACAGTGACCTACTGAAAATTAGGAAGGAACTATTTCTAATGGGGCAATGTAACATAATCCTTTGTCATTTACAGAATAATAAGGATTTTAATATCTAGGCCTACACACGAAGCATAACACATTGGGTAGATTGCTGAATGGGGCCAAGATTGGACACTGCTCTGACGTACTCATCATACAACAGCTTGCTAAAATGCTTTTAAATGTTCACACATGGAAGGTGGCCATATGCTTGTAATTCACTGATGGGATGTGGGTGTCTATCCCTAATTGCCATTGAGGTGGTGGTGGTGGTGGTGAACTAACCTTCTTCAATCATTGCACTTCACTAATGTTGGTTAACCCACAGGGAGGGATAGGGAGGGAATTCCAGGACTTTGATGATGCAAAAGGCAGACGTGCATATGAAGTGATACCTCAAGAGGTAGATATTTTTAATTAAGCTTTTCAAAAGTGTTATGACGCACTCTGCAGCAGGTAAGGCTTGCGCCTAGGTCTTCTGGCCAAGAGCCCTTTACCTCTGGAGATATTGATGTATTCATGAGAAGCAAGCAGAAAATGAGCAGAAGGAAAACTAAAGAAAGGAAACAGTACAACTGGGAACCTAAAATAATTTCAAGGGCTTAAGCTCCGGTTTCATCATTTATAACATTCTTAGCAGTGAGGAACTGGTTCATGCTTCAGAAATCTCAAACTACTTTGCACATAATTATTCTAGATGCAGCAGCAACTGTAGGCAATAACAGCAGATATCTTATACTCAGCGACATAACAAATGGCTTGTTTGTGTTTATATCAGTTTTCGTTCGAGGAGGAATGTTGGTGAGACTACTTGAAAAATTCTCTGTCCTTCAAAGAAGGATGACATGGAATTTTTAACCTCCATATGAACTACAGGAACAAATGAAGCCTTGGTCCAACAGGTCATCCGAAGGAAACACCTCAAACAATGCAGCTCTCCCTCATTCTGTATTCAACCGGGGTTATGCACAGAAGGTATCCAAGCAAACAACTTGACCACAATCCTCAAAATGAACTGGTTGTCCAATACCAATATGAATACCTTTGTTATGATATATCAAGTGGCATAACACGAGGTCACCAGGCAACTATAATAACAACAAATATTCAACTGTATTGACAGTGGTGGTTGCTAAGAGCCAAACTGAAAATCGATCTACTTTGCACAATTTACACTGAAACCAAACAAACACAGATTGCTTTAATACTGCTAATCAAACTGTATCTCAAGTGCAATAATTTTCTTTTATGAAGAAAACATGCACATCTTGACTGTGGTGTGAAACTCAGCAGAATACTTTTTCTCCGGATGCAGAGATCATGCTGATCATTGCATGCTTGGCCAGGACTGAGCTTGAACTCCAATTCCTCTGCATTTGCGAATGTTCAAGCATCACAAAAATGTAAACCACCTACCAAGCTCTGCCAGCACCCCTTTTCCCTGTTCTACCTCCACCTCACCATTATAAATGGCTACATAAGTTGCAATGAAACTACGAGAACCTGGAATACTGCCCTCTTTTTCAGGGGACTCTGCTGCACTCAGTCATTGTGTCACAGAAGTTTACAGCACAGAGAAAGGTCCTTAGGCCGAGTCTGTGCGAGTCAAAGACAAGCACCTAATTATTCTAATCCTATTTTCTCGCACTTGGCCCATAGCCTTGTATACCTGGTATCCAAGTGCACATTTGAATCCTAGCCTGTTCTGCTGTACCCTCACTCTTGCTTCACTTTGACCAGAAGTAAATAGCCCAGAGATATCAGAACGTTAGAAAATGCATAATAGGGCAGCTAGTATCTCGAGCAACTCTTTGCTACTGAAACATACTTATTCAAATGTTCAATATTTCAAATATTTAAGTTGTTATTGCTTTCAGTGCTAACTGGCTTACTATACATACAGCGCAGTACAGGCCCTTCGGCCCTCGATGTTGCGCCACCCTGTCATACTAATCTGAAGCCCATCCCACCTACACTATTCCATGTACGTCCATTTGCCTGTCCAATGACGACTTAACTGCACTTAAACTTGGCGAATCTATTACCGACGCAGGCAAAGCATTCCATACCTTTACTACTCTCCGAGTAAAGAAACTACCTCTGACATCTGTCTCATACCTATCTCCCCTCACTTTAAAGTTGTGTCCCCTTGTGTTTGCCGTCCCCATACTTGGAAAAAGGCTCTCCCTGTCCACCCTATCTAACCCTCTGATTATCTTGTATGTCTCTATTAAGTCACCTCTCAACCTTCTTCTCTCTAACAAGAGCAGCCTCAAGGTCCTCAGCCTTTCCTGGTAAGACATTCCTTCCATACCAGGCAACATCCTAGTAGATCTCCTATGCACCCTTCCCAAAGCTTCCACTCCTCCTTGTAAATGCGGTGACCAGAACTGTAACAATACTTCAAGTGTGGCCATACCAGAGCATTGTACAGCTGCAGCATAACCTCCTGGTTCCGAAACTCAATCCCTCTATTAATAAAGGCCAAAACACTGTATGCCTCCTTAACAACCCTGTCAATCTGGGTGGCAACTTTCAGGGATCTGTGTACATGGACACCGAGATCTCTCTGCTCATCTGCACTCCCAAGAATCCTACCATTAGCCCAGTACTTTGCATTCCGATTACTCCGGCCAAAGTATATCACCTCACACTTGTCCACATTAAACTCCATTTGCCACCTCTCAGCCCAGCTCTGCATCTTATCTATGTCTTTCTGCAACCTACTACATCCTTCATCACTATCCACAACTCCACCGACCTTAGTGTCGTCCGCAAATTTACTAACCCATCTAAGGTCAGTTATAAAAATGACGGACAGCAGTGGACCCAACACCGACACTTGCGGTACGCCGCTAGTAACTGGACACCAAGATGAACATGTTCCAACAACTACAACCCTCTGTTTTCTTTCAGCAAGCCAATTACTGATGCAAACTGCTATGTCTCTCACAATCCCATTCCTCCGCATTTTGTATAATAGCCGACTGTGGGGAACCTTATCGAACACCTTGCTGAAATCCATATACACCACATCAACGTGTTTATTCTCATCTACCTGTTTGGTCACTTTGTCAAAAAACTCAATGAGATTCGTTAGGCATGAATGTGGAGGCAAAACCATGCTGACTGTCCCTGATCAGATTATTCTTTTCTGGATGGCTATAAATCCTATCTCTTATAACCTTTTCCAACACTTTACCAACAACTGAAGTGAGACTCACTGGTCTGTAATTACCAGGGTTGCCTCTACTACCCTTTTTGAACAAGGGAACCACATTTGCTATCCTCCAGTCCTCAGGCACTATTCCTGTAGATAATGATGATTTGAAGATCAATACCAAAGGCTCAGCAATCTCTTCCCTTGCTTCCCAGAGGATCCTAGGATAGATCCCATCCGGCCCAGGGGACTCGTCTATTTTCACACTCTGCAGTATTTCTAATACCTCTTCCTTGTGAACCTCAATCTCTTCTAGTCTAGATGAAAGTATCTCTGTATCTTCCTCACCAACATTTTCATTTTCTATAGCGAACACTGTCAAAAAGTATTCATTTAGTGCTTCCCCTATCTCATCTAACTCCACACACAACTTCCCACTATTATCCTTGATTGGCCCTAATTTAACTCTCGTCATTCTTTTATTCCTGACATACCTATGGAAAGCGTTAGGGTTAACCCTGATCCTTTCCGCGAACAACTCATGTCCCCTCCTGGCTCTTCTGAGCTCTCTTTTTAGGTCTTTCCTGACTTCCTTATAACCCTCAAGCGCCCTAACTGAATTTTCACATTTTGTCCTAACATAAGCCTTCTTCTTCTTCTTCTTCTTCTTCTTCTTGACCAGGGATTCCACTTCTTTGGTAATCCACGGCTCACGTGTTCTATATCTTCCTCCCTGCTTAATAGGTACATACTTATCTAGGATATACAGGAGCTTTTCCTCGAATAAGTTCCACATTTTTAATGTGTTCATCCCCTGCAGTTTCCTTCCTCATTCTACGCTTCCTAAATCTTTCCTAATTGCATCGTAATTTCCCTTCCCCCAGCTGTAACTCTTGCTCGGTGAAGTACACCTATCCCTTTCCATCACTAAAGTAAACCTGACAGAATTGCGCTCGCTGTCTCCAAAGTGCTCACCTACGTCCAAATCTAACACCTGGCCAGGCTCGTTACCCAGTACTAAATCTCAAGTGGCTTCACCCCTTGTCGGCCTGTCTACATATTGTGTCAGGAAGCCCTCCTGCACACACTGGACAAAAACTGAACCATCTATAGTACTCGTACTGTAGTGTTCCCAGTCAATATTTGGATAGTTGAAGTCCCCCATGATAACCACCCTGCCTCTCTCACTCCTATCGAGAATCATCTTTGCTATCCTTTCCTCTACATCTCTGGGACTATTCGGAGGCCTATAGAAAACTCCCAGCATGGTGACTTCTCCTTTCTTATTTCTAACCTCAGCCCACACTACCTCAGTTAACGGGTCCCCAAACATCCTTTCTACATCTGCAATATTGTCCCTGATCAACAATGCCATCTCCAAAATTTTCCACTTTTCTTTCAGACTGTTAACCTTTTCTCTTATTTTCAACATTAAAAATGCCCCTCTAATCAACAATGACTCCTCAGATGTTGAAGCAGTCAAGCCCAAATATAGCAAGAGCTGGACAATATTCAGGTATGGCAGACAAATGGAAAGTGCCACAAGTGCCAGGCAATGACTACCTGTGTGAAACGAGAATCTAATGATCGCTCCTGGATATTTAATGGCATGACCATCACTGAATATCCCACTAACATCACCCCCCCAGGGGTTACCACTGACCAGAAAAAACACCTTCAATCAGAAATCCATCAGGAAGTAGTCAGCACATAGCGTCCTTGAGTTCCTGCAGAAAAAGAAGATGGTGCATCCTACCGTGCAGCTCCCTAAGCAGACTGTCAGAAGTCATTTGGCAGAATGCCGCGTCACCAGAAGTTTCCAACAAGCACCAAGACATTGCTTGGCTGGTGGTCAGAAGGGCACTACCTGGGAGATCCTTTACATATGCCTGGTCTGTCTGCTCCACCGCATGTTGTCCTTGAAGCAGCACTGTAGTGGTGGTTGTTTGAGTTTTTTTGAGGGAGTCACTGTCACACATCTCCTTCTGGAATGTGCCTTTGCAAATGAAGTTTGGAGAAAGATGCAGATTTTTTTCGATATCTGTCCTTAACAGTTCTGTGACCTACAGTCTGTTCCCTGGGTCACACACCAAGACAAACTTCAACTGGAGAACCATCAACAGACAAAGACACTCTTTGGTCTGCCTGAAACTTGTTAGTGTTCCAGAACAAGGAGTTGACCCCAGCCAAATGTCGCAGACTGACACATTCCCAGATCCAGGAATAATGGCTGAAGGATGCACTGAAGCTTGAGGCACCTGTTGCCAAGGTGCAGTGGGAAAAGATCACTATCTGAGGTCTTTCTGCCAAAGTTTAAAGGGGGTCCGCTCTGTTATTGGGCCCCCTCAGTGCCTCACATACATATAAATACAGTCTTGTACGTGTAAGAGATGTCTTTGGTTTGTTGGACAGAGTAAAATTCCAATGTTTTAGTTTCCTTGATACGCTACTGTACAGAACCGAACTGAATTTGTGACTGCATGCGTAAAGAAAGTTTTTATGAATAACACATACTTTGAAATTTTTTTAAAAAGTTACCATTGACCAAAAAACTGAACAGAACTAACCACACAAATAGCATGGCTACAAGTACAGGTCCTGCAGCGAGTTCAGAGACTACCCACCATCTGCAAGGTACAAGTCAGCCCAAGCAAGCAACACTCACATCCCATGAATGAATCAAAAAAAGTAATACTTTACTGCAATCAAAAAGAAACCTTAATGGGAAAGGTGATCTATGGAGCTGGATCTCTGTATACCATCACAGGTAAACAGTAGCTTGATGGTATTCTTAAAAGACTGTTAATCCAGAGACACATGAAATATTTTTTTTTAAGATTAGATTAGATTACATTATAGTGTGGAAACAGGCCCTTCAGCCCAACAAGTCCACACCGACCCGCCGAAGCGCAACCCACCCATACCCCTACATTCACCCCTTACCTAACATTACGGGCAATTTAGCATGGCCAATTCACCTGCCCTGCACATCTTTAGGCTGTGGGAGGAAACCGGAGCACCCGGAGGAAACCCACACAGACATGGGGAGAACGTGAGTCGCCTGAGGCGGGAATTGAACCTCTGGCGCTGTGAGGCAGCGGTGCTAACCACTGTGCCACCGTGCCGCCCATGGTTCTGGGGTTTGGGTTCGAATCCTGCCACGGCAGATGGCAGAATTGAAATTCAATTAAAATCTGGAATTAAGAGGCTAATGATGACTATGAATGGTTGGAAAACTGCATCTGGTTCACTAATTCCCTTCAGGAAAGGAAACTGCCATCCTTACCTGGTTTGGCCTACTTGTGACTCCAGATCCATAGCAATGTGGTTGACTCTTAACTGCCTTCTAGCCAATTACAGATAGGCAATAAATACTGGCCTAGCCTGGGATGCTCTCATCCCATGAGTAAATTTTTAAAAAAAATTCAGGAATGGGGGATGAGAAACTAACAGACAAGAACAGAATAAATGATTTAAAATTAGCAGCTGAAGATTTAACCCACACAACTCACATGGTGATTAAAACAGTGGCATGCCTGCCCCAATATAGCTTACAATTTCAACAGATCTCAGAGGTGCTCCTAAAGCCAGTCAGGATCTTCTAAGAATGCAATATTCAGTATCCTATGATGCAAACAGATTATGTTCTGATAATAGCCATTAACTCATCGCAGGCGACTCTTAACTACCATGAGAGGAAGTTAAGATATTCTTTTGATTTCCTTCTGTTCTCAAACTCCATCTCTGTACAGGGAAGCCTCCTTGCACTTATTCTGTCCCAGAGCACCATTCCCTCCAGGTTACAGCAGGTCTGCAACTGCAGTTGCTGCAGCCTGAAATTTCATTCCATCAATATAACTGTAGGACTTCACTCCAATAATTAAGTGAGGCACATAAACAAAAAATTCTTAGGCGGTACCCAACTTCAGGATCAAACACACAGATTTCTGAAAAAAAAAACAGCATGTGGAAAGAGAAACAGAGATAACATCTCACCATCCAGTTAACGCTTCCTTCAGAATGCCAGTTTGCAGTTCACTCTAGTCATCTTATATGACAAGCACACCCCAAGGGAAAATCAGCGCCAGTGTTTAAAGGTTGAAGCACATACAAGTACTTTTTCATGTCTCTCCTCTCTTCTGAGATTCCGGGAAAGCCACTTTTGAGCAAACCTTATTAGTGTTACCTTTGGTTTTTACATTGTGAAAAACTGAACTTTTTTAAAAAACATTAGGGGTATAAATCCATAACTTACTGTACATACTGCTTGATGATGGGATTTGGAACAAAAAAAAATGAAATATCCACAGAAAACTTTAAATTGGAATACCGTGCTCGCTTTTGGGTTGCATACTCCAGAAAGGACATTGAAATCCAATAAGAGTATAAGTCAGATTCACCAGGATGGTGGCTGGTATGAGGATATACAAATATTAAGGAAGACTCTCGGTTTTTACCAGATCATGGTAAATTGTGAGACGATTTGCAAAAGAAACTAATGTTTTATAAAGGATAGGCCAAAGTAACTCGTGATTCAAGGTCCACATCAGAATAGCCCCTTGATCCTGTTCCATCATTTGATTAGTCCGTAGTTAATCTGCATCTCAAATCCATTTAACATTTATTCCCTATTCCTCGACACTCTTCCCTAATAAAGATCAGTTGATCTCAAGTCTTAATCATGATAATTAACCTTAAATGCATATTCTGAGGTGCAGCTGCGGAACTGAGGTGTATTCATCGAGTTTAGATAACTGGAGTAACCCAATGATCACAGTCTACCAATCCTTACTCTGTCTCGTACACCTAATTGGCAACATGCGTCACAATGTTACTTCCAATTTAATGTGTCCTTAATCTCATATAAAAGCCTTATTGAATGCCTTGCAGAAATTCATATGCATTAACAACTATAGACACTGTCTTATCTATATGCTAGTAACCTGAACTTAATTCAACCAGATGTCATATATGACCTATTATCGACTGATAATTATCCAATTACTCAGACTACCTCTATGATAACTGATCTCTTTCCGTAGATTTTCAGACAGAGAGCTGGTAAACATTTTAAGGGAAAGGATTATGAGCTTGTATTGCTCGAGTCGATGACTGAAGGAGGGACTGGGCCAACATTTACCAACTACTTGCATTTCCACATTATCTTTAAGGTATTGAGTTCATGGTGTTTCACAGGAACATCATTAAGCACAATTTCAAAATGCATTTCAGAACTGATTGAAGGGAAAGATAATAAAGGGATATGGAAACAGAGGCAGTTCAGCAGATAAGGACTTTTTTTTATGGTGATAAACGCCAGCGTGGTATGGTTGGTTCGGCCAAACATTCTGTTCTGTGTTGTAATTACCATGTAATTCTTGGCTACCTTTTCTTTCCAGCATTAATCTCTCAAGGTAACTGAATGACGGTTGTCTGAAAGTAAATTGACCATGACAGAAAATCCTCTGAAAATAACAGAAATACATAATATACGTTGAGTACTCCACTGGTACAATTTATCAAACTTGTAGTCACATACAAGCAAAGCAAGTTTGAGTGTTGAATCAAACAAACTTTCATTACTAAATTACAATAGTCATACAAAACATCCATCAAATACCAATGTCTAGTTGTACACATTCTTCAATTCATTAGCTTTTCAAACACATCCCCAAAATCAACTAAATTTTTTCTCTGTTAAAAAGATAGCAGCACAAACCACTTGTAACTTTCCAGCAAAGCAGGTTTTTTGTTAACCTGTGGCCATGCAGGAATAACAGATCATAGAAGAGCTTAGAACATTATAGCGCAGTGCAGGCCCTTTGGCCCTTGATGTTTCACCACCCTGTGAAACCAATCTGAAGCCCAACTAACCTACACTATTCCATTCGTGGACGGCATGGTGGCACAGTGGTTAGCACTGCTGCCTCACAGCGCCAGAGACCCGGGTTCAATTCCCGACTCAGGCGACTGACTGTGTGGAGTTTGCACATTCTCCCCATGTCTGCGTGGGTTTCCTCCGGGTGATCCGGTTTCCTCCCACAGTTCAAAAGATGTGCAGGTAAGGTGAATTGGCCATGTTAAATTGCCCGTAGTGTTAGGTAGGGGGGTAAATGTAGGGGAATGGGTGGGGTGCACTTCGGTGGGTCGGTGTGGACTTGTTGGGCCAAAGGGCCTGTTTCCACACTGTAAGTAATCTAATCTAAATTCTCGTCTATATGCCTGTCCAATGACTATTTAAATGCGCTTAAAGTTGGCGAGTCTACTACTGTGCAGGAAGTGCATTCCATGCTCCTATTCCTGAGTAAAGAAACTACCTGACACCTGTCCTATATCTATCACCCCTCAATTTGAAGCTATGCCCCCTCATGCTATCCATCACTGTCCAAGAAAAAAGGCTCTCACTGCCCACCTGATCTAACCCTCTGATTATCTTAAATGTCTCAATTAAGTCACCTCTCAAGCTTCATCTCTCTAACGAAAACAACCTAAACTCTCTCAACCTTTCCTCGTAAGATTTTCCCTTCATACCAGGCAACATCTTAGTAAATCTCCTCTGAACCCTTTCCAAAGCTTCCACATCCTTCCTATAATGTGGTGACCAGAACTGCACGCAATACTCAAAGTGCAGCCACACCAGAGTTTGAGACAGATGCAGCATGACCTCATGGCCCCAAAATTTGATCGGTCTACCAATAAAAGCTAACACACCATATGCCTTCTTAACAGCCCTATCAACCTGGGTGGCAACTTTGAGGGATCTATGTACATGGGCACCGAGATCTCTCTGCTTATCGACACTACCAAGAATCGTACCGTTCGCCCAGTACTCTGCATTCCTGGTACTCCTTCCAAAGTGAATCACCTCTCAATTTTCTACATTACAACTCCATTTGCCATCTCTCAGCCAGTTCTGCAACTTATCTATCTCCCTCTGTAACCTATAACATCCTTCAGCACTATCCACAACTGTGCCAACCTTAGCGTTGTCTGCAAATTTATGAACCCATCCTTCTATGCCCTCTTCCAGGTCATTTATAAAAAATGACAAACAGCAGTGGACCGAAAACATATCCTTGCGGTACACCACCAGTAACTGAACTCCAGGATGAACACTTCCCATCAATCACCACCCTCTGTCTTCTTTCAGCTAGCCAATTTCTGATCCAAACTGCTAAATCACCCTCAATCCTATGCCTCTATATTTTGTGCAATAGCCTGCCATGGGGAACCTTATCAAACACCTTACTAAAATCCATATACACCACATCAGCTGCTTTACCTTCATCCACCTGTTTGGTCACCTTCTCGAAGAACTCAATAAGGTTTGTGAGGCATGACCTATCCTTCACGAAACTGTGTTGACGATCCCGAATCAACTTATTCCTATCAAGATGATTATAAATCCTCTCTCTTATAACCTTTTCTAACACTTTACCCACAATCAAACTAAGGCTCAGTGTGTATAATTACCAGGGTTGTGTCTACTAGGAGAAAGTGAGGACTGCAGATACTGGAGATCAGAGCTGAAAATGTGTTGCTGGAAAAGCACAGCAGGTCAGTCAGCATCCAAGGAACAGGAGAATTAACGTTTCGGGCATGAGCCCTTCTTCAGGAATGAGGAGAGTGTGTCCAGCAGGCTAAGATAAAAGGTAGGGAGGAGGGACTTGGGGGAGGGGCGTTAGAAACGTGATAGGTGGAAGGAGATCAAGGTGAGGGTGATAGGCCGGAGTGGGGGTGGGGGCGGAGAGGTCAGGAAGAAGATTGCAGGTTAGGAAGGCGTTGCTGAGTTCGAGGGATTTGACTGAGAGAAGGTGGGGGAGGGGAAATGAAGAAACTAGAGAAATCTGAGTTCATCCCTTGTGGTTGGAGGGTTTCTCGGCGGAAGATGAGGTGCTCTTCCTCCAACCGTCGTGTTGCTATGGTCTGGCGATGGAGGAGTCCAAGGACCTGCATGTCCTTGGTGGAGTGGGAGGGGGAGTTGAAGTGTTGAGCCACGGGGTGGTTGGGTTGGTTGGTCCGGGTGTCCCAGAGGTGTTCTGAAACGTTCCGCAAGTAGGTGGCCTGTCTCCCCAATATACAGGAGGCCGTATCGGGTGCAGCGGATGCAATAAATGATGTGTGTGGAGGTAAAGGTGAATTTGTGGCGGATATGGAAGGATCCCTTGGGGCCTTGGAGGGAAGTAAGGGGGAAGGAATGGGTGCAAGTTTTGCATTTCTTGTGGTTGCAGGTGAAGGTGCCAGGAGTGGAGGTTGGGTTGGTGGGGGGGGGGGGGGGGGGTGTGGACCTGACGAAGGAGTCACGGAGGGAGTGGTCTTTTCGGAACGCTGATGGGGAGGGGAGGGAAATATATACCTCCAAACGGACCCCACCACCAAGGGTCGTCATTTCCGCCATCTCAAAACGGACCCCACTACCAAGGGTCGTCATTTCAGCCACCTCCAATCGGACCCCACTTCCAAAGCTTCAAAGACCGCAATTTCCCCCCAGACGTGATCGACGATGCCCTCCACCGCATCTCCTCCACTTCCCGCTCCTCCGCCCTTCAGTCTCGCCCCTCCAATTGCCACCAGGACAGAACCCCACTGGTAGGTGGTCCTCACCTACCACCCCACCAACCTCCATATACATCGAATCATCAGTCGTCATTTCTGCCACCTCCAAACGGACCCCACCACAAGGATATATTTCCCTCCCCTCCCCTATCAGGGTTCCGAAAAGACCACTCCCTCCGTGACTCCCTCATCAGGTCCACACCCCCCCCACCAACCCAACCTCCACTCCCGGCGCCTTCCCCTGCAACCGCAAGAAATGTAAAACTTGCACCCACATCTCCCCCCCCCCCCACTTCCCTCCAAGGCCCCAAGGGATCCTTCCATATCTGCCACAAATTCACCTGCATCTCCACACACATCATTTATTGCAACCAATGTGGCCTCCTCTATATTGGGGAGACAGGCCGCCTACTTGCGGAACGTTTCAGAGAACACCTCTGGGACACCCAGACGAACCAACCCAACCACCCCGTAGCCCAACACTTCAACTCCCCCTCCCACTCCCACTCCACCAAGGACATGCAGGTCCTTGGACTCCTCCATCGCCAGACCATAGCAACACGACGGTTGGAGGAAGAGCGCCTCGTCTTCCGCCTAGGAACCCTCCAACCACAAGGGATGAACGCCGATTTCTCCAGTTTCCTCATTTCCCCTCCCCCCACCTTGTCTCAGTCAAATCCCTCGAACTCAGCACCACCTTCCTAACCTGCAATCTTCTTCCTGACCTCTCCACCACCACCCCCACCCCTACTCCAGCCTATCACCCTCACCTTGACCTCCTTCTACCTGTCACATTTCCAACACCCCTCCCCCAAGTCCCTCCTCCCTACCTTTTATCTTAGCCTGCTGGACACATTTTCCTCATTCCTGAAGAAGGGCTCATGCCCGAAACGTCGATTCTCCTGTTCCTTGGATGCTGCCTGACCTGCTGTGCTTTTCCAGCAACACATTTTCAGGGTTGTCTCTACTCCCCTTCTTGAACAAGGGAACAACATTTGCTATCTCCAGTTTTCTGGAACTATTGCTGTAGACAATGACGACATAAAGATCAAAGCCAAAGTCTCAGCAATCTCCTCCCTGGCTTCCCAGAGAATCCTAGGATAGATCCCATCCTGTCCTGGGGACTTATCTATTTTCACACTTTCCAGAATTTTGAACATCTACTTCCTTGTTAACCTCAATCCCATCTAGTCTAGTAGCCTGTTTCTCAGTATGCTCCTCGACAATTTTTCTTTTTCCAGTGTGAATACTTAAAGGTAAACCAGAAAGACAAAGGGCGCACTATTCTTTCACTTTATTAACATGGGAGTCGGTCATCTTAGTTGTCTGGATGGCTAGGGAAATGTTGCAGATGATGCCAATTGTGCAAGTTCAATCCCCATACAGGCTGGAATGCTCATGGTGAGCTGCCTCCATGCCTTGCCCTTCAAGTTATATAAGCATTCAACTTCCTCCAATGGAGAAAAATATGTTTGGTCACTCTACATACGAGCTATAGGTAATTATCCTATATAAAGAATGGAGCAGAAAAACACTAGAGAACAACAACCATGTGAAATGCCAAAT
The DNA here is from genome assembly GCF_047496795.1 of Chiloscyllium punctatum. Classification (NCBI taxonomy): domain Eukaryota; kingdom Metazoa; phylum Chordata; class Chondrichthyes; order Orectolobiformes; family Hemiscylliidae; genus Chiloscyllium; species Chiloscyllium punctatum. The sequence continues at coordinate 69,648,636 of NC_092770.1, read as the reverse complement.
TGTGATACATTCCAGTAGGTTGTCCCGCTGAGTTTGAGAGTTAACTTACAACTCCTTACCAAAAAGCAGCAAGTATGGATGAAGAGAAGATTAATACATCATGCTAGAGAGACAATGCTAACTTCTGAAGAAATCTCTGTCCCACATGCTCCAAGTAATAAATAACATTAGCTCTTCAAGCAAGTTCTTTTTCACAGGATCATACAGCACACAGAGCATTTGTTGGGCCCATCATATCAGTGCTAACTCCAAAAAACATTTCTACTTTGTCCATCAAGCAAATTGGCTAGGATGAGGGGAATATCTGGTGATCATTCTACAACAGAATTGAAAAGACTATAAATTTTACAAAATTTTGAATCAAAACCCTGTTTTCTGGCATTTGTCCAATAACAGGACTGGATGAGGCTGTTCATGTCACATTATTTGACTAATACCACCAGTACGAAAATGAAACCCAGCCACTTTGGCTGTTTTCCTTACTCTCAAATTAAAATTAATACAATGCCTCCTTTGCTGATAATCTACTGGGCAAAATTACCGCAATGTGGTAGGAAGCCATATTCACCATAGGGTTGGATTTCAGATCTCAGTCTGTGTTTACTGAACTGATCTCAGCTGGGAACCAGTTGGAGTATGATAGTTACCTCACCAAGAAAAATCCATTAAGCTGAAATTCATTGTCAGCTAGGGTTCTGTTGATGGTACTCTCAACCCTGAGTCATGAGGCTCCAGGTTTTAGCCTCACTTTAAGAAGGAGCACGAAGTCAAGGCTGACACTCCAGTGCAGCAGTTACAAACTAGTGCACTAATTCAGGTGCCATCTTTCAGATGTGAAATTAAACTGAGACCCATCTAGCTATTCAGATAGTATAAAAAGTCATATGGCACCATCGAAAAGAACTGCAGCAAGATTATCCCTAATAACTGAGCCAATGTTTATCATGTAGCCAATGTCACAGAAACCAGCATCACCTTACCTGTTATTTCCCTGTCCGAAAAGCAGGACAGGCCCAGCAGTATTCAATCAGGATGGATTGTCTGGAGTCTCACCACTGATTCCATACTCTAAGTACTATTATGAAATTATGTCAAACATGGACAAGTAACTCTCCTACTAATTACTACCTATTGTCCTCACTCAATTATTGACAAAGAAAGCAACTATCATTTAGATGAAGCAGAAAGAGGCAAGAACACAGAGTGTACTCTGGGTTACGACTTCAACGTTCATCACTAAGAATCGCAAAACAATTGACCCCAAACTGGTTGAGCCCGAAAGGACATAGCTGCAATAGTTCATGGGGGACTTGTCACCCTCACCAATCTACCTGTTGCAGACGCATCTCTTCATGAAAATAAAATTGGGAATGACCACTGCACAGTCCTTGTGAAAATGAAGACCCATCTTCACACTGAGCACACCTTCCATAGACCAATTCAGTTTCTGGTCAAAGGTAACTTGAGGGTGCTAACAGTGGGGTACCTAATAATGAGAATACCATTGAGTGCCGTGGGGTGATGGCTCAATATCCCTGCTTCAGTATCTCTGGAGTTATAACCAGTGCTTAAAATTGTGTTGCCATCATTAAATATGTCCACTTCTGACCTTATGACAGAAGGAAGATCATTGATGAGGAATTTGATGATGTTTGAGCCTAACACTATACCCTAAGGGACACTTGCATAGAGGTGCTGGAGTTGAAAAGACTGACCTTCAATAACCATAACCATCCTCCTTCGTGTTAGGTATCACTCCAAAGAGTGAAGAGGTTTCCTCATTTCCACTGACTCAAATTTTCTCAGGACTCCTTGAAGCCACACTTGGGAAAACACAGCCTTGATAACCAGGGCAGTCACTCTCATCTTTCCCCTCGAGTTCAGCTCTTTTGTCAATGGGTGAACAAAGGTTGTAATGAGGTCAGAAGCTGAGCAGCCTTCGTGCAATTCAAACTGAACATCATTAAGCAGTAATAAGGGATGACTGATCGTACTGTTAATGACCCTTCTATCACTTTACTGGTGAAACATGATATACGGGAATGCCACTATCTGCATGTTTCCCCTCCAAGCCACTCATCATCCTGACTTGGAATGATATTACTATTGCAGTGTTGTCCATCCCTCAATAAACAACATTACGGGTGTACTTGACCACATGTACCACAGTAGCTCAGCACCCACCTTCTCAAAGGCAATTAGAAATGGGCTACAAATGCCATGCTTGCCAGCAATGTCCACATCCCATGAAAGAATAAAAAACATTTTTAATTCAAAATGACTAGAACATATTATTGTCATTATCACTGTTTGTAGAAATCTGTTATGTGCAAATAGTTTGCTGTGTTTCCCAAGTTCCTGTATTAGAGTTATAGAGACGTACAGCACGGAAGTAGATCCTTCAATCCAACTCGTCCATGTTGACCAGATATCCCAACCCAATCTAGTCCCACCTTCCAGCACCCAGCCCATATCTCTCCAAACCCTTCCTATTCATATACCCATCCAGATGCCTTTTAAATGTTGCAATTGTACTAGCCTTCATCACTTCCTCTGGCAAGATTAGAGTGGTGCTAGAAAAGCACAGCAGGTCAGGCAGCATCCGAGGTGCAGGAAAATCGATGTTTTGGGCAGGAGCCCCTCATCAGGATTGGCTCATTGATCAGGGAAAAGACCTCGTATATCTACCCTATCCATGCCCCTCATGATTTTAAAAACCTCTCTAAGATCACCCCCCAGCCACAGGCGGTCCAGGGAAAACAGCCCGAGCCTATTCAACCTCTCCCTATAGCTCAAATCCTCCAACATCCTTGAAAATCTTTTCTGAACTCTTTCATGTTTCACAACATCCTTCCGATAGAAAGGAGACCAGAACTGCAAGCAATATTCCAAAGGTAACCGAACCAATGTTCTGTACAGCCATAATGTGACCTCCCAATTCCTTTACTTAATACTCTCACCAATAAAGGAAAGCATACCAAACACCTTCTTCACTATCCTATCTACCTGCAACTCCACTTTCAAGAAGCTATGAATATGCACTCCAAGGTCTCTTTGTTGAGCAGCACTCCCTCGGACCTTACCATAAGTCCTGCTAAGATTTGCTTTCCCAAAATGCAGCACCTCGCATTCATCTAAATTAAACTCCATCTGCCACTCCTCAGTCCATTGGCTCATCTGATCAAGATCCCATTGTAATCTGAGGTAACCTTCTTCACTATCCACTACATCTCCAATTTTGGTATCATCTGCAAACTTACTAACTATACCTCTTATGCTCACATCCAAATCATTTATATAAAATGATTAAAAGTAGTGGACCCAGCACCGATCCTTGTGGCACTCCACTGGTCACAGGCCTCCAGTCTGAAAAGCAACCCTCCACCACCACCCTCTGTCTTCTACCTTTGAGCCAGTTCTGTATCCAAATAGCTAATTCTCTCTGTATTCCATGAGATCTAACCTTGCTAACCAGTCCCCCATGGGGAACCTTGTTGACTGTCTTACTGAAGTCTATATTCCTGATGAAGTGCTTTTGCGCGAAACATCAATTTTCCCACTCTTGAATCCTGCCAGACCTGCTGTGCTTTTCCAGTACTACTCTAATGTTGATTCCATATAGATCATGTCTACCACTCTGCCCTCATTAATCCTCTTTGTTACTTCTTCAAAAAACTCAATCAAGTTTGTGAGACATGATTTCCCATGCACTATGCCATGTTGACTATCCCTGATCAGTCCTTGCCTTTCCAAATACATGTACGTCCTGTTCCTCAGGATTCCTTCCAACAAGGTGCCCACCACCGACATCAGGCTCACTGGTCTATAAGCTCTCTGGCTTGTCCTTACCACCTTTCTTAAATAGTGGCATCACATTAGCCAGCCTCCAGTCTTCTGGCACTTCACCTGTGACTATCGATGACACAAATATCTCAGCAAGGGGCGCAGTAATCACTTCCCTAGCTCCCCACACAGTTCTAGGGTATACCTGATCAGATCCTTTTCAAGACATCCAGTTCTTCCTGCCCTGTAATATGGACATTTTCAAGATGTCACCATCTATTTCCCTACATTCTATATCTTCCATGTCCTTTCCCACAGTAAATACTGATTCAAAATACTTGTTTAGTACCTCCTCCATCTCCTGCTCCACACAAAGGCCACCTTGCTGATCTTTGAGGAGCCCTATTCTCTCCCTAGTTACCCTTTTGTCCTTAATGTATTTGTAAAAAGCCTCTGGATTCTCTTTAACTCTATTTGCCAAAGCTATCTCATGTCCCCCTTCTGCACTCCCGATTTCCCTCTTAAATGTACCCCTACTGCCTTTATACCACAAGGATTCACTCGATCTATCTTGTCTATACTTGACATATGCTTCCTTCTTTTCCTTAACCAACCCTCAATTTCTTTAGCCATCCAGCATTCTCTATACCTTGGGACAATGTATATACCCACATGCGGCTGCAAATAATGAAATAATATCTGATGTTGGCACCATGTCATCTGTCACAACATTGTGCGTAAAATCTTTGGTATCCTATGATATTGTAAGCTTGTGAAATTACAGCCTTTGTTACAATAAAGAAAAATAGCCTGTATTCCACTAGTTAAAATGTGTTTTGAGATGTTTGATGGCTGTATAAAGTGCTATATAAATGCAAGTTATTCTTACTTTTGTGCTTTTAATTCTAACAATTACAAACCTCCCAACCGCTTTGTGTGTGAAAGCGTATGTGTACACATATATAAATGTACACATCAAATTAAGGCAGGAGTACATTGGTACTGATTATTTTCAACCAAGGACACCAGTCTGTCACAAAATGGATTTTTGAAAATGTCCCTAGTTTGGAGACCCCTTGGTCTCTGTCAACGAGGATGGAGGCAAGAATGATTGCTCCCAATATGATGATTCTGAGGGACACCCACCATAATGCAGTGAATGCTTTACTGAAAAGCTTGATACCTCATTCCATGCCTTCAAGTTTTCTGTAATTTCACAAGCTTACAATATCATAGGATACCAAAGATTTTACGCACAATGTTGTGACAGATAACATGGTGCCAAGAACAATAGATGACATGCTTCCAACATCAGATATTATTTCATTATTTGCAGCCACATGTGGGTATATACATTGTCCCAAGGGAACAACACAAAGAATTTCTTGAAGTACACGACTGTTGGTACCTGCAGAATATACTCAAGCCAAATCTTCAGAAACAAGAAGGGAGAAAAATTGCTAAACAAGGGAGCATCTGTTATATCTTTAAAAACAAAGCTTGTGCTGGCAAAATAAATCATTTTGCACATATGGTCAGCAGAACACAAATATTATATATGGCATAATAGAGTCTGGCAGTCAATCTCCCTAAATGCATAGTATAGCCAACCTGCGTCAGCCTTGCCTAACGGTTGCCTGACTATTGAAGTCAGAAAGCCAATGGTTGAGAATAGTTCAGAGATTTCAGCATGCAATTTGGATAAAGAAATAGAAACAGGAGTAGGCCATTTGGCTCCTTGGGCCTGGTCTGCCATTCCACAGGGTCATAGCTGATCCAATATTCCACTTTCTTGCCATTTCCCTGTAAACCTTGATTCTCTTACTGATCAAAAATCTATCTATAAGAGCATAAGAAAGATGAAGAGGAATAAGGATCATTTAGATCCACATATACTTCAAACAGCAGCAAAAAAAAAGTCACCTGCTGTTCATTTTATCTTTCCACCTGTTGTGCCCCAATTAGCTGCCACTACTATCCAGGTTACAACAATGGCAAAAAGAGATCTTTTGATTCAGTGGTAATGTCCCCGCTTCTGGACCAAGATGTTCAAGTCTTACCACCTCCAGTGGTATGCAATAACATCTTTGAACAGATTGATTAGAGAAGATCTACAACAGTGGCTACACAGCAGCACTCCTTAGAGAATTACTTTGGGGCATTCTGCCAATGTGAAAACAAATCAAAATTCTTTCTTCTTTACAAGCAGTGTAACACACCCCACTTCCCAGTGTTCTTGCTTAAAACTTTCCTAAAATTACTTTGTCTTTTTCCGTTTTATTTAGACCCTGATTACACTGGGCGGAGATTCAATAGTTTAACAGAAGGTAAAAGACTAAAATCTGGTTATGCAGACACAAATCTATATTTATGAAGGTGAACAATGCCATGACTTTTCACAATCATCCAGTTATAGTATAAAGGGCAAGTAACTGAGGGAATACAGGGCATGTTGATTGGCTGCACTCCATATTAGATATACAGGAGCAAACTACTGCAGATGCTGGAATTTGTAGTGAAAATAAATGCTGAAGATCACCGAGAGTCAGACAGTGTCCACAGAGAGCGAGAGAGCAAGCCAAAGTTTCCAGTCTAGAAGACTCTTCATCAGAGTGAAAGTGAAGTGTGAAGGGGACAGCGGTTATGCTATAGATTTTTTGGGGGGGAGGGGGAGATAGTGGGTGCTGTTGGAGAAAAGATGCTGATAGTTCATATTAAATGATCGGAATGTGGGAATGGCAGAACAATGGTTTCATACTTGCCAAGAAAGACAATAAGTGGGATGGGAGGAGTGGAGAACATCATAACAAACTAAAAAGAAAGGGAAGAAATAGGAGTTGGTTCACAATATTGAGTTCAATACCTTTTAAATTAAGTCCAAAAGTGTCTAGACAGAAGATGAGATGTTGTTTCTCTGGTTTGCACTGTGATTAACTGTCCTCTGCATGCTGCAGTGTTACAGACAGTGGGCAGGCGAGCAGGATGCTGTGTTGAAATGACTGGCCACTGCAAAGTTGGGGTCCCTGCTTGCGCACAGACTGAAGGTGTTTGACGAAACAGTCGTCCAGTCAGTGTTTGATTTCTCACATGTAGAGTAGGCCACATTAGGTGCAGTGAAAACAATACACAAGTTTGGAGAATGTACAGATGAAATGCTGCTTCACCTGGAAAGACTGTTTAGACCCTTGGATGGTGAGCAGGGAGATGGTAAAGGGTCAGGTGTTGCAGCTTCTGCAGTTGCATGGGAAGGTGCGTGTTGGGAGGGGGGTGGTGGTGGTGGACAAAGGGAAAGGGAATCCGATCACTCTTAATGCCTGCCTCTTTATGTGGAGTGATCCTTGTTCCAGTCTTATATATGCCCCCCACCCCCAGCTTTTTTTTCGGTACATTGATAACTGCTTCAGTGGTGCTTCATGCTCCCGCCAGGATATTGAAAATTTCATTGACTTTGCCTCCAATTTCCACCCCTCTATAACTTTCACATCATCCATTTTCGACACTTCCCTTGATCTCTCTGTCTCCATTTCGGGGAGTAAACTGTCCACTGCCATCCACTACAAAGCCACTCAATCCCAAAGCTACCTTCACTATAGCTCGTCACACCCCATGTGCTGCAAGGACTCCATCCCATTCCCCCAGTTTCTTCACCTATGTCACATTTGTTCAGATAATGCCTTATTTCAAAACAGAGCTGTTGACATGGCTTGCTTGTTCCACTACTATGGTTTCCCACCCACTGTGGTTGACAGGGCCCTCAACTTCATCCAAACAGTGACCCATGCTTCCATCCATGCCCCTTCCCATCACTCACAATAATGTGATTGGGTTCCTCTTGCCCTTACTTTTCATCCCACCAGTCTTCGCATTCAAAGGATCATTCTCCGCTATTTTAGACAACTCCAGCAGAACGCCACCACTAAACACATCTTCCCCTCAATACCCGGCTGCATTTCGCAGGGATCATTTCCTCAGAGACACCCTAGCACATTCCACAACCATCAATATTACCATCCCATGTAACTGCAAAAGGTACAACAGCTGCCTCTTCATCACCTCCCTGCTCACCATTCAAGGGCCTAAACAGTCTTTCCAGATGTAACAGCATTTCACATGTCCCACCTCCAGTGTAGTGTACTGTATTTGCTGCACCCAAGGTGGTCAACTCTACATTTGAGAAACCAAACACAGACTAGGTGACTGTTTTGTGGAACACCTCCAGTCTGTACACAAGTAGTACCCTGACTTTCCTACAGCCAGTCATTTTAACGCAGTGTTCAGCTTGCATGCCCACTTGTCTGTCCTCAGCTTCCTCCACAGCGCAAACTGGAAGAACAACAGCTCATCTTCAGACTAGGCACTTTACAGCCTTTTGAATTTAATATGGAGTTCAACACCTTTAAATTGTGAACCAACTCCCATTTCTTCCCTTTCTTTTAGCTTGTTATCATGCACACCCTCCCCCCATTCCACTTACTGTCCTTTCAAGTCTGACAGGAGACATACTATTGTTCTGCCATTCTCGCATTCCGATCACTTAATCTGAACTATCAACATCTTTTCTCCATCAGCACCCTCCATCCACAACCTCCCACCTCCCCCTTCCAAATTATTGCATAAACGCTGACCCCTCAACACTTCACTTCTGCTTCGATAAGAATCATCTAGACTCAAACGTAAGCTTGCCCTCTCTCCATGAATGCTGTATGACTCACTGTGATCTCCCCATATTTGTTGTTTTCAGTACAGGCTGTTCTGCTTTAGCACGCGTTTCGTTAAAGTAAATTCGCTGTAATGCGATTGATGTGTTAGGGACACTGTTTCTAAAGCACAAACTCTTAAAATGTCTGTTGGCTGCAATGCGATTACATCAATAATTTAAGTGCGGTTTCTAAAGCACAATTTTTTTCGACAACTTGGGTTTGCACAAGAATGCAAACAATGCATTACCGAAAAACTACTTATAGATTAGATTACTTAGTGTGGAAACAGGCCCTTCGGCCCAACAAGTCCACACCGACCCGCCGAAGCGCAACCCACCCATACCCCTACACCTAACACTACGGGCAATTTAGCGCGGCCAATTCACCTAACCTGCACATCTTTGGACTGTGGGAGGAAACCCACGCAAACACGGGGAGAATGTGCAAGCTCCACACACAGTCATACTTGTATGTATTAGATATACAAGTTCAGACTCCTGACAGTGAAAAATTAGCTTTCAAAGTAAGAGTGAAAACAGGGAACTACAAACCTGGCTAGCCTTATATCAATATATCTGTAGTCTGAAACATGTTAGAATCTATTGTAAAGGATGGAAAAAATGGACACCTGATTGACAATAATCCGATTAGGAATACTCAGTATGAATTTGCGAACTAGAAATCACTTTTGACAAACTTCTTCAAATGTTTGACAAAGTGATAAGGAGCGTTGATGGATGTAATATACTCAGATTTTCAGAAGACTTTTAATAAAGTTACCCAAAGGAGGCTGATTGGAAAGGTTAAAACATGAGATAGGAGGTAAAATACTAGTGGGTTAATGATTGGCTAACAAACACAAAACAGAGTAGGAATAAATAAGTAATGTTTGCACTGGCAGACTATGACAAGTGCTGAAAATGTGATGCTGGAAAAGCGCAGCAGGTCAGGTATCATCCAAGGAGCAGGAGAATCGACGTTTTGGGTATGTGTCCTTCTTCAGGAATGAGGAGAGAGTGTGCCAAGCAGGCTAAGATAAAAGGTAGGGAGGAGGGACTTGGGGGAGGGGCGTTGGAAATGTGATAGGTAGAAGGAGGTTAAGGTGAGGGTGATAGGCTGGAGTGGGGGTGGGCGCAGAGAGGTCAGGAAGAAGATTGCAGGTTAGGAAGGTGGTGCTAAGTTCAAGGGTTGGGATTGAGACAAGGTGGGGGGAGAGGAAATGAGGAAACTGGAGAAATCTGAGTTCATCCCTTGTGGTTGGAGGGTTCCTAGGCAGAAGATGAGGCGCACTATGGTCTGGCGATGGAGGTCCTGCATGTCCTTAGTGGAGTGGGAGGGGGAGTTGAAGTGTTGAGCCACGGGGTGGTTGGGTTGGTTGGTCTGGGTGTCCCAGAGGTGTTCTCTGAAACGTTCCGCAAGTAGGCGGCCTGTCTCCCAATATAGAGGAGGCCACATCGGGTGCAGTAAATGATGTGTGTGGAGGTGCACGTGAATTTGTGGCGGATATGGAAGGATCCCTTGGGGCCTTCGAGGGAAGTAAGGGGGGAGGTGTGGGCGCACGTTTTGCATTTCTTGCGGTTGCAGGGGAAGGTGCCGAGAGTTGAGGTTGGGTTGGTGGGGGGTGTGGACCTGACAAGGGAGTCACGGAGGGAGTGTTCTTTTCGGAACAGTGATAAGGGAGGGGAGGGAAATATATCCCTGGTGGTGGGGTCCATTTGGAGGTGGCAGAAATGACGACGGATGATATGATGTATATGGAGGTTGGTGGGGTGGTAGGTGAGGACCAGTAGGGTTCTGTCCTGGTGGCAATTGGAGGGGCGGGGCTCAAGGGCGGAGGAGTGGCAAGTGGAGGAGATGCGGTGGAGAGCATCGTCGATCACGTCTGGGGGTACATTGCGGTCTTTGAAGAAGGAGGCCATCTGGGTTGTTCGGTATTGGAACTGGTCCTCGTGCGAGCAGAAGCGATGGAGACGAAGGAATTGGGAATATGGGATGGCGTTTTTACAGGGGGCAGGGTGAGAGGAGGTCTCCTCCACTCCTCTATATTGGGGAGACAGGCCACCTACTTGCGGAACGTTTCAGAGAACACCTCTGGGATACCCGGACCAACCAACCCAACCACCCCGTGGCTCAACACTTCAACTCCCCCTCCCACTCCACCAAGGACATGCAGGTCCTTGGACTCCTCCATCGCCAGACCATAGCAACACGACGGTTGGAGGAAGAGCGCCTCATCTTCCGCCTAGGAACCCTCCAACAACAAGGGATAAACTCAGATTTCTCCAGTTTCCTCATTTCCTCTCCCCCCACCTCGTCTCAATCCCAACCCTCGAACTCAGCACCACCTTCCTAACCTGCAATCTTCTTCCTGACCTCTCCGCCCCCACCCCCACTCCGGCCTATCACCCTCACCTTGATCTCCTTCCACCTCTCGCATTTCCAACGCCCCTCCCTCAAGTCCCTCCTCCCTACCTTTTATCTTAGCCTGCTTGGCACACTCTCCTCATTCCTGAAGAAGGGCTCATGCCCGAAACGTCGATTCTCCTGCTCCTTGGATGCTGCCTGACCTGCTGCACTTTTCCAGCAACACATTTTCAGCTCTGATCTCCAGCATCTGTTGTCCTCACTTTCTTCTAGACTATGACAAGTGCAGTATTTCAGCCCCAGCTGTTTACAATATATATTTACGATTTGGAGGAGCAAATGTTATATTTCTAAATGAGTGAATGAGACAAAGCTAAGTGGGAATGGGTTGTGAAGCAGCTGTTAAGTGATTTCAGGAAGATTTGGACAGGTTTAGTGAATGGGCAAGAACTTGGCAGAAGGTAGATGATGTCTAAAAATGTGAGGTCACCCACTTTAGTAGGAAAAACAGATGCGCAGAGTTTTTCTGAATTGGGAAGAGGTTGCAAAGTGCAGATATACTTAAAAGAGACTAAGGTGTCCTTGTCAATTAGTCACTGCAGACTAACATGCAAGTGTAGCAAGCTATCACAAAGGTTAATAGAATGTTAGCTATTATCATAACAGGACTCGAACGCAAGTATTCGTCTTGTTTTAATTGTAAAGGAACTTGGTTGGAACACATCTGAAGTACAGTTTTGATCTCTATGCCTAAACAATGCTATAGCAGACCAATGGGATAAAAGAAAGAAAATAAAAAAGGCTGCGATAATGGGAAGAAGCAATCAGTCCTGTTAGTCTGTTACACGGTTTCAAAATCTCATCCCGATATACTGTACGTCAAGAAAGGTCTGTATGTCTCTTCAGCTGGATGTAAAAAAATCCCATGGTATTACTCAACAAGTCAGAAAGGTTCCAGTAGAACCTTGGCTAATATTTATTCAGCAATTAACATAACCAAAGATAGAATTCCAATCATTTATTTCATTACTGTTTCTAGGATCTTGTTGCATATAAACTATACGTTGTTCTTTCACCCTCTAAAATACTTTCAAAGTACTTAATTGGTTGTAAAGTGCTTTGGGACCTTTAAGCTTTAAAAGGATCCTATATAAATACTTGCAATTTATTTCATTTCTTTAAAGTTATTTCTGATACCTTGGCGATATTGGTACTAAATTACTTGGTGGTTTTCAATTTGCATGTAGTGAAATCTTTAAAAGCAAACTGAACTACATTGCTCTAGACAGCCAACAAATTTCTGAGCCATCTAGGAATTCAAGAAATATTCCGAAGCAAAACTATTTTTGTTAGTTGCAACATTAAACGCTCTGACGAGGCAGTAACATGAGAAAGTCTGTCAACAAATCACCCTTTTACACGTGTCAGTCTTGTCCCCCACTACTGATCAAGCATGAGCACTCCTGGTGTATAGGAGGAGAGAAAAAGCAAAAGCAGCAGCAACTGAATACTGCAGTATAAGTGGTGCCACTGTAGGAACTTGGGGGTCAATGATCTTCAAAATAACACAAGTTCATCAGTCAACAGTCTCGAGTATACCACAAGGTGTTTAATATTCTGACAACCTCATTATGTGCAAATACAGTATTGTGAAAAATTGGAAAACTATAATCTGAATAACTGAATCCTTGATTTTTCCAAGGATTCTGAGGAATGAACCTGGTGATGTAGGAAAGAAAAAAAAAAGTAGGTATAATGACACTGGATTTTGCAGCACTTGGAGCGTCTGTTCTGGCAGTGAAAAGGTGGATGAGAGAAGAGGGTCATGTGTCATTACAATGCTAAAGGCAGGTCAGTTTCCATTTCAATATACCTCTATTAGGTGTTATTAGAATACTGAAAAAGGGTTGTCAAATAATTTTGCAACGAGGAACCTCTAAGATACTGCAATTGCTAACATTTTTTCTCTGAAAGAGCATGTGGGTGTCAAGACAAAACCAGAAAGAAGAACAAGTTGCCAAATTAAAAATAAATCAGTAAACCTTGAAAGTATACAGCAACTACCAACCTCTGAAAAGGAGAACAATATATTAACACAGCATGTATCACCTTTATCAGAAGCTGAAGGAAATTAAACCCTTTAGAAAGTCTGATGAAACAAAGAGGAGGGAGAGATGAACATTACAAAGTAGTAAACAATAATGACTGCTGACTCCTGTTACAGGAAGACAATGTGTTATAGCTAGTAGGAGAAAAGCTTGAAAGGGATGTGAGCTGATGGATGGTGTACAAAGATTGTCCCATTGTGGTAATGAAAAGGTGTCAAATAAACAAAACAGCAAAGTAAGTAAATGGATGAATTAAATGGCTGCATAGGATATACACACAAATGTTCAAAATGGAGTTCAATGAAGCAGAACAAGAAAAGTAGGGAAATAAAAATAGAAATCATCTGTTCGTGTCCCAAGACATGATAATGGCTCAGTTATGGATTCCGTGCCCATACCATCTACATCTAAGACATGAAGCTGACTCCATCCCCAGGGATCAATGAGCCCTTAGTGCATCCTGAGCAACTCATCTTGCTTCCAAGAAAATGGGACAACTTATGAAAATCAAGGGAATGAAACATGCCTTCTGGTCCTGGACACTTCTAAAAGAGGAAACAACCTTTCCTCATCTACCTTGTCAAGAACACTAAGAATTTTATGTATTTCAATAAGGTTGCTGATCATTTTCCCGAAGTCCAATTAGTACAAGCCAAACTTACTCACCCTTAGCTTACAGGAAAAGCCCTCCATACTCAGGCCTTCTCTGGATTGCCTCCCATGCCTGTACTTCTCTCCTTCCTTAACATGACCAACATTTTTCAAAATATTCCAGCTGGAGTCTGTCTTATGCCTTGCACGGATTTAGCAAGACCTTCCTATTTTTGAACTCCATTCCTTTTGAAATAAAGGACAATATTCCATTTGCCTTTCCTACTTTGGGAACTTGGAAGCGGTTTTTTTTGTGATTCATGCACTAGGATTTTCAAACCCCTTGTGTTCAGTTATATGCAGTTTTCCCCAATTTAAATAATATTCTGCTCTTCTATTCTCCCTGCCAAGTGCATAACCTCACATTTTCACACCTTATATTCCATCTCACAAGGATTTACTGACTCACTTAACCTGTCTATACTCCTCTGCAGGACTCCTTTTATCATTCTCACTAACTTCCTTCCCACCTAAATTTGCATCATCTGTAAACATGGCAATAGGACTTTCACTTTCCTCATCCAAGTCATTAATATATATTGTAAATAAAGTGGCCCCAGCACGGATTGCTATGGCACTTCATGAGTTGCAGGTTGCAATAATGAAAACTGCCTCTATCCTAACTCTGTCTAATATTAGTTAGCCAATCCTCTATCCATGCTAATGTACCATTCCAATAGCATAGGCTCTAATCTTATTAAGTATCCTTATGTGCATTATCTTATCAAATACCTAAATACTTAATCAGTATTTTTGAAATGTTATTCGTATCCTAAACCTTGAAGACTAATGCAAAGCATTTGTTGAACTCCTGTGCAATTCCTGGTTCCCCATTAATATTTCCCTTGATTTGTTCTCCAAGGGTCCAATATTCATTTTGGCCTTTCTCTTCCTTTTTACACATTTTAAGGGCTTGCTATCCATTATTATGTTACTTGCTAGTTTACCCTCATACTTCACTTTCTCCCTTCTTTGGTTATCTCTTATTGCCTTTTAAAACTTTCCCAATCCTCTGACTTCCTAATCTTTGCCACATTTTGTTTTTTGCTTTGTCCTTAATTTCCCTGTTTAAACATAGTTTGGTTTATCCCTGTCCTAGAATTCTTCTCTGTTACTGGGATACATCTTTGTTGTGAGTTATAAACTATTTTGTTAAATGTAGACATTGTTCATCACCTGTCTCTTATGCTAAATTCCTATTGCCAATCCATTCCAGACAATTCTCCACTCATTCCCACGTAATTACCATTACTTGAGCTTAGTGTAGTAGTTTCTGATCTAAGTTTCTCATTGTCACAGTGAATGCTTAATTCTACCATGTTATGGTCACTTTTCCCTTTAGTATCTTTTACTATGGTATCATTTATTACATCTTGTTACATATTAGATCCAAAATACCCGGATCTGCAGCATATTGTTTTAGGAAATTAGCCTGAATGAATGCCATGCACTCTTCCTTATGGTTACCTCTGCCAATCAGATTTACCCAATCTATATGAAGTTTAAAGTCACCTGTGATCAATGCCTTTTTTAAAATCCCCTTGTTATCTTCCAATTTATTCTCTGTCCCACAGAACAGCTGTTAGGAACCTATAGAGTACATCCATCAGTATCTGCTTCCCCTCATTACTCAACTCTATGCATACGGATTCTACATCATTTGATCCATGGTCATTACTTGGTAGTGTTCGAACTCCATCATGTACTAACAAAGCCACTACACTACCTTCCCTTTCTTATCCAACCTTTTGAAAAGTCATGTACCCCTAAATGTTCAGTTTCCAGCTTTGGTTTCCTTGCAACTGTATTCATCTTTTTAAATTTATTTGTTCTGAATACTCCACACATTCAAGGAAAGAGCCATTAATTTTATCTTTTGTTCACCCTTTGTTCCCATTTGCTAGCGTTTTTTATACTTATATACTCTGGCCCTTCCTGTCCACTTCTTGGTAACACTGTCAAAACAGTTGCTCTGCAATGCTGCTGTATCTTTTCTATTTTCAAGCATTTATTTGCTTCCTCCCATGACATAACCCTCTCTAATTAGATTAAAGCTCTGCTTGCATTCTTTCATCAGATGTAGACATTGATGTCAAGGCCATCAATTATAGTCCATCCTTACTTGCCCTTACTTGTTGGTTTAGAATTAGGTACTTTCTACAAAATACCCATTTTTTGGCCTGCTTTAGCAGGAGCTACTAGTTTGTAATATGGTGCAATTATGATTCTAGTAAATGAAGTGTACTATAATTTCACAATAACATAATTCACAATTTCAGTTTGCCCATTTGCTCGATAAGCTATTTTTGTGTAACCTAAACGATCATTTACAACCATCTGTGGCATATCCTTTAGGGACTGACTATCTTTTTGTAACAACTGACAACAGTGGTGTAACTTCTCGATATCGAATAACATTTGGAGTCTGACTACTGCCCTTATGGAGGAAAATAGTCAACTTTACAAATGGTTCTTTTAAAACAATTATTCACTTGTTATCACCACAGTACATTTTTCATGTTTGAAGTTCCTTTTCAGTCCATGTCTATAACTCAAGAATAACGATAAGAAAATAGTTTCACATGTTCATAACATTTAGTTGATTGTTAGACCAATATAAATAAATCAAACTTAACTCCAGCTTTAACAATAATTGACATGTATACAGTGTTACGTGGTGGGGTCTAAGTAAAGATTGAAATTAATTGCAAAGCATGGAGAGGGGTTATTATCAGTTTAATTGCTAAAATGAAATTTCAAGAGACCTTAGTGTCACAGTAAAGCTGGTAAAGAAACAAACGATAGAACTGGCTCAGCGACATAGTTTGAATTGAATACTGATGTGAACTGCAACAGGAATGACCTGTTCTTTGAACAGAATTTTTGCCAATATGTTTATGTTACAGAGCACTCATTTGTGAAAAAGTTATTGTTTGGTAACCAGATTATTTTAAACTAAAAAACTAGGGAAGAATGAACATCCCTAGTGAACAATGCTACCAAGGTTCAAAACAACAAAAGGATCATGAGAGTTACTGAATCTCAGAAATGATGTCAAATGTTTCAAAAGCCCAAAGAAATCTTATGGAGAAGATGTTAAAAGACAGTTAAACACTGAACAGTTCTGCAGAATGTGGAAAAAACAGATTAGAATTCTTTTTTGAAAATTGAAGGAAAGAATGATTGACAATTTGGGGCGGCACGGTGGCACAGTGGTTAGCACTGCTGCCTCACAACGCCAGAGACCCGGGTTCAATTCCCGCCTCAGGCGACTAACTGTGTGGAGTTTGCACGTTCTCTCCGTGTCTGCATGGGTTTCCTCCGGGTGCTCTGGTTTCCTCCCACAGTCCAAAGATGTGCAGGTCAGGTGAATTGGCCATGCTAAACTGCCCGTAGTGTTAGGTAAGGGGTAGATATAGGGGTATGGGTGGGTTACACTTCGGCGGGGCGGTGTGGACTTGTTGGGCCGAAGGGCCTGTTTCCACACTGTAAGTAATCTAATCTAATCTAATGAGTTAGAATAGATAATGATGGCCCTATTTCTACTGAAATAATTATAGTGAGGCTATCAATGTTCAACGTTAATTAGCAAATTGGGCAGCAATCTATGAAATCTGTAGTCAATGGGAATATCAGGAAGTTGCCGTCAGATTTGATCTGCTCCTTCACAAATTACTCACCCACTATACAATAGAAAAGATTAGGATTTCTTCAATGGTGTGCTCGTGCATTTTTCATGATTTATGAATATTACTGCCCAAAAATATCTGGTACTAAAATCTTACTTTTTCCAAGGGCACGCTTCCATTACTTCAGTTCTTTTTTTTTACTATTGTTGAAGACTTCACAAAATTAAAATAAAACTTTCTTTGTATACTTAAAGTCTCTTGCCCTCTACTTTGGTTTCCTGACATGACTTTATATCACTAAATATCCTATTCCTCAATGAGGGAAGAACATATTAATGCAAAGACAAAGTTAAAACATTTATAATCAAGGTCAATCAGAAATGTTGAATGGATGATCCAGGAACAATGAAAGAACAGTGGTGTATTTCCAAGTCCGGATGGTGGTCTCTGAGGTCCCCAGCATTAAAGGTACTGTTCTTCAGTCAATTCTACTCGTCCACTTAACACCAAAAAACAGGTGAAGGCACTGTATATAGCAAAGGTCATATGTAAACACATTTGGACTGCTGTACTGAAGACTTCAGCTCCAGGACTAGTCATGCCCTTAGCCAAGTTGTGCCAATGTCTACAATACTAGAATCTCCCTAATATTGTGGAAAATTGCCCAGAAAGGAATGTCTCAAAATTAGGACAACAAACACTTGCTGCACAATGGTAGCACCCCTACCTCTGAGCCAGAAGGCCTGCATTCGTCTCATCTGCTAAAGAATTATGCCTGTGAATTGATCAATTAAAAATACATGTACCTACAAAGCAGGGCAAATTGAATTTGACCAATTGACACTCCATCATTCTAAATCAATCATCAGCAAGATAATGGAAATTATCATACTGCGCTTGTACACAAATAACCTGCTTACAGATATTAATTTCGGGTTGTCAGAAGACTAAAAGTTTCTGACCTCATTACAGCCCTGGAGAAAGACATGAGTAGCAAATGCTTGAGAACACCAACTTCAGGTTTCCCTCTAAGTTACCCACCATCCGGACTTGGAAATACATCACTGTTCCTTCATTGTTCCTGGTCCAAAAATCCTGGAACTCCCTCCCACAGATACTGTAGATCTACCTACACCAAACAGACTGTAGGGTTTCAAGAAGGCAGTTCACTACCACCTCCTTAAGGACAATTAGGGATGGACAATAAATGCTGGGTGTCAGCAAAGCCTAATTTCCCTGAATGAATTTTAAAAAAAGATTGTGATCTCTACCTTCTGGATGGACAAGAAATCTTATCCCATATTTTACCTTGTCATTATTTTAAAGAAATATATTATTGCCACATCTATTGTCCTAACCAAGTGATATTCTCATCTTATTATCAATAATGTTTCTACATATTGTATGTACAACTACACACTGGGAAATGCTGCAATCCTTATTTTCAGCCAATACGAGATTATTATAGTGAAGGAATAGGACTGCTCAGAATTAATTCCTGGTTTACAGTTGCCTTGGTTTCTCACTGGACAGTCAATGTTTTTAAAAAATTAACCCAAAGACCATTTCCAACTAAGCTTGGCAAACATTTCTGTTTCCATTAAGAAGAGCCAATGTGTCAGAGTAACCTTTCCATTAATTCTTTCAGTTTTACCATATGTGAAACAACCAGTTACTGGCTGCAGTAAATTATACTTCTGACAGCATGATGTGTTAAACAGAGCAGCACTTTTCAACCACTGCATCAAAACACACTGTCATGCCAACTGTGCCCAAAGTCAGTGACCACACTATCGCATAGACAAAAGAGTACTTTTTTTCATGAAGACAATTAACAATTAAAATGATAGTGATGGAGAAAAAAATATGGTGATAAGCACTGCACTGACTTCCATTTGAGGGCTCAAAATAGAAGGTACTGCTACACAAGAGGCAGCAGAAGGCGAGAGATAAATGGGTCATTAACCAGAGTCCAAACAACTCAATTCTGTTGTAGACAGAACTGTGCACACCGCCCACTTGTTGAATCCACCCCCGACAAGAAGAGGCCGACATCATCACTTCCAATGATATTCATGGTGTTAGTACTTTCTGTTTTTATTCCACATCACAAAAAGAGAGGAAGAGGAAGAGGCAGGAACCAAGTAAACAAATTCGAGAAATGTAGAGGGGGAGGGAGAGAGACAGCGCCAGAAAATAAATTGCTGCGTACACCAAGTCGGCCGACATTCCTCAAAGACTCGATCAACAGTAATCTACAATGTGCACAAAACTACACACGTCTCTCTTTCTCTCTCACACACACACACACTCAACGCTGCTACGGAATTAAACAAATAGCACTGCCTATGTATCTGACTGCTCAGAGCAGAACTGCACAAGGATCTATTGCAGAGCAGAAATCCACTTACTGAGGAATGGGGGGAGTCAGGCTAATCTGATGGCACAATTTTTGTAAACATGCTGGACTTTTTCAGAACTTGGAACACTTCACATTGCCATGGAGACAGCGAGCAAAACCCAGCAGCAAATCTTTCGGTAAAAGAGCCACCGTGGGGGTGGGAGGGCAAGGGCTGCACAAAGTAGCGTCGTCTTTAACTCGGAGTGGTGATAATCCAAGACAGGAAATGTCAGCACTGAGCCTGTGCAAAATGGTCGGTTTGACAGGCACTTGTAAAAACAGCGCAAAAAAAAAGTTTCAGGTCCTGCCAATCGGACACCGTGAGTTCAGAGCAAAAACTTGAACCTCTGCCAAAATCAGCAAGCGCAGAATCCTGAGCAGCATTTCCCCACTGTTTACCAGCCATTTATCCAACCGCTGGGTCACAAGAGAAATTTGAAAACACAAAACACCAGATGAAGTCTCCCCAGAGTGACCCTCGAGGTCCAACTGATTTGATTTTAACACAGCTGTCGAGTGCAGGAAAGCTAAAGCTAACCCTAACCACCAGAAACGAGGAGCCTTGAGCAATACCATCTCTCTTACAAATCAACACTGTGCCAGCAGCAAAAAAAACAATAATGCCTGAGTCAACATATTTTTTTTGCCAAGAACAGAATATCTCCAACTCAAAAGCTGAACGTGCGATTTGTCAATGAAAGATTTTCTTACAAAACAAACTAAAAGCCTTTCAATTTCATCATACTCTCCAATATAAATAATAAACATCAGTCTGTTTTAATAAGACCATACGTAATTGACTTAAAGACCGTTTTTGTAATCACTGCAAAAGCTTTAGATGTTTGAAAAATGAAAAACAATATTATACAGTAAAATAACGCATAAATCATGCAACACTCCTTATTCACTTGCAGTGGCCTTCTTAATACTGCAATGAACCTTAAATTACTTATTTGCATCTCAGTTTCAGAATACTCCAGCTTGTAGTACACACTTCCTGTATTACAGCATTCCTACCTGCCAACTGCGACATGCTCAACGCTGCAGGTGAAATGAACAATAAGTAAAACTCATTGTAGAAGCTTTTAACTCTTTCACGCAATTCTCCTGAAAGTCACTTCATGCAAGCTTCGATAAAGAAAAATCCAGGGTTCTTGCTCAAAATAAACTAAAAAGGATAGTTCCGCACCTACCAATTTCTGCTCCTCCTCGGTTTAGTTTTCGCTTGCTGCTAACAAAATGCTTCTCAGAGCAGTGTCTACATCACATGCACACTGGGTACGACCATTACATTTGGCTCACTTAAAATAGCCTTTGGATTATGTGCCAACATCTTGCGAATGCTTCCCTCTGAAATGGCTACAGGATTACAACAATCGACCAGCCAGCTGTGACTCAGTGGTAACACTCACACCTCTGATTCAAAAAGTTGTAATTTTCAAACCCTAATCCAGCTTCTAAAGCACTCATCTAGCCTAAGACACAAGTGCAGAACCGGGGGAAAGCTGTACTAACAGAAGTGCCATGTTTTGGATGACATGTTAAACTAAGGCCCTATTTGCCCTCTCACGTAGATGCATAAGATCTCACGATATTATTTCAAACAGCATCCAGAGTTATTCCTAACGCTTGCTCATCCCTCAGGCAATGTTATCTGTTCACCTCGTTCGTCTTTATGAGAACTAACTGTGTTAATAATGATGTGGGGGTGCCGATGTTGGACTGGCGTGGTCAAAGTTAAAAATCGCACATCAGGTTACAGTCCAACAGGTTTATTTGAAAGTACAGTACAGCTCTGAAAGCAAGTACTTTCAAATAAACCTGTTGGACTGTAACCTGTTGTTGTGCGATTTTTAATTGTGTTAATAACGGCTGCCATATTTCCTCCATTGCAACAGGGGCCACACTTCAGAAGTACTTCATTGGCTATGAAGTATTTTGTAAAACCTGTTAGTCCAAAAAGATACTATAGCAACTAAAATGTTTCCTTTTCATTTGTCAGGTTTATCTACATTTGCATGCAAAGTGTTGGGGAAGTAAAAGCTCAGGCAGAGAAATTCTTGCTGCTATCAGCTATTCAAGCATGCTTGTATATGTCAGGCAAAGGACAGAACTGGGTTTGGATATAATCCATCCGAAGGTTAAGTGGCTGTCAGACACTTACCGTTCAAAAACTTAAGGAACAACTACTTAAGCAAAATACGGGAGATTTAAGACTCTTGAAAAACTAAACCACAGCAGAACACAAAAGCAAGGAGGGAATTATTAACTTCTCATCCCAGTTTCCAGATCCTTCCATGGCCTGCCTTTGATTTCTCTGTAATCTTCTCCAGTCCCGTAGCCCTCTACCATATCTGAGCTCATCTAATTCTGTATCAACAATTTAATTGCTCCACCAGTCATGATTGTGAAAGTGCTAGAATTCAATCTCCAAACCTCTCTGCCTCCCGGTATCCTTGGACAGGGAGCACGCAATGTCCATCAATGCTCTTGATGCCATGAGAGAGAAGTGGGCACCGCAGGGTATAGTGTTTTATTTCCTCCTCCAAATCAATTTTGATTTCGTCCCTTCCCTCTCTTCCTACCTCCCCTCAGTTTTGATAGTTTGCATTGATCTTAAAAAGTATTGCCCTTAAAAATATATAATTGGCTACATGGGTGTTTTATTGGTGGCTGTTAGTGTTTAAAAAAGTAATAGAAACAAAAAATAGTCACAATGATTTTGGTGATGGGAAAGTCACTCTGTTGTGCGAGACAGCACTTCTGGGCTTTTTAAAAATAACCTCCACGCCTGGTTCTTGAGGTGCAGTGGGAGAGTCCCTACCTCTGAACCAGGAGAGCTGGGTTCACGGTCTACTTACTCCAAAGGTGCGTAATAATATCTCTGAATAGGTCGATTACTCTTTTTTTTCTAAGAGTTATACAGCAGGAAAACAGAGCCTTTGATCCAACTCCTCCATACCGACCAGATATCCTAAACTCATCTAGTCCCATTTGCCAGAATTTCGCCAAAACCCCTCTAAATCTTTCTTATTCCTGTACTCTTCCAGATGTCTTAAATGTTGTAATTGTACCAGCCTCCACCACTACCTCTGGCAGCTCAGTCCACACGCACCAGATCTTAGGTCCCTTTTAAATCTTTCCCCTCTCATCTTAAACCTATGCCCTCTAGTTTTGGACTCCCCTATCCAGGGAAAAAAAAAGTCATTGGCTATCCACCCTAATCATGCTCATGTTTTTATAAACCTCTATACAGTTACCCCTTAACTTCTAATGCTCAAAAATGAAGAAAAACTATCTCTCTGCCTCTCCTCTTTTCTCCGTTAAGACAATCCTCAAAATCTACATCTTTGAAAAAGCTTTGGCCTATCCACCCAACGATAATTTTATGTATCTTGGTGTTAAGTTTGGCTTCATAATTTTCCAGTCAAGCCTCTTGGGATTTATCATTCCATTAAAGGGGCTATATAAATAGAATTGTTGCTGTTAATATTTCACAACATCTTAGGCTGCAATTAGAGTTGTGTGTACATTTTTGAAAATCCTATTAAAGGTCTGATATAAAAGCAATAAGAAAGAGTCACAGGTACACCAATTTTACAAACAGAAATGAGCTGCTTAGCAGTCTCCATCTACCATCCACAAAAGCAACAGTCTAAAGTTCGTGGATCCACTCAGTTCACATATATCCTTCCCTCAAGCATGTACCTAACCAATTCTTTTACAATTTGTTTCAATTACTCACTTTGGAAAAGCATTCCATGGTATACACTGTACCAGGTATAGTTTCTGCTGCACTCTGTCCTAAACACTTTAGAATAAAGAAAATTTACAACCCAGGAACAGGCCCTTCAGCCCTCCAAGTCTGAGCCCATCCAAATCCACTGTCTAAACTTATGGCTCAATTGCTAAGCTTCTGTATCCCTCTGCTCCCCACCTACTCATGCATTTGTCTAAACACATCTTAAATGAATCTACCGTGCCTGCTTCTAATACCTCTGCTGGCAACGTGCTCCAGGCACCTACCATCCTGTGAAAGTACTTTCCACGTGGCTCTCCCCTTAAACTTTTCATCCCTCACTTTGAATGCATGACCTCTCATTATTGAATCCCTCAACCTAGGAAAAAACTTCTCTCTATCCACCCCGTCTATACCCTTCATGATTCTGTAGACCTCAATCAGGACCCCCACAATTTCTTTTTTTCTAATGAAAACAATCCTAACATATTCAATCGCTCTTTTTCATAGCTACCACCTTCCACACCAGGCAACATCCTCGTAAACCTTCTCTCCATCCTCTCCAGAGCATCCACATCCTTTTAGTAATGTGGCGACCAGAACTGTACACAGTATTCTATATGCAGCCGTTCATATTACTTTACATCAGTGTTCACTGGTAACTATTGAGAATTTACATTTAATTTTTTTTCCTGCACTTTATGCCCCTCAATATGTGGAAATAGTCTGTACTTTTAGAGTCAGAGTCAGAGTAATACAGCATTTATTTTCTGTTTTTTTAAAATTTAAAACACGTCTATCAAATCATCTAATATCCTTCTTTAATCTAACCAAAGCAGCTGCCAGTACTGTGAAGGATAATAGTTAGGACAGATGTGAAGTTGTACTTTTTAAAAAAAAAATAAAGCTCCAAAGAATAAGAGGTAACCACAAAATATATTCAAGATTGTGGTCATCGTCGATGATGGCCATTTGGCCCCTTGAATCTATGCCAGCTCTATAAAACAATCCAGTCAGTTCCATTCCTTCATTCAAATGTGTATCCCTGCCACTTTATTTCTTTCAAGTGCCCATCCAGGACACTTTTAAAATTATTGATTAATTCCATTTCCACCACCTCATGGATAGTAAGTTCCAAGTTATTACTACTTGCTGCATAAAAATGTTCTTCCTCCCAAATCCTTTGCATTTCCTGCCCAAAATCTTAATTCTGTGTTCCCTGGTCCTAATGGAAGGCATTTTATGTGATATCACTGACATTTTTCTAAAATCTGTTTCAGTGTGTTTTAACATTAATATTCACATTTTAGATCTATTCCACTCTATGGCAAACAATCTGTCACAAATATGTGGACCTTTGGCTTTTCATAACTTCACAGCACGAATGCAAAACTCCACATAAATTATAAGATAAACAATGATAGATTGTTTCAACGAACTGGCAAGATGTTCAAAATGAGGTAATAGATAAAAGGTTACAGTGATGACCAGAATTCTCAACCACAAATCATAACTGAAAAAAGTTGATAAATTCTTTTAACATAATTTTTGATAGAGGTGTTAAAGAAAGAAATATTGCAGGCTACAAAAAGCAAATAGGGAGGTGGGATCAGACTAGGTGGCTTGTATGGAGAAGATCCCTGGCACACTGAATGATCTATTTTTGTTCTGGAATGTTCAATGATTCACGGTTTTCAGGACAGGAAGGGATAAACCATGGGGAGACAAATTTTCAGAAAAAAAAATCAAATGTTGCTGGTTCGGTCTGTTTAGTTAAATCTGAACTGACAAGTTCAAGTATTTCTTTGATGATTTCACCAGAGTTAAGATTTTTAGCTCATTGTTTTGAGTGGACTTTGAACCCATCGAGCCACAGTGGGCTCTCATAAAACTCCAGGGTCTTTTTACCTTTACTAAGCAACATTTGATACCTACTAATTAGTTTCCCCCACTGCTGTGGCCCAGATCCTTTTTTTCCCCCATTTGTGACACTGAAATTATAGCTCTGTTTTATTTTGTCCCTAATATTAGACATTTGCTTCTTCTTCAATTGTTGAAGAAGGTCCATATTTTTGGAAACTTAAACATTTGCTTATAATTTCAATATCTTCCCTTTTTAAGAGTATACAGAACATAGAACAATACAGCACAGTACAGGTCCTTCAGACCCCGATGTGGTGCCAACCTTTTATCTGACTTTAAGATCAAACTAACCTGCATAAACTTCATTTTACTATCATTTATTTTGTTTACCAAAACTTCAACTCATCGCCAATATTAGATTAGATTAATTCCCCACAGTGTGGAAACAGGCCCTTCGGCCCAACAAGTCCACACCGACTCTCCGAAGAGCAAGGGACCCAGACCCATTTCCCTCTGACTAATGCACCGAACACTATGGGCAATTTAGCATGTCCAATTCACCTGACCTGCACATCTTTAGATTGTGGGAGGAAACCAGAACACTCGGAGGAAACCCACACAGACACAGGGAGAATGTGCAAACTCCACATAGACAATCACCCGAGGCTGGAATTGAACCTGGGATGCTGGTGCTGTGAGGCAGCAGTGCTAACCACTGAGCCACCATGCCGCCCTCATATTGTCCCATGCAGTCAAGAGATTTTCACAGTTAATTTCTATTCCCCGAATCATAATTTATTATAGTCTCAACAATCCTGTGTGCCCACCTCTTTCTGTTTAACTACTCACACTTCTTTTTCAAAACATAACTAATGCCAAAGTGAAGATTGCGTTCTTCATCAGCTACCTGCTAGAACTAACAATTTTTAAAAAACCCACATCTGGTTGGTCCAGAAATTTACTAGGAGTTCTGGAGACAGGACTGCTGAAGGTTCATAGGCAGAGTTCTGCAAGAGATGGATGGGAATCAACAATCAAACTTTTCCATTAAAATATAAATAACTATTATTGGCCCACCAAATTTCATAGAATAATTTGGCCTCCTGTGTTGCAATCAAAGTCAATGTACTGCAATTGAGAAATTTGAAAGGGTTCAGAAAAGATTTACAAGGATGTTGCCGGGTTGGAGGATAGGAGCTTTAGGGAAAGGGTGAATAGGCTGGGGCTGTTTTCCCTGGAGCGTCGAAGGCTGAGGGGTGACTTTATAAAGGTTTATAAAATCATGAGAGGCATGGATAGGATAAATAGACAAGGTCTTTTCCCTGAGGTGTGGGAGTCCAGATAGAGGGCACAGGTTGAGGGCGAGAGGGGAAAGATATAAGAGAAACCTAAGGGGCAACTTTTTCACGCAGAGGGTGGTGCGTGTACGCAATGAGCTGCCAGAGGAAGTGATGGAGGCTGGTACAATATAGCATTTAAAAGGCATCTGGATGGGTATATGAATAGGAAGGGTGTAGAGAGATATAGACCAAGTGCTGGCAAATGGGACTAGATTAGGTTAGGGTATTTGGTTGGCACGAACGAGTTGGACCGAAGGGTCTGTTTCCATGCTGTACATCTCTATGACTAAATGCTGGAAATCTGTAATAACAACAGACAGTACTGGAGAAACTCAGTATGTCTGACAGCATGTCCGAAGGAAGGGACAAAGGTAACCTTTCAAGTCCAATTTGACACTTCTCCAGAACTGGCTCCACCCTTCAGTTCTGAAGGAGAGTCATTTCAGACACGAAACATTGACTTTGTTTTTCTCTCCACAAA
The DNA here is from genome assembly GCF_047496795.1 of Chiloscyllium punctatum. NCBI lineage: Eukaryota > Metazoa > Chordata > Chondrichthyes > Orectolobiformes > Hemiscylliidae > Chiloscyllium > Chiloscyllium punctatum. Next base: position 69,621,577 of record NC_092770.1, on the reverse strand, counting down.
TGCGGACAAAACTGCTGACTTCTCCAGTACTTTCTGCTTTTATTTCAGAAAGAGGCCATAAAATCAGTTAAATCTATGCTGGGACTTTGACAGAGCAACATACCCAATTCCACTCCTCCAATTTCTTCCTTTGCAGATAATAATTCAACTCCCTCTTCAGTGCCTTCATTGAAACTGCATCTAGATTGATAGAGTCTTAGGGATGTGTAGCATGAAAACAGATCCTTCCGTCCAACTCATCCACGCAACCAGATACCCTAACCTAATCTAGTCCCACCTGCTAGCATTTGGCCCATATCCCCCTAAACTCTTCCTACTCATATACCCATCCAGAAACCTTTTAAATGTTGTAATTGTACCAGCCTCCATCACCTCCTCTGGCAGCTCAGTGCACTCTGAGGTAACCTTCTTCACTGTCCACTGCCCACTGCACCACCAATACTGGTGTCAACTGCAATACCTCCTATACTCACATCTAAATAATTGATAGACATGACAAAAAAAAGTGGACCCAGCATCGATTCTTCTGGTCACAGACCTTCAATCTGTAAAACAACCCTCCACAACTACCCTCCGTCTCCTACTTTCAAGCCAATTTTGTATCCAAACGGGTAGCTCTCCCTATATTCCATGTGATCTAACCTTGCTAACCAGTCTTCCATGCAGAACCTTGTTGAATGCCTTGCTGAAGTCCATATGGACAACGTCCACTGCTCTGCCTTTAATCATCTTCTTCAAAAAACCTAATCAAGTGAGCGAGTCTAGATTTCCCATGCACAAAGCCATGTCGACTATCCCTAATCAGTCCTTGCCTTTCCAAATACATGTAAATCCTGTATCATAATCCCCACCAAAAAAGTTACCACCACTGACCTCCGACTCACCAGTCTATAGTTCCCTGGCATTTCATTACCATCTTTCTTAAATAATGGTACCACATCAGCCAACCTCCAGTCTTCCAGCACCTCACCTGAGACTATCAATGATAATAACAAATATCTCAGCAAGGGGCCCAGCGATCACCTTGCTAATTTCCCACAGAAGTTCTGGAGTACACCTGATCAAGTCCCTGGGATTTATCCACCTCTTTTAAGGTGTGCAGCACCTCTGCCTTTGTAATATGGATGCTTTTCAAAATATTGCTATTTATTTATGCAAGTTCTCGACTGTCTATATTCTTCTACACAGTATTCTCCCTGGTTATTCTTTTGTCCTTAATGCATTTGTAGAATCTCTTTGGATTCTCCTTCACCCCATAGGCCAAAGCCATCTCATGTCCCCTTTATGCCCTCCTGATTTCCCTTGAGTTATATTCCTACTGCCCTTACACTCCTCTAGGGATTCACTTGGTCCCAACTGTCTATATCTGACATATGATTCCTTTTTTGACCAGAGCTTCCATTTCCGATGTACAGCATCCACACCTCTTTTAGTTTTTATTTAGTATTTAACTCACTGCCACATCTCTTCTAGGCATGTTCACCTTGAAGAAGTTCTGCTCCTCTGTCCAATGGGATTTCCATTCCAATCTTTTTTCTTGTCCACCAATATTAATTTCATTGTCACTCCTGGTGTTTGATTATGATTCCACAGCCACGTCACGTTCCTCAGTGACTGTCTCCAGTTCAGACTCATCCCACATGGATTCTACCTCAAGTTTCAGCCCTCGTGCTTTGAATCCACCCCCAATCATAGGCATCTCCGTGATGTTCAATGTTTCACAGATAGCTGCTCTCAAGTTTGTTAGGGTTACCATGTGGCTACATGAATGCACGGAGTATGGTAAATGAGTTTGGGGAGTTGGAGCCACAGATGGCCGCACGGAAATACAATATTGTGGCTGTAACAAATTCCTGGCTCACTGAAAGTCAGGGTGGATATTAAATGTTTCTGGATGCAAGGCGTTCGGTAAACATAGGCAAGGAAGGAAATGAGGAAATGGGTATTGATGAATGAAAATATCTTAAGTGCTGGACAGAAAGGATGTTCTAGAGGGGTTAAGAGACAATATATTTGGCTGGAGCTAAGGAACAAAAACAGACGCAACTTAATTGCTCATTGTAGTCTGGAGGCCACAACCTAGCAGTATGATATAGAGGAACAAATTTGCAAGGCAACTAGGGAGAGAAATACAAGAATTGTATAGGAGATTTGATTTACCCAAATACAGACTGGATAATAGTAGCTTAAAGAGCTGAGAAGGGTAAAGTTCTTCGAGTGTATCTAGGAAAACTTTTTAGAGCAATACGTTTACAGTCTAATGTGAAAGCGAGACAGGTCAAATATATCAAGTGTCAGAAGAAGACCATTTAGGAGGCAAGTATAATTGTATCATAAGCCTGGCTATGGAAAAGGACAAGAAATAATCCAAACTGGAAATAATTAACTGAGGAAAAGCCTCCTTCAATGAGGTAAGAACAGGTTTGACCCAGATAAACTATAGTCAGAGGTTGGCAGGAGAAGCAGTAATGAAACATTGGGCTGCTTTTAAAAGAGATAGATCAGGCATAATCAAGATATATTCCCACAAAGGGGGAAAGATGGGGCAAACAAACCCAAATCCTGAAGGATAAAGGGAACAGAGATAAAGAAAAAGAAGAAGAAATGTGTTTATAATTGATATCAGCTGGTCAATTCAATTGTTATCTGGCTTAGTATAAGTTCAGAGGAGAATTGAAAAAGTAAGTAAAAAAAAGTAAAAATAGACTGACAACTAAAATAAAAAGAAATCCAGATACATTGTGTAGGCACATAACTAGTAAAAATGTTAAAAATAGAGTGGTGCTCATCAGACACCGAAAAGAGGATTTATATATTGGAGGCATGACATATTTAAATTTAGTGTGTCCAGTCTTGTGAGAGACATGAGGCAACAAAACTCTGCCTTTGGCCATGGTCTACAAATTGTAAGATGTAGGAGTAGAAGCAGATCATTTAACCCTTCAAGTCTGCTCCATTATTCAATGAGATTATGGCTGATGTCTGCCTTTTCACCATAATCTTGATTCCCTTAATGCTTAAAAATCTGTCTATTTTAGCCCTGCATATGCTTAATGGTGCAACCTTTACAGTCCTCTGTAGTAAAGAATTCCACAGAGTCACTACCATCTGAGAGAAAATAAATCCTTTTCACTTCTGTTTTAAATGGGCGACCCCTCACTCTGAGATTATGCACCCTAGTCCTAGACTCTGCCATAAGGGGGAACAACCTTTCAGCATCTATCCTGTCAACCCCCTAAGAATCTTGCATGTTTCTATAGTGTCACCTCTCACTCTTCAAAATGCTAATGAGTACAGAAACAACATACTCAACCTCTCCTCGTAAGACAGTCTCACGAATACAGGGATCAATTTCGTGGACTGCCTCCATTAGCTAAGAGGACCAAAACTGTTCACAGTATTCCAGTTGTGGTCTAACCAGTGCCTTTTATAGTTTTAGCGAAAGCTCCCTTTTGTTATAGAGTCAGAGTCATAAAGATGTACAGCATGGAAACAGACCCTTCGGTCCAACCTGTCCATGCTGACCAGATATCCCAACCCAATCTAGTCCCACCTGCCAGCACCCAGCCCATATCCCTCCAAACCCTTCCTATTCATATACCCATCCAAATGCCTCTTAAATGTTGCAATTGTACCAGCCTCCACTACATCCTCTGGCAGCTCATTCCATACACGTACCACCCTCTGCGTGAAAAAGTTGCCCCTTAGGTCTCTTTTATATCTTTCTCCTCTCACCCTCAACCTATGCCCTCTAGTTCAGGACTCCCTGACCCCAGGGAAAAGACATTGTCTATTTACCCTATCCATGCCCCTCAATTTTGTAAACCTCTGTAAGGTCATCCCTCAGTCACCGACGCTCACGGGAAAACAGCCCCAGCCTGTTCAGCCTCTCCTTCGAAATGAAGGCCAACATTCCATTTGCCTTTCCTATTATCCACCAAATTTGGATACTAGCTTTTTGTGATACATGCATGAGGACTCCCTAATCCTTCTATCTGGAAGCTTTCTGCAGTTTTTCTCCATTTAAATAATTTTCAGCTCCTCTATTTTTCACACCAAAATGCATAACTTCATATTTTCCCATGTATGTACAATCTTCCAATTTTTTGCCCACATCATATGAGTTCTATCCCTCTGCAGACTCATCATTGTTTCATCTTCACCACTTGCCTTCTCACCTATTTTTGAGTCATCCACAAACTTTGTTGTAGCAAATTCACTTCCCTTATCCAAGTCATTAATATATCTTGTAAATAATAGCATCCCCAACACTAATGCCCGCAGCATTCCATTACTTATATCCTAAAAGTTTGCCAGAAACATGCTAGCTTTCCTCAATCTCTGCAAATTTGTTAGGGGAGTATTGATTTTGTCCCGAATTATCATGTCAAAAGGTTTCCCCACCATCTGGTTTAAAATGACAGTAGTTTCAGTGCTAACTTCTTATTTTAAAGGAAGAGTAAAAAACAATGGTCAGTGCTACATGAAATTCCATATTCAATCAATCAGTATCCTTGAATGAATCTCATCTCATCCTGTCTATATCCCAAAAATGGCCCTTCTATCATGACTCTGTCTTGTATTAATTAGTACATTAATATGAGCAGAGATGAATATCTCCAACACCATTAGGTTACTCGATAAGATAAGAGCCAATGTGCAATACCTTATCAAAAGCCTTTTGGATATCCAAATATGTTACATCCAATGCTTCCCTTTATCTATCCTTGTTACTTCTCAAAGAATAAACATGATAAATTTATCAGGCATGATTTCAACTTTGTGAATCCATGCTAAATCGTCTTGATCACATTGTGTATTTTTTACTGCTCTGCTATCACGTATTTCACATTAGATGCTAACATTAGCCATTAACATTAGCATTAACATGAACATTTCTGCCCATAGTCCAAAGCGGATACTCTAGTTTCCTCCCAAAGTCCAACAATGTGCAGTTTAGGTGGATTGGCCATGCTAAATTGCCCAGGGGTGTGGAGGCTAAACAGGTTAGCCTGATAAATGCAGGGTTACAGGGATAGTGTAAGGGCTAGGTTTGGATGGGATGCTCTTTGGAGGGTTGGTGCAGATTCAATGGGCTGAACAGTTCTTTTTAGACTGTAGTGATTCTATGATTTTTCCCAATAACCAATGCGAAGCAAATGTAATCCAAGTCCAATGCCTGTTTCCCTCCAGCCCAGTGTTGGCCTGCTCTTGCAAGCCCTCCTTAAATATACTTCATCTGTCTTCTTTAGGTGATAACCAGATGGTGTCCAGTTTGCTGCTAATCAGGTGGGGCACACATTGACAGGCAAGAAAGGTGCCCTGCCAGTTTGAATCAACTCTGTCATGATGTCCTGAAAACACCTCTGACCAGTCCTTTGTAGCACTTCTTCATTGTTGAGGTTTTCTCTCCATGTGATGGCCTGGATCTTGTAGGCAGCATTCATGGAAGATAACACATTTGCTGTTCTCTTCTATTTCTGGTTGACATAGATTGTAGATGGTAATACTGCGGGCATGTAAAATTGCAGCTTTATAGTTGTCAATGGTGTTGAATTCTTACACCCTGTGGAGCCGCTAAAAGACCGATGCTGCTTTCCAATTCTTGTGCGAATACTAATCGCTATATCAGTCTTCCTAGAGATGCTGCTTTTTAGGAAGGCGAAGTAGTCAACATCGATATCCTCAATATTCTATTGTTCAAAGGAACTTTTTAATGATGGTCCACTCTTCATTGTCTTGTGTCTTGGCATCCTTGCAGCTAATGTGTGCAGCAATTTTTGTTGAATAATGGTCACATCTTGGAATTCACACATTTCTTCAGCCAGAAGGGTGATGTTATCTGTGATAGAATATGGCTAAGGTATTAAATGAATTCTTTACATCTGTCTTGGGTATCAAATAGACCGTCTCCACTTAAAGCTTATAAGGCACCAGGACTAGATGAAAGTTATCTAAGGTTACTGACGTAATGAGTGCAGAATTTACTAAGCACTGGTAAAGTACTGCACAACGGACTTGCAAGCAAAGTTCAAGCTCATGAAATAAAACACAGTTGCAACATGGATGTAAAAGGTAAAAACAATGACTGCAGATGCTGAAAACCAAATACTGGATTAGTGGTGCTGGAAGAGCACAGCAGTTCAGGCAGCATCCAACGAGCAGCGCAATCGACGTTTCGGGCAAAAGCCCTTCATCAGGAATAAAGGCAGTGAGCCTGAAGCATGGAGAGATAAGCTAGAGGAGGGTGGGGGTGGGGAGAGAGTAGCATAGAGTACATTGGGTGAGTGGGGGAGGAGATGAAGGTGATAGGTCAAGGAGGAGAGGGTGGAGTGGATTGTTGGAAAAGAAGGTAGGCAGGTCGGACAAGTCAAGGAGACAGTAACTGAGCTGGAAGTTTGAAACTAGGATGAGGTGGGGGAAGGGGAAATGAGGAAGCTGTTGAAGTCCACATTGATGCCCTGGGGTTGAAGTGTTCCGAGGCGGAAGATGAGGCGTTCTTCCTCCAGGGGTCTGGTGGTGAGGGAGCGGCGGTGAAGGCGGCCCAGGACCTCCATGTCCTCGGCAGAGTGGGAGGGGGAGTTGAAATGTTGGGCCACGGGGCGGTTTGGTTGATTGGTGCGGGTGTCCCGGAGATGTTCCCTAAAGCGCTCTGCTAGGAGGCGCCCAGTCTCCCCAATGTAGAGGAGACCACATCGGGAGCAACGGATACAATAAATGATATTGGTGGATGTGCAGGTGAAACTTTGATGGATGTGGAAGGCTCCTTTAGGGCCTTGGATAGAGATGTAAAAACTGACTGATGACTGAAGGTGAGCTGCGGTTGTTTTTCAGACTACAGCAAGATTTTTAATGGAAATTCCTTGGGGTTTGTGTCAGGCCCCCTGCTCTTCCTGGTAATAAATGAATGACATTAATGGTATGTAAAGCACACCCAGAAGATTTGCAGCCAATACAAAACTTGAAAGTATTGCGAACAGTAATTATGATTAAAGAAAATTTAATGCAGAAAAGTATGAAGTGGTTCATTTCAGTAGGAATGACACAAATCAACAAAATAAATAATTTGGTACAATTCTAAGGAAGGTGTAGGAGTATAATGCAAATGTGCATAGATTATTGAAGCTGGAAATTTAGGTTGAGAGTACCTAATAAAATGTACAGTATTCCAAGTTTTAATAGGGTCATAACTTACAATAGCAAGGAAAATAGTGACTGGTTCTGGGCACCACACTTTCAGAAGCAATGTGAAGGTATTGGAGGGGGTGCAGAAAAGATTCACAATAAGAGTTATAAGAAATAGACATTACAGTTACGAAGTCAGATTGGAGAAGACCAGGTTAAGATGACGGTTGATGGAGATATTCAAAGTCATAAAGGCACTTCACAGTATAGACAGGGAGAAACGTGTCAACTGATGAAAGAATCAAGAATGAGAGAGTACCTATTTCCGATAAATGGCAAAAAAAGCAATGACAACTTGAAACCTCTTTAAATATATTTCAGATGCTAACTATTTTCTACAAGGTTCGAGAGCATGGTGGTGGAAGGTTCAATCAAAGCATCCTCAAGAGGGAGTTGGTTTATTATCTGAAAAGGAAGAATGTACAACACTACTTGGATAAGGTAGAGTAATAGCAATGGGTAAATTGTTCCTTTTGAAAACCTGCAGGAATACGAGCCAAAAAACCTCCTTCCCTGCTGTAACTTAAGATTCGAGATTGAAAATGGTGACTGATCAAGTCAAGTTGCCAGTCTTAAGACCAAAGGGCTGTTCTCTTATCAGAGAGATGGCTGGTGGTGATTTAACTTGAGGGCCAACAGATCTCAGGTCAGTGGAGAGGTTGAGAAGGAGAGTCCTTCATCGCAAGATAAATTGTGTTAGGGGACTCTCCAGTCCGAGGTACAGGCAGACGTTTCTGTGGCCAGCAGCAAAAAATCAGAACGATGTGTTGCTTTCCTGGTGCCAGGATCAAGGATGCCTCAGAGAGGGTGCAGAATGTTCTCAAGGGGGAGAGGAGCCAGCAAGAGGTCATTCTCCACATTGGAACGGAAAAGGTTGAGATTCTGAAGGGAGATTACAGAGAGTTAGGAAGGAATTTAAAAAGGAAGTCCTCGAGAGTAGTAATATCTGGATTACTCCCGGTGCTATGAGCTACTGAGGAGTAGGAGAATAGAGCAGATGAATGCATGGCTGAGGAGCTGGTGTATGGGAGGATTCACATTTTTGGACCATTGAAATCTCTTTTGGGGTAGATTTGACGTGTACAAGAAGGACGGTTTGCACCTAAATTGGAAGGGGACTAATATACTGGCAGGGAGATTTGCTAGAGCTGCTCAAGAGAATTTAAACTAGTAAGGTGGGGGGGTGGGACCCAAGGAGATAGTGAGGAAAGAGATCAATCTGAGACTGGTACAGCTGAGAACAGAAGCGAGTCAAACAGTCAGGGCAGGCAGGGACAAGGTAGGACTAATAAATTAAACTACATTTATTTCAATGCAAGGGACCTAACAGGGAAGGCAGATGAACTCAGGGCATGGTTAGGAACATGGGACTGGGATATCATAGCAATTACAGAAACATGGCTCAGTGATGGGCAGGACTGGCAGCTTAATGTTCCAGGATACAAATGCTACAGGAAGGATAGAAAGGGAGGCAAGAGAAGAGGGGGAGTGGCGTTTTTGATAAGGGATAGCATTACAGCTGTGCTGAGGGAGGATATTCCTGGAAATACATCCAGGGAAGTTATTTGGGTAGAACTGAGAAATAAGAAAGGGGTGGTTACCTTATTGGGACTGTATTATAGACTTCCTAATAGTCAGAGGGAAATTGAGAAAAAACTTGTAAGGAGATCTCAGCTATCTGTAAGAATAATAGGGTGGTTACGGTAGGGGATTTTAACTTTCCAAACATCGACTGGGACTGCCATGGAGAGGAATTTTTAAGTGTGTACAAGAAAATTTTCTGATTCAGTATGTGGATGTACCTACTAGAGAAGGTGCAAAACTTGACCTACTCTTGGGAAATAACGCAGGGCAGGTGACTGAGGAGTCAGTGGGGGAGCACTTTGGGGCCTGCAACCATAATTACACTAGATTTAAAATAGCAATGAGAAAGGTTAGTTCAGATCTAAAAGCTGAAGTTCTAAATTGGAGAAAGGCTAATTTTGACAGTATTAGGCAAGAACTTTCAAAAGCTGATTGGGGGCAGATGTTCGCAGGTAAAGAGATGGCTGGAAAATGGGAAGCCTTCAAAAATGAGATAACAAGAATCCAGAGGAAGTATATTCCTGTTAGGGTGAAAGGAAAGGCTGGTAGGTATATGGAATGCTGGATGACTAAAGAAATTAAGGGTTTGGTAAAGAAAAAGAAGGAAGCATATGTAAGGTATAGACAGGATGAATCCTTAGAAGAGTATGAAAGAAGTAAGAATATACTTAAGAGGGAAATCAGGAGGGCAAAAAGGGAACATGAAATAGCTTTGGCAAATAGAATTAAGGAGAATCCAAAGGGGTTTTACAAATACATTAAGGACAAAAGGGTAACTAGGGATAGAATAGGGCCCCTCAAAGATCAGCAAGGTGGCCTTTGTGTGGAGCCGCAGAAAATGGGGGAGATACTAAATGAGTATTTTGCAGCAGTATTTACTGTGGAAAAGGATATGGAAGATATAGAAAGTAGGGAAATAGATGGTGACACCTTGCAAAATGTCCATATCACAGAGGAGGAAGTGCTGGATGTCTTGAAACGCATAAAGGTGGATAAATCCACAGGGCCTGATCAGGTGTACCCTAGAATACTGTGGGAAGTTAGAGAAGTGAGCACTGGACCCCTTGCTGAGGTAATTGTATCATCGATAGTCACATGTGAGGTGCCGGAAGACTGGAAGTTGGTAAACGTGGTACCACTGTTTAAGAAGGGTAGTAAGGACAAGCCAGGGAACTATAGACCAGTGAGCCTGATGTCAGTGGGCAAGTTGTTGTAGGGAATCCTGAGGGACAGGATGTACAGTTTTTGCAAAGGCAAGGACTAATTAGGGATAGTCAATATGGCTTTGTGCGTGGGAAATCATGTCTCACAAACTTGATTGAGTTTTTTGAAGAAGTAACAAGGAGGATTGATGAGGACAGAGCAGTAGATGTGATCTATATGGACTTCAGTAAGGCATTTGACAAGGTTTCCCACGGGAGACTGGTTAGCAAGGTTAGATCTCATGGAATACAGGGAGAACTCGCCATTTGGATACAGAACTGGCTCAAAAGGTAGAAGACAGAGGGTGGTGGTGGAGGGTTGTTTTTCAGACTGGAGGCTTGTGACCAGTGGAGTGCCACAAGGATCGATGCTGGGTCCTCTACCTTTTGGTCATTTACATAAATGATTTGGATGTGAGCATACGAGACATAGTTAGTAAGTTTGCAGATGACACCAAAATTGGAGGTGTAGTGGAGAGCGAAGAAGGTTACCTTAGATTACAACAGGATCTTGACCTGATGGGCCAATAAGCTGAGACGTGGCAGATAGAATTTAATTCAGATAAACGTGAGGTGCTGCATTTTGGGAAAGCAAATCTTAGCAGGACTTATACACTTAATGGTAAGCTCCTAGAGAGTGTCGCTGAACAAAGAGACCTTGGAGTGCAAGTTCATAGGTCCTTGAAAGTGGAGTCACAGGTAGATAGGATAGTGAAGGCGGCGTTTGGTATAGGGGTTGGGAGGTCATGTTGCAGCTGTACAGGACATTGGTTAGGCCACTGTTGGAATATTGCATGCAGTTCTGGTCTCCTTCAGAAAGGTGTTGTGAAACTTGAAAGGGTTTAGAAAAGATTTACAAGGAAGTTGCCAGGGTTGGAGGATTTGAGCTACGAGGAGAGGCTGAACAGGCTGGGGCTGTTTTCCCTGGAGTGTCGGAGATGGAGGGGTGACGTTATAGAGATTTACAAAATTATAAGGGGCACGGATAGGATAAATAGACAATGTCTTTTCCCTGGGGTTGGGGAGTCCAGAACTAGAGGGCACAGGTTTAGGGTGAGAGGGGAAAGATGTAAAAGTGACCTAAGGAGCAACTTTTTCATGCAGAGGGTGGTACATGTATGGAATGAGCTGCCAGAGGAAGTGGTGGTACAATTGCAACATTTAAAAGGCATTTGGATGGGTATATGAATAGGAAGGGTTTGGAGGGATATGGGCCAGGTGCTGGCAGATGGGACTAGATTGAGTTGGAATATCTGGTCAGCATGGATGGGTTGGACTGAAGGGTCTGTTTCCATGCTGTACATTTCTATGAATCTATTTACCTGAGCCTATGTGGGAATTGAACCTACATTGCTGGGATCACACTGCTTTGCAAACCAATCGTCCAGCCAACTGAGCCGAACTGATAGTTTGCCCATATACTGTATATACTCTAGTAATAGTCAAATTTTTTGACTACTTTTTAATGTTAAATTTATGGGGTCAACTATTAAATGGATACTGTTTTTGAGGGGATGAAACTCATGCCCATCAAAATTCATACCATATCATTAGCAGAAGCCCACCTGATCTCTAAACGAATAAAAAAAAACAAATTATGGTAATTCTGAAAACCCAGAGTGGAACGCCACAGCCAGCGGACTGGAAGACCGGAAGCGGAGCAGAACAACCAGCATACTGGAAAGCTGGAGCAGGACGGGATAGCCGGCACACTGACTCATAAACGTTGATCTGTTATCTGTGAAGAACTAGGGTCATCTTTTGCACAAGTTATTTGGCCAAAAATAGGGGGTCGACCTTTACACAAGATCGACTATTAGTCGAGTATATACAGTATTATGTTCATTGCATATCTTGTTGGAGTACCACATGATTCAATGTCAGACCTGCCATTATTTCTTTTCCAATTTATTTGAATGGAATTATGCCAAATCTGTTCATTTTGCATAAATTGAGGACAGTGTTAAATGACTGCTATCTAAGCATACAGAGTAATTAAAGATTTTACTTAATGTAGAGAAATAAAGGTTATGAAATTTGGTACAGCAAAGTTTGATGCAGCCTTGGTGCCAAAATATAATATATTTAATGAATGGGAGCAGGAGAGAGGTCTTGAGGGGTTTTATTGCTCCAGTTACTAAAATGATCAGCAAAATATTTGGACTCCTACAAAAGTAAAAGTAATGAAGGGATGCATGGAAAAAGAGAACTGTAATATCCAGAGATGTAATTATAATATTTTACTCGACTCTGAGGGAGGCATATCTGGAATTCTACAAGCTATTTTTGTTGATTCTTTTGAAAAAGAGTATTTAATTTTTGGAGAGGTAAGGAGGAGGGCTACATGGTTCAAGCAGAAGTGAAGGGAAAGATTTACATGGAAAATATTTCTATTCTGGTTTTATTCCATTCTTCAAAAGAGAAGACTGAGTGGGATGTATGACCATTGTACTTAAAATTGTGGATGAATTGGACAAATCGGTCAAAAATCCTTTGTATCAGAATTTAATCACAAATGGTTATGTTTATACACAAGCTTGTTTTGACAATTGTAAAATGATGACAATGATTTTCAGGGGGAGTTCAATATGTCGTCAGTGGGTGCTAAATTCAAAAGCATGTGAAAATATATTTGGGGACTGCAACACATGATTAACTTGCAAATATTGATTCTGAGGCAGCCTGCCAATTCATGTTTTCATCTCATTTCAATTCAATTCTCTTGATGTGCTGAAAGAATCAGCCAAGCCTCTATCTCAAGCACCTAGCACCACCTCGAACAGGTGGTGAGGGGTGGTTGGAGCAAGCACTGGTAGCCACTCAGGAAGTAACTGAAAGAGAATGTTGAAGAATGAGACAATATGGATAAAAGAGTGTGCTTCAAATTTTTGGACACTGCACTGGAGGCCTTGATGCAAAAGGTAGAAAGAAGGACATCTGCCTGGAATCTGTAGGGGACCAGGAGATCTGTAGGGGACCAGGAGCGGAAACAAATAGCCATGGAAATCAACTCCACGAGTCAAACCTCATGAACATAGATGCAGTGCTGCAAAATGCTCAATGACCTCACACAAGTGGTCAGTGAATGCACCTTCAAATGCCATATTCCATCAACCACACCACTAACATTAGCCACTGCTCAAATTCACCAGACTCCCAAACATTCATCCACCAACAGTCTCCTTCAATCAACTCATATCTGACAATAATAGCTTCATCTCAACCTCATATACTTAATACTACAGCTAGCCTTGCATCCACATTTCATAGATTGCACACGGTCATAAAGTTAAAGACATTGTACCTACTCACTGACACACTTCCTTTACACTTATATGGGACAAGGTGGTGCAGAACATGAGACAGCAGGAATTAAATGGAGGGGGACTGCATATCCTCACCCTTGGAGAGGTAATGATGTTGGCCTAATCCTCCTCCTCCTCCTCATCCCAGCTCCAGATAGATGCACGTTTGCACTTAGTCTCAAGCCCCTACCCAATCCTCCATTCTCATTTTTATGCCATTCACATTTTAGGTGTCCAAGAAGAGCCACCTAGCCAAGGCTGAGAGTAGGCAATAAAGCAACAGAAAGACAACAGTGACACTGAAGCTGCAGTGTCACTCAGTTTCACACTTACAGCCACCAGTTTAGAAACTGCATGTTAAATTTACTGGACAACACAGGCAGGATCTGCATGTAATGAGAAACTGGGCACAAGTGACCGCAGCCAGGGTAGACGGCAAGGATAGTACACGTTCCAGCTCACCAGATGGCAGGTTCAGAGACAAGCTTTACTGCAGTGGACTCAAAACTGCTCTTCAACAGAAAAGCTGACAGCGGAATGTTAATCAGTTTTCACCACAAAACATTGTGTGCATTGGAAAGCTTGCAGTTAATGTGAAGGATCAAGAAGTCATCCAGTGCCAAAACAGTGAAGGCTTTCAAACAGAGACTGAGGCTGATCCTTCTGAGTGTATTAAAACAAAACAATTAACTGTAGATGATGGAAATCTGAAACAAATTCAGAAAGTGCTAGAGAAACTCGGCAAGTCTGGCAGCATCTGTGGAGAGAAAAACAGAGTTAATGTTTCAAGTCCAGTGTCGAAGTTCTGACAAAAAAATCACAGGATTTCAAAACAGACGCTACCAGGCCTACTGAGTTTCCCCTGCACTTTCTACCTGTATATTGGTGGACCCAACCACGGTGCAGCTCTGAAAGCCAATACTGAAGTATCTACTGCAATGGCACTTCCTTTCATGCAGGGTCAGCTCGCTGGTAGTAAGCTGTGTCTGTTGCCTATCAGACATGCAGCTGGTGCAATTATGGTACAGTCCACAACCGGCATTCTAAGCTCATAGCTGCTCAGGTAAAAACAATGACTGCAGATGCTGGAAACCAGATTCTGGATAACTACTCAGGATTGTCCTCCAAGGCCATCTGCAACATCTGCACTGAAAATCAACAGTCCTTCTCCAGCCATGTTGTTGCCACTTGAACACTCAGTCAAATGCAACAGTGACTGAGGGAATACTGTCTATCATAAATACTGAGAGTAAATAGGAGTAAATACTGTCTGTCATAGATAACACCATTTCTGTACACTTCCTTGTATCACTTTTTACCTCTTTCCCCTCCCAACCTGAGTAATTTAGCCCTGGAAAAATCTCTTGCAGTTTACTTAAAACTGCACTTTCAAAGTTTCAACTAATATTTGGCCCTCCATTCGCTCAAACACACCCTCAGCTCCACTGCTGATGTCCTCATTCCCCAGCTACACTCGACCCATCAAGACAGCCTTCATTTCTATTCCCATACGTCTCTAGACTTAGAGACATAGTGGAAATCTGGTTCAGTCATTCAAGATGAGATCTGGTTGGACTAACATCAGGATCTGTAAAACTGCTCACTATTCTTAGATCATCCTCGAATACAAAAGTAATGTGTCATTTTGGCTTCTTCAATAAAAACTGTCTTGTTAAACTCTCATCACCTATCACCAGTGCCCTCACCTTCAACAAGTACTTGATATTTATGGAATTCTAAGTTCAGACCATGAGCTATCTTTGCCACTCAACACCTTCCCCCTTGCCTACTGGGCGAAACCTCCTTTAAAGGTCCCCCAAACCCTAGCCCTAAACTTGTATCTTTCTGCAGTCATTCTTCCAACTTCTCTAGCCACATCCAAATTCACCTCGTCTATGAGACCACAGCCCCTGCAACCTTGACCTTATTCCCACTAAATTGTTGACCACCCATTTTTCCTTCTTTCTTGGTTCCCATGTAAGCTATTGTTAATGGATCGCTCTCTTCAGATATCGTTTCCCTCCTTCCAATCTGCGAAGATCATCACTTTCCTAGGGAAAGTTACTATAACCTAAAGGCAATCTTCAATCTCTCTCGTTTTTCCAAAGTCGCCTTCAAATCTGTGCCATCCTCCACAACCTTGATATCTGAAGATCTCCAATCAGATTTTGGCCTTGGTATGCACCAAAAGTACTCTTACTCAAGTCACAAACAGTTGACAGTGACAAAGTCAATCATCCCATATTATCCTTCGTAGCCTGTCATCAGCCTTTGCTGTTGACCACACCATCCTCTTCTAATGCTTCTCCAACACTTTAACCAGCTGAATGAGACTTCACTCATTATTCTAGCCAGTGTTAGAGATTCAGCTTTCTCCTTGCACCAATACTTCAGGCAACCTCCAGGATTTTTCTTTGATCCTCTCTCATTATTCACCGACATATCGTTCTTGAAAACATTATCTGAAAAGGATGCATGAGTTTTTAATTGTACTTTTAATTTTGATGGCACCAAGTCTACATCACGTCCACTACTGTATATAAATTGTCAGTCAGATTGACCAACACTCCGTTCTCGATTAACAAATTTCGCCCCACTAAATAAGTCAAAGAACAAAGCCATCGTCTTTAGTCACCAGAAACTCTTTTCCCTAACCACTAACTCTATCTATCTTCCTCGTAACTGAGACTGAACTAGACTGATAACAAACTTGGTGTCATACTTGACCCTGAGATGAGTTTCAAAACACATATCTACATCATTACGAAAGCACCTCAATTTCCAGCTCTTATTGTCATCCATCTCTGCTCTGCTCAGCTTAGAATGCAGATCTTGCCCTGACTGGAGTTGTGGCTACAAGTGTCAGATTTCAGTGAGAACATGTTGAGTGAAATACAAACATCCAATCCACTGTTCACTGCTGAGGTTCAGGGAAATACAGCCCTCAGCTTAGAACACTTCTCAACTTCCCTCTCATCCAGTACATTGTCCTGTCCTACAAGTCCTTGGTCATTGGCCACATAATGGCATTCTGAGGGAAATGGCTTCTCGTCTAGATAAACCTCGGAGCAAATGGCATATGCAAAATCTATGAAAGTCAGCATAAGCTGCCATAGCAGCACACAACCTTTTTTTTGTTGGCATATAACTCCTAGAGAATCCAATTCTGCAGTTAGCAACAGCTCCACTCTTTACCATCCCTCCTTCACTGACTATCAAAGGAATTTTAAATAACTAAAGAAAGCAACAACCACTGGTAAAGCGTGAAACACCAGTAAGAAAAAAGTATCAGCCAGCAACTAATCCTCAAGATAAAAATACCTTTAAACAGTGATGGAGGGTATGACAGGGATCCCCTGTTGCGAAACAGTACGAGATTAACAGAGGGTACAAATTGAAGCATTGAGATCCAGATCATATCACTGGCATCAAGTCAACCGTATACATCAACTTGCATCGTAAATCTGCCTAATCTGCACACTTCTTGAAATCAATTCACTGAACACATACACTAACATGTGACAGGATTCATCCAAAGATGTGTGTCAAATTGACAAGAGATTTGGAGTTCCATGGGTAAGTATAGCACCTAAAAAAGGCATACGTTATCCAAATTTCTCTCACACTGAATATTAATGTGCAGTTGGATTGCAAGTCACTGCAAAAGAATTTTGCACAGACTAAGATCCCAGAAACAGTGGTGCCTCAAACTTTCATTTATTCAACAGTTTTACATTTTAATGCTGCAATTTAAATGCTGTATTTTAAATCTAATAGATATGCATAAAAAAAGAAAATAAATAACTTACAATTATAAAGGACCTTTCATAACCTCAAGATATCACAGAGCTCTTTAAAGGTCATGAAGTACTTTCAAGGTGTAGTTATTGTTGAGAATGGAGAATGCAACAGCCATTTTACATAGAGCAAGTTTCCAGAAACAGCAATGAGATAGATGACCAGTAAATGAATTTCCAGTGGATAAACATCCCTCCCCCAAGCTTAGTGAAAGTGTGCTGTGGAATGCATTTTCACTCATGCAACTGAAGGCAGACAAGGTCTCGTTTATCATTCACTCTTAAAAACTGGCACCTTTGACAGTGTAGCACTTGATTACATATTCCAGTAATTGGAGCTTCTTTCTCACCCTCTGACTCAGTTTGAGTGAGTTTGATGTCAATTCAAAGTGGCCTGAGATAGCCCTATCAAATAAATCCCATTTCTTACAGTGAGATGGCTACTAATGTGTTAACGAACCACCAAAAATATATGCTATAATGCTACAGAGGTCATTGTATCACTGAACCCAAGACAGCAACAAGTAACTTTGGCAGCTGTCTTTGGCAGGATACGGTGCCAAGATCAAGTGAATAAACACAATCAAAACAGTTTCTGAGAAAAAACTGAATCCTGTAAAAGCACAGAAACTTATGCAGAAGGCTGTCTTTTATGCCACTATGACTATGCCAAGAAGTAGTTATCCAGCCTAATCCAAATTCCAGCACTTAGTCTTGTAGGTTACACCATTTTCGGTGTAATTTCAGGTGAAATAGTTCCAGTAGTTTTTAAATGCAAAAAAATTAAGGGGTTTCTGCCTTTATACCCTGTCAGACAATGAGCTCCAGATCTTTATCACCCTGCAGGTCAAAAATTACTTCCAAGAGCCTCTCTACTACTACTTCTATTTAAATCTATGCCCCATGGATATTGATCTCCCAGGTAATGGAAACACAGTGGATAGAAGGACTCATCTAGATACATTAAATTCTACCCTCAGCATTCTCTAGCCTTCAGAGAACAATCCCAGCCTGCCCAAAGTTTTCCTCAGTTGAGTTCTTCTGACCTGGCAACATCCTCCTACGTACCTACGTTTGCACAATCTCATTCTCCCAGTAAGGTGGCGATCAGAACCATGCTCTTGTTGTGGCCCAGTTATGATGATATTACACACCTAAGAGGTGAATTTTATTTTGTTTTTTTTAAAATAAAGAAAAACTGAGGCAAAGGTGCTGATTGGTCTACCCAGAACCAATAAACTAAACTATCTGAGAAACCATGGGGCTTTTTAAAAAAAAAATTGGAACAATAGATGCAGCCTGTATGGTTGGGGTCAAACTTCCAAAGAACCAGGACTTTAATTTTAGGTTTTCTGTAGCAGTTGCTGGGATCTTGAAGCTGGGTTTGGAAGGTGCAGTACACCTCTCCCCACTTCACTCTTTCTCTGAGTTTTCTCTTGATGTTTTTCCTCCTGCACTGGAGAATTGCATGTGAGACAATCTATTTTATTGATTTTGTCTTTGCCATGTTTGTAGAATATTACCATATTGCAACAGTTACTGTTTAGTAATTAAATAAGCTATTATTCTGTTAATTTTTCCAGTAGAGTTACAGGATCCCAATTTCTTCTTTCTATTGTTGTATTTTAACATAGTGTATGAATAAAATGTATTTTGCTTCAAGACTAATAGGTTGACCCACCGAATTGCATCTTGAATGAAACACCTAGCTCTTGCCTTTAAAATAAGAGAAAATTAGGGTCCAAGCTATCTTTTAATATATTTTGGTGGTGTTTGGTCTGGTCAATAACAGTGTTTCATACATTTTCTCCTTGATTTTATAATCAAAGCCATGGCCAAAGAAAGGAACCATTCAGTATGCTTTCCTCACCATTTTATCTACTTGTTCTGGGAGCTTCCGGAATGAGTAAGCATTCACACCAAAGCCTCTTTGTTTTTTTATGCTTTTTCAAATCCAAATATTTAGGGTTCTGTCCTTTTCTTTCTAGAAAAAAGCTTTGCCTCGTTTTTCTCCCAAAACACATTACCTCTGGGTTGAATTCCATTTGCCACTTTACGTCTATTAAATCCAATGATGTTTTATTGTAATTGATATATTTCATTCTTGCTAATAGTTACAAGAACAACCTGCAAGCTTCTTAATCATGCCCTGAAGTTTAGATCTACACACAGATTGAGTACAGGAGTTGGTTGGTCATGTTGTGGCTGTACAGGGCATTGGTTAGGTCACTTTTGGAATATCGCATACAATTCTAGTCTCTTTCCAATCAGAAGTATGTTGTGAAACTTGAAAGGATTCAGAAAAGATTTACAAGGATGTTGCCGGGGTTGGAGGATTTGAGCTTTTAGGAGAGGCTGAATAGGCTGGGGCTGTTTTCCCTAGAGCGTCGGAGGCTGAGGCGTGACCTTATAGAGGTTTACAAAATTAGTGAGGGGCATGGATAGGGTAAATAGACAAGGTGCTTTCCCTGGGGTGGGGGGGGGGTCAAAAGAGTCCAGAACGAGAGGGCATATGTTTAAGGTGAGAAGGGAAAGATATAAATCGGACTGAAGGGGCAACTTTTCC
Source organism: Chiloscyllium punctatum (assembly GCF_047496795.1). Lineage (NCBI taxonomy): Eukaryota > Metazoa > Chordata > Chondrichthyes > Orectolobiformes > Hemiscylliidae > Chiloscyllium > Chiloscyllium punctatum. The sequence continues at coordinate 69,601,938 of NC_092770.1, read as the reverse complement.
ACACAGAGGGTGGTGCATGTATGGAATGAGCTGCCAGAGGAAGTGGTGGAGGCTGGTACAATTACAACATTCAAAAGACATCTGGATAGGTATATGTATACGAAGCGTTTAGAGAGTTATCAGTCTAGTGCTGGCAAATAGGACTAGATTAAGTTGGGATATCTGGTCGACATGGACGAGTTGGATTGAAGGGTCTGTTTCCATGCTGTACATCTCTATGACTCTATGACATATGTACACACACATACATGTAACAACAAAGGACCGAGCATTGAACCCACTGGAAATAGCTTTCCAATCATAATAAAACCTTCACTTGCTGCTACTGAACCAATTGCATAACCAACTTGCCACTTGCTCTTGGATCCCATTGGTTCTTGTGTTTCTGAACAGCCTGACATGCGGGCACCTTGTCAGAAGCCTTCCTAAAATCCACGTTGACCAATCAAATGCACTATCATTGACCTATCTTATTAGCATCTTTTAAAAAAAGTCAGACATTACTCTCTAATTTACACTGTCCCTTGATTTTTTAAAATTATTTACCAAAGTCAGCTCTGTAATTATTCTGTGTATCCATTCTCCTTTCAAAGTTACACTGTTATCTGTCTTGATTTAAAGACAAACGTAGAATAAGTGCACTATCATCAATGTTAAGAGTTAATTATAACTATGAATTCATAAAGGCAAATATGTTACGTTACTTTTCCTTTTAGACCAGTTGCCTGATTCCGTTCTATCTTGAAGAGGCTGTCTGCCTACTGTCACTCTAACATGGGCTGACCTGCATTCCTGAAGCACACTTGTCTCACACAGATAAGCATGACAGCCTTATCATTTCCTATCTCTTTAAAGGTTGCAGCACACTGATCGGCAGAGTATTCCCCAACTCAGTTGTTCAGAAATTGACATTTAAAGTTAGAAAACAAGTTATAAAGAATATTCTCAAGAGAAAGATTACCAAGTAACAAAACGGTATTCTTGTAAGAGCACTAGTAACAAAGGCATGTTGTTTAGCACCTTGAATCAGCTCTGTCATTCAAATACATAATGACTCATCTCTACATCAAATCCATTTATCTTTCCTTGCTTCTTATTGTTTGATAATGCTTGTCGAACTGAAACCTAATGTTTCAATTAGTAGGAAGGTAGCATGTGGCGCAGAATAACAGCAACAGCACAGGGCTCATTTCTCATTCCAGCTGACATACTTGGTGCTTGCCTCCTTGGCCTGCCCCAGTCTAAATTCAGCAACAAGTGAATAATCAAAGATGATACTGGGAGAAAGCAGAATCACAATGAGTGTTTACAATTCATCAGAATCACTGTATGGCTATAGCACAGAGTGAAGCCATTTCGCCATAGTATCCATGCCATCTCTGCACCTTCTGTCTTTTCATGTAGTTCTGAAAATATTCTCACCTCAGTTGATGATTCAATTATTTTTTGGAAGCAATAATTGAGTCTGCCTTTTACATACTCTCGGGCAGTACATCACAGATCTTAATCATTCACCTATTCCCTTCATGTAATTATTGCTTTTTTATTTGCCAATCAGCTTAAAACAAATCCCATAAAGATGCTTAAGATAAACAATAGCCACTGCCACAGATGGTCTTCATTATGGTTTGTCGAAGACTTGAAGATGACTATCTGGGTGCAACAAAATTGAAGAGGTAGATCTGGAGTAATCCCTTTACAATGGAGATACAATGAAGTTTTCTGAGTGTCATATTGAGATTCTCAATTTTTATGGGGAATATAGAGCATCACTACTTTGGCATTAATCAACTCCAGCCTCCCCACTACTCCTGACCCACTCCAATTTGCCTATCAGACATACAGATCCATGTCAGATGCCATATCACTTGCCCTTCTCTCCTCCCTAGAATACCTTGACACCAAGAACAGCTACGTAACAACCCTACTCATTGACTACAGTTCAGCCTTCAGCACTAATATCCCCTTGAGAGTGATTACGAAAGTTAATGATCTTGGACTAAGCCCCACTTTCTACAACTGGATCCTTAGTTTCCTGACCCACAAGCCACAATCAGTGAAGATTGGGGACAATATTTTATCCTCACTAACACTCAATACTGGGGGCCCCCAGGGGTGCATACTCAGCCCCCTATTGTACTCATTCTATACCCATGACTACGTCGCCAAATACCCAACTAATGCCATTTACAAATTTGCTGATGGACACCACCATAGTCAGTCAAATCTCAGATGGCGACGAAACAGACTACAGATGGGAGGAAAACCAGTGCACTAAGAACACCCTAGCTCTCAATGCCAGCAAAACCAAAGAACTCATTTTTCACTTTCGGTAACATGTTACACATGCCCCCCTACACATTAACAGCACAGAGGTGGAGCGAGGGGAGAGTGTCAATCTCCTGGGAGTGGTCATCCACAACAAGCTTTCTTGGACTCTTCATGTGGATGCACTGGTTACAAAGGCCCAACGTTGTTTCTTCCTCAGGCAGCTGAGGAAATTTGGCACGACAGCGAATACCCTTGCCAATCTTTATAGATGCGCCAGAGAGCATTCTGTCTGGACGTATCACCACCTGACATGGCAACTGTACCATTCAAGAGCGGAGACAGTTACAGGGAGGTGTGAACGCAGCCCGGACAATCACAAAGGCCAACCTCCCATCTACAGAACCCATCTCCCAGGCCCGCTGTCAAGGAAAGGCCACCAGCATTCTCAAAAGATCCACCCCACCCTGACAATGTTTTTCTACAACTTCTACCACTGGGGAGAAGATACAGAAGCCTGAACACACACACCAGCCAGTTTTGCAACAGTTTCTACCCTACTGTTGTTAGAATACCGAATGGACTTACAAACTCTTAACACATTTGCCTGTACCCGTGTTTTTGTTTTTGCCGCTGTTTACATATTATTTACTTACCAAATGCTACTTAACTCTGTGATCTACCTGTATTGCGTGCCATTCAAAGCTTTTCACTGTGCCTCAGTACACGTCACAATAAATTCAATTCAATTCAATTCTCATTTGACTGACTGATGCCAGGGGACAGTGGAATGCCTGAGACTAAGGCCTCTTTGGGAACACAGATAATTGCTTACAAAATCACTTAGCTTGTCTTAGAACAAATCCAATATTATATAGCTTCTTTTAACCGATTTTTGACACAGGTCCGGGCAGGTGGGACTGTAACCCTGACCTTCTGGCCCAGAAGTAGAATCACGACCACACCACGAAAGTCCTCGAGAATGATACGAATTGAGCGAAAGCTGACAGTGCTAAAAAAATCAGTGAAATAAAACAACTCACCTCTGCGATAATCATATCCTGCGCAGGAATGTGAACACAGACCTTCTGCCCCAGCGGTAGGGACACTGCCAATGCATCACAAAGTCCACACTGTACAGTTTATGAAGTTGCCTGTCTCTTTTAACAATAAAAAAGGTCTCTTGTTGAATTTGTTTGTTCCAAGTGGGCCTTACGAGGAACTGCTGGCTAATTTGAAGAGCACTAACATGGGAATAGCCATTTGTTTCCAAGTTTCCAAACTTTTGGCAATGGTGCAAGTAATTAAATAATTAAATAATTCACACCTTTCAGTCCCACCCCCAACCATAAAGAAAAGCAGAAACCAAAACAGACAGAAGCTCTTATCAGTATTCCCCAGAAATACTTTGTTGTAGACCTTACTAACAAGAAGAGCATGAACAAGTAGCTGCAGGAAAATAGCAACCTGACTGAAAATCATACCTGATGAAGACTTTCAATCTTTGCTGACAGCAATAAATGGAAAGGCAGATTATTGGAATTACTGCGTGGGCCGAGTTAAACAGAAAAACAATTTCTGACTGCCAGGTCTGTAGATGGTGCTGTAAAGTAGGTTGCGTTCTTTTGAACATACAGTATTATCTTGTCGTGCAACGCTCAAAAAGGACAGCACCATCTACAGGCGTGAAGCAAGAAAGTAGAAAGTAATATTAAAAATTGCAACTTCTACTTTATAACATTCTTAACGAGGCACTTTTGCTCAATCATGAGTGCAAGTCAAAAACTAATGTTTCACGAAAACCTTTTCTTAAAAAAAACTTGAACTCACAACTTGATTTCTGTAAGTCATATTTTTCAGACAACCTTTTCAAACGGAGATCTAGAAATACCTGGACATTGTGTTCAGCAGTCTTTCAATTCTCTACAAAAATACGTAGTTACAATGTATTTCAAGGTTGCATTGATTTTCTTATCATCTCAACTGGTATGGCTGTGTGTACAGTTGTCAACTGTGTATTCAATGAAGTTTAAAGTGCTAACTTTGTTCACAACAAGGCCTCTGTGGCACAGTGGAGGGACCTTCTGGCACAGTGTAGTATCACAGTGTTCACAAACCTTGCAAAAACATTGTAGTATCCCTATCTTTCACCCAGAAGGCTTGGATTCAAGTCCAACTTCTCCAGAAATGTGTCATAACATCTCTGAACAGGCTTATTAGAAAAATACATACAACAGACAACAATGTGTAAGAAAGCATCTGCTTACATATTAGGGAAACAGTTATGTGTAAGGTCTTGTACGATACACAAATGGATGAGACACCATTAAAGTTCATGATAAATTGACACCCCCAAATTGGAATGAGAAATTCTATCATTTTTAATTAATAGAAATACTTAAATGTCAAAAGTGCAACTCATTGGTGTAATTTACTGAAACATCACCAGATGAGTGAAACCTAATGCAAAGCAATTATTTAAGATTGCAGCATATCCTGAGGTTCAACAGAAATCCTGGATGATGATCTTCCTCTTGTGTAGAAAACTGTAACATCTCAACTGCTAGCCTGGACTCAATTTAAAATGTAAACTATATGATTTACAAATAATAGCAAGTGCTCAGCAATGCTGGACATTTGGGAGTGTCAACGTGTGGGCTCACATTGATGGTGCAAACTTGCAATCCATCAAACTGCCAGCAGACAGCAGAGGCACGTACTTCTTAACAGAACAAGCGACAGAATATTGCAGAAAATCTATAAATCAATTGAGTACCCACTTTTAGGTTTATACTTTGTCCTTATTTTTCTCTTTCCATTCTAAACACCTGTGTCCACAATTGTAATGAAAACTACTTACGCTAACTTGTCTCATGGTTGTTTGCCTTCTTTTGAATGGTGGAATCTCCAATGACAGAAAAGTGTAATTTCAGTGTTGTTATGGACTAAGCAAGACCACTCAAAACATTCTTGAGCAGGCAGCTCCAGTTCATAACTTTGCAATTTATTTCGGTAAAGGTACAGTGAAAATTACTTTGAGTAAGATAGTTAAGTTGACTCCTAGATTTTAAAGCAGACAAAAATGTATTCACAAAATTGTACGATGAAACACAAAAAACAGATTAAAAAACACCTACAGAACTCAACCTATCCAACCAGACTTAATTATGCAGTTCCAAATATACAACAGTCCCAATATGCAAACTCCCTTTAAAAATCAGTGTAAATGGAATACATGCTTACAGGTTGAAGTCAAAGGGCAGAAAAGAGAGAGAGAGTTTCCACACAGCTCTGTGTGAACTTCCATCCAGTTCAAGACTGAACTAAACTGCTCAGGTCAGCTCGTTAGAGAGCTGACCACTCCCCTTTCATTATACAGGTCAGTTCTAAAACATGACCATTTTGGCCTGAAGTCTCATCTGTTTACATATAAACAAAAGGCCTCTCAAAATCTTTGTACCAAACCAGACTGATCGGAGCCTGGCCTAGTTTATTGCCCCTTAAACAAAATCAAGGACAGAGTCTCCTTGGACCAAGGAACAGCTTTTAGAAAAAAAAATGGACTAGCTTTATGACAGTGCGACATGTTTACACAGTTAGTTTCAATCATAAATGGAGGTGCGGGAATCCATAATGGAAAGTGACAACAGGAAATGCACCCAAACATAAAACCTTTGGAACATTATATAATCTATACAAGGTTGTTGGATTTAAGGTTTTCCTTGGGCTCTACAAAGTTGCTCATCTGACTGTCATCATGATTCATGCATCTTTAAATCATTTAGGTGTCATACTAAAGTGAGCTGAAAAACGTGCAGGAGAATCGATGTTTCGGGCATAAGCCTTCTTCAGGAATGAGGAGGGCATGCCAAGCAGGCTAAGATAAAAGGTAGGGTCTGGCGATGGAGGAGGCCAAGGACCTGCATGTGTTCTCTGAGGAGGCCACATCGGGTGCAGCGGATGAAGTAAATGATGTGTGTGGAGGTGCAGGTGAATTTGTGATGGGTATGGAAGGATCCCTTGGGGCCTTGGAGGGATGTGAGGGGGGAGGTGTGGGTGCAAGTTTTGCATTTCTTGCGGTTGCAGAGGAAGGTGCCGGGAGTGGAGGTTGGGTTGGTGGGGGGTGTGGACCTGACGAGGGAGTCGCGGAGGGAGTGGTCTTTCCGGAACGCTGATAGGGGAGGGGAGGGAAATATATCCTTGGTGGTGGGGTCCGTTTGGAGGTGGCTGAAATGACGAAGGATGATACGATGTATCTGGAGGTTGGTGGGGTGGTAGGTGAGGACCAGTGGGGTTCTGTCCTGGTGGTGATTGGAGGGGCGGGGTTCAAGGGCGGAGGAGCGGGGAGTGGAAGAGATGCGGTGGAGAGCATCGTCAACCATGTCTATGTGGAAACTGTGGTCTTTGATGAAGGAGGCCATCTGGGTTATTCGGTATTGGAATTGGCCCTCCTGGGAGCAGATGCGGCGGAGGCGGAGACGAAGGAATTGGGAATATGGGATGGCGTTTTTACAGGGGGCAGGGTGGGAGGAGGTGTAATCTAGGTAGCTGTGGGAGTCAGTCGGTTTATAGTAAATGTCCGTGTTGAGTCAGTCGCCAGAGATTGAAATGGAGAGGTCTAGGAAGGGGAGGGAGGAGTCTGAGACGGTCCAGGTAAATTTGAGGTCAGGGTGGAAGGAGTTAGTAAAGTGGATGAACTGTTGAACCTCCTCGTGGGAGCACGAGGTAGCGCCGATACAGTCATCGATGTAGCGGAGGAAAGGTGGGGGGTGGTGCCAGTGTAGCTGCAGAAGATGGACTGTTCCACATATCTGACGAAGACGCAGGCATAGCTGGGGCCCATGCGGGTGCCCATGGCTACTCCTTTGGTTTGGAGGAAGTGGGAGGATTGGAAAGAGAAGTTGTTCAGGGTGAGGACCAGTTCAGTCAGTCAAAGGAGGGTGTCAGTGGAAGGGTACTGGTTGGTACAGCGGGAAAGGAAGAAGCGGAGGGCTTTGAGGCCTTCGTGATGGGGGTTGGAGGTGTATAGGGACTGGATGTCCATGGTGAAGATAACGCGTTGGGGGCCAGGGAAGCGAAAATCATGGAGGAGGTAGAGGGCGTGGGTGGTGTCCCAAACGTAGGTGGGGAGTTCTTGGACTAAGGGGGACAGGACCGTGTCGAGGTATGCAGAGATGAGTTCGGTGGGGTAGGAGCAGGCTGAGACAATGGGTCGGCCGGGGCAGTTAGATTTGTGGATTTTGGGCAGGAGGTAGAAACGGGCGGTGCGGGGTTGTGGGGCTATGAGGTTGGAGGAGGTGGATGGGAGATCCCCTGAGGTGATGAATGGTCTGGGAGATGATGGTTTGGTGGTGGGAGGTGGGGTCATGGTCAAGGGGGCAGTAGGAGGAGGTGTCTGCGAGCTGGCGTTTAGCCTCAGCAATGTAAGGATCAATGAGGCAAACTACCACCACGCCTCCCTTGTCTGCCGGTTTGATAGTGAGGTTGGGGTTAAAGCGGAGGGATTGGAGGGCTGCACGTTGCGAGGGTGAAAGGTTGGACTGGGTGAGAGAGGTGGACAGGTTGAGGCAGTCAATGTCGCGGCAGCAGTTGGCTATGAAGAAATCGAGGGTGGGTAAGAGGCCAGCGCGGGGTGTCCAGATGGATGGGGTGTGTTGGAGGCAGGAGAAGGGTCGTCAGAGGGTGGGCAAGAATCCTGGTTGAAGAAGTAGGTGCGGAGGTGAAGGCGGCAGAAGAATTGTTCGATGTCTCGCACGTGTTGAACTCGTTAATCTGTGAGTGTAGGGGGATGAAGGTGAGGCCTCTGCTGAGGACTGATCTTTCATCCTCAGAGAGGAGGAGGTCTGGAAGGATGGTGAAAATATGGCAGGGCTGGGAGCTAGGAACTGGTGTGGGGCTGGAGCTGGGAGGTGGGGGGCAGGGATGGGCACGGGGACAGAGTTAGGCTTGGGAGCAGAGTTGGGCGTGGGGGCGGAGATCGGCATGGGGCCAGACCATGGCAACACGACGCCTGGAGGAAGAGCGCCCCATCTTCCGCCTAGGAACCTTCCAACCACAAGGGATGAATGCAAATTTCTCCAGCTTCCTCATTTCCCCTCCCCCCACCTTATCTCAGTCCCAACCCTCTGACTCAGCACCACCTTCTTGACCTGTAATCTTCTTCCCGACCTCTCCACCCCCACCCACTCTCCGGCCTATCACCCTCACCTTAACCTCCTTCCACCTATCGCATTCCCAACGCCCCTCCCCCAAGTCCCTCCTCCCTACCTTTTAGTTTAGCCTGCTTGGCACACCCTCCTCATTCCTGAAGAAGGGCTTATGCCCGAAACATCAATTCTCCTGCTCCTCGGATGCTGCCTGACCTGCTGCGTTTTTCCAGCAACACATTTTTCATCTCTGATCTGCAGTCCTCACTTTCTCCAAGTCATACTAAAGTGATCCCACTTTAGAAGGTGTTGACTCTATTTGGAACAAACCAACCTTCACCAATTTAAACAACAATGTTTCACTGAGGTTAATCTGTTAGGCTGAAACATAATGAATGGAAGCCAAAAAAAAAAACAGCCATTCAACAAGTCAAATTCTCTGAGCTAAATCGTTGTTACATTATTTAACTGATAAATATTTCAGAGAAAACTATCCTTTTGGACTATTAGTCTCTATGTATAAGCTGCCCAAGATCTTACAATCTTCTTTTCAGACAGTCCCTAAGAATTGAACATGGCTTGTTTCTATTCTGGATCAGTGGGTTCTGCCAAGTCCAATACATGATTTGCACATTCGGGCACAAGGGGCAGTTGGTGCTTGAAGGGCTGAGTGGAAGCTGAAAGATTGTGCTCTCTCTGATACCTTGACTTACTTACTTCACTTTCCAAGGGACTTCAGGGATGCTTTGAAGACATTCCCGAAAGAATTACTGTCATAGTCTTGGGAGTTTCTTTCCATGACAGAGTTCTGAATAGTGCAGTTGCTTCGAGAGTCTGGTGTATTTAACAAATAACTAACATGGCTTAACAAAGTAATCAACTAGGGAACACAAAGTATAAAGGTCTGTGCATGCATTAAATCAGCCAAATCTAATTGATAAAAAAATGAACTCAAATCAAACTGTAAAGCTACCTTGGTGAAAAGTCTGTAAAATCAAGAACAAATCTATTGTCACAACAAAGCTGATCCACAAATCATTCTGCAGGAAATATTAAAATGTACCGCTGAAATGTACTCTCCAATGTGTACATTTTAAACAGGCGTATAGCTCATTAAGGACTACATTAAGAACTCATTGTGAAATGAAGGACATCTATTTGTTTATGTTTACCATATAGCTTGCATAAGTGAGACACAGAGAGATGAATACCTATTGGACCTGACATTAATGGCTTATGAAAAGCAGTGATCAAGTTCACACGCAACGGAAGTGGGCTGCAATTATTCAGGCATTAATGAACTATATGTGAATAAGCAGATTTTCCAATAAACCAGTCAGCAAATTTCCTCCACTTGAGTATATTCCCAGAAGGAACAGCATAAGCTGAAACAAAAAAAAAGTGCATTTGAGGTTTCAGTCTTCTGAAGTAATTCTATTACCTTATTGCAATAGTCTGTATCCCTGCCTAAAACCAAAACATTAAATTCTAGATTTGTTAAGTGTGAGGCTTAAGTACCAATCTCTACCTACATCATGGGAGAAAATACACACTCCCCAGTGGACATTAAAAATTAGAGAAGAGACTCAAACAAAGATCCTCATTTTGGTTTATTGTTTAGGCCTGTTAAGGACAAAATGGTATAGCACTCTAAAATGGATTAAAGAACAGTGCATTTTTGTGTCTACAGAAGGCAATCTGGCTTTACTGGCTATAAAACAATAATCTCTCAGAATTAGAAGAATCTGACAACTGCCAAACTCATACATAAAGAAATAACTTAAAAGGGAAGCTGATACAAGATTTAAGTATAGTCAGTTAAACATCACACAACACCAGGTTATAGTCCAACAGGTTTAATTGGAAGCACACTAGCTTTCGGAGTGACGCGCTCTTCCTGCTCTTGGAGTTAAATGCCCTATTTATGAAGTCAAATGCTTTATGAACAGCTCTCTCCATCTGTCTTGCTACTTTTAATTACGTAACAACCTATATAGCCATGGCTCTCGATGCCAGTACCCACTTTGGAATAATAATCTTTATGTTATGCTCTCTCTCCATGTTCTTTGTATCAAAGCACATTGCTTCACACCTTTCAGTCCTGAACTTCACTTGTCACTAACCCCAGGTCAACTTCCTTTTGAAGTTCTGCACTGCACTCCACAGTTTATAATTCTGTTTTGAGTTGTCCACAAACTGTAAAATAGTTCTCTGCATACCAAAATCTAGATTATTTATATATAGCAGGAAAGCAAGAGTCGCAAATCTGACCACAGAGAACTCTACTGTAAAATTCATTCCAGGTCAAAAATATATATTAACCCTTACTCCTAGCCCTCAGCCAATTTTGTCTCCACATCGTTACCCCCCCCAAAAAAACTCCAGCAAGTTAGATACACACAATTTTCCCTTAACAGAGCCATGCTGGCTCCTCTGAATCAAGCCACATTTTTCAATGTGATTATCAATTCTACCCTGAATACTTGTTTCTGGAAATGCAAACCAAAGTTAAACTGACTGTAATTGCTGGGCTAATCTTTCCAAACTTTTCTAACAAAGTATGCAACTTTCCTCCACCACACCAAATCCATGAAAGATTATTGCCTCTGCCCCTGCAATTCCACCCCACTGAGAATCCTCTTGCAAGGATGCCCGCCTTGAAGAAGTTTTCCTCCTCTCTCTACAAGAATCGCAGTGAGCGTGTCTCTCTCTCTCTCTCTCACTGCAACCCCCAGGTCATCTCCTCTGCCCTGAAGCTCTTCCTACCTGCCTATCTTCCTTTCCACCCATCCACTCCACCCTCCTCTCTGACCTAATCACCTCCATCTCTACCCTTATTCACCTATTGTACTCTATGCTACTTTCTCCCCACCCCCACCCCCCTCTCATTTATCTCTTCACTCTGCAGGCACCCTGCCTCTATTTCTGATGAAGGGCTTCTGTCCGAAACAGATTTTCCTGCTCCTCGGATGCTGCCTGACCTGCTGTGCTTTTCCAGCACCACTCTAATCTAGACAGCTTATCCAATTGTTCCTTGTTATCAATTTTAAACCCTTCTACTGACTCTGGTTCCTCTACTGACTCCATGACCTGGGCAGCATCTGATCTGCAGATAAAGACAGATGCAAAATATTGATTTATCAGCTCAGCCTTGCTTCTTGTCTGTTATATGTATATCCCCTTTCAGTTCTTAATCAGCCCTACAACTTTGAGATTTCCTTTTATGTTAGCTGACTATCTTTTTCTTCATTATCCCTCTTTGCTCGCTCATTTGCTTTTTAACCTCCCTTCTTAACCTCCTGTAATAAGCTTGGTTTTCAATTGCACTTTCAACCTGAAACCTATCATAAGCACATCTTTTCTTCATTAATATAATCTTCATCTCTACGGTCATTCAGGGAACTCTGGGTTTGTTTGACTTATCCTATCCCATTGAGGGAAAGTACACTGACTGTGAGCAAACTATCTTCTCTTTGCAGGTAATCCATTTATCAGTTACCGTGAACTTTCCACAAACTTTTGACTCCAATCTTTCCAAGCCTAGATTCATTCTTTCCCCATGAAAGACAGCCCTCTGCTACTTGATCATTCTTACCCTGGACTGACCAATCTTGTCTTAAACCTTATGGTACAATGATCACTATCCTCAATGTTCTCCCATGGTGACTAGATGCACCTCAATTCAAAGAACCAGGTCTAGCTTTCATATTGGACTGGACACACACTACTAAAGGAAATTCTTCTAATATTTAATATTTATCATAATTGTCCTTGATTCTGTCTTTGAATGCATGAAACAGCTTCTTTCTCCAGCACTGCAATGCTCTCTTTAACCAAAAGTGATACCCACTCCTTCCTGTATCCCTTGCAGTCTTTTCTGAACCCTACAGCCAAGAATATGTAACACTCAGACTTGTCATTCCCTAAACCAGGTCTCCGTTATCACTGCAATATTTTCATCCTACACAGCTGCACCTGTAACTCAACAATCTTAGTAACAACACCACCATCTCAAGGGGAACAAGGGACAGGCAATAAATGCTGGCCCGACCAGTGATATCTCATGTCTTGTGAATAAATAAAAATATTCCTTGCATTCACATACATGCAGTATAACCATGATTTAGACTTAATCGCTTTCTCCCTTACTCTGAACTCAGACACTAAATCACAATTCTTATTTCACTGCTGGCTGCTTCATCCATCATTTCATGCACCCTGTTATTATTTTCCAGCAATCTCTCCTGGTTCCCACATCCTTGATGAATTAGTTTAAATAATGCCCAACAACAAAGCAAAATATCTTGGAAGGAACTCAGTCCCTGCTGTGTCAGCTGCATCCCATGTTGCTTTTTCAGGTGCCATCTCCTCCATAGCCAACAGCAGTGTAGAAGGAATCTAAAGACCTCCCTCCTACATCATCATTTCAGCCACACATTCATCCATGTGGTCTTCCCATTTCTGTATTAATTTGCACGTGATACTGAGTAATCCAGATATTATTAACTTAGAGATCTTGTTTGTTAATTTTCTATCTGGCTTCCTGAATTCTGATTGCAGAACTACATCCCTCTTCCTACTTACGGCTTTAGTACCAATGTGGACCACAACCATTTGCCCTCTCAAGAAGGTCTTTCATCGTCCTAAGACATCCTTAACCTGAGCATCAGAGGGGCAACAAAGCATACTGGAGTCAATGTTGATGACTACATAAACACCTGTCTGTTCAGTGAAATAAAAAACTCCCCATCAGCACTGCCCTTCCACCCCTATAGCTGGCCCATCCATGATGCCACTGGCTTGCCTCATGCTGCACTCCTTCAAGGCTTCAATGTTTTCACCAACATCCAGAACAGAAACTTGTTTGAGATGGAGACCTCTAGGAACTCCATACTACCTGTCCATTTTTCTTGGACTGCTTGGCAGTCACCCATTCTCTATCTGCCTGTTTTATCCTAACACATAGAGTGACCACCTGTTTGAACATACCACCCATCCAGTTCTCGTCGTCAGATACAGAGACTCCAGCCACTGCTTGAGCTCTGAAATGCGGAGCTCAGGTTTGTGCAGCCGGTGTCACTTCCTGCATACGGGCTTCGCTGGGTCACAAAGTACGTCCACAACTCACCAGGAACCACAAGACAAACATTCTACTGGGTTGATCTGTCCTGACATGTGTTAATCTTAAAAACTTCTAAGTTACATTATTTTCTTTATAACTTTAGTTACTTTCACTTATTTTATATGGTTGCAGGTGAGACACAGGAAGGGAGAAGTGACCTTGTAGGTACTTATTACAGACCTCCAATAGAGGAGAGGGAGGAAACAGCATTTGTAGGTAGATTATGGAAACCTTCAGGACAGGTAGAGATGTGATAGCTAGTGATTTCAATTATTCTCAGGTAGACTGGTAAAGAGGTAGAGTGTGGGGCACTGAAGGGGAGAAACTCCTGCAATGTATGTAGTGAACTCTCTGGAACAATATATTTCCAGTCTTATCAGGAGGGAACTGTGCTGCATCTTGTCCAAGGAAATGAGGCAGGGGAAGTGGGGGACATTGGAGCCCGGGGCAGGGGGCGGGGCGGCGGTGGAAGCATTTGGGAAAATGTAATCATAATAAAGTAAGGTTCAATATCAAGCTGAAAAAGAACTTTTAAAAACTGACAAAGGTTAAGATCTCAGATGGGGAAAAAAAAAGACAGATTTTAGGGATCTAAAAATTGAACTGGATCAGGTTGATAGAAAAGCATTTTGACTGATGAAAACTAGGAGACTTTCAAGAGAAGGATAGGGTGCAAGCTAGGTACATATCCATGAGAACTAAATACAAGATATTCGATATTAGAGTACCCTGGATGGCTTAAGAAAATGATGAGAATATAAGAGGAGAAGAGAAAGGAGGCACATGATGCATACCAGAATAATAATAGCAATAGAAATCAAAAAGAGAACTTAGGCTAGAATAAAGAAGGCTAAAAGGAAGCATGAGGAAAGGATGGCAAGCTGCACTAAAACAAATCGTAAAATGTTAAGAGTCAAAGATTAGTGAAGGATACAGTGAAAGAACAAGGTAAGCTGCTCATTGAAACAAAGGTTATGGCAGAGGTACTAAATGAGTACTTTGCTTCTGCCTTTAACAAAGTAGAAAATGGTGACAATGTCCCAGTTGAAAATGTGGGTATTGAACAACTAAGCAGTACAGTGATAGATAAAGAAGAGGTGCTAAAAAGGCTGACAGCACTCCAGGTATGGAAGTCACCAGGCCAGGATAGGATGCATTCCAGATTGCTGAGAGGGGTAAAGGAGCAAATCGCAGAGCAGGGACACAAATTTTCCAGGCCTCTCTGAACACAGAACTAACCTGCGAGAACTGGAGAATTACAAATGTGACACTGTTGTTTAAGGAAGGGGCAAAGGAAAAGCTAGAAAACTACAGACCTCCCAGCTTGACATCAACAGTGGGAAAACTAATGGAGGCCATTACACAGGATAAGATAAATATACACTTTGTCAAAAGCAGGTCAGGAGAGGAGTTGAAAATGGTGTTCCCCAGGGATCGGCGTTGGGATCCTTGCTTCTTTTGATTTACATGAACAGTTTGGAGCTGGGTGTTAAGGGAAAAATCTCTAAATTTGCAATGATACTAAGCTAGGGAGAATACGGAATTGTGAGGGTGATGCTGAGTTACTTGAGAGACATTGACAAATAGGCCAAATTGGCAGACACCTGGCAGGTGAATTTCAACACAGGTAACTCATTTTGGTAGAAGGAACACTGAGAAACAATACAGGCTCAATGGCACAACTTTGAGGGGTGTACAGAAACAGAGATACCTCAGGGTACAAATGCATAATTCCATGAGTGTGACCAAGCAAGTTGACATCATTGTTAAGATAGCTTACAGGATCCTATGACTAATAAATAGGGGCACAGAGTACAAAAGCAAGGAAGCGATCTTGCACCTCTACACATCATTGGTCAGACCACATTGGAGTACGGTGTTCAGTTCTGGGCACCTAATTTAATGAAGGATGTTAACGCCCTGCAGACAGTTCAAAGGAGATTTACTAGAATTATGCCAGGAAAGAGGGATTTTTGATACAAGCAAAGATTGTAGAAATTGGACTTAATCTTCTCTGCTACAGGGAGAATAAGAGGTGACTTTATTAAGGTGTTCAAAATTATGGACAATTTTGACAGGATAAAAGGAGGACATTGTTTCCACTAGTTGGTATACTTGAAAGGTGATGCATTTAGAGGGCTATGGAGCTAGGTAGAGAATGAGACTGGCTGGGTAGCTCTTTCAGGAGCTAGTATAGACATGATGGGTCAATGGACTCCTTACTCTGGTACTATTAACTGTAAACTGGAGATTAGCAGAAAGTACCAATTCTTTACTCCTATACCTATAAATTCTTACTTTCCTTGTGTTAATTTAAAAAATTTTTGAAGTTGAACCCAGTCCGCAACAACAGCTGTGTAACCATCAATTAACTCAACTTTCCTGACGTCAATCTTTTCTCAAACTCATCAGAGGTCAGGAAATGACATCTTTTTGCAGGCCCGACCTTTATCACTCCAGTAAAGTTAGTGAAAGGCCACGAACCTTGGCTTCTCTTCATCACCATCCTCAGACCACACTCAGTCACAGGTCTGACTCCTCTCACCCTCAGAAGCTAAGTGAAGTTTAGGTGTAATATAACTTCTATGCCAAATAGTATAATAAAATGCCTGGACTCCAAACTTTGGGCAAAATGATGGCACAGTTGTAATGTCACTGGACTGCTGATCACTCACAAAGAACTCTAAAATCTGGAATTGAAAGTTAGTCCCAGTAATGAAAGGTTCTTGCACAGTTTAGGAGTACTGGGGATAACGTATTAACATATACTGATGTTAGGTTAAAGCACAGAAAACCAAGAGTCAGGACTAAATGATAAGTCTTTAGGTTGGAAAGATGTAATTAATCAATCAATAAATCAGTCATAGGGCCTCATTTGTATATTGTCTACATTAGTCAGTTGGAGGAGGAGGTAAAGTGCAATTTTCCCAAATTTGTTTACAACATGCCTCCCGATGATTTTTGTTTGTCATGAGGACATACGAAATTTGCAAGAGAGGTTAAGTGAGTGGGCAAAACCTTGGCAGATGGCATTTAAAACAGAAAAGTGTAAGGTCATGTACATTGTAGAAAGAATCAAAAGATATATTACTATTTAAATGAGAGAAACTCTACACAATCTGGCTGATCTTGTGAAAGAAATAATTAAAAATATAAGTGCAGCAAGTAATTAAAAAGCGAGATGAAATTTTGGCCCTTCAAGCCACAATGAAATGATTGACTTATCAGGAATGGTTAAACAGGTTAGGTCTGTATTGGTTGGAGTGTAGAAGAATGAAGGTTTGAGAGTCTTGACTGGCTAGATGTTGAGATGATGTTTCAACTAGTGAGAGAATCTTAAGACTAGTTGACATAGTTATCGAATAGGGAGACATTAATTTAAAATGGAAGTGTGAAGGAATTTCTTTCAGAAGTAGTGAATATCTAGAATTCTCTAGCCTCGAGAGTTGCAGAACCTAGCTCTCTAAAAATATTTAGAGAGCAATTAGAGAGTTGAGTGCTATGAGGAGATGGCAGGAGAAAAGATAGGCCTGTGGCAGATCAGCCATGATTTCATTAAATAGTAGAGCAGGCTAATGGGGCCGAATGGCCCATTGACACTCCTATTTCTTCTGTTCTTATTAATGATGACCATAGACCTATCAGGGATCATCAAGAAAACTCACTTGGCTCCCTAATATCCCCTAGTGAATGATATTAACCATCCTTGCCTTATCTCACTAGCATATATTCCTGATGCAGAGTAATGTGTGATTCACTTCCATCTGAAATGGCCTAAGAAGCCACTCAGATTAAAGGCAGTCAAAGGTAGGCAACAAATGCTTACCCTTGTAGTCACATGCACATTTTAAGAATACATTTTTAAAACATTTTTGTAAAACTTGCAAGTGTTGATCAATGTCATGACATGCTTGTTCGGAGTAGAATTTAAAAGAGGAGACTTTAGAGAAGTAACTGACATGCTCGGATCATGGTGAAGAATGAAGAAACAGCACTCATATTTCATCATTTCATTAACTGGTGAATGGTGATTTAAGTGCAAATACTTTCCATCAATATGTTTTCTTCAGGACAGGTGAACAAAAGAAATGGAGTCAATCATTACAGACTTTAAAAGGCATTTATTTGCAGTGTTACATATTACAACCCAACAGTCATAATTTCAGTTTGTATCTATTTCTAGGTGGTATAAATGAATGCCCTGTGAAATGCCCACCATCTACATACAACAATTAATATACAAATAACCAATACACTCACCAAAAGTAAGTGTATCAATTGCAATTAGTACCAATGTATAATTTTAACAAAAGTAAATTTGTCATTGTCGGCAAAATTAGATAAACAAAATTAGATTAACCAACATTTAACAATGGTTTCACTGTTTTGAATAAATTCTAAAATTTCTGCAAGTTTCCCTTTCTTCCAAATAATGAGTAGCATTAGTGAAAACTTCTTTTCCACTTCAATAAGTGGAATGCTGTTGTACTCTCTGACTGCCACCTTCAACATAATCAGTGCCACAAATGCTGGTAAAACAGAAGTGCACTGGGATGTCTGTTTGAGTTGATTACGTTGGCAAAAACCACACTATCCAAATGTGAAACTACAGAAAAAAAATTCTGAGTAATATTCATACGGAATCAAATAGATCAACATTTGTCTCAGAAAGTGGGAGAAAAATCTCAATTTTTAAAAACAATTCATTCATGGGGTGACAGTGATGCTTGCTAGGCCAGCATTTATTGCCCATCTCTAATCGAGAGTCAGCCATGCTGCTGTGGGTCTGGAGTCACGTGTAAGGCAAACCAGGTAAGGATGGCAGTTTCCTTCCCTAAATAGCATGGTGAACCAGATCGATTTTTCCAGCAATTGACAACAGATTCATGGTCATCATTGGATTCTTAGTTCCAGATTTTATTTGCTACTGAATTCAAATTCCACTATCTACCATGGCAGGATTCAAACCCAGGTCCCCAGGACAATATCTGCTTCTCTGGATTAATAGCACTACCAATAATATCACTAGCCCATCGCCTCCCCCAAGAAGGTATCTTAACAACCCATAGATAAAGTATCATAACTACAAGCAACAAAGAGAGTGAAAGATCACTGTTTCTATACTGAGTTAGCCAGGGCAATTGTTGGGAAGCGAGAATTGCCCTTAGTGCCCCAAACAAGACTTGGGGAAAATTATCCAGAATCCTCCACTCCTAATCACTATCAGTAACCCCTGGCTTAACAATGGTGTTTATGAACATAAGGCCAGGACAGGATGAGGCTACACTGAATTCGGCTGTTTTGCATCTTTCGGTTTTGCTGCCAGTTCTTGATGAGGCTGGGTCCTTAAATTAACAGGACCTGTTTGTCATGCAGCTCTCTGCAATCAAGTCATATGTCACCCGATTGCCCAAAAGTGGAAGTAGAAACCAATTTTTATTTAGAAAGTAGAAAAGAATACAAAGTGGCAATAAATACAGGCAAAGAGTTGTTGCTTTGTGCCGCATAATTGGAATGTAAATGGCATTAGTTTTCAAAGCAGTTTGTTTTCTCAAGTTTCTGCTCAAACTCAAGTTTAAATGTAAAATTTTGCATGCATCAGCTCGATTAGTCACTGCAATAGCAGGCAGTTTTCTTTTTAAAGTTACATTAAATATTATTCCTTGATATATTTAAGAATGGTAAACTGTTGCAGTTTTTAAAATTGGTTTTATCATAAAAATCATTTTTGATCAGAGAAACTACCTGCGAGCAATGAACTGAAGACAAACTATCGCAAAATCTGAAATTACTGTCTAACATTGTAGTAAAAGCAAAATACTGTGGATACCAGAAATCTGAAATATGAACACAGAAAATACTGGAGAAAACCAGCAGGTTTAGAAGTGTCTGTGGATATAGAAACAAAATTAATAGCTCAAGTCCAATATGGCTTCTTCACAACTATTACATTCTGAACAAAAGTCAAATCATAACTCAAAACACTGACTCTGTTTCTCTCTCTACAGATGATGCCAAACCTGATGAATTTTCTATATCTGTTCAGTACTGTGTTGACTTGGTGGGTTCGGCAGAAACTATTGCTGCATTCTCATAGGATTGGGTGACCTGTTTACTCAAAAGCTGCAAATGTTATAGGGCTGTAGTTTCAATCCTTCTGGTTATGTAATGTGACATGGAGCTGGAGTAGAGGCTGCCGAGAGGGAAAGCTCTGCAAGGTTCCCTCTGGCAAAGCAGAGCTGCACTCCTCCATGCTCTTGATAGAGATCGAAAACAGTATGCATCCCCTTCAGCACACTCCTATATGCTGTCTCATCAAAGTCTTCATGTGGGGTCCCTGAAACAGAGCTCATCTATGACATTGCCCTTTGAAGAGCAGGTAAGCAAACTAACCTTTCTCCTGGTCTGTCCGCAACCCACTTGTGCACAATGATTCATCACATGCAGATCTTGACTGGACATGAACCTCCAAGATATGTGCAGTGCCAGCCTCTGAGCTGGTGGCTGAGAGTGTCAGATCCAGCAAAGGGGCCTCTTCATTTGTGCAGTGGTGCTGCTCTCTTGCTATCTCCTGTTTCCGAGTGTGCAGCCGTTCTTGGGTGTCAGAAAGTTGATTTCAGGGAAGGATGCGTTGGGTGGAAAGCAAGAGCTCCACAGTCACACCATCAGCAGTTCACACATCATGCAAGGTTGCAGGAGAAGGGTGAATGTTGAAAAGCGCCATACAGTGGGAACATACCATAATTCTCAAAGTTCTCTGTAATGGCAGATGCCATGGGCTTTGCGAATTCTGCCATCTCTTCCACAGGACTCTGGAGCTGTAGGCATCCTTGTTCTCCAATGGTTCTGCTCTGTACCCTTCTATTACATTCTACCCAGTCCTGCAAGAAAGAGAGACAGAGAGCGAAAGAGGAAAAAGTCAGTGAGTGGATGACCCTTTGTTCTGCTGACATGCCTGCCACAGCTGAATAGCTGGATGCTGTGGAGGCAGCGGATATGCAGCTGGCATCGTTGGAATATGGGTGAGGTCAGGTGTCTAGATGTTTGACAAGAGTCTCAGGTGCCAGAAGTGCTACCAAGTGACTGACGGGGGAGTGGTGCAATGGATATGAGATGTCATGTGAAGGTGCATTCAAAGAACTTTACAGTCCTGATGAGATCATTACAATTTGCTGCACTGCTGCCAAATCCTTGGGTCCAGACCCCTTGCAGTGACCTACCTAGCCACCTACTCCCATTCTGGTTGGAGTGGCCCCACCCATAAAAAGCATGGCCGCCTTCCTACCGTTCATCTTCATCATTAAGGCCTTCTATACCACACCTATCAATGCAGAACTTTGTTTGGAATACCAGCAAAAGCATTCATCAGCAATCTCCTGTGACTGAACACAGCTTCTTTTAAAGAGAAAGACACTGCTTTTAGGCACAGAAAATCACTTGTATCACACGCCATCGGTGCACACTGTTCAATCTCCTGCTGAGTACTCAGGCAGACAGTAGAATAGAAACAAACATGAGAGAATGCTGGAGAAACTCTGCAGGTCTGACAGGATCGGTGGTGAGAGAAACAGAGTTAATGTTTTGAGTTTGGTATGACTCTGCTCCATAAATGGGAGAAGATCACATGGTCCACCAAGCCTGCTCTGCCATTCAATATGATCATGGCTTTAACTCCATTTTCCCAATTGTCCACCATATTCCTTGATTCCCTGAAAAACCAAAAAGTTGTCCCCAGCAGCCTTAAATATATTTAGTAGTGTGACATACCTGGGGTAGAAAAATCAAAAAAATCACAACTCTGAGTAAAGAAATTTCTGCTGACTCAGTCCTGAATGATCAATCCCTTTTCTGGAGACAATGCCCAGCGCCCAATGTTCTATATATTCCAGCCAGGAGAAACAACATGTCGTTGCCTGACCTGTCAAGCCATTGGGATCACCTCACACTTCTAAACTCCAAATCCTATAACACAAATTCACTCAGACTTCCTGGAACTAGAGGCTTGACCTATTTAGTACACCCTCGCCTCTTACACCAAAAGTGTTCCAAGTTATTGCAAGACTGAATTACTTTTGTACTTCAATATTCTTGCAATAAAACAGCAATGGCAAGTTGCTACAGTGCATCATATGGATGGTACATAGGATGCACCACTAGTAGCTGGGTATCAACGAAATAAACTGCTTTGCTCTGGATGACTCTAAACTTCCAAGTGTTGTTGCAGCTGCAGTCATTCAGACATTATACTACTGAATTGTGCTCAGAACTTGCTTCTTGTAGCAAAACAAAGTCTAGTTATGTTTCTGTTCGATTGTGACTTCCAGAAACTTGACCAGTGGGGGATTCAGCAACAGTGATGTCATTAAATGCCATTGGGAGGACAGTTTGACAGTCAGTATTATTGTCCAAATCTTTCTGCATGCAGACAACTGCTTCAGTTTGTGAGGAGTTGCAAGTGGCTTTGAACTTCTCCACTTCAGAACTTAGGATGAGGGAATTGATGAAGCAGCTAAACATGGTTGGTTTAGGAGGACTGCCCTGATGAACTCCTTCTGCAATCTCTTCAGGCTGTGATCAGTGGTCTCCAACAATTATTACAATCTTCTTTTGTGTCAGTATGAATTCCACATGTAGAAAATTCTGCCTTGATTCCCAGGGACTTCAATTTCGCCATTTTTTCTTGACCTCAACTCAATTGCTGTCTGACTTAAGAGTAGTCACTCAACCTGAACCACGGAATTTACACCCTTGATCCAAAGTAAAGAGCTCATGGTGTCCTGAGAACAACTTGACATCAGAAAGCAGGTTATCACTGTGGAGTTTTGAGGATACCTTTTGTTACACTGCTGCAGACAGAGTAGGTCGACGGTTCAATAACTGACCAGTACTCTTTTTGATGAATGGGACATAGTCGAGTAACTTCCTACTTTGTCAATACGTTCCAGTGCAATAGCTATACTGGAGCAGATTAGCTAGAAGCACATCTGGTTCTGGAACACAAATCTTCATGACTACAACCAGGCTGTTACTGGAGAACAGTATCCAGTACTTATAGCTGTTTATATGAATTGGTACTGGTGATGTTGGGGATATCAGGAGTCAGCTACTTGGCTGCAAGCAGAAGCGAGCACATTAGCCTCGTCTTCCGCACTCATGAAAAAGCATCTTCAAAAAAGGTTGCAAAGATGCGTAATAAAGCCAAGATGACTACCAGTGGAGCAATTAAGGTGGTTGGCCTTTCAAAGTGTTGGACCGTCTCAGATTTAAGAGCAGCCACCATAACTTTAGAACCTCCTTCTTACAAATGATAAATGGACTATTTTTAATTGAAGGGGAGAAAGATACAGAACTTAGACTCAATAAAACCATCCATATCAATTTGTGCAGACTCATCTTTTCCTTCAAAAAAATCCCAAAATACAGGCAAGAAGAAAAGGATAAAAGGTCACGTGAGCAACAAACTTCTAGGAATTAACATCACAGTTCATCACAGATGAAGTCCTGACAAGAACAGATTGCAATTTCAAAAGAATAAAAAAGGCAGTAGAGTCTAGTTTAGTTAAACATCAACCAAATGGTCGCAAGTTGAACAAAGTGCAACTGAAATCCCAAATCTCATTCTTCCATATATTTAAGCTGAAAAAACAACTTACATCTGTACCATAAAAGTCATCCTGCTCAAGAACCAATTGCAGTATTATCGGACATCAGTCATCTTGATTAAAATGTAATTGTATTAATGCTCATTCACACAAAGTGCATATCTAAACATTGAAAATTAGATGCTAGAATTTCTATATAATCTATGGACAGAAAATACCCCAAGACATGGCAAGGCTGTTGCCACAGCCCTTTATTTAGTCAAGTCATAAAATACTACAGCAAACAGCACAAGCTATTAATTTTGTCTCAATTTTTTTCATCTTCTATTAAATTCTGTTAGAGTTATTGTCAATGGCAGAGGAGGTCATTCAGCCCATCTAGTCAGTGCCAACTTCCCAATGGAGAAATCCTACTAGTCCCTCACTCGATTTCCCAGCCCTGTAAGTTTTATTTGTTTCAAATACCTATCTAATATCCTTTTCAAATTATGGATAATTTCAGCTTCTACCACCCGTATGGGCAGGGATTTCCAGATCTTTACCATTTTCTACAGAAAAAAGGTTTGTCCTCAAAATCCCTCCACATCTCCTGTCGAAAATCTTAAATACATATCCCCTGTTCAACTAAGAGGAAGTTTTTTTTCCTTGTCTACTTCATCTAAACCTTGTTTTAAGTTGTACAGCTCCATTAATTACTCCTCAATTTTCTTTACTGCCAGCAGAATAATCTCAGCCTTTTCAATCTAACCTTGTAATTAAACACACCACCATCTTTTGTACAATAACTTCATTTAGGAAGCACAAGATCCCATACATTTCACCAACCACTCTCTCCAATGGTGTCTCATATATACAAAGATCAAATTATACCCCGAGACCCTCCATCTCAGTACACATTTTAGAACTGTACCATTAAATCAACTTTGCCGCTCACTATCCCTTTTGCCAAAATGCTTCTCAGTTTTAAATTCCAACTGCCGATTATCTGTCTATTCTGCTTGTCTATGTCCTGATTCAGGCAATTCATACGTCACTGTTTACTACTCCTTCAAGTTTGGGATCATTGTCAAATTTTGAAACTTTACTCCATATTCCAAGATTCGAGGCTTTTAAATCTCATAAAAAAGTGGCCCTAGCACTAGCCCTTGGGGAACACCACTTGGTTCCCCATCACTCTCCACTCTGTAAAACAAACATTTGAAATAACCTTTCTATCCTTACACCAATTTTTATCCTATTGGATTTGTTTGGTTGCAAGGGGTTCAATTTTATGTGAGCTTTCATCCTCCTATTTCAAGGATTTCAATTTTACATGGTACCAGAAATATTTGTCCTATAATACATACATTATATTAATACTATATACTAATGTATTAGTATTTTTAGTTTTCACTAACACATGGAGCTTTGGATATTCGCAACTCCAAGGCATCATTGCATAATACCACAAAATATTAATTTAAAACTAAAGCATCTTTCAATGTGATTTGTTTACTTCAAAAAATGTTTAAGCAATGAATTCAGCAACACTGAAATAGAGTTTGTTATTCTTCTGTTATTGAGATTCGTGACACTCTGAAATAATAGTAAAGGACGCCTAATATTTCAGCCAAGTCACCAAGAAGCAGAAATGTCCTTCCTGTGTGAATCCCAGTCATGAGAAATCTTGAAATGCGAATTGAAGCATAGGACAACTTGGATTAGAACTTAGTACACCAATCAAATAAATGGCTGATGCAAGCCCAGTTTTACAGTTTGTGGAATTACTGTTGTCAATATTAGGAATGCTTTTTCAAAATTTCAGTAGCTGTTGGTAAGTATCAAGGCTATCCGTATACATTTTGCTATTTACAGCTCCTGAAACCCTTGTTGCTGATATTTATAGGTATAATGTTGTGCAGCATTTTTGCATCCAATATTTTCGCAGGACTAAGAACTGACTGAAAACGCACATATTAAAAGAATGGGTAAAGGGGCATAACTCAAGTACAGTAATCATTCATCTGCTCATATCTATTCTGTGCTATAGCAATTCAAGAAATTCTTGAAATTAATGTGTATTTCAATAAATTCCAGTCAATGAACTAAACGTTGTGCTGTTGCTGAATGGAAACACCAGAGAATGGTTTTAGCTGTTTGCTAAGTAATTACATAAAGATGATTATAAAAATGTTCGCAAAACAAAAAAAAAGTGTAAAATGCATTTACTAATTATTTAGGTAGGATTATATAATTTTATCTGTTTCAAATTTTTGGAATAGACATCAAATTAAATATTAAGCAAGTCATCAGCTTACCATACTGGTTAGTATAGCCCAAATAAAGTACAATACATAATGTTCATATCCTGTTCTTTACAAGGTCTTTGACATTGTTGAAACAGTTTGTTTATTGGTTTAATGTTTGGTCGATTGTCATTTATCAGATGAAGAACAAAAGAGAGTTTATTCAATGCACATAATGTAAAAGCACTCAATAGATACTCGAGTTGCGAATGGCCACATGTTTAATTATCGAACAGTAATCTTTCTCCATCCAAAAGATTCAAACAACCAGTTGCAAATTTCTAACAGAAAATAAAGATTGTCTGTGACTAAACTAACAGATACATTTCATCTATAGGAGAGTAAAGGAGGAGATGTGGTCATGACAAAGCTTAAATTTGTGCATTGTATAGAGTGATCCCAACTTTTTAATAAGTTATAGCATTAACTGTACTCAAAAATAGCATTCTGGTTTTACCAACTGATCTTAATTCACACTACTGAGCATTGCTACTGCATGGTCTTAACTCCACTGGATGGATTCTAAGAAGCAGGTACACAAGTGATTAATTTAATTAACTCAACAACAATGAAAGTTCCATAACGTTTCTGTGAAGAATAACAGTCGATACTTTTGCTAAACTCAAAAATCGGAATGGCTCAATTGTTCAATGATAAAATCCATCAGATATTAGTCTTAATTACAAAGATAACCAGTCACTTTCACAAAAATTATGATCATTTGTTTACCTCAAAATTGTAAAAATGTCAGGCTAAATTTATTTAATTATTCAATGGCACTGCCAAAACATGTAGACACTGCTTACAGATCAAGATCCAGCTAATAAGAAATAAGAATTAAGTGTGCTGCAAAACTTCAGTCAAGTTAACATTAAGCAATATCATAAACGTCATTTACTAAACTTATCAGTGGAAAATGCACCCATAGTTTCTTCATATTGTGTAACCTAAACGACTACAATAGGTTTTTTTCCCAAAACAAAACTTATCCAAATGAATTTACTATTCAGTTTCTGTTTCTTTATTATCTGAACTGACTAGGGTCCAATATCAAAGATTTTATTGTTTTCCACAGATGCAGTATGAGCAAGAAAGATATTTTAGATCTAGGTGACCAAACCTCAACTCAGCTCATCACAAACAGGGGTCTTGTTGGTTGTCACCCAGCAAGATGTACCTCTGCAAAGATCATTTGCATAGAACTATTCTGTAGCTTACCGCAATGCCCATTGAAAGCTTGTGGCTTGACTACCTGGTTGCAGTGACTGCATACAACTAGGTAAAATTCATCATGAGCTGGACAGTGGCCAAACAAGTGCATATCTGTAACAGAAAGAATTTGTGTCATTGTGCTGCAGAGTTGTACATTCCAATATTACTGAGCATGCACAGTGGAAGACACAATAAAATGGACTTCTGATCCAGTGTTTTTCAGACTCTTGGTGTTTTTAATAGGCACATTGATAATGATAGTTATAAATTAACCATTTTGATAGGTAATAGTGGATAGTGCAAGGTGGCAAATGGGCAGGTTGTGTGGGTGCTGGATGTGCAGAGGTTACATAATCAACAATGGCCTTACAATGGCCAAAGATGAAACTATTTAAGCAGGCAATTTTTTTTATATAGTGTTGTGACCTCACAATGTGCTATCTTTATTTTCTTGTAATTTGTGAAGTTAAAGTTCTTACCATGGTGACAATCTTGCTATTTGGAATTTTCACTTTCGATCACTACCACCAATCTATCTCCATTAACATTGCAGCCATAGCTGAGAATTTCAACTAATTCTCCCCAAATAAAAATAGGTTGGGTTGGCTTGAGGGTTACTATGGATAAAGAGCTAAAGTCGGAACCCTATCCTTTTTAAAGCATGTGAATAGAATGCAGGTGACAAACCCATTCCAAGAAGATAGGCTGATATTTTAAACATCATCTTAAGAATGGGTACCTTATTTCTATCTATCATTTGAAACTAGCTGGGCCTCATTACTGCCTAGCCTAGCTATCCCCATCTGCATTGGGCTACACTCATACAAGTTCCAATCTCCTCCAACCTTTGCTACCCTGAGACATTCAATGGCCTGTAACTCTGGCCTCCCAAAGAGGTCCCTGATCTTAACTCCACCTCACCAATAATTAGATCCCCACTCCGGCCATCCCCGAGGCCTCTGATCGTACTCCACACTCACCCACCCTCTGTCAAAACAACCTGGTCCTCAAACTTATTTGGTTCTACAGAACCTTCAATCTTCCCCAATCCCTCCCAGACAGGTCTCTGAACCAATTGATGTCCTCCCATTGAGGCATCCAGTCACTTATCCAACCTTTCCAATATCTCCAATATCCCATCAACCACCAGGTAACATCTTTTAACGTCTTCACTTCTCAAAAACCTCTGACCATGGGGATAGGTTTTTCCAAACCACATCCCGATCATCATCATGCCCAACTAAAGCATTTGATCACTGTCTGCACTGAAAACTTTGATGACCATCTCTATGACCACCCACCTCAACTCAAAGCCTCTGACCACCTTCCAGCCCAAAGAGTTCAGATGCTTGTGCAGCTTCTTCCATTCCAAGGGTCTCTGATCTCCCATCCCTTCTCGACTTCAAGGACCCAAGATTAAGCCCCTGTTCAGTGCATGAGGGTCAGAACCCCCATTACCTGTCCCATTTAAAACGAATGAGGGACTACATTCAGGCAGGTTAGAATAGAACTTAAAAATGTGTTGCTGGAAAAGTGCAGCAGGTCAGGCAGGAGAATAGACTTTTCGGGCATAAGCCCTTCTGAAGAACGTCGATTCTCCTGTTCCTTTGATGATGCCTGACCTGCTGTGCTTTTCCAGCAACACATTTTTAAGCTCTGATCTTCAGCATCTGCAGTCCTCACTTTCTCCCAGCTTAGAATAGAAACTGAGCCGAAACAATCAGACCAGTTTCCAGGTGGGGAAGCTGTCAGTCAAGTTGCAGACAATATTGTGGAGTTAAAACCTCAATTTGCAGCCACTCCTCACCACACTCCTGGCAGGTCAAAAAATTTGAAATTCTACCTGTAACATCTTGCTCTTTTAACTATTTGATCAGAAATGTCAAAGATATCAAATAAGTAAAAGATAATTATCTATTCAAAGTTTGTGAGAAGATTTGTAGCTCGGGTGCTCGTTGTTGTGGTTCTGTTTGCCGAGCTGGGAATTTGTGTTGCAGATGTTTCGTCCCCTATCTAGGTGACATCCTCAGTGCTTGGGAGCCTCCTGTGAAGTGCTTCTGTGATGTTTCCTCCGGCATTTATAGTGATTTGTACCTGCCGTTTCCGGTTGTCAGTTCCAGCTGTCCGCTGCAGTGGTCAGTATATCCATGAACACCAACTAGCCACGAAACGACATGACCAGCTATCCTTAGTAGCCACACACTCAGATGACAAGCAACATGATTTCCACTGGGACAACACTACTATTATAGGACAAGCCAAACAGAGAACAGCCAGGGAATTCCTAGAGGCATGGCACTCATTCACAGATTCAAATCAATAAGCACATCGACCTGGACCCAATATACCGACCCCAGCAGCGGACAGCTGGACAGCTGTCAGCTGACAGCAGACAGCTGGAACTGACAACCAGAAGCGGCAGGTACAAATCACTATAAATGCCGGAGGAAACAACACAGAAGCGCTTCACAGGAGGCTCCCAAGCACTGAGGATGTCATCTAGACAGGGGACAAAACATCTGCAATACAAACTCCCAGCTCGGCGAACAGAACCACAATAATTATCTATACCAGAAAATCTGATTATTTGAAAGGTTTCCCAGCAGTCAGCCAAAATAAAAAAAAATTGTCAACGCTTGGTATCATGTAATTACAACACTTACCGGTACCATATATGAAAGTTGTAAATGACAATTTTACGAAACTTTTTTTAAACAAATAGACATTACAATAATAAATTGGGTTGGCACACTGTCCTGTTCTTTGAATCAAGCTGAAACTGTCCAATGAAAATTTAATTTACAGTCAAAGTTATTTTGAAAAGTCTAAATGCAATCCTTTGGATGCAGGCCAAAGCACAAAGCTGCCTACAATTTTGTGCCAATTTCCCTCCAAAGTCATAAAAGGTTGCTAGTGGTAAGAAACACAGTTCAATGCAATTTTGGCAGAGATGAAACACCCTTCTGCACCAAGGCTAAATTCAGCCCGGAAATAAACTTTCATTGCCACATTTTGTCATCAGCAAGAATGCTTCAACCACTTCAATCAATGCCCACATCCAATCCTACCTGTGCTTACACTGTGAAACATTGATTGGGTTTCTCTCAGCTCCTAAAAAGCTGCGACAACTCACCCATCATGAATTTCAACCTGTTCCCAAATACCAGCATGTACATCCCATCCACATAAAACCCACTCAACCTTGATCTGGTTCTCTGTCCGCCAATGCACTAATTACAATGCTCTTGGCCTCATTTGTAAGCCCTCCATTGCTTGACTCACCCAGACCAAATAATCTCTTCTAAATCAGGTTGAAGATACTTTTCTTCAGCCTTCTGTGCTTCCCTCTGTCCCATCAAGAACTGTAGCCTATTTAGCTACAGCAATTAAACAGTTTGGAATATCTCATTTGAGTATATTTGACAACAGTTCTGATTTATTTTATATCTTTAATGTAGGACAATATTGCACTGAAGGCATAATCATAAAGACTGATGATAAACAAAAGAAAGAGGGAGAAAGGAAGGTGGATAAAAACTTAGCCAACACTATAAAGATCTTAAAAGGAGGATCGGAGTTCGACGAGGTAAAGGAGTTCAGTTAAGCAAATGCATCAGTGTTGGATTCAACAAACGAGGGAGAGAATGATATACAAGAGGTTACAGTAAGAGGAACATGTTTTTGAGCAAGGACACGGTTAAAAACTCTCAGTTCATCCTTCAAATCTATTCAAAGTTCATCTCTCTAAACGAGCGATAATTTTCCTTTGCAAACCATCTCTCTCTCTCATTTAGTTTACATCTTTTGACTGTGTTTGGGAGCATTCTTTACATGAAAGGTGCACGATAAATGTAAGATGCTGTTATATCGGTTTGTGCTTCACACCAACACAGACTTCCTGAATTTGGTTTACTAGGAGACCCATTGGTCCTACCAGTGTGATGGCGGAACTAGAATGCTGATCCATTAATCATGGCCACCCAGGCATCTGTCTTAACCTCAACCCTTATCAACTTATACACTCAAAAGTTACATCCAGGTCCTGTAAGTTTATCTATGCAGGAAACATCTACTGAGACTTACTAACTCAGCCTTTCCTGAAACAGGAACATATTTAACAATGATAGTGCAAAGTTGGGCACTAGCTGCAAGGCATGATTACAGAGAATCAGCAAACAACCTTTAGCATAATCCACAATCATAATACTAGTGTTAGGAGTGAAGTGTGCATCACCCTGGATAATCCAAGACTGAAACATAATGCCAACCCCATTTAACTAGGCACTGACCTTGACAGAACGCTCAAGGCACAGAAGGTGCCTAATCGTGCAGGTGACCCAAAGAACCATTGCTCTTGCCATCACATCCTGCATCCAGTTTGACATCAATCTGCCTTCACCAAACCCATTGTGGTGTAACTCAACTCCAACAATTACCACTGGCAATCTTCAAATCAACTCCGCTTTCCTGACTCTCAGTCTTGAGCAGCATGCTCATCACCTGACATCAGGAGGGTAACTGCAATAAGCAAGCTACTGGAGGTGGTCTACTCCAACTCAAGCCCACTTTCACTTCCCTCATGCATCCTGCATGGTTAACTCACCACACTGAGTAACAGCAAAGAATCTATGGTATAAAGTATAGGAGGAGAAAACCCCAAATCACTTTCTCAATGACGACCTTACTGCTTGCCCACGTGGCTTTAAACTCCAATGACAAAAGCAGGAATGGTTAGGCAAATGATCTGTGCCTTATTATTAGGTAATCTTACCAAACAGTTGTGCCATGAAACAAAGGTTTCCTTCCACTAATACTTCACTCCTCTTTCGATAAACCTCAATATGTTTTTGCTTTCCAAATTATTTGTTCGACAAATTTGAAGATGATTACAAATTTGAGTTTTATTTTATAATGTTATTTTGGATACTTGGCATTTTTGTTTAAGCTGAATTCTTGCTTTGCACTTCAGGCCATTCAGTATGGCTTTGCTGCATCAATCAGGTGCTTCTCGTCAATAACTTTCATTATTCACACACGACATAAACTACCACTTCTTGGCAATCATTTGGACAAAGAAAATCAGTGGCTCACAACACAATTTAAAAATTAATAAGGAATTAAAAGATATATTTAATGCTCCCAGTGTTTAAACATTCATGATGGATACAAACTCACATTCATCACATTACCAACATTCTTGTTTTAAAATATTCTTCTGTTATAATTCTAAATCAAAATCAGTTTCCAATTTTTCTGATTAATATTGTCCTTTAAGTTTCTAATGTAGAGTTATTTATGTGGCTGTATAACCAGATCAGGTTGCAAATGGAAACAAGAAAAGAAAAATCATAAGTGACATAAGTTGGTCTCTTGAAAACCAAATTAGCAAACTATTTTTCTACAAATTCCAGTAATTCCATATTGTTGAATTGATTTATCCTCTCACACCCAAAAAACTCTATTTTATCCAGAAAATCATAATTACAGCTCCAAAAGGAGATCACTGAGCCCATCATGTCCAAGCTAGCTTCTCAAAAAATTCTACCCAAACAGCCCTACCTGTTTTTTTTCCCCAAAAACCTGGTAATTCTCTCTTTTCAAATAAATAAATTCCCTTCAGAATTTGCTATTTAATCTACTTCCACTACTTGTTCATTTCAGAAAATAACTGTTTGCCACACAAAACAAAATTCTCAACTCCCTCAGGCTCTTTTTCCAATTGGCTCAAACCTTTACCCTCTGGTGGTGACCAAGTCACCCTCACATGGAGAGAGTTTCTTATATTTATTCTTACAAAATCTATTGTGATTTAAAATCCTTTATTAAATTTTCCATACATCTTCTCTGATTCAAAGATAACAACGAAAAGTCACCAACTTGAGACATTATCTCTGCTTCTTGCTTTGCAGATAATGCCCAATTGGATTTGTCTCTGGCAGTTTGTCTTTTTTTCTCAATCATAGTTTCTCCAGTCTTTTCACACAAATGAAGACCTTAAACATTTGTATCAATCTTTTTGCGAACCTCTCCAATGTATTAAAATCTTTCCTAAATAATGCAACTCAAAACTTAACACAATTCTTCAGTTGAAGCCTAGCTAGTAAGATATAAAGTCTTACCAGTAACTTCCTTGTTTTGGTACCCAGAGGTTCATACTTCTTGACTCAAAGAGTTCCTTTCAGAATTGCTCTCCTAAGCAGGCTTAGGAGTTGCAGCTGGAGTTTTTGTTACTTTCAAAGACTAAAGAGTGAATAATAAATACATAACAGATTTGCCTGACAACTACAGGAATCCTTATATCAGTTAGTTATGTTCAATACGAGAGAGTTGTGTCAAAGTCTTCGAACACACTGAAGAAGGAGTGATAGTAAGTTTATTAATTCCATATAAGACTGCAATAATATAGTAAATAATTTTGTGGACTGTAGGAAGCTAAAAGATGACACAGATGAGGCAGCAAATGAAACCCAATGCTGAAGTAGGAGAAAGTAGAGGTTTACCAGATGCTGAAGTGGGAAAATATATGTATGAATACTTTGACAATTTTTTTTTGTCAGAGTAATAGGGAAATTTGATGAATATGTTTAAAATTTATAAAATAATCAAAAAAGGTAGAAACTACATAGGATAAGAACTAAAAAAACATAAGTCCAAAATCCCTTTCATTCATCTTCTCCATCCTGGTAGATGGATGATATTATGACAATGGAGCTATTGATTAATCATACTGTTAAATTTCTACTAATGAGCCTGTTACAGATCTATAAATGGCATGAAGAAACCCCTCGGGGTGAAGGACCAAAGCCATGTTTTTACTCCCAAGATTGCTGTGGTTACCAAAAGATATTTCACAAATTATTCAGATACTTTTAGAACAGACTGTCCAGAACTAGGGGTAGATAAAATTAAATACAAGTCCTTTAGGATAGAGAGTGGAGAAGCTTCCTTTTCAGACAAAACTAGGAAGCGTCGATTATACTATTACAGTTAGCAGAAGTTGTCAATATTTAAGAATAAGCTGCACAAGTGATTGAAGAAAAAGCAGAATAAAGGCATATGGAAACATGACGAGACAGGACTTGGACTTCAAGCTGTCAGAGACTAGGGGATTTGCACATTGGACTACCCTTCATATTGTTTACACCTGTATTTTGAGTACTGGTATTACGAATTTCCAGGACAACAGTGACGCAGTGATAATGTCACTAGTTAGTAACCAGTGATCCAGGCTAATGATCTAGGAACATGATGTCAAGAGTCTAATTGAATACTCCCCATTTTCCTGGATCAATGCAGGAACAACACTCAAGAAACTTGACACCATCCGAACTTGATTGTTAAAATAGGGCAAAATAGCCCATTTGATTGCCACCGCATTCATAAGCATCCACTCACTTCGCCACCGATCTTTAACAGCAGCAGTGTGGACTACCGACAAAATGCACTGCAGAAATTCACCAAAGAAGCTTAGCACCTTCCAAACCCACAGCCACTTCTAAGGCCAAGAGCTGCAGATATGGGAGTATCAACACTTCCAAGTTCCCTCTTAACCACTCACCATCCTAACTTGGAAACATATCAGTGTTCCCCCACTGTCACTGGGTCAAAATCCTGGATCTCCCTCCCTAAGGGTCCACTGATGATAAGTGGACTGCAGTGGTTCAAGAAAGCAGCTCACCACTACCTTCTCAATGGGAACTAGGGACAGGTAATAAACACTTTCACAGACCACGAGTGCAAGTGATGGAATTAAAGTTCAATTAACAAATAATTCTGGAACTAAACTCATCACAGTAACGGTGACAAAGAAACTCTCAGTGATTGCCATTAAAAACCCATCTGGTTCACTAAGGGCCTTTAGGGAAGGAAATCTGCCATCGTTACCTGGCCTGGACTGGCTTACACATGGCAGCAGACAATGTGGTTAATGCTACCACCCTCTAAATTGGCTTCAGAGGCCACTCAGGTCAAGGACAATGAGGAAAGCAACAAATGCTGGCTTTGTCAGCAACCCCATATTCCATGAAAGACTAAACTTACAATAAACTGGTGTGCTGATATTGTGCACAGTTTTGGGCCCCATATCTCAGGAAGGACGTACTGTCCTCAGAGAGTGTTCAGGAGGTTCACAAGAACAGTCCCAGAAATGAAAAGCTTAACGTATGAGGAATGTTTGAGAGCTTAGAAGGATGAGGGTGGGGATCGAATTATAACATACAGAATAGTAAATGGCCTGGGCGGAATACATGTTGGGAAGATGTTTATATTGGAGGGAGAGACTAGGGCCCAAGGGCACAGTGTCAGAATAAAGGGAAGACTGTTTAGAATGGAGAGAAGGAGAAACTTCTTCAGTCAGAGTGGTGAATCTATGGAATTCATTGCCACAGAATGCTGAGAAGGCCAGGTCATTTAGTATATTTAAGATTGAGATAGACAGGTTCTTGAGTATCAAAGGGATCAAGGATTACAGGGAGAAAGCGGAAGAATAGGGTTGAGAAACTTATCAGCCATGATTGAATAGTGGAGCAGACTCAATGGGCTGAATGGCCTTACTTCTGCTCCCATGTCTTAGGGCCTTAGGATATCTGGAGATCTGAAGCTTTGCAGCTCTGCTCTTCTGAGCTGCCCTTCCACTTTTTAAACTTGCTGACAAATACTTCCCTTTTCACAAAAGGTTCCACTTGAATGGAAGGCAGCTCCACATTGATGCACCTTCCCCTTGGTCAGGCCTCACCTGGATATTGATACATACCTCTGACTAGGCCTGCGATCAGTGTGCACCACGTTCTTAATTTGCAAGCTAAGAATGAAATCCATTCAGAGGCGTGTAAGTGTATCACACAGCTCTTTAATAAGCTGATTCGACTTCTTATCATTTCAGCATTGCCACCTCACTGTCTCTCCATTGGATGGCAAAATGCAACCAGAATTCCAACATCAAGCATCCAAAATCCCTGCACAAGTCAAAGACCCAGCCCCCAGTCTAAACCAGTACCAGCAGAAAACCTCAGTAACAATCCACTTCAGCCAACATCTTCAATATAATTTCAAACACAATAAGAATTAATACTAAAAGTAGCTTTAATCAAATAATCCTGATACGTATTCAGATATTCAGTGTCTCTAGAATAGTCTCATGAGTTAGGAGCAAAATAAATGTCTCCCTATTTGGAACAGCAATAACTGACAGTTTCTTACGCTTTCTGGAAAATTACTGTAGTTTTTATAGAAAATGAACAACTGGTAATTTATCACATATAATGTGAAGAAAAATTCAGTGCGAAATAGAATTCCAGAAAAAAGCCGCAACATGATAAGAAGTTATCTTGCTCTGGCAAACTCAGGGAATTGAAAGAGGAGATTTCTGCAGTAACTCACCGCTTGCTACAACTTGTCTGTTCAGAAGAAGCTTATAAAATCATAGAATCCCTACAATGTGGAAGCAGGCCATTTGGTGCATTGAAACCACACTAACCCTCTGAAGAGCATCCCACCCAGAACCACTCCTCTATCCCATCCCTGTAACCTTGCATTTCCCATGGCTAACCCACCTAAAGTGCACATGCTTGGATACTGAGAAATAAGCATGGACAATCCACCTAAACCTGCACATCTTTGGACTGTGGGAGGAAACCAGAGCACGTGCAAGAAACCTATGGAGACGCAGGGAGAACGTGCAAACTCTGGAAGGCTGGAATCGAACTTGGGTCGCTGGCACTGTGAAGCAGCAATGCTAACCACTGAGCCACAGTGGTGTTCCACCATTATATCTGTTTGCAATGTAACTTTTTACAACACGTGCTTCTGCTAATAACATTCACCCTGCACAAAGATAAACGAAAAATGATATCAAGTATAGTGTGCTACAATGCAATAATGCCTCTGCGTTCCACTTTAGCTCTACACTCAGACTCCAAACAAACCACATCTGCAAAGGTCAGTTCTTCCAGGAACAGGGACAAACAAGATTGATAAAGCTCCTCAGACCATTGTTCTCTTGATTACAGGATGACATTTACGCCAGGTTGTGCTTTTCTGCCACGCGACTGAACAGGCCAATTCCTACTTCAAGGCAATGGAATCCAGAGTGCAGATATGTTTCCTTTCTACCTTTTCTGTCACCCCTTTACTCGTCATAAAGCGTTTGGACTTAAACTATGATGATCTTGATGGACAAACTGTTAACATTTGAACAATATGTGAAAGCTTCTTCTAGTTACTAATGTCAATGCTGGTGCATCGCAGTGTTTCAAAGTATTTCTGTAGCATTCTCTTTGGCCACTCTTGAACTTTAGCCATTTAAGAGTTGATTAAACTGGATCTGATAGATAAGAAACTTGATGGCAATCCAGTGTCTCGTGGTTGTAGTTGATTCTGCAGGAGTTTTGACGGAATAGAACTCGCTTCAAGAAGGACATCAGCATTTGCTCGACATTCCTTTCACTGAATCCAGAGAATGCAGCCCAGGCATTGCTGATGGAATTTCTCTCATGCTTTCATATGCCACGGCTGAACTGGAATGTCGCAATGACAAATGCACTCTACACTGGGACTTTTGTTGACTTGTAGAGGTATTGTTGTCAAACACTTACTGCCATAGGTGTATAAAAGGTTGAGATGACAACTGATCAGGTGTTAGATTTCATCATCAAGTGTGGTCTTTTGAGAAAGATGACTCTACCTTAGACACCACACTAACTGCATTCTGCAAATTTCATCATGCGTAATTCATATTATTTTGCCTTTTGCCATTCTTTTGAGCACTTACTAATTTATTTAGAATATGTATGTTAAATTTAGAATGTGAGGAACGTCAAAATGTTCCAAAACATATGTTACGAAAGATTTCAGTATACAATTGAACAGCTCACATCCAGGGAGTCTTCTTTGAGAACAACCTCTGAATTATACTGTCAATCGTTGCTCATTTGATACTTGAAAGAAATTTGCCAAAACTAAACATCAGATGATAAGATTTTCCACTTTGGGCACAAGAGGAAAATTGCAAATAAACGGGGCACTTTTTTTTTCCAAATTAAGCTTTTGTTCAATTTCCACTCAGATTCACTTGAAAATGACTACTAGGACATCAGTCAACTCGACTAATGCAACTGAGTACTTAAAAAGCAAAGAAAAAGTAAACAATTTTTTTTTGGAGTGGCAACTTAGAGTATTTTTCTTCATAGCTGAAAGATGGGTGGATCACAAAATGTCACATTTCTAAATACATTTCATCGTTCACTTCTAAGTAACCTGATATTAAGAAAATGATTTAATGAATCCACTTATAAGTTTCATGGATATACTCCAGTTGGTTTCTTAGAAAATTGATTTTTCCTACGATGTGAATACTTCTAAAATGTGCCCGTTTGCCTCAAGAACATGCTGAACTTGAAGGACTTTTGTTAAATGTTCACAATCAGCTGCAATCTGTCTGCAATAATGACCTTTCTATAAGTTATAATCATCATTTTTTATATTTGTTAAAAGCTGCAAAATAAAAGCTAAACTAAATGAATTAACTGTTAGATAATATGCATTCTCAGACGTGCAACAACTGCTGCACAGTTGAAACCTCTGAAGTTTGCCTTTCACTGTCTGGGGTCCTTACACACGGAGTAGATAAAGCCTTGGAGCTAATCCATTATACTTATTACTCAGTTCCGGCTTAGTTGCAACAGCTTAATCTATGGTTAACTTAGAGTGAATTAAGCTGGATGTCATATTTCAGAATTGAATGATACAAGCTTTGCGCAGAAGAAAGTGCTGGGAAGTCATTCAACGTTTCTATTCACAACAGAGTTGCAATTGGCCAGCAGCGATGTTACAATCTGCCACATCCAATTCGTATTTCTCTGGAAAATTGCGCCCATCAGTTATGCTGATGAAAGATCACCAACCTGAAATACTAACTCTGTTTCTTCACCAAAACTGATGTCTTGCTGTGTGTTTATTGAAATTTTTCTTCATATATTAGCTACCCTTTTTTAGGGTTTCACAGCAGCTCATTCCTTATATCCCTCTCCAAGAGCTCACTTTCTTTGACAAATGGGATATCTTGCGATTTTTTTTGTTATTGTAAAGGGTCAGGAGAATGTGTACAGCTAAGAGTATCATTACTACATGCTTGCACCTCAAAAGATACTTTGCTTGGCTGTAAAGCGTGACACGATTTCTTAAGATCTTGAAAGTGTTACCTAAATACA
Organism: Chiloscyllium punctatum; assembly: GCF_047496795.1. NCBI lineage: Eukaryota > Metazoa > Chordata > Chondrichthyes > Orectolobiformes > Hemiscylliidae > Chiloscyllium > Chiloscyllium punctatum. The sequence continues at coordinate 69,563,097 of NC_092770.1, read as the reverse complement.
CAGTTTTATTTCTACTGGCATTCTTATTCCTTCGGCTCATTCAGCTCTCTCTTAATGGGGGTACCCATAAGAGAATCTCAAACTATGAGCAAATCCCAATCCTTTACTCAAGCATGGAATAACATTGACACAAGTGAATAACAGGAGGGGGTCAAGAATTTTGCTACAGAAAAAGATGCAATGCAGATTAAGGTGTCACTAATATCCACTGTTGAGTGCCACGTTATCAAAACAGAAGAATTCTTCCCTAAAATATGTGAGAAACCAAGGAATAATATTGAAAAAAAATCTATATCAAGCTTCAGAAATGCAGTTATAAAATATTTAAACTCAGTTTGATGAGTACAGCAAAATCTGGGCCTACCAGCACATCACTGTTATTACAGGGTGAATCTAACAGCAACAGCAACTGTCCACCCATACAAAGTTAAAATGCAGAAATCCTGATGTTGTACACCTGATCAATAAACTCGGCACTGAAAGTGCTAGAATAGTGTGCAGTTCGAATTATGGATAAAGTATCATATGCTAAGAATTATGAGTAAAATGAGCAATGAAAACAGAACACATAGGACTGACAGCATCTGTGGAAAATTAATATTTCAAGTGTGTTGTGACTTCATAAATGAGATTTCTAGTATTCACAGTATTTTACTTTTACTACGAGAGAGTTGAGAGAGTCAGGAAAAAAATATGTTTGTAACAGCATGTTAAGTGGTTATTGTTGAACAATCTCTCTGACCCTGAAAAATTAAATTGAAAGTGTTTCATCTGAGTTTCTCAAGAAAATTAATGTTACAATGTTTCTAAAAATAAGGTTAACTTTTGTGTTTATCTCTTGGTTTGATCTCATCAGCATTTGCAGTTCTACTTTGCTTTCTGTACCTCATTTGGATGTGATTTATATTTCCAGGTTTGGATCTCTGTGGAATGCTAGATATCTGATTGGCTGATAAACCTCACTGCTGTTTGACTCATTCATTGGTGCTATAAATCCCCTATTGAGGATGCTATTCTGAAACAAATCTCTTATCAGTAGAAATCTCTTAACAAACTCATGAAAAGTCTCAAGGCAGTTGAACAAGAAAATACAAATACTGTCCGGCAACTTCAACAAAAATTGAACAAAAAAAAAATCAAAAATGTGCAAGAGTCAACTACTTGAGTTCTTTTAGCACTCTGAATATTCTTAGAATAATAACATCGGATAGCACAGGAAGAGATCATTCATCCTATCATGCTTTTGCTCGCTCTTTGAAAAAGCAGTCATACTTAGCCCCACGTCCCTGCTTCATCTGTCCAACTCACTTTTATAATTTATTCATGGAATCAGCTTTAAGTAGGCTAGTTAGTAAGGTTAGACCACATGCAATACAGGGAAAAGCTAGCCATTTGAATGCAGAACTGGCTAGAAGGTGGTGGTGAAGGATTGCTTTTCAGACTGGACGCCTGTGACCAACAGTCGGCCACAAGGATCAGTGCTGTATCTGATCTGCTGTATATAAATGATCTGGATGTGAACATAGGAGGTATGGTTAGTAAGTTTGCAGATGACACCAAAATTGGAGGATTAGTGGACAGTGGAGAAGGTTACTTCATATTACAACATGATCCTGAGCAGATAGGCTAATGGGTTGAGGAATGGCAAACGGAGTTTAATTTAGATAAATTTGAAGTGCTTCATTTTGGAAAGGCAAATTAGGGAAGGTCCTGGGGAGTGTTGCTGAACAAACAGACCTTGGACTTCAGGTTCATAGTTCCTTGAAAGTGGAGTCATAGGTACATAAGAAACATAAGAACCAGGAGCAGAAGTAGGCCATCTGGGCCTTCGAGCCTGCACCATCATTCAATAAGCTCCACTTACCCGCCCCTCTCACCATAACCCTTAATTCCTTCATTGTTCAAAATATTATCTTTATTACCTTTAAAAACGTTTCCTAAGGAAGCCTCAACTACTTCACTGGGCAGGGAATTCCATAGATTCATAACCTTCTGGGTGAAGAAGCTCCTTCTCAATTCAGTCCTAAATCTGTTCCCTCTAATCTTGAGGCTGTACCCTCTTGTACTAGTTTCACCTGCCAGTGGAAACATCCTCTCTACTTCTATCCTATCTATTCATTTCACATTGTATGTTTCTGAAAGATCGCGCCTCATTCTTCTAAACTCCCAATAAATATAACCCCAGTCTACTCAGTCTCTCCTCATTTGCCAACCCCCTCAACTCCAGAATCAATCGAGCAAACCTCCTCTGCAAGCACAACTCCTCCGCCCCGCCCCACACACTAAAGTGTGGCCTCACCAACACCCTTTAAAATTGCAACATATCCTCCCTGCTTTTAAACTCATTTCCTTTCGCAATGAAGGACAAAATTCCATTTGCCTTAATTACCTGTTTATCTGCAAACCAATCTTCTGTGATTCATGCACAAGGGCACCAAGGTACCACTGCACAGCAGCATGCTGAATTTTTTTGACCATTCAAATAATAATCCATTTTTACTGCTATGCCTACCAAAATGGATGATTTCACATTTATTAAACCCACTCATTTAAACTATGTGCTTGTCCAAAGTTTCACAGTCCTCTGCACTCTTAGTATCATCTGCAAACTTTGACACACTACACATAGTCCCCAACTCTAAATCATCTATGTAAATTGTGAATAATTGCACTACCAACACTGATTCCTGAGACACACCACTAGTCACTGATTGCCAACCAGAAAAGCACACGTTTATCCCCACTCTTTGCTTCCTCTTAGTTAACCAATCCTCTATCCATGTTAATACACTGCCCGTAACACCATGCATCTTTATCTTATGCAGCAGTCTTTTGTGTGGCACTTTTCGAAATCTAGATACACCACACCGATCAGATCCCTGTTTTCCACCACGCTCGTAAAATCGTCATCGAATTCCTGTAGATTAGTCAAGCCATGATCTGCCCTTCATGAACCCATGCTGTATCTGTCCAAAGGGACAATTTCGAACTCGATGACTTGCTATTTCTTTCTTGATAACAGACTCAAGCATTTTACCCACTACAGGAGTCAAGCTAACTGGTCTATAATTCCCATTTTTTGTCTACCACCTTTTTTAAACAGTGGCATCAAATTTGCTGTTTTCCAACTAGTTATTTGAAGTATAGAGGGAAGTGGAATGGGCTAGGGCTATTTTCCTTGGAAAGTCGGAGGCTAAGGGGTTTATAAAATCATTGGTGGGGCGGGCGGGGGGGGGGGGAGAAAGAGCATGGATAAGGGTCAATATTTAAAAAGGGACCTAAAGGGCAACTTTTTCACACAGAGGGTGCTAAGTGAGTGGAATGAGCTGGTAGAGGAAGTGGTGGAAGCTGATACAATTACAACATTTAAAAGGCATCTGAATGGGTAAGTGAACAGGAAGGGCTTAGTGGGATATGGGCCAAATGCTGGCAAATGGGTCTAGATTTATTTAGGCAACCTGTTCGGCATGAACTAGTTGGACTGAAGGGACTGTTTCTATGCTGTACAGCTCTATCACTCTGAGTACAGTGTCAATTCAATTCGCAGGGAAAGGATTTCTCATCATCACCTTTCCTAAGATCTCATGCTGATGAGCTTAAATTAATCCACCCAGGGAGGAGGATGTGGCTTTCATCAGATGAACTTGTAATGGGAGGGGAAAGACCTCATTGTTATGGTCCACATTGGTGCCAACAGCGATATAAATAGAAAGGGGAATACGGTTCTGCTGAGAGAATATGAGCAGCTAGGAAATAAAATTATAAAGTAAAACCAAAAAAGGTGATATCATCTGGATTACTACCGAAGCCATGAGCTAAATGATACAGGGTCAATAAAATTACCTCAAAGATTTGTACGGGAGAAATGGGCTGAAATTCAAGCGACATTGGCACCAGTACTGGGGAAGGAGGGAGCTGGTCTGGTGGGACATGTTCCACCTGAATCATGATAAGCAAATCAAACAATCACTTGCTATAGACAGAGCTTAAACTAAATAGTAGGGAGGTGGGTTCAGTTGCATGGAAAATTGTAAAATCAAAGGTAAAGAAGGAGGTAGGATTGCTGGTGAGTGATAGGGTTGGTTGTTACCAGAAAATAAAAGAAAGGGGCGGAATGCGTACCCATCATGTTTGCAGCAAGGAATGATTAAAGTGGAGGCAAAGTAAATAATAGGACTAACTTAAAGGCTTTGTATCTTAACATTCAAAGCAGTCAGAGTAAGTAGATGAACTGATTGCGCAAATTGAGGTCATAGGGACTTTAAACGAGTTGCTGTGAGGAAGTGGGGGGTGCGTGCTCAGGAGAGATTGCCTTAATAATTGTTCCGGAAACAGAGTATGGAAAGGGTCAGGAGTCTAACTTCAGGCACAGTAGATATGGGTTCTGGATTAGTGGTGCTGGAAGAGCACAGCAGTTCAGGCAGCATCCAAGGAGCTTCAAAATCACATCTGCAGTCATTGTTTTTACCTACAGTAGATATGGGGACAACTGTGAGAAGGGGGCATTCAACAGAGGACTGAGGGTGTTGCATTTGAGAGGGAGAAGTTTGAATCAGATGTAACATTGTTACAGTTGAGTGAAGATAGCCACAAAGACATGAAGGAGGAGCTAGTCATTATTGTTTGGAAGGGGGGCCTAGCAGAGAAGACAATAGAGCAGTAATGGTAGGGTTTCTGCAGGTAATTCAAGGGGCATAGCAGAAATTCATCCCAAGGAAGAAACAATATACTAAGGGGAGGGCAAGGCAACCATGGCTGACAGGAGAAGTCAGGGACAGCTTAAAAGAAAAAAGAAAAGCATACAACGTGGTGAAGATTAGTGGGAAGCCAGAGAATTAGGGACCTTTAAAAACCAGCACAGGACAACAATAAGATGGGTAAAGACAAAATAGGAGGGTAAGCTAGCTAGTAATATAAAAGATTACAAGATTTATTTTTATGATAGATAAAAGGTGAGAGACAGGCAAGAGTGAACATTCGGACCACTAAAAAAAAATGAGGCTGGAGAAGGAGGAATGGGAAACAAAGAAATGGTGGAGGTACTGAATAGGTACCACAGCATACCAGAACTTTAAGTGCGTCAGGGTAGAGGTGAATGCTTGGGGCCATCACTAAGGAAAAGGTGCAAGGAAAGTTTAAAGATCTAAAGGTGGATAAATCACCCAGACCAGAGCAGATAGCTGAGGAGCTTGTAGAGACATTGGTGATGATCTTTCAGGAATTTCTGAAGTCAGGAAGGTCCTAGAGGACTGGAAAATGGTTAACATAATACCCCTGTTTAAGAAAGGAAGCAGGCAGAAGGCAGGAAACTACAGGCCGATCAGCCTGACTTCATTTGTTGGTGAGGCTTTATTATTAAGGATGAGATGGTGGAGTTCTTGGAAGTGTATGGTAAAATAGAGCTCCTCAAGGGGAGGTCATGTAGACAAATCTGCCTCAACTCTTTGAGAAGGTAATGGGTAAGTTAGACAGAGAAAAGCCAGTGGATGCGATCTATTTGGATTTCCAAAGTCCCATAGATAAGGTGCCATGCAGCAAGTTGCTAAATAAGATAAGAGCTAGGGGCATAGTACTGGCATGGAGAGAGGATTGGCTGACTGGCAAAAGGCTGACAGTGGGAATAAAGGGATCCTTATCAGAATGGCAGCCAGTAACTCGTAGAGTTTCACAGGGGTCAGTGTTGGGGCCACACATTTCATGTTACACAAACAATCTGAACAAAGGAACTGAGGGTAATGTTGCAAAGTTTGCAGATGACACAAAGAAATGTGGAGGCATAGGTAGTGTTGTGTGGGGGGAGGCGGTGGTGGTGGTGGAAGGTGGAAACACTGCAGAAAAACTTGGACAGGTTAGAAGAGTGGAGAAAAGAAGTGCAGGATAGAATATATTGTGAGAAAGCGCGAGGTTACACACTGTGGTCAAAAGGATAGGGACATAGGCTATTTTCTCAATGGGGAACGGCTTCAGAAATCTGAAGCACAGGGATTTAGGAGTTCTTGTTCAGTATTCAGGATAGACATCACTTCCAAACCCACAAGCACTTCCATCTAGAAGGTCAAGGACAGCAGATATATGGTAACACCACCATCTGCAAATTCCCTTCCAAGCCACTCACTATCCTGACTTGGAATTATATAACTGTTCCCTCACCATTCTTTTCCTTCCTGTCATTCATCCCACCTTATATAAAGCCCCTTTCCCCTTAATTCCAAGGGTAAGTATCCTCTGAATAAGCCTTCTCCATGGTACTTCATCAAGTGTTTTCCAAAGACTACTGCACTACCTTAACCAACCTTGTCTATTGCTTCATCAAAAAATTCAATCAAATTCATCAATTTGCATTTAGCAATCCATACTGGATACCTTGATGACACTCACTTTTTCCACAAGAAAATTCATTTTGGCCAGAGAAACAATCTCCACTAAGTACTTGACCACTGATCAATCACTGATCACAGGCTGACATCAGACTGGTACTTTATAAGGTCAGCACCATGATGAATCACCACAAAGTGTCGTCAATGTTAATGGTGAGACACACAAGCAGAAGGTCTTCAAAGAAGTGAGCTGTGCAGCCAACTGACATTTGACTGCACCACAGATGGCGCATAATATGGTAATTTCAAGAAGCAAGGTCCAAGTGTTGATACTGCAATTAGTTACATTTCCTTCTCTTACTTAAGCAATCCAATTTCATTTTAAGATTTGTAGCTAGTGCTGGTCACAAGCCTAATCTGCTGATATTTGAACTGAATGCTTCGTAGCCAAATATGGATCAAAGATCTACCAAACAACCAGAGCAAACTTCTCATTATTCGCAAACCTAAATCTGTACAAATCCGTTATAAGTGGTGTGTTTTGAACTAGTTGCATTGTTTGGTTGGAGTTTTACTCTGATTCTGGTACACATGGGAGCCTTCAAAGCATTCCAGTCTTCAGCAATAATTTCAATTGATGTGAATTTTGACTCCAGTAGGACATTTCACATGAAGCGGAAATACATATGTTATCTCCCAAACTGTAATAAAGTAGGAGTGGATAACATGGTATTGAATGATCCACCAGATGTTTATATTAGCTAGCTAATATATACACAATCCTTAAATGCACAGACGTACAAGTTTCTAGGCTAATATTAGACTATTCAGTTGCACTGAATAGGAGCACGGTTCTAGTGGCACTTGATTCACTAATACCCTTCAGGGAAGGAAATCAGCTGTCCTTACCTGGCCTGGCCTACATGTAACTCCAGACCCACAACAATGTGGCTGACTGTTATCTGTCCTCTGGGCAATTGGGTTGGGCCAATAAATGCTGTCGTGACCAATGTCTACATCCTGTGAATTATTAAAAAAAAGAATGACATGCTTCAAGTCATTAGTGTTAAGATTGCGACTGAGACCTTTGTATCCTCAGGTCAAATGCTATGATGCAGTGACGAAACAATGAGCATGTCTCTTAAAGGTATACTGACATATAGTGTCTCTTAAAGACATACATACTGGTTGTGAGATACAACACATCAATGAGTACAGACGTTCATCAAATTGCAGAGAACTCGTTGATTGAATGGGTGTAGAGTTTTTAACTTTTGTCTTTTTGTCTCATGTCTCCATTACCAAAAGATTAACTTCCTGAACACTATTGTTAGCAATGCAGGAAATAAATGATAAGTGATTAGAGAAAAATGCATGCACTTTTTAACCCTTTGATTATTAGTTATAAAAATATTAGACATTGGAGTTTTGTGACCATGCAGTGCAGCCACTGCAAGAGGTCACATAATGGAAACTTGAGGAAATCTATCAACCCAAGGTGGGTGGTGTGCGTCATAATTAAATCCTGCACAGCATATTCAAGCTTCATATCAAAAGCACATGATCTACAGTGCAAGAGAAGAGCAACACTTACTCGAAAACATGAAAACAAATACAATGTAAAATCCTCAATACATATGAGCATACGAATTGGGAGAAGCAGTAGCCATTCAGGCCTTTTGAGTTTGCGCCATCACTTGATAAGAACATGATTGATAGGAACATGACTGATAGGACTGTAGCATCAATTCTACTTTCCTCTCCACTTTAATTTTCTTATTAATCAAGAATCTAACTACCTATCTCTAAGTTAAAATATTTAATTATTCTACATCCATTGCTCTCTGGGGAAAAAGAGCTCCAAAGACTCATGGCCCTCAAAAAAAGGTTACTTTCTTCTTAAATGTAAGACCCCTTATTTTTCAACTGTGTCCTCTGATTCTAGTGTCTCCCATAGGAGGAAACATCCCTGGATATCTACCACGCCAAGTCCCCTTAGAATTTTATATGCTTCAGGAAGATAATTTCTCATTCTTTGAAAATCCAACAGATACAGGCCTAACCTGTTCAACCTTCCCTCATAAGATAATCCCCTCATCTCAGGAGTCAATCGAATAAACATTCTCTGAACTGCTTCTCATGCTATTATGTCCTTTGTCAAGTAACACGACCAAAGTTTTTGAAATGTTTTAAAGGGAAGAGAAGGCTAGTTGAGGAGAGAAGAGTAAAAATTCAGTCTCACAATCCTTAACATCAGTAGGCATATAATATTACAAGTTACTGTAAATTATTGAATGTATTTCACTGGAAGCATTTTACTATTGGCATTTATTAGCGTAAAAGATCCATAACTCTCAGAGCACATTAAGTGACTTCTATTATTGATATAGACCCATATATACTCAGACCACTTTTTGCAATAGATAGCCATTTATATTAATTATACGAAATCCTCCTTGCCATCCTTTCTTCCTCACAAACTGACATTCTCTGAACATTACAGCAGTTTCTAAAATCGTATCAAGTTTCAACCAGGCTCCCCTTCCTACTCCAGAAGAGTAGGGGAACTTAATTGAACTCAACGTATCCTTTTGAATATTAAGAATTGTCACTTGTTCTGGACACGTTTTGGAGTATCTCTTCGGTCTTTCCCTCAATGGATATTAGAGAATGTTAGGTGGCAATTTACATTTACATTGGGATATCTCACTCTGTTGAAAACACAATATACTAAACCAAAAAGTTGAGTTAAAAGGGAGATAATTTGTTAAAGATTAGGATGGAAAGAAATCCAAGTGAAGAAATTATTGAATGTAGCATGGTGGTAGCTAAATAACATCCTGCCATTGCTGATGGTGCTGAGGGAGGTTTAAGACAGGAAAGGATACAGGTCGTTTAATGTTGCATCTTACCAGATGGCAGAGGCAAACAAGAATCTTCTTATTGGAAGCTTCTCGATTAAACAATAATTAAATGCTGAATAACTCAAGGCTTCATACTGTGGCCTTAATGGATACAATTTCACCGTCAACATGTGCATTATATGATACAACACCCCGAACCTCATCACCTGAATCAGGAGGTGGTGTACTAAGTGGGTCAAGCCTCTTGTTCCAGGAACCAGCAATGAGAGTCTGAGTAAATTTGTATTATACGATTTGGAGTTTAGAAGCATGAATGGTGATCCCATTGGCTTGACAGGTCAGGCAACATGTTATTTCTCCTGGTTGGAACATCTAGATCACTGGGCGCAGGGTATTGTCTCGGGATAAGGGATTGATCATTCAGGACTGAGGTCAGCAGAAATTCCTTTACTCAAAGAATAGTGATTCTTTTAATTTTTCTACTTCAGGTAGAATTTATTTAAGGCCAATATGCATCTTCTGGAGTAGTGTGCAGTTCTGGTCTCCCTGTTATAGGAAGGACATTATTAAACTGGAGAGGATTCAGAAGACATTTACCAGGATTTTGCTGGGAATAAAAGGTTTTGAGTAAGAGGAGTGGATAGGCTAGGACGTTCTTCACTGAAGCATAGGAGATTGCAAAGTGACCTTATACCGGTTTACAAAATCACAAAGGGTACCTATAAAAGATGAATGGCAGGTGTCTTTTCCCTAGGACAGGGATTTCAAGATGAGGGGCATATTTTTAAGGTGAGAGGAGAAGGATTTTAAAAAGGCATGGGGGTAATTTTCTTTTAAAACACAGAGTGATATCTGTGTGGAATTAACTTCCACAAGAAGTGGTAGGTGTGGTACAGTTACAGTGTCAAAAAGACATTTGGATAAGTACATGAAAAAGAAATATTTGGAGGGATATGGACCAAACACAGTCAGATGGGACAAGTTTAGTTCGGGATTATGGTCAGCATGGACTGGTTGGACCAAAGGGTCATTTTCTGTGTGATTCTGCATGATACAACAGTAAACTCCCAAAAAAAAGGAGACTGCACTCTCTCCTAGTTACCTTTCTACTACCATACCTCAAATAGTACAGGGAATTAAGGGTTCGTGCAAAGCCCCTGAACAACACGAAATATCTCAAACAGTATAGAAGTCAAAAAGCCTATAGATTCTTACTGATATTAGCAATCGCTCTTACTATCAAAAATGCAAGTCAGCAAACAGACCCACGGTCTGAAACCACTTAAACTTTGACTTTAACCAACATTTACCTAATGCCATAGAGCCATACAGGCACTCTGTATTACGTGTCAAAATAACAGGAGCATGTGGTAACAGCACATCTTCTACTGGCCACAAGCTTAACTCTGAAAACTCTATAAGTCTACTATACATGGTCCAGTGGGCACACTAGAAACATCACATTGTACAGTGCGAGAGAACAAAAGAAAAGGCCATCAATTCATAGTGATTTTTCTTTCAGGTTAGGACGCAACAATAAGTCACTGCAGCAATACGCACACTTCTCTCAAAATAAGCTACTATTCTTTGAATGGCCTAACATGTCTTTCTTAAAGGAACATACCAATGTAAACACAATCTCACTCCTCTCGCATTAGAATAATAAGCTATGCATTCAAGAGCATATCATTCCAGTCATGGTAAAATAGTACTAGTACATGGATGCTAAAGCATTGGAGACAATTCAAAGGATATTCACTGGAATGGTACCAAGAATGAAGTATTTTAGATACAATGAAATATTAGAAAAATTGGGCTTATTCTCCTTCGAGCAGAGAAGATTAAGAGGTACCCTTATTAAGGTGTTCAAAACTATGATAATTTTGACAGGGTAAAGGATATTCTGTTCCACTACTTGGTTCGATAAAATAACTAGGGGTCACAGTTTCAAGATTGTCAGCAATGAGAGGGAGGAGGAGAAACTTTTTTACTCAAAGTTATAAGGATTTGGAATGTACTCACTGGGAGAGTGGTGGAGACAGATTCCTTAGGTGGTTTTGAAACGTCTATTTTGAAAATAAAGAAGTTAGCGGGCTATGGAGACAGGGCTAGAGAGTTGGACAAGCTGGATAGTTCTTTCAGGAGCTGGTACAGACATGATGGGTCGAATGGCCTCATTTTGTACTGTTAAATTATTTTATTAGAGAATATCATCCATGTTTAAATACGACACAGAGCATAGAACATATTTGCAACATTGTTAGCTATACGTGAGGTTCTGAAAATCCGAAGGGTAGTGAATGTTGTACCCTTATTCAGGAAGGTCTGCAAAATAAAACCTGGGAACTATAGACCAGCAAACTTAACATCTGTGGTAGATAAATTACTTGAGAAGATTCTGAGATTAAGATATACATGCATTTGAAAAGACAGGGTTTGATTAGTAGTAGTCAGCATGGCTTTATGCGTGAGAGATCATGCCTCACAAATTTGTTGTTCTTTAATGAGTTGATGAGGGCAGGGTGGTAAACGTAGTCTATATGGATTTCAGTAAGGCCTTTGATAAGGTAAAAGGGCTTTTGCCCGAAACGTTGATTTTGCTGCTCGTTGGATGCTGCCTGAACTGCCCAGCTCTTCCAGCACCACTAATCCAGCCTTTGATAAGGTAGGCTGCTCTGAAGGTTAGATCACATGAATCCAGGGGGAGCTGACAAACTGGATACAAAATTGGCTTGATGGTGGTAAGCAGAGGGTAATAGTGGAAGGATGCTTGTTTGACTGGAGGCCTGTGACTAGTGCTGTGCCTCAGGGGTCGGTGCTGGACCCATTACTGTTTGTTATCTATATCAATGATTTGGATGAAAATGTACATAGCATGATCAACAAGTTTGCAGATGAACTAAAATAGGCAGTTTTGTGGACAGTGAGGAAGGTTATCAGAAATTGCAGCAGGATCCTTGATCAGTTGGGGAACTGGGCCAAGAAATGACTAATGAAGTTTAATACATTTTGCAAAGTCAAGTCAAGGTAGGAGTTTCATGGTGAATGGTAGGTCTTAAAGGACCTTGGAGTTCAGGTGGATGTTTCCCTGGAAGTGGAGTCACAGGTCGACAGGGCAATGGTACTGGTCTTCAACAGTCAGAGTGTTGAGTACAGAAGTTAGGAAGTTATGTTGCAGTTGTGCAGGACGTTGGTGGGGCCAGACTTGGAGTACTGTGTTCAGTTTTGGTCACTTTGTTATAGGAAGGATGCAATTAAACTGAAGAGTGCAGAAGAAATTTACAAGAATTTTGCCAAGACTCAATGGCCTTAATTACAGGGAGAGCTTAGACAAGCTTGGACTTTTTCTTTTTAGAGCACAGGAGACGGAGGGGGAATCTTATAAAAAAGTATATAAGATCATGAGAGGCATGGATAGGGTGAATGCACTCAATCTTTATCCCAAGAAGAGGAAATCGAGTACGAGAGGACATCAGTTTAAAATTAGAGGGAAAAAGAATAAAAGGGAACCTGAGGGGCAACTTTTTTGTTTACACTGAGGGTGGTACACATATGGAATGAGCTGCCAGTAAAAGTGGTTGATGTGGGTACATTCACAATATTTAAAAAGGCATTTGGATAAATACGTGGATAGGAAAGATTTAGAAGGATATGGGCCAACTGCAGGGAAATGGGGTTAGCGTGGTTGGACATTTTAGTCAGCATGGACCAGTTTGGGCCAAAGGGGTCTGTCTGTGCTGTAGGACTCCATGACTCTATAACAGTACAGCACAGGAACAGGCCTTTGGTCAACCATGTCTGCGTTGGCCAGAATGCCATTCTAAACTAACTGCATCTGCCTGCACATCAATTTTCTTGTATAAATTCTAATAGTTACAGTACATTTTACAGTATGATTATACAACTAGGAGGACAGAATTGGACTCAGATGGAAGAGCTCTATAACCACCGTCAGCAGGTTTTTTTGATCACTTGCATAAATGGAAAATAAACGCAAGAATAAATATTCAAGTATTCAATAACCATGAAACAACACTCCAGCTCTGAATTATATTCCAGCAACGTAATAACTGTGTTACTGGAATAGGAATATGAATGACATGAGTTCAAATCCCATCATGGTTGTTTCAGGATTAAAGTTTTTCTTTCAAAGATCTGGAATTTTAAAACAATAAATATCAGAAAAAATAACAATGAAGCAAATAGACTGTTGTAAAAATCTAACTGGTTCTCTAGCAAAAATAACTTGCAATCCTTGCCCAGCCTCGTCTGCAAACAGTTGTAGTCTCACATTAATGTGGTGAACTGTAAACTCAAAACGGCCTGCAGAATACTCAGTCATTCTGAGTATGACTATAAAGATCAACAGAGCTGGAGGGTAGACTGTCTGAGGTAGGTGGTGAGAAACAGGAAATATTTCAAGTAAAATCACAACTTCACTGTCTACCTGTTACAGTCCCAATGACAGCACAGTTTTCATGGAACATAAACGCAAGAGATATGGTGCACAACAGGCATGTGTACTCAATGTGAGTGAGAGCACAGAGCCACACATAGACTGGACTAGGTAAAATGAAGGGTTTCCTTTCCCTGAAGAATATTCGGGCTTCTTTTTTACCCCTCAACAGTCTAAAACCTCTTAGTCAACAAATCAAATTCTCAAATTGCCATGGTGGGAATTAAGGCTAATATTCTCTGGACTACTCATCCAATTAAAGGACAAGAGTTGACAAACCCTGTTTTCACACTAATGACTTCTTCCAATGTACTGTGTGGCACGACACCATATTACACAGCATTCAAAAGCTGCTGCCGGCAATCAGCAACAGAATTATATTTCTGAAATCTCACGGTTATCCATGTTTCTCATTTTTTACTATCAAACCAAATGATCAATGCTGCATCAATGAGGACAGAAGCAGATCATGTTCAGAGCAGTACCAAGCGCATCAGAAAATGAAGTATCAATGTTAAAATGCGACCATACAAGACTACATGAATGCTAAGCGATAGAAGCAGCATATTTAAGACAAAGCTAAGGGACCCCCACAACCAAACAATCAGGGCAAAATTCTGCAATAATGCCATGCCCAATCATGAATACTGATGGACTATTAAGCAACAAACAGAAGGAGAAGACTGTGAACTTTCCCAACCTCGACTGACTGAATTGGTGTGCTGTTGTCCAAACTTTTTGACATTTACTGCAAAGAAAATCAGCACTTCTCTTTTGCTGAAATACAGACATTTGAAAAAAGTCCCACAGGTTCCAGAAACCTTCTGTCTTAATCAAGAAGGTATGCTTAATTATTTACATTCACATATTTATTTTAGTAAGGCCATATTTGGCATACCGTGTGTAATTCTGATCACCAAAGCATAGCAAAGGTGTGGAGACTTTACAGAGGATACAAAAGAGGTTAAGCAGACAGGTGCCTAAATTGGAGTGTATTTAGCTAATAAAGAGAGGTTGAACAAACTTGGATTGTTTTCACTAGTGTCAGAGGCTGAGAGGTGACCTTACAGAAGTATGAGAGACATCGATAGGGTGTATAGTAAGGAATTTTTTTCCCAGGGTGGAAATGTCAAATACCAGGGGGCATATGTTCAAAGTGTGCCGGGGAAATTTTCAAGGCGATGTGCAAGGCAAGTTTTTTTAAACAGGGTTCAGTCGGTGCCATGCAACGCACTGCTGGTGGAAATGGTAGAAGTAGCTATGAGAGCAGCGTTTCAGAGGCACTTAGACAGATATGTGACTAGGCAAGGATGAAGGAATACAGCCCCCTATGCAGGCAAATGGAATTCGTTTAAAATGGCATCAAGGTCAGCATAGACATGCTGGGCTGAAAGGTCTGTGCCTATACTATACTGTTCTATGTTTATGTGAGTGCAATTGTGTTCTCCTTAGGAAAGCCTCAGTTGCTCTGTAAAACATGATAATGCCTAAAATTTGCAAGAATGCACTTATCACCTTTGGACATCTATCAGAATCAGGATACCTGGATAATTTTGTCTATTAGAAATAAGAGAGACAAATTCCAGCCTGCCAACTACTGTCCTTGCTTAGATCAACCACAATGGCACTAACCACAGCAGGTATCGAATTAGGACCTCCTAATCTGTGCAGTCCATGGTGCAACCTTTACAGGCTTTCTATTTTTTTTTGGCCCCATCACTTTCTCCAAATCAATTAAATACAATGAAGTGCACCAAGTTCATGCAGGCAAACAAAACATACTTCCTACCTCGTCTGACAAACAGAATAAGGTAACAGCCAATTCAACTATTTTCACTGGTATTGGTTGAGGAAAAAATGAATTACTTCGAATCGTCTGCTAAATTTAAGTAACATAAAAGAAATCTCGAATCTCAGCTGAACCTCAGTCGTGATCAGTCAAAACTCTGTAATAACCTGAGTGATAATTACTTGCACAATTAAGCACCTCATGAGGTGTTTTAGCAGGATTTTATGGGGTGTGACCAGGCAATGTCAGCTCGGCCAACGCAATGACAAATTGGATTCTGCTGAGAACAGCAAATATGCATTCAAGCTAGAGGCTCTTGTGCCCCGGTCCAAATTCACGCCTCACCAATAACTGTCCAAACAGATTTGAGAGAAACATTCCTACCAAAGTTTAGCCACAGCCCAAAACCTCTCCAGATCAATCCATCCAACATTGGTCCCAGGCTGGTCTCATCCTCAATCTGTACCATCTTTCTGCAGCCTTTGCTGAAACACTAAGCTGGTCCTGTTCCCTGCCTTTGATCTTACCTACTACCTGCCAAATAACTGAACAACTATTGTGTGTCACTTTTCAAATTCAGCAAAACTAATAGTCATTTCAGTCTACAGTTTGACTTAATACTCACCACAGCTTTGTTAACAAACATTTTCACCAGCTCGGTGGATCACACCATTTTACCAGTGCCAGTTACCTTACATCCAAGCAGCCATCTGCATGCAAGAGTTGGAAAGGTGATTGCTCGCTTACTATTCAACAATCCAGAGCAAGAAAATGATACTGTGTTATCAAAATATGGTAATTACGTATATGCATCTTCCACTATGGGCAAGGTCTATGAGAAATGATTAGCTATGTGAAAATAATCAGAATTTTTTACTTACTAGCTCACAAATCTATTAAACTTAGTTAATTCAGTATAAACAGAGTTGAACCTGCAACCGCCTAAAAGACACAATAGCACCAATGCTCCCACTATGTTGTGTGATAATACAATAAACAGGAACATGCTGCACAGGAAACAAACAGGCTGCACACAAGCAGGTTTCCCTTTAAAGACACACATGTGGTAGACACATATGGCATATATCAATCTTAACAGGACTGCATATTGCAACAAGCCAGTTGCAGACAGCAAACAGAACTTCAAGTGAATATTGATTAGTGCCTCATCATGCAGTGTAAGAGCATTAGAGAACCATTGAGTGATCCCTTCAACAGTTAAGAATGCAAAGATGCAGGATTTTGAAGAGCAGATATTTTCAAGCAACCCAGCGCTGCATATAAATAGCATAGGAATCTAAAATATCTGTGAATATCAGCAATATAGTCACAAATGCTGTGACTCTTAAACAAAGCAGACCCGAGAAGCTGCAAATACAACTGGTGTAGGGAATTATCAGCTTGCAATAGTATTCTGGTTTGGGTGTATTCCTCAACTGTTGCTAATGCACAGTGCATAACATCCTGTTTATCGTATCTAGGAGCAGGACAAGGAAAGATAATGAACCACAGTCTGAAGATATAGGAAATAAGTACTTTAAATGTACTGAAAATTTTTTATGCCATATTCTGTCATATGCTTTGTACTTAAAAGGCAAACTAAACTAACATTTTGGGTTATCTTAAAATAATTGACCATAATTATACATTCAGTTACATTAGCCCTCTATATTTAACCAATTATTGATAAAGGATGACTGTTTTATTCAGGCTCATGACCTGTCAAAAGATTTAAAGTTTCATTACCACAATCAGTCTTCAGCAGTCACTAACTGTTGGATTTAATCAAATTATTTTACATCTCCTTATGTAGATCTACGCAATACTATTCTCCAGCTAAAAGAATAAAGGGGTAAAACAATTTTAATTATTCCTATCAACCTGTATTGTTCAAACAGGTGAGTCAATTGCTACAGTTGGCTCACCATCAATTTATTCCCTCCCTCATGTGGTCTCTTCATTCTCTCTTCTAATCTCATTTTTCTTCCCCACCCTTGTAATGACTCCCACTGAACTGCAATTAGGGACACAAGAAGTCACAGTTGAAAGAAAAGATGTTTTTTTCATCTTCTGGTGAGTTCAAGGTTAAACCAAAGAACTATATTACGGTTTCTCACCAATCATGAAAAGATACTCAAAGTTCATATCTATTGGTGTTGGATTGAAAATCTTACATCTTAATATTTTCCAACAATATTTCCTGTCACACAAAAAAAAGAGTAGGTGTATGCTATTTGGCCTCTCAAGGCTGACCCAGCCATTCAACAAGACCATGACTTATCGACCCCAGGCCTCAACTCTTTTATCATGCCAACTCGGTATAGCTTTAAACTCCCTGGACATTTAAAGACTCTATCATCTTTTAAAGTACTTTCAGTGATATAGCCTCAATAGTTCTCTGGGTAGAGAACTCCATACATTCACTACCCTCCGGGAGAAGAAATTCCTTTGCCTCTCGGTTTTAAATGAATGTCCCTTTATTCTGTAACTTTAGCCCGAGCCCTACATGGGGAAACACTCTCAGCATCTACCCTGAAAAGTTTCCTTACAATCTTAAATATTTCAATAAGGCCATTCCTCCTTCTTGCAAACTCAATGACCAAGTACAAACTCCTCAAACTTTGCTCATATAACAGCTTGTCAGTAACCAGCCTAACAAACCTGAAATACTTCCAATGCAAAAATGTCTCTACTTAAGTAAGGAGATCAAAAGTGCACACTGCATTTTATGCACGATCTCACCACCAGTACAATCAATAATTAAAACAATTGAGCAATTTTAACTACTAATATAATATGTAAAGTTATGGAAAGATTTCCCAACTCCTATTCCTTTTCTGTCTTACAACAAAGGCCAATATACGCTTGCCTTAACTTCTTGCATCTGTATGCTAATTGTTGCAATTTATGGGTAAGGACACTCAGATCCCTCTGGACCAGAGCATTCTGCAATCTCTACCCATTTAAACAATGCTCTGTCTTTCTATTCTGCCTGCTGAAGAGAACCATTTCACATTTTACATTATAAATCTATCAGTCAAATTTTCATCTGTTTGCTTAAATTATTGAAATCCCTTTGCAGACTCTTTGCATCCTTGCCACAACCTGTTTCCCTACTTAGCTTCATACTTTCAGCAAATTTGGCTACGATACAGTTGGATCCTTCATTCAAGATATTAATACAGACTGTAGACTATAATGCTTGTGGCACTATTTAGGGCTTACTGATCTGAAAATGACCCATTTGTCCTAACTCTCTTTTTCTTATTAATTAGCGAATCCGCTATCCAAGGTAATAAATTACACCCAAACACTACATCGAGCAGTTCCCTTTCATCCATCCTGTTTGTTACATCTTCAAAGAATTCTAATAAACTTGGAAAGCTGAATTCCTTTTCACAAAAGAACACTGTCTAACTGTACTATGATTTTCTAAATATCCGCTATCTCATTTTTGTAGACATGTTGTACAGCATGTCACCTTGTTTTTATTTGTGACGTGATTATTTTGTGATATAATGATAGTTGCGCAATCTTGGTGCAAAACTATAGCCTGTGCACTTTCTGTAATTTTATTATTTCAATTTTAAACGAGGTCTATCAATTCTTGCTCTGTTTAACTCCTTTCTTCCACAGTTTTTACAGCTTTCTAATCCACTGGACTTTTCCAAAATCATGGCATTTTTGGAAACCAATGCATCCACTATCTCTGCAGTCCCTTTATTTTCAGGCAGAACACAAAGTCCAAAAGATTCAGCCAAGTTCCAGGTTGCTCCTTTTACCTCACCTCTGAAATTTAACTATCTACTGAACCTTCTACTGTGCATAGCGATATGGGTGGCACAGTAGTTAGCACTGCTGCCTCACAGCACCAGGGACCCGGGTTCAATTCCCGCCTTGGGCAACTGTCTAAGTGGAGTTTACACATTCTCCCAGTGTCTCCCCGGGTGCTCCGGTTTCCTCGCACAACCCAAAGATGGGCAGGTTAGGTGAAATGACCATGCTAAATTGCCCGTAGTGTTAGGTGTAGGGGAATGGGTCTGGGTGGGTTGGTCTTTAGAGGGTCGGTGTGGACTTGTTGGGCCGAACGGCCTGTTTCCATACTGGAAGTAATCTAATCTAATAATCTAAAACAACTGATCAAAATGTCTATTATTTTTCTATTTCCCATTATTAATTCCCAAGTCTCTCCAAAGGGTGCATGCTCGTATATAAGTAGAAGCTTTTACTGTCAGTTTCTACAGTTTTCCTACTCCATATTCTTTATTGCTTTGAAGTTATCCTTAGGGAAGCCACAAAAACAAGCTATCCGCTGCCCTACCCTGCAATTTCCTAGAACTGCATGCCTTTCCTTTTAATTTGGTACCATTCTGAACTTCCTCAGTAGGACACAAGTGGTGTATTGTTGCTACGGGAAATATGGCTTTGTTAAGAACAATGAAATACCTTCATAAGTGTTAGTAGTCAAAAGAGGAGAGAGGATAAGGGCCTTGAGCAGTAGATAGGGAAGAAGGATGAAGTAAGAAAGGGAATGGATCATGGGTGGATGAAGGGATAAATAAATTAATGGGTGCCAGCCTGTGGGAGCAGATGGAAATGAAACAATTAATAGGCACTTTCACCCTCCATCCTAAATACACACGTGGTTCTAATCTCCACCATATCAATGACAAACTATTTACCTGGAAGCAGAGGAGAAAAGTTAAGGAGAAACAAAATTAGATTTTATGAAAAACAGAAGAGTAAGGGAGTCAGAGTCAGTGGGAGTGAGACTGGAGAAAAACAACCCAAATAAAGTGGAAAGTGACATAATGGAGATGATTTATACCAACCTGCCTTTTTCAATGTCACAGGAGTTTGACAATACTTGTTAAACTGTATTAAATGCTAATATGTTCTGTTATTACAAAACAAAAGTGCAATTACAAAGCTCCTTTAACATGGGAAAATTTTCCAAGATGCTTAAATTCCCTTTTCTCACAGTAAAATAACAGCAGCTATGTGAAACTTTTCATTGTATAATACATTACAATGAATAAAACCCATAATTGCCAGTAGGTCTTACAATGTGAAAACCTTCCAGTCATTTTCCATGTTGTATTTAGAGGAAGCTAAGTAAAATGTCAAGTCCAGAACAAAAGATCAATATTTCACAATTTGGAAGTCATATATCCTGCTTTAATTTGCATTTTTTATTGTAAAAGTACACATCTACAATTCCAATGTACACAAGTGAAGAGGGCACTCAGCACAACACATAGCTCTACCACAGATTCTCAACTCCATGTTATTACAATTGTGCAGCTCATCCACAATTTCGCCCAGCCAGGCTGATGCCCTATAACTGTAAATGTGGAAAACAGATTATTTTTAATAAGAGTTTTCATCTAACTGAGGAGGCTTCAGAGCAATCCAAATCCAATGATCTGTTCTGAAAAAAAAACTGCTCTTTCTAAAAAAAAAGAGAGCTGTGAAACATTCAGCCATCATGTCTGTGGCAATCCATAATATTGTAATTAAATTAAATCCAAATAACAATTTTTAAGATCACGAGGGGTGTGGATAGGGTAAATAGTCAAGATCTTTTCCCCAGGGTAGGGGAGGGCAGAGGGGAAGGACTTAAAAGGGAGCCAAGGGCTGAGGGTGGTATGTGTATGGAATGAACTGCCAGAAGTGGTGAAGGCTGGGACAATTACAACATTTAAAAGGCATTTAGATGGGTATACGAATAGGAAGAGTTTAGATGGATATGGACTAAATACTCGCAATGGGACTAGATTAATTTAGGATATCTGGTTGGCTTGGACAAGTTGGACCAAAGGGTCTGTTTCCGTGCTGTACATGTGTATGACTCTCTGACCTAAAATTAAAGTCAAATTGGACCATCTCCCCACATTAAAAGAATCCTTTAAAGACCTCCAGAATCTGGATCTGTACTTTTGCCAAATCCTAATCAGTTATTCCTTTTTTCAGAATAGGTTGCTATGTCCTATTTGTCTACCATATTTTGTGGAAATCGTCTATTGGTTTGAAAGGTTTTGTGGGCGAGGGCGGGGGGGGGGGGGAGGCAGCAGGATTTTCCGTTGGCCAGAAGGTTACTTTGCAGGCATTAATTTGGAGCTGTGTGCATGGGGACCCTGTGGAATCCCCATCATTGCATTCTCAAAAATAATCAGTGGAAAATTGAACGTGCCTCTGTGCAAATCCACTATGCCTGAAACTCTACAAAAGATCTCCATAAAAACTGGAATGAAATTAAGTAAAATAGTTATTCTGAAACTTTAGACTAATAAAATTCATAGTCTCAAACCCACCAACCCACCCTCAACTGAGACTCAACATCATTTATGCCGGGACCTGACAGGATCCCTCAGTACCCAACAACTGCACTGAACTGCACCTGACTCCAACCTCTCCACCTGCCAACCCCTAAACTGCAACACCACCCCACCAGATCTGACCCAAACCTCTGCCAGATCCATTCATGCCCCTCTACTCACTGGCCCAGATTCCACCCAACCTCCCTCTGTTTTTGGACCTAAACCAAGATCCCCCACTGCCGGATATTAATCCGGCCAGATTTGACACCTACCCTCCCCACCAACCCAATCCAAACCCATTCTAAACACTTACTTGCCTCTTGATACCATACATCTTAACTATCACTTTGCCATTTTGTTATGTCATTACCCACAAGGTTTTATCAACCTTTGCAAGATCTATACACCACAATATCTAGGGCAAGTCGCCAATGTCGTAGTGAGGGTTTTAAGCACTGCTGGAGGTGCCATCTTTCAGATGAGATTAAACAAGTTCCTATCAGGTCTCTCATGTGGACATAAACCATTGCTATTTGGGGACTTTGTGATGTGCAAGTCAACTTTCACATATCTTACATTGCAACAGTCATAGCACTTCAAACACTTCATTGGCCCTAAAACAATTTGAGATGTCCTGAGACCATCACGGGTGCTACACAAAGATTTTATTTTATCTCAGTGAAGTATAGCAATAAACTCTTTGATTCAGCTAAGGAATCAAAACATTCTATAATTTTTTTTTATCTCAATAATTTCTGTTTATCCTATTCTTACAAAACACTGGATCTAAGAACTTTATTGGTAAATATATACACAATCCTCCAACACCATGCTCAAAATCTAAGTGAAGTGAATTCATTTACACCATCTACAACAAAGATTTTAAAACATGGAACATTGCTTCTCAAATATTTTTTACTCTGATGAGAAAACAGTGGTACTGTTCACCTTGGTCAGAACCTAGAGCTCTAACTTTAACGTATCAATGCCATTCTGAATGGAAGGTTCTCACAATTGCAACCAACTTTTCTAATGTGGCCTAACGAGTAATTTGTGGAATATTAAAATAACTGGTTTCAAGTTATCATGCAGTGCCATCATTTGAAGAACTGAATGATTGTTGGCCCTTTTTGTAAAACCTGGCAAATATAAACCGCACCTCACACACAGCAGCGGAAAATTACAACCCTTCAAGTTCCACACTGACCTGTGGCATTTCCTATTTTCTTTAGCACTATGATGCTGATTTTCTGAAAGGTTGTATTAATCAAACTATCGACAATTTGTCAAATAAGGAAAATATTTTGCATGTAATCTATAAATAAAATTACTGAAATTTCCATCAATACAAGACATCAAACCAACATGTTTCCCCAGTACGCAATAATTGAGAAAATGTTGACACTTATTAATAGCCCCAAATATCTTTCAAAATGTGCACTGTTGTTTCCATCCTAAAACCGGCAGATCCAAACCTCCATATATGATTTCTCAGGAGACTTCAAGTTTAAGAAGTAGATGTGCAAAGAATCAAAACCAATTTAACTTCTGTAATTTTTAATGAGCCATTGATTTATCGCTGTTATCTACACCATCTGATTAAAATGTGTGGATTATTTCTGAATATGTAATATTCGTAAACTGCGCTCTAATTGGATATTAGTCCAGAAATCTCCCTCTAGTCTAGAGGGTCATAAAGGCAGAAATATAAACAGTAACAGTTAAACTAAAATGGAATAAAAAACAGGAGTGAAATGGGATTTGAAATGGGATTAGCATGGACGGACATTTTGGTCGGCATGGACCAAAGGGTCTGTCTCCATGCTGTAGGACTCTGAGTCCTCATATGTTTTGATTCTGATGCTGAATTTCTACTATAACTCTGAAATGCTTTGAAGAAATCAAAATTGTCAGAAAAATAAAGAAATCCAAAAATGCAAGCATGCACTGAGTTGCAAAACATCTAAAAAATAAAAATAGCAAACAATGTTTCCAAACAACAGACTAAAGGAACATTATGACCACACTTTCAGAGGCAGTGCAATATGACCGATGAGGAAGGACATGGAATTACTTAGGCTGTGGTTTCAGTATACTACTTTTTACAAAGGAATATGAACATCTTAAAGCTCCACAATCCTGTAATTCCCATTCTTCAAGTTCTCAAAAATATCAGAAAATAAAAAGTGTAAAAAAGTAAAACAGAAAATTGTAAATTATATGACAACATTCCAAAGCCTTTTGCTACACTGATGGGTTCAACTGAGGAAAGAAAATAAGATGACTTTGGCTTGGCTTGAATACAAGATTATAGGTTAAGGTTACACACCAGATCAAGTAACACTTCAACACAAAAACGTGCTATATTCCTCATAATCATCATTTCTAATTAAATTAAACTCTAATGTTGGACCAGCCCAATTACAACGAGAGTCAGCGGATCCATAAATGAAACATGTTATGGAGCAGACCAAACCTTTCCAATATACTAAGGAGATAGCCTAAACCCTAACTTTCATTTTAAACGAGAGTGTAAGGTACTGTCTTCTAGATACGTAATATTCATAAACTGCTCTCTCATTGGATATCGGTCCAGGAATCGCCCTCTAGCCCAGAGGCTCATAAATGCAGAAATATAAACAGGAACAATTAAATTAAAATGAAATAAAAAACATAAGTGAAATGGGGTTAGCATGGATGGACATTTTGGTCAGCCAAAGGGTCTGTCTCCGTGCTGTTGGGCTCTAGGAGTCTTCATATGTCAGTCACACTACTCAGCTTTAAGCAAAACACACTTTATTCTTACCCTTAAAATGCAATCAAAGAAGAATTGGTATAACTTTAGCTCTATTAGAAAACTCAACAGAATAATAGATTATTTAACTACTAAACAGCAACTGTTCCAATATAGTTACATCCCATAAATACACCCTTGGCAAAGGCAAAGTCAGTAAAACTGATTTGTCTCAATGTGATTCTGGCAACAGGGAGAACTCCAGCTTTCTGCTATGGCCAAGAGAGATGTTAAGCTTCCACAGCCAACTTCAAAACCCCAATAACTATTGAAAACTAAACTGAAACCCTGGTTCTGTGGAAGCCTGACTTCACCCATTCATGCTGCTTCTATTGTTCCAACTTTTAAATAACTTGAGGCCTTTTTATGAGCTTGAGGTGACAGCTCAACACTTATGGTTCAAAATCTCTCTTCAAAAAAAAATGTCAAAATACACCTCTGAATATGTAGAATCACCACAAACATTGTTGCAGAACAGTAGAAATGAGGTTCGCTCTAAAAAGGAAGAGGTCTGGAAAGTGAGGTACATGGGAACTGAAACTCTCAGAACACAAGCAAGTTAAGAAATGTATCACAACTGGGTCAAAAACAACCAGCAATCAAGCAAAGTATGAAGAAGCCTCCCATCACCCCCAAAACCAAGGAAGACCTGAGTGCAAAAAGAGGTCAGAGACTAAACAGGATATAACGTACCCACTGTTAATACTGCAGAAACTCAACAACATACTCTCCACAATGATATGAGAAATTCCCACACTCGAGAAGCTTCAAAGAGGAGTGACAGTGTCGTAGATTGATAGGAGTGGCTGTATGCAACATTTACAGGAAGCAAAACACCATTTTTTGTAGTTGAACTTAAAACAATATATTTATATAAACTGAATGAAGTGTTTATCAACTGCTGTGTTTTTCATTACAAAACAAGTTAGTGATTATTTTAAGCCATTCTCAACTGTCAACTTTAAAAGGATTTTATGATTTTCCCAATTATATTGTATTATATGGATTTGTAAATATCTCAATCAATTAAACTGTACAAACTTGAAAGGTACCATCATAGATGCTGGTATCATTAACAGATATTAAATTCTAATTTGAGAAGCAGCTGTAAGCAAGTACTCACTTCATATATTGTACTGACTAATTCTATTAAGTGTCAACTTAAATAAATTAACACTTGACTATGTAGTTAATCACATCCTATAAACGAGTCGTACAATTTCTGTGATTTCATGATGAATAAGATATGATCCGTGTGATACTTAGTGGCCAGGGAGTAATACTCATGATTTACACGACCCTCGGTCACCACAGATGTAGCATAATATTTACTATCAGCAATCAACAAGAATATTGGGCTGAGGAATAATAAAACGGGAAACAATTATTCTCAATATATCACATCAATGACATGTTCTTCAATTTGCTAGGCACTCCATAATATTCGAAATGCATGGGATTATATAATGTAAACAGCAAATGAGAAATGGAGATAATGAATGGCAATTGCAAACATTTGGGAAGTGACAGTCCATTGCCATCCTGAAGAGATACTGCATTCTTGGAGGCACCAGCTTTTGGAGGAGGTGTTAAACCACTGCCCTGATAGGTAAAAGACTCCCTTTACTATTACAAAAAAAAAAGGAGTTCTCCTTGGGTAATGCTGGCAAATATTTATCCCTCAATGACCACTGTTAAAACTGATTACTTAGCCATTCTCAAGAAATCAAAATGTACTTTATAAAAAGGATTAAAGGGGCTCTCTATTGCTCCAAGAACTTCACTCGGGAATCCTCGAATATCCCAAATTAACTGGAGTTCAACCAAACAAAAGCACAGTGATTAAGAAAGGGAAAGCTCTGCTCATGATTAGTCGACTGTAATGCTGTGACCCTGTCAGACTAGCACCAAGTTCACAAAATCTGTGTCAATCCATTTCCCAACTGATTTTCAGCCAATGGCAATGAGCCCTGATTAAGTTAGTGTCTTAAAAACGAGGGGGAGAACTTCAGTCAAGAAAAAATACAAAGAGTTAAAAGAGGTGCAAAAACATTGTTCTATTATGCATTGGTTCATTTTTTGAGAAGTTGAAGAGGACTTATTCACAGGGATTTCCTGAATCTTACAGCTGGTTGGGTAGGTGTGCAAGAAAGGCTCAGGACATAACTAGATCAGGGGAAATATGAGTGACACAACTGGGTCTGGTGGCTTCTAGTTTTAAATGGTCAACATAATATTAAAGAAAAAAACTTCCTATTATTTGCCTATGGACTTTTAAAAAAAACATAAATAATGCATATCTAGCCTACTGATGTACATTAGAAAAGACCAGCACCACAACATTAAATCCACAACACAATCAAAAATAGAACAAAGTTAAAATTAAGTATAGCACAAATACATTACAACACAACTTGAACAAATATTGCCAATGACCAAACATTTAACTTTACCTCACGTCAATTGCAACTCACAACAAACCAGCTACAAATAATTTTCACTGAACCATAAATACTTAGTTCATATCGCATGTACCAAGTGTTATAATCATTTATTTTAATTTTAGCTAAGTCATAAACACATGAAATAGCTAAAAGTGTGCACCCAAAAAAGAGACAAAGCTATTTTCAGCAGACTTGCAGTAAGAATACTAGCTGCTGAATAAATTACTTGAATTAATGCTTAACTTACCCACAAAGGAAACTAGCAGATCAAGGGTAAATCATTGTCTACACTATGCAACTCTTCAGCACACTATCCAAGGCTGTAACGAGTATGTGTGTACATAGAGCCCAATTAACATATTCCAGATAAAAGAAATAACTGAAGCACCAGACCAATAGGTTACACAATGCAAAAAGAATAGAATTAAACTAGCAACTTCTAAGATGACTACAAGGAGTAACAGTTGAAACAGGTATATACTTTGCAAAAGTTAGCAAAAACTCAAAGAATATCAAGTTGATCAGATTAAAGAGAAATTCACCAACACATTCCACCCTGACCTTAAATTTACCAGGACTATCTCTGACACCTCCCTCCCCCCTTCCTGGACCTCTCCATCTCCACTAATGACGACCGACTTGACACTGACATTTTTTTTTTACAAACCCACTGACTCCCACAGCTACCTGGATTACACCTCTTCCCACCCTACCTCTTGCAAAAATGCCATCCCGTATTCCCAATTCCTCCGCCTCATCTGCTCCCAGGAGGACTATTTCCACCACAGAACATACCAGATGGCCTCCTTCTTTAGAAACTGCAATTTCCATGTGGTTAAAGATGCCCTCCAACGCACTCGTCCACACCCCGCACCACCGCCCTCAGACCCCACCCCTCCAAATGTTACAAGGACAGAAGGCCCCTGGTGCTCACCTTCCACCCTACCAACCTTTGCATAAACCAAATCATCTGCTGACATTTCCAGCACCTCCAAAAAGACCCCACCACCTCGGATATATTTCCCTCCCCACCCCTTTCCACCTTCCGCAAAGACCGTTCCCTCCTCGACTACCTGGTCAGGTCCACGCACCCCTACAACCCACCCTCCCATCCTGCACCTTCCCCTGCCACCGCAGGAACTGTAAAACCTGCACCCACATCTCCTCCCTCACCTCCATCCAAGGCCCTAAAGGAGCCTTCCACATCCATCAAAGTTTTACCTGCACATCCACTAATATCATTTATTGTATCCATTGCTTCCGATGCAGTCTCCTCTCCTCTGCCTCCTAGCAGAGCGCTTTAGGGAACATCTCCGGGACACCTGCACCAATCAACCACACTGGCCTGTGGCCCAACATTTCAACTCCCCCTTCCACTCTGCCGAGGACATGGAGGTCCTGGGCCTCCTTCACCGCCGCTCCCTCACCACCAGACGCCTGGAGGAAGAACGCCTCATCTTCCACCTCGGAACACTTCAACCCCAGGGCATCAATGTGGACTTCAACAGTTTCCTCATTTCCCCTTCCCACACCTCACCCCAGTTCCAAACTTCCAGCTCAGCACTGTCCCCATGACTTGTCCTACCAGCCTATCTTCTTTTCCACCTATCCACTCCACCCTCCACCCGCCCCCGACCTATCACCTTCATCCCCTCCCCCACTCACCCATTGTACTCTATGCTACTTTCTCCCCACCCCCACCCTCCTCTAGCTTATCTCTCCACACTTCTGGCTCTCTGCCTTTATTCCTGATGAAGGGCTTTTGCCCAAAACGTCGATCTTACCGCTAAACCTCAGATGCTGCCTGAACTGCTGTGCTCTTCCAGCACCACTAATCCAGAATCTGGTTTCCAGCATCTGCAGTCATTGTTTTTACCTACCTTAAAAGAGAAATTAACCGAGTCTGACTTTCAATCTGTTGTTACAATTTCCAAAATAGTGCTGGTAATGGTGATGGGAGATAGCAGCATACACAGTATTGCAGTGGCCCCATTTAACAAATTCACTGGAATTTCTTTCTAAATATATTGAGGATATTGCTGTATATTATAAATAAAGTAATTAACTCCTTTATGTTGAATTTCATTATCAAGCCATAGAAATTACTGGCATTTCAATGCTATATTTTTAAAATTACAGAGAATAAAAATAAATACAATATCTTATTTTAACCTGCTATACGTTGTTTCATTAAAGGAAAGTGATTCAAACTATAGGTCTGTCTTTATTGTTTGACACAAGCTCATGTTCCTCATTCCCTCAGACACTGTACAGTTAAAATGTGAATATGCACAGTGCTTCCCTGCAATACCCACTTGAACCATTTCATAATCTTTCAGTGATATAATTATTTCCTCCACCCACCATCTAATTTGATACCCTCTTCTTTAAATGACTCAATCCTACATTGTTGAATTTATTTCAGATATCTTCAAAGCATAAGTGTCAACTTTTATTTCTCACAGTGCAATGGCTGAATCAGTAGATTTTCCTCTTCTACAACATCAGGTCTACCTTTCTAGACTTTCCTTTATGACTTTTCAGTCTCCTTCTCTCATCTGTGAACTCTTCTTCCTCATTCTTTGAAGTTCCAAATATGACACTACAAATGTCTTCAGACCTGTGGCAATCAGCCCAGATTCTGAAGTTAGCAGTGAACTAAAGGGCACTTGCCATTCATTGCAATACCAGCTGCTAACAGACTCTTTCAGCAGAGCCCAACCTACAGTGCAGAGAAGAACGAGGCAACCCCTCATCCTCTTGAAGGAATGTGGAACCTGTGTAAACAGGGCAAGCAACAGTACATCTCCGCAAATATTCAAATTAAAGAATCCTCATTGAGGTATGCAAAGCTCGAATCAGGAAATATGAGTTAGCACACCAATGTAAAATCAAGTACAGAAAGCAAAGAATGGAGCGGTGATCTTGAGAAAAAATTGTTCTAATATCTACAATATTTCCAACAATAAATAAAACCTAACAGAATGACACTCCATGGTTCATGAATTAAATTTGAATTGAATTGAATTTATTGTCACGTGTACTGAGGCACAGTAAAAAGCTTTGTCTTGCGAGCAATACAGGCAGATCACGCAGTTAAATAGCACAGATAAGCAAATGATAGGTAAACAGCGGCAAAAACAAAAACACAAGTATAGCCAAATGCTAAGAGTTTAACAGTCCATTCAGTATTCTAACAACAGTAGGGTAGAAACTGTTTTGAAACCAGCTGGTGTGTGTGCGCGCGCGTTCAGGCTTGGTCATTGAAAGTAATTAAACTAAAAAAACTTTATAGATCATTTAAAACATATCTCCACATTCACAATAATTCTTCAGGCTTTTAAAGTTCTAGTTTGACATCTAATTACTTCGATTAGGTCAAATTCATGATTTTTTTCTGCTGTTTGGAACATCGACATTTTGTACTAGGATTGCGCAATCTTAGCCAGTTTCTCAACTTAAAAGAATGAGGTTACAAATGCCATAACTATTATCACAGGATACTTTATTTCACAATAATTTGCCCAGTGAAACTTAAGCATATTGGCAAAAGTTCCTTTCCAAAGGACAGGCCACTCCACTGGCAGTTCGAGGAACTTACAATTCACAGTTTGCACTAAGCCAATATCAGACTTCCTCCATAGCCTTATCATAAACCTATGGGTTCTCTCTCAGCCTTTCTTTCCCCAGTCCTACTAGTACTACACCCCATTCTAGCATAGCACACTCCAAACAAGATTTTTGAGCTTTCATCTGAGCCACTTAGTTCTGTCTGCATGTCAACTGTTGTTAAAACAGTAAGTTTAAATTTGATAATTTTATTTTTCTAACAAATGACTAAATATTCCAAACGAGTAATCAAAACAAATAGTTTCTCTTTAATTACAAAGATGGTCTAATAAAGCAATTAAAATCTGAACAATTTTTGTACAAGTGATAAGTATTTTGAAAGAACTGAAGTTAATAATTTGCCTCCATAATGCTGCAAACCGTCTCTGAAATGTTATCCAATACCAGATAAATTAAAAAGCACAACTGTAAATTGTTATAAAAAGAAAAGTCAATCTATTAATAAAGGATACGTCATCACCAGCTGTAAATGATCGATTTCAAAATGATTTTTTGTTAATTCACAAGCAGCAAAATTGGAAATTATATTCAATTTGACTAGTGTGGTGTAAAATTTCAGTTCATTACCAGTGACTGGAAACTGAACTGGACTAGTCGTATACATGTAGTGGTTACAAGAGTAGGTCAGAGGATGGAATTCCACAGTGAGTAAGTCACATCTCCTGACATTCCAAAGCATTCTTAAGGTCTAGTCAGCACAATTTAGAGTACGATGGAATACTCTTCATTTTCCTGGATAAGTGCAGCTCCAATACCATTAAAGAAGCTGAGCAACATTCAGAACAAAAAACCTCCTGACCATTTCAGGTGCTGGATGGCAAATTATTTAAACTCTTCACTTTTATACCATGAGTGCAATGTAACTAATCAAATCTTGTGAAAAGTACCCCCCAAATCCAGGATTTTGAATAGCTATAAGGACAAGTAGGCACGTAAGAACATCAACACTTGCAAGTTCTCGTGAACCACACACCATCCTGATTCAGAAACTGTTCGACTACTTTCACTGGGTCAAACTCCCAAACTGACAGTCTATCTATGCTACACAAACCCCAACAGCTCAAGAATATAACTCATCCCCAGCTCTTTGAGAACAATGAGAAAAGTGAATAAAGGCCAACAATCCCTATATCCCTTGAATAAATATTAAAATACACACATTTGAGACTTATCTTTAGAACATAGAATAGTACAGCACAGAACAGGCCCTCCAACCCACGATGTTGTGCCGACCACTGATCCTCATGTTTGCACCCTCAAATTCTGTGAAAAGTCGTCTCTTAAATGTCCCCAATGACCTTGCTTCCACAACTGCTGCTGGCAACGTATTCCATGCTCTCACAACTCTCTCTGTGTAAAGAATCCGCCTCTGACATCCCCTCTATACTTTCCTCCAACCAGCTTAAAACTAATGACCCCTTGTGTTAGTCATTTCTGCCCTGGGAAATAGTCTTTGGCTATCGACTCTATCTATG
The DNA here is from genome assembly GCF_047496795.1 of Chiloscyllium punctatum. Taxonomy (NCBI): domain Eukaryota; kingdom Metazoa; phylum Chordata; class Chondrichthyes; order Orectolobiformes; family Hemiscylliidae; genus Chiloscyllium; species Chiloscyllium punctatum. The sequence goes on along the minus strand of NC_092770.1, from coordinate 69,531,008 downwards.
CCTCTCATTATCTTGTATACCTCATTTAGGTCCCCTCTCCTCCTCCTCTTCTGCAATGAAAAAAATCCGAGCTCAGTCAACCTCTCTTCATAAGGTAAGCCCTCCAGTCCAGGCAGCATCCTGGTAAACCTCCTCTGAACCCTCTCCAAAGCATCCACATCTTTCCTATAATAGGGCGACCAGAACTGGACGGAGTATTCCAAGTGCGGTCTAACCAAAGTTTTAGAACATAGAACATAGAAAAATACAGCGCAGTACAGGCCCTTCGGCCCTCGATGTTGCGCCGACCGAAGCCTACCTAACCTACACTAGCCCAATAACCTCCATATGCTTGTCCAATGCCTGCTTAAATGACCCTAAAGAGGGAGATTCCACCACTGCTACTGGCAGGGCATTCCATGAACTCACAACCCGCTGAGTAAAAAATCTACCCCTAACATCTGTCCTATACCAACCTCCCCTTAATTTAAAGCTGTGTCCCCTGGTAACAGCTGACTTCATTAGCGGAAAAAGGTTCTCACTGTCAACCCTATCTAAACCCCTAATCATCTTGTACACCTCTATCAAGTCACCCCTAAACCTTCTTTTCTCCAATGAGAAAAGCCCCAAGTGCCTCAGCCTTTTCTCATACGATCTTCCTACCATGCCAGGCAACATCCTGGTAAACCTCCTCTGCACTCGTTCCAATGCCTCCACATCCTTCCGATAATATGGCGACCAAAACTGCACACAATACTCCAGATGAGGCCGCACCAGAGTCTTATACAACTGCAACATGACCTCAGGACTCCGGAACTCAATTCCTCTACCAATAAAGCCCAGTACACCATATGCCTTCTTCACAGCACTATTTACCTGGGTGGCAACTTTCAAAGATCTGTGTACATGGACACCAAGATCCCTCTGCTCATCCACACTACCAAGTATCCAACCATTAGCCCAGTAATCCGTCTTCTTGTTACTCCTACCAAAGTGAATGACTTCACACTTAGCTACATTGAATTCCATTTGCCACCTTACTGCCCAGCTCTGCAACTTATCTATATCCCGCTGTAACCTGCCACATCCTTCTTCGCTGTCCACAACTCCACCGACTTTCGTGTCATCCGCAAACTTGCTCACCCAGCCTTCAAGCCCCTCCTTCAGGTCATTTATAAAAATGACAAACAGCAATGGTCCCAAAACAGATCCTTGTGGAACACCGCTAGTAACTGCGCTCCAAGATGAACCTATACCATCAACTACTACCCTCTGTCTCCTTCCAGCCAGCCAATTCCTAATCCAAACCTCTAATGCACCCTCAATGCCATACCTCCGTAGTTTTTGCATTAGCCTGCCATGGGGTACCTTATCGAACGCCTTGCTAAAATCCATATACACCACATCTACTGCTTTACCCTCGTCCACTTCCTTCGTCACCTTCTCAAAGAATTCAATAAGGTTTGTGATGCACGACCTGCCCTTCACAAAACCATGCTGACTATCCTTGATCGCATTATTCCTATCCAGTTTTATAGAGCTGCAACAAGATCTCACGACTCAAACTCAATCCCTCCGTTAATGAAAGTCAAAACACCATATGCTTTCTTAACAACCCTGTCCACTTGGGTGGCCATTTTAAGGAATCTATGTACCTGCACACCAAGATCCCACTGTTCCTCCACACTGCCAAGAATCCTATCCTTAATCCTATACTCAGCTTTCAAATTCAACCTTCCAAAATGCATCACCTCCCATTCATCCAGGTTGAACTCCATCTGCCACCTCTCAACCCATCTCTGCAGCCTGTCAATGTCAAGGTCAACGACACCTCCAACCTTTGTGTCGTCTGTAAACTTGCTGACCCATCCTTCAATCCCCTCATCCAAGTCATTAATAAAAATTATAAGCAGTAGAAGCCCAAGGACAGAGCCCTGTGGAACACCACTCACCACTGACTTCCAGGCAGAATATTTTCCTTCTACTACCACTCGCTGTCTTCTGTTGGCCAGCCAATTCTGTATCCAGACAGCTATGTTCCCCTGTATCCCATTCCTCCTGACCTTCTGAATGAGCCTACCATGGGGAACCTTATCAAATGCCTTGCTGAAGTCCATATACACCACATCCACAGCTCGACCCTCATCAACTTTTCTAGTCACATCCTCAAAGAACTCGATAAGGTTTGTGAGGCATGACCTGCCCCTCACAAAGCCGTGTTGACTGCATTTAATCAAGCCATGCTCTTCCAGATGGTCATAAATCCTATCCCTCAGAATCCTTTCTAACACCTTGCAGACAACAGACGTGAGACTTAATGGTCTGTAATTGCCGGGGATTTCCCTATTTCCTTTCTTGAAGAGAGGAATTACATTTGCCTCTCTCCAGTCCTCAGGTATGACTCCAGTGGAGAGCGAGGATGCAAAGATCTTCGCAAGTGGCGAAGCAATTGCATTTCTCATTTCCCAAAGCAGCCGAGGACAAATCTGGTCCGGGCCTGGCGACTTGCCAATCTTAATGTTTGACAAAATTTTCAGCACGTCAGCTTCCTCTATCTCTATCCATTCCAGCATGCGCACCTGCTCTTCAAAGGTTTCATTCACTACAAAGTTCATTTCTTTCGTAAAGACAGAAGCAAAAAACTCATTTAGGGCTTCCCCTACCTCCTCAGACTCCACACACAAATTCCCTATGCTCTCCCTGATCGGCCCTACTCTTTCTTTGACCATTCTCCTATTCCTCACATAAGTGTAAAATGCCTTTGTGTTCTCCCTAATCCGTTCTGCCAAGCCTTTCTCGTGCCCCCTCCTGGCTCTCCTCAGACCATTTTTGAGCTCCTTCCTCACCTGCCTGTAATCCTCTAGAGCTGAGCTTGATCCTAGCTTCCTCCACCTTATGTAAGCTTCCTTTTTCCTTTTGATGAGAAGCTCCACCGCTCTAGTCATCCAAGGTTCCTTTATCTTACCACTTCTTGCCTGTCTCAGAGGGACATACTTATTCATCACTTGCAACAACTGCTCATTAAACAGTCTCCACATGAGTACAGTGCCTTTACCATGGAACAACTGCTCCCAATCCATGCTTCCTAACTCATGTCGAATCGCATCATAGTTTCCTCTTCCCCAATTAAATATCCTCCTATTTTGCCTAATCCTCTCCTTCTCCATAGCTATATAGAATGTGAGGTAGTTGTGGTCACTATCACCAAAATACTCTCCCACCACTAGATCTGATATCTGCCCCGGCTCATTTCCGAGCACCAAGCCTCGAATGGCCTCTCCCCTCGTCGGCCTGTCAACGTACTGAGTTAGGAAACCCTCCTGAACACACCTTACAAAAACAGCTCCATTCAAATCTTCTGCTCAAAGGAGGTTCCAATCAATATTGGGAATGTTAAAGTCACCCATTACAACAACCCTACTACGTCCACACTTTTCCAAAATCTGCCGACCTATGCTTTCTTCCATCTCCCTGCTGCTATTGGGGGGCCTGTAGTAAACCCCTAACAAGGTGATTGCTCCCTTGCTGTTCCTAATTTCCACCCATACCGACTCGGTAGGCAGATCTTCCTCGACAATGGAAGCTTCTGTAGCTGTGATACCCTCTCTGATTAGCAGTGCTACACCCCCTCCTCTTTCGCCCCCCTCCCTATTCTTTTTAAATGTTCTAAACCCTGGAACATCCAGCAACCATTCCTGCCCCTGAGAAACCCACATCTCTGTTATGACCACAACATCATAGCACCAGGTACTGATCCATGCTCTAAGTTCATCACTTTTATTCCTGATACTCCTTGCGTTAAAGCAAACACACTTTAACTGATCCCTTGGTTCCTTCCCAGGAAATTCCTTCCCACTAGCTGGTCTACCTCTTGCTACTGCCTCATCTGCATCAACTCTCCCCTCCGGTACACAGCTCAGGTTCCCACCTCCTGCCATACTAGTTTAAACCCTCTCGAACTACTCAAGCAAACCTTCCACCCAGGACATTGGTCCCCTTCCAGTTCAGATGCAACCCGTCCTTCTTGTACAGGTCCCACCTTCCCCAGAAGGCATCCCAATTATCTACATATCTGAAGCTCTCCTCCTATACCAGCTGCGCAGCCACATGTTAAGCTGCACCCGCTCCCTGTTCCTCGCCTCGCTATCTCGTGGCACCGGTAGTAAACTAGAAAACACTACTCTATTCGTCCTGCTTTGCAGCTTCCATCCTAACTTCCTGAAATCACTTTTTATATCCTCAATCCTTTTCCTGGTTATATCATTAGTGCCAATATGTGACACGATTTCTGGCTGGTCGCCCTCCCCTTTTAGAACCTTATACACCCGATCGGAGACGTCCTGGACCCTGGCACGAGGGAGGCAACATACCTTCCGGGAATCCCGAACCTGACCACAAAATCTCTTGTCGATTCCCCTAACTATCGAGTCCCCTACCACGAGTACTTTTCTATTCTGCCCCCTTCCCTTCTTTGCCACAGTGTCAGGCTCAGTGCCAGAGAACAGACTGCTATGGCTTTCCTCTGGTAGGTCATCCCCCCCAGCAGTATTCAAAACGGTATACTTATTGCGGAGGGGAATGTCCACAGGGGATCTCTGCACTGTCTGTCCCCTTTACTCCCCCTAATTGTAACTCATCTATCTTTGGCGAGATATTTATTTTAAATTATTGATTCAAACTATTAAGGTTCCCAGCAGAAGAAGACATTCAGCCCATTGCGAGTGCAATCCAAAACAAATCCTCTGGATCAACTCTTGCATGCATCTTGCTTTACTTTAAATCTTTATCTAATTTTCCTTTAAAGTATGCAACGCACATTGTGTGGAAAAGTACTCTATGTTTCAAAACTATGTAAAATACTTATCAATGTTCCTCCCAAGTTGCATGGCACAGCATTGAAGGTTTCATGCATTGAAAAAAAAAATCTGGCTCCGCACAACAAAAAAAATTTAAGACGGAAAACTGATCCCAACCCCTCTCATTAGTCTCTTAGAGAAGATTTTAAATTAGTCACTGACTTGCTGACCAAAGGCAACAGCCTTCCCCCCGTCACTCCACCTGAAATGATTAATAATTTTCTATATAATACAATCAGATAAGCCCACCACCAGTGTGCTTTCACTCTGCTCCAGTGAAAATGATCCAATCATTTATAACTACAGCTGCCCATATCTGATATCATCTTGCCGACTGTACTCTACATGATACCTATGGCTTGAAGGTCATCCTACAGTGGATGCTCAAAACTGCATATATTAGTTTAACTATGACCTAAGCATTGGTTGGTGCAGATTTATCATTACTCCTGCATTCGTGCACTTTACTCTCAGTTATAAAATAGCAGTTTCTTTTATTTTCTAATACTCATATCCAGGACATTATAGGTTTGAACCCTGAGATCTTTACATTCATCCACATATTTGCATATCTTACTGTAAATTATGAACTTGCGATCATTCTTTTTATAAACTAAAAAAAATTACCTCACACTTATCCACAACAAATTGCATGTGCCATCTGTCTGTCTTTACCAATCTAGCTATGCCTTTCAAAGTTCTCCTCATCGCATGCTAAAACTCCTGTTGTGCGTCATCAAATTTCAAGATTCTGTTCTCTGTACTCAAACCCAAAGCAACAATTCACACCCTGAACAAAAATGGATTAACCCTTAAGTACATCACTTCGAAACCTTCTTTGGTTGCAGCTTCACCCATTCCCTGACAACTCTGCTCTTGGCCATCAACCAACTTCCTAACCATGCTACTCGATTTCCTCTACACCATATGCCTGAAATCTTTCTAACAAGCTTCTTGCAAGACACCTCATGGAGAGCCCTTTGAAAGTGATTTTTAACAGATGGGATATATTTTAGGATTTCTTATCTAGCACATTTGCAGAAAATAAATGCACACTAATATTTGACGTGTCCATAAGTCAACAGCATTCTGGAGGTGAAAAGACTGAACCAACGTTTACAGAAACAATTCTTCACAAAATTGCGCCCTTTCTGAACTTCTAAAACCTGTTTGATATTTTAGTCGCATGGTTAGTTTAAAACTTTATAGCCCAATTCCTTAACATCCAGCATGAAAAATTCCAACAGGTATATCTGCTGCTTATCACCACTAAAACAATAAAGATATTGAATACAGGAAAAATTAAATAGGCAAAAAAAAAAGCACAATTGATTGGAGATAATTTGGATAGCGTATGAGTAAGACGTATTAAAGACCTCCCACAAAATTTAGTTTTAGTTGGCGAGACCGTAAAACAGCTATAAAAGATTTCTAAGGTTTGCAAATTCACAGTTGTACTCCCTTTATGTTATTATTTATTATAGACAACAGCCAGTCATGGAAAGACAAGGCATTGAAAAAGCTCAAGGTGAAGGCTGACATGTGCAAATTACTTGCTCAGAATGGCATTGCTAAAATGCTGACTTGGGTATGAACATTTACTGTACTTCTCAAAAAAAAATGCTTATATGAGGAAAATACTTTCCACAGTTCAACTTATCATGTAATAAATCACACAGTGGTTTAAAGAAGAAATAAACTAATTTTACAAGTGGTAGAGAATTAACATATTTTAATTCATGTGAAAGAATTAAGCAGATATCAGTGTGAATGCTTAGTGATGAAAGCATACTCATGACCAACTGTCAACAAAAGACCCTAAAGGGCTCTGAACAGAGTAGATGGGGAAAACAGCTGTTCCGAACGGAGGAAGGATCGAGAATGAGAGGTCACATATTTAAGGTAATTTGCAAAAAGAATCAATGACAACATGAAGAGAAACATTTTCATACACTTGGTCTTTAGGATCTGGAGGGCAGTTCCTTAGAATGGAGGCAGGTTCAATCAAGGCATTCAAAAGAAAATTATATTATTATTCAAAAAGAAAGAAGGGGAGTGACATGAGGTAAATTGCTCCTTCAGAGGGCCCATACAGACATGATGGGTTGAATGGTGTCCTAAACTGTAACCATTTTATAATTATGGAAACTCCAGATCAATTAGATACAATTATTCAGGAAACAATTGGTAGTCACATGAATAAAGGTGAACTTTTTACTAAGAGTCAGCATAGATTTCTAAAGGGGAACTAACAAAGTATTTTTCAAGAAGGAACAGAAAGACTGGATGAGAGTGATGCAGCTGATACAGACATTCAGAAGTCATTTGATACAATACTGCAAAACAGACTTGGGAGGAAATAAAAGGGATAGAAGCTACCTAATACAAAATTGGCTGAGTGATAGTAAACAGAGAGTGAAGGTTAATAGATAATTTTCAAACTGGAGGAGTGTTCATCATGGAGTTTCTCAGCGGTTTGTATTTGGACCCCTGATTTTCATGATACATGTGAATGATCTATATCTTTGAGCGCAGGGGATAATTTCAAAATTTGCAGATGACACAAAATAAGACAACGTGGAAGGATTGTAAACCATGAGGAAGACAGTGTAAAACTCCAAAAGGACATAGATAAGTTGGAGGAGTGGGTGCTTAGGTGGAAAATGGGGTTCAATGCATACAAATACGAGTTGATGCATTTTGGCAGGAAGAACATCAAAAGACAATACCAAATCGGGGTTATAATCTTAAAGAGGTGCAGGAGCAGAGGGACCTATGTTTTCTCTTATTTCTTGAGCAGCTGTGCAGACCTCAAAGCATGACAGCAGCTGGAGAAAACAGAATCGAATGCTTTGGCACAGTGTCAGCATGCCATCCTCCATGAGTGGACCCTCACAGATTTGCGCAGCCACACAGCTCAGAGAGAATGTTGTGTGTATACGAGCACAGACCACTGAAGGTGGCAGGGCAAGTTGAGAGAGCCATTAATAAAGCATACAGCATCTTTGCCTTTATTAGGGCCATAAAGTACAAGAGCATGAAGGTCATGTTGACCTTATACAAGACACTTCTTAGACATCAGGTGGAGTATTGTGCACAATTCTTGGTGCCACATTATAGAAAGGTTGCGAATACATTACATAGAGTGCAGAGGAGGTATACAGGAATGGTTCCAGAGATGAGAAATTTCAGTTGTAAGGTTATATCGAAGAGGTTGGGAGTGTTCTCTGTAGGAGAAAGGTTGTAGGAGATCTGACAGAGTCTTTCAAAAATCATGAATGGGCTGGATAGAGTACACAGGGAGAATTTGTTCTTTTTATGTTTCAAAGGAGCAAGTACAAATGGCACAGATTTGAAGTAATTTGTAAAAGAAACAAATGTGAGGTGAGAAAGAAAGTTTCACACAGTGAGTAGTTCAGGTATGAATGCACTGTCTGGAAAAGAGGTGGAGGCAAATCCAATTCAGCATCCAAGAAGGTACTGGATGTTTATTTAGATAGAAATAATGTGCAAGGATATGGAGGAGGAGGAAATTGGCAATATGTAACAATGCTCATTTGAAGAGCCATGGCCAACATAATGGGCTGAATGGCTTCCTTCAGCACCATAACAATTCTGTAGTTCTGTGACTAAATGCACAGCAAGCAAAGAACTCAAGGTACTAAATTCTTATCAGTAAACCTTGTTTGACACTTCATTTCAATATTCCAAAAAGTGCTAAACATAATATTCAATAATGATTGCCACAGATAAATCGTCATCATCTTATTTCAAAATAAAAAAATTACAGTTTGAGTGAAAATGTTCAGAATTAAAATCTGAAAACCACTGCCTGATGTACCAGGTACATCATCATCTGCTGAATTTGAGTCATTTTCATAATTGGTAACATGGCATGATATTTGAAACAAAAACACAAACTGCTGGAGGAAATTAATTCTGAAGTAGGTTCACTGAATGGGAAATATTAACTCTGCTTTTGCCTAATAGATGCCACCAAACTTAAGTTTCTCCAGCAGTTCCTATTTTTGTTTCAGATTTTCAGAATCTACAGTTCTGTACTTTATTTTATGGCATGGTATTACATTGGAAAGAGTTATTTATAGGGAGTCCTAGCCAGTCAACATTTTTATTGTCAATGCTCCTTTAACTAACTCAGATGTCTAGTTTCAGCAAAATTATGCAATATAACGAATTCCTGCCAATGGGCTTTTGGCATTTGCAATTGAATAAAATTTGGCCAAAAGTTCAGGATTTTATAATCATACTGCACTAATGTTGCAGTGAAACGTGGTAGTCAGAATATCAAAATTCTCAAATGCATGTAAACCAGTGACAAAACAGATTTAATATCATTAAAAAATTTCAATACAAAGAAAACCATTTCCAAACATAAATAGCTACCAGGATCCACTGAGATCCTTGAAGCTGCAGGTGAGTTCAGGTGAAAATCCAAATTAACTTTCAAACACATACGGTGTGTTCTGTGTAATGGAAAGCATTTGGTGCCTTTGCGTCTCTGTGGACTGCCACCAATACTGACACATATAACAAATGTAAACATTGTGCAATGAGTGTCAGGAGTCAAGTCATTCATTCATTCATTCATTCATTACAATACCTGTCAAAGGCTGGCACCTGGTTAACATATGGAAACGATATTTCACTTTGCAATTGCAGGGCAATGTTGTGTTGTGTGTTTAGCATCGATGTGCCATCCTTACCTTCTTTATTGAGCCTCATCACCTCTCTATTCTTTGAGCTCTCTTTTCCAGTGTCTTCGGATTCTTGATCTGCACGTGAGTAAACGGAAATAGGGAATGAAAAACAACAAAAAAAATGTATTTTTGTTGAAGAAATAAAAGCCAACCTGGATTAGTCAATCTTGAGCAATGTTAAATGCCAGTGTTTATGTGGTGACCCAGGGCCACATGGAGGGGGGGGGGGGGGGGGCACTTGTTCGTTGATGGTTTCAACACCAACATCCAGTGAGTGTCCGAGCCTCCCGGGGAGGGAGGGAGGGAAAGGCCGGCCGGGGGTCTGAGCTCCCAGCCCCGGGCCGGCCAAGGACCACCCGCGGCCCCCGACACACACACCCCCACACACAGAGAGACAGACACAGAGACAGACACAGACAGAAGCAGACCCCCCCCCCGCGCAGGCCGGCCCCAGGGAGGGGGAAGGCGGGGGGGGGGGGGGGGGGGAGAGATAGGCCGCTTACTGTCCGCACATTGCACTCGGGCAGCGTCGATCCAGCTGGACCAGGGCTTGCCCAGGAAGGCCTCGGGACTCGGCGCTTTCCGCTCCAGGGTCGCCATTGCTCTGCCTTCTTGTTCCTCCGCTTCCCCTCGCCACCGCGTGACGTCAACTTCGGCTCCTTCCGCCATCTTCAGCCGAGGGGGACACAGGGGGAGGGGAGATGGGGGGGGGGGAGGGGGAGGGGAGGTGGAGGAGGGGAGATGGGGGATGGGGGATGGGGGATGGGGGGGAGGGGGGGAGGGGAGATGGAGGATGGGGGATGGGGGGGAGGGGGGAGATGGGGGATGGGGGGGAGGGGGAGATGGGGGATGGGGGGGAGGGGGGAGATGGGGGATGGGGGGGAGGGGGGAGATGGGGGATGGGGGGGGGGGGAGGGGGGAGATGGGGGATGGGGGGGAGATGGGGGATGGGGGGGAGGGGGGGGGGAGGGGGGGGGGAGATGGGGGATGGGGGGGAGGGGGGGGGGGATGGGGGGGAGGGGGGGGGGAGATGGGGGATGGGGGGGAGGGGGGAGGGGGGGGGGGATGGGGGGGAGGGGGGGGGAGATGGGGGATGGGGGGAGGGGAGATGGGGGAGGGGGAGATGGGGGAGGGGGGGAGGGGAGATGGGGGGGGGATGGGGGAGGGGAGATGGGGAGGGGAGGGGGGGAGGGGAGATGGGGGAGGGGAGATGGGGGGAGGGGGGAGGTGAGATGGGGGGGAGGGGGAGGGGAGATGGGGGGGAGGGGGAGGGGGTTGAGGGGAGGGGGAGGGCGTTGGGGGGAGGGGGAGGTGGAGGGTTTGGGGGGGAGGGGAGGTGGGGGTTGGGGGGAGGGGGGAGTTTGCGGGGTGGGGGGAGAGGGGAGTTGGGGGGTGGGGGAGAGAGGGGAGTTGGGGGGGGGATAGAGGGGAGTTGGGGGGGAGAGGGGAGATGAGGGGGAGGGGAGATGAGGGGGGAGGGGAGATGAGGGGAGGGGGGGAGAGGGGAGTTGGGGGGTGGGGGGAGAGGGGAGATGAGGGGGGAGGGGAGATGAGGGGGAGGGGGAGGGGAGATGAGGGGAGGGGAGTTGGAGGGGGAGGGGGGAGTTGGGGGGGAGGGGAGATGGGGGGGAGGGGAGAGGGGGGAGGGGAGATGGGGGAGGGGGGGAGGGGAGATGGGGGGGAGGGGGGGAGGGGAGATGGAGGGGAGGGGAGATGGGGGATGGGGGGGAGGGGGGAGGGGGAGATGGGGGAGGGGAGATGGGGGGAGGGGGGGTGGGGAGATGGGGGAGGGGAGATGGGGGGAGTGGGGGGTGGGGATTGGGGGGGTGGGGTGATGGGGGGAGGGGGGGGAGGGGAGATGGGTGGGGGTGGAGGGGGTGATGGGGGGGTGGGGGTGTGGGGGGGTGGGGGTGGGGGGTGGGGGTGTGGGGGGGGTGGGGGTGTGGGGGAGGGTGTGGGGGTGGGGTGGGTGTGGGGGGGTGGGGGTGGGGGGGTGGGGGTGTGGGGGGGTGGGGGGGTGGGGGGGGGGGGGTGGG